>NC_030680.2:6166994-6791994 GCF_000004195.4 Xenopus tropicalis | reverse complement strand
GGGATAGGGGGCTAGTTATGGGTGCTGATAGGGAGGCAGGATATATAATGGGAGGGAGCTGTATATAAGGGTGCTGGGGGGGGATAGGAGGCTAGTTATGGGTGCTGATAGGGAGGCAGGATATATAATGGGAGGGAGCTGTATATAAGGGTGCTGGGGGGGACAGGAGGCTAGTTATGGGTGCTGATAGGGAGGCAGGATATATAATGGGAGGGAGCTGTATGTAAGGGTGCTGGGGGGGACAGGAGGGTAGTTATGGGTGCTGATAGGGAGGCAGGATATATAATGGGAGGGAGCTGTATATAAGGGTGCTGGGGGGGACAGGAGGCTAGTTATGGGTGCTGATAGGGAGGCAGGATATATAATGGGAGGGAGCTGTATATAAGGGTGCTGGGGGGACAGGAGGCTAGTTATGGGTGCTGATAGGGAGGCAGGATATATAATGGGAGGGAGCTGTATATAAGGGTGCTGGGGGGGACAGGAGGCTAGTTATGGGTGCTGGGGGGGGGGGGACAGGAGGCTAGTTATGGGTGCTGATAGGGAGGCAGGATATATAATGGGAGGGAGCTGTATATAAGGGTGCTGGGGGGGACAGGAGGCTAGTTATGGGTGCTGATAGGGAGGCAGGATATATAATGGGAGGGAGCTGTATGTAAGGGTGCTGGGGGGGACAGGAGGCTAGTTATGGGTGCTGATAGGGAGGCAGGATATATAATGGGAGGGAGCTGTATATAAGGGATATATAAGGAAGTTCAGATCCCATAGGGAACATTTGTTGAAACAGTATTTGATTTTTTTTTTTTCCGAAATCTAAATGTTTATTTTCTTTATTTGTATAATTTCATATTACATATAATATTTGTTCATTTGCTTGTGTCCAATACACATATTAATTGGGTGCAGCTTGTTCCCTGCAGCTGAGCAGTTGGGTAATTGCATGGCAGTGGCAGTGGGGGAATGGAAGTGGCAGTTGGGTAATGAAAGTGGCAGTTGGGGAATGGAAGTGGCAGTTGGGGAATGCGAGTGCTGCACGGCTGCCTGGGGAATGCGCTCAGTGCTGAATGTTTCTGGGAGATTCCTTTTGGCCCTGTCAGACTTTAGTACATGAAACCTGAGTGCAGTGGGAGGAGCTACAGAGTGAGTTTTAGTAAAGGGGAACCAAAGGCTGTAATAAAATGAAGGGAAATATGCAACACATGCACCCCAGGAAAATTGTACATTTTTATACACCTTTTCCTTCTCATTGGTCACCTGCAATGATCAAAGCCCCTGCCCAGGTGTCTCCTATGTTAGCACAGGGGCCCTCACTGGATTAGTGTCCCTGGGCCCATGGGTGTATCTTGGCAGCAGTTGCAGACACCCAAACCCCTTGAATAATGTAGAAAGTGCAATATATATATATATATTTATTTTATTTTATAAATAAATAATAAATCCCTAACCATGTGCTGAAGCAGGAAGGCTACAGTCTAGAAACGTTAGACACTGCTGCCACCTAGTGGTGATTATTATTTCATGGGTTTAGGGCTGGGACGCAAGAAATTCTGAATTTCCATTAGTTTACATGAGATCTTACAGTGGGATGGAATCTACATGTCACTCCTGAGTTCTCCACGGATTTCCCTATTATTTGTGGGGTTTTTTTAAATTATTTAGCCTTTTATGTTGCAGCTCTCCAGTTTGGAATTTAAGCAGCTATCTGGTTGCTGGGGTGCAAACTACCCTAGCAACCAGGCATTGCTATGAATGAGAGACTGTAATATGAGTAGGAAAGGGCCTGAATAAAAGATAAGTTATAATTGTATATTATATACAGTTGTATTGTATATAATTGTAGCCTCACACAATAGTTTTTTGGCTGCCGGGGTCAGTGACCCCCATTTAAAAGATAGAAAGAAGCAGAAGAAGGTGGAAAATAATATTTTGAGACAATTTGCAGTTGGTCTTCATCTTTTGTGGATACTGAAAGATTTTCCCTTTTGTTCACGCTCCTACCAGTCTGGAAATGTTTGTTACTATCTGGTTGTTATGGCCCAATTTACCCTAGCAACCAGGCAGTGGTGTGTATGAGAACCTGGAAGAAGAATAGTAGCGGCTGCCGGAGTCCATAACCTGCACTTAAAATTTTGACAGAGGCAGAACTGGAAGGCAAATAATTTTAAAGAGTATAAAAAAATGAAGACTAATTGAAAAGCTGCACAGAATAGGACAAACATTGGATAGTTTAGTGTTCGGCAATGCTTATATCATCCAGCAGGGGGCGCTGCCACACAAGCTAACGTCTATCTACAGCTCACAGTGCAGTGTGAATGGGTAAAATACATATATATAGGTGGGATATTTACCTTTATTTCTACATTGTTTCAGAAGGCAGAACCAGCAGTGCTATCAGAAAGTTTGGGGCCCAGTAGGAGTTATTTGTAACGTTCCCCACGGAACCCCCTCTCTCTGTACAGGGGCCAATGGCCCCAGGCACCCCTGTAGCTACAATTACACCCTTCTAAAGTCCCAGTCTCTATTTATCTGCCCCCGGGAGCGACCCTCTCTTTAATCCTGAGTGTGCCACGTGGCACTGAATTGGCCGCTAATAGAGCGTTTAGGTTTCTGTGGTTCCACGGCCCGAGGGCAACAGCATCATTAAAGGGAAAGATGAAACGGAGCAGGCGCTTACGTGTTTCTACCCCGCGCTGGATAACTCATCCCTCTGATCCTCAACAAAGAGACTAGACGAGCTGCCCAAGGGTAAATAGTTGGTAAGATGAATAAGTAAGTGGGGGTTATCCAACCTGCAGCCCCCCAGCCTGTGCCTCCCCTCTGTAATATGTTCTGTGCTGCCATCACGTGTCCCTCTGTTGAGTCACTTGTCCCTTCCTGAAAGAACCTTGTCCTAAGGTTTAATGCCCCTGTACATCAGTCTCTACTGAGCATGCTCCCTGGGCTTTACTATAGTCTGCCAAGGACCAACTGGTACAATCTGATACATTATTGTCTCTACTGAGCCTGCTCCCTGAGCTTTACTATAGTCTGCCAAGGACCAATTGGTACAATCTGATACATTATTGTCTCTACTGAGCATGCTCCCTCAGCTTTACTATAGTCTGCCAAGGACCAACTGGTACAATCTGATACATTATTGTCTCTACTGAGCCTGCTCCCTGAGCTTTACTATAGTCTGCCAAGGACCAATTGGTACAATCTGATACATTATTGTCTCTACTGAGCATGCTCCCTCAGCTTTACTATAGTCTGCCAAGGACCAACTGGTACAATATGATACATTATTGTCTCTACTGAGCATGCTCCCCGAGCTTTACTATAGTCTGCCAAGGACCAACTGGTACAATCTGATACATTATTGTCTCTACTGAGCATGCTCCCTGAGCTTTACTATAGTCTGCCAAGGACCAACTGGTACAATCTGATACATTATTGTCTCTACTGAGCCTGCTCCCTGGGCTTTACTATAGTCTGCCAAGGACCAACTGGTACAATCTGATACATTATTGTTTCTACTGAGCATGCTCCCTGAGCTTTACTATAGTCTGCCAAGGACCAACTGGTACAATCTGATACATTATTGTCTCTACTGAGCCTGCTCCCTGGGCTTTACTATAGTCTGCCAAGGACCAACTGGTACAATCTGATACATTATTGTCTCTACTGAGCCTGCTCCCTGGGCTTTACTATAGTCTGCCAAGGACCAACTGGTACAATCTGATACATTATTGTCTCTACTGAGCCTGCTCCCTGGGCTTTACTATAGTCTGCCAAGGACCAACTGGTACAATCTGATACATTATTGTCTCTACTGAGCATGCTCCCTGAGCTTTACTATAGTCTGCCAAGGACCAACTGGTACAATCTGATACATTATTGTCTCTACTGAGCATGCTCCCTGAGCTTTACTATAGTCTGCCAAGGACCAATTGGTACAATCTGATACATTATTGTCTCTACTGAGCATGCTCCCTGAGCTTTACTATAGTCTGCCAAGGACTAATTGGTACAATATGATACATTTCTTAGAAGCAGCTTTAGTCTCTACTGAGCATGTTCCCTGGGCTTTACTATAGTCTGCCAAGGACTAATTGGTACAATCTGATACATTATCAACTAGCAGTTAGGCAGGTTATATATAGGCATTATGGTTAAACGTGATGGACGTATGTCTTTTTTCAACCCAACTTACTATGTTACTATTACTTGATACATTTCTTAGATGCAGCTTTAGTCTCTACTGAGCATGCTCCCTGGGCTTTACTATAGTCTGCCAAGGACCAATTGGTACAATCTGATACATTCCCCATGTTTATTGGCCCATAATTAATCATTTAACTTTTAAAGCTAATTGTTATTGTTCCATATTATTCTGTAATGTTGAGACTGGGGTGACTTCTTCCAACGAGTAGGCGGGCACCAGGTTTTCCCTACGGATACACAGAAACTTGCCACCCAAGACTTCAGTGTCTGGAGCCATTCAGGCATTTTCTCTTCATTGAGCCGGGACCTTATTGTTTCTCTGAGCGGACAATGTGCTGCATTTGAGGGGTGAGAGAATTTCTAAAAGGGAAGGTCACAAACCATTTCTCTAGTTGAGTTGGAGACACATGAAAACCAGACATGGGATTCCCTTGATTTTTCTTTCCTCTTTTCTATTTACCATGGAAGGATGAGACTAGAGGAGAACACTGAGACCAGAGAAGAACAATAAGACTAGAGAGGAATGATGAGACCAAAGTGGGGCAATGAGACCAGAGATGAATGTTGAGACTAGAAAATGCTGCTGGGAGAGGGACAGTGAGACCAGAGAAGAACGAGGAGGCCAGAGAGGAATGATGAACCAAAGATGAACGTTGAGAAATGGACGGTAAGACCAGAGAGGAATGATGAGACAAGAAAGAAAAGAGGAGACCAGAACGCTGAGAGGAACACTAGAGGAACGCTGAGACCAGAGAGAAACACTAGAGGAACGCTGAGACCAGAGAGAAACACTAGAGGAACGCTGAGACCAGAGAGAAACACTAGAGGAACGCTGAGACCAGAGAGAAACACTAGGGGAACGCTGAGACCAGAGAGAAACACTAGAGGAACGCTGAGACCAGAGAGAAACACTAGAGGAACGCTGAGACCAGAGAGAAACACTAGAGGAACGCTGAGACCAGAGAGAAACACTAGAGGAACGCTGAGACCAGAGAGAAACACTAGAGGAACGCTGAGGCCAGAGAGAAACACTAGAGGAACGCTGAGGCCAGAGAGAAACACTAGAGGAACGCTAAGACCAGAGAGGGATGATGCGACCAGAGAAGAACAATAAGACTAGAGAGAAATGATGAGACCAGAGAGAGACAATGAGACCAGAAAGAGACAGTAAGAAAAAACAGGAGAAAAACCAGAGAGGAAAGAAGAGACCGAAGAGGAACAATGAGAATAAGAATGAACGTTGAGACCAGGGATGAATGTCTGAGACCAGAAAGGAACGTTGAGACCAAACAGGAAACATGAGACCAGAGATGAACGTTGGGACCAGAGATGTACATTGAGACCAGAAAATTCTGCCCAGGGAGGGACTATGAGACCAGAGAGGAACAATGAGACCATAGAGGACTTGATGAATGTCCCATCATGCAAAGAGTTTCTTTAGTTTCTGATGTCCTTCACAGGCGGCGCTCTTTTTACCAGATCCAAGTAGAGGAGAATGCCCAGGAACCTGCAAGTTATGGAGGCTTGTGGAGCAGCAGTTGTATGAGAGAAAACTGGGGGACAGCAAAGATAAAAGGGCAGGATGAAACCAGTAGGGCACTATGGAGGCTGTAGGACAAGATGGTGACATTGGGTCAAAATGGCAGATACACAGCAATATGGGACAGTAGGAAAGAGTTGCTGCCTCACCTACTCAGAGAACCTTTGAGGGAGGTTTGTGGCTATTCCCTTATTAAAGTGCATCACGTCTGGTCTGCCATGGCCACACCCTGCCTCTCTCCTGCCACACCCCCAGGCCGCTATATAAATCTGGGGGACTAAGAGCTCAGGTTTCTGGGCAGCCATGATGCCAGCAAAATCTCATACCAAGTATGATCAGCTGTGTTTATTGAAGGGCAACTAGAATATCAGCTTTGCAGGTTCAGCATGGAGCCGTTTATTTTGCCCTCTGTAGGAGAAGTGGGTTGGGATGCTCACATTCTGCTTCTCTTAGGGCATTATAGTAGGGCCAGAACTAAGGGAGGGCAACTGAGATAAGGGGGGAGGGGAATTAGAGCATGGTGCAATCAGCAGGAAGAAACCAGTGGAGGTAGTATGGGTAACAAGTTGGGGTCAGTGTGGATTGGGGGGGGGGTCTTGGTTAGAGGGTGGTGTGGGAACCCAGGAGTGGCACCATACTAGCAATGTCCATCCGTTCCCATTGAAGGCAGTGCAAAGGGCAGGGGCATCTCTACCGGCTCAAACACACATGCAGAGAAAATCCCTTTATGCAACAGCCATACAGTCAGGGCCATACAGTCATGGGGCCCCTCACAACAACATTTTCTACGCCCCCCCCCTCCCCCAGTGACCCCTCCCGTCCCCCAGTGACCCCTCCCATCAGTACAAAGGACACACAGACATTGATAGCCAGGGACCCCCTAAAACATTGCTGGTCCTCCCTCAGTGTCTTCATACTATGGCCCACTCCCCGCTGCTTCCTGCTCCACCACTGCTTCCTCCTGCTCCCCCCTACATCCTCCAGCATCCTCCAGCATCCTCCCCCCAGCATCCTCCATCTCCCCCCCCCCCCGCGACCTCCTGCTTCTGCCTGCTTCCCCCGTCCTTTGGCTGCATCTGCCCCCGGCTCCCCACTGCATCCCACACTTTTATACAGTTGCACCCCGTGCGTACTGATGTCGCACACACCCAACCAATCGGCCCGTAACTCTTTAAAGGGGGCCCAAGCTAAAAAACTGTATCATGGCCAGGCCCCCTTTAAAGAGCGAGGATCGGCCGGACCCAGGACAGATGTCCCCCCTGTGCCCCCGTGATGGCGGACCTGCTTACAGTACTAGAGGGTTGAAGGTAAATACATCTACATTTCAAAATACTATGTGGTTACTAGGCATATTGTCCCTGGCAACCAGAAGGCAGTATCATTGCAAGCCAAGATTTGTTTCTTAAAGGGACACTGACTGTTACCTACCTGCCCCCACCCCACAGTCCATCCAATAAAGGAGGATCCTGACGGTGGTGGGTCCCACAGATACCCCCGGGGGTGCAGGGGAGTCTCAGTTTAACCAGAGGCCCAACAGCAGCTTCATTAACTCCCAGCTCATTATATAGAAGCCCCAGCTGGCACGGGGCGAGCGCCCAATTGGCAGAACCTCGGGTAATTGTCACCGCCAGAAGCCGCGGCCATAAATCACTTAACACATTGTTATTGCAATTGAAACGTAAGAAGCGGCTGCCAGCGAGGCTGAGGGTTGGGAAATCCGAGCTGTACGTGGAAATATAGATAGAAATATAGATATATCTCTATATACGGTGCTACGGGGGTATTGCACCCAGACGAATTGGGGGGGGAATCACCCCCTATCTGTCAGCTCGGTGTTTGCATTCAGCATCCTTAGTGGCACTTGGGTCCAGTAACCCGTAGCAACCAATTACTCACGATCGTTTATTGCTTACCTGTGTGAATGGAAAAATCTGATTGGTTGCTAGGTGTTACTGGGCTTGGGGCAAATGCTGCCATTTTAGTGCATTCTAACCAACATACTTATAGGAATATAATAGTTTCCATGGTTGCCATGGGTTGCTCTGAAGGAGACGACGCTGACCATATAGATATAAAAACAAGGTGCTGCCCAAGCTTTGGCACTGTATAGATTTGTATGTGGATAATAAAATAGAGGTGGGGAAGGTGTATGGGCTTCTGGGTCATATTGCTGGGGACAGTGTGACTTATACCATAGGGACCAATCTGTTATAAAATGCTGGGGTCACTGTGTCATATATTGTTTATTATATGCATGGAACATTCCTACTTTGTATCTTTGTACTTATGAGCGGAACGTACCATTTTGTTACTTTGCCTCTGAGCCCAATACTGTAACTTGTGTTTAGTGCCAATTGTTAGTTACACTGCAAACAAAGCGCTAATATGATTCTGCTTGTGGGTCCGGCCAACAAAATACTCAGAGCCGCGTATTATATGTCAGTCGGCTAATCCTCGTGTTGTTTGGCAAGTAAAGTAACATTGGGAGATGAATTTCTTCCCTGCTTTATGGCTGAGATTCTAGCTATCTGTATAACAGAGCATTCTGTCACAGTGGCACAGATCCTATCCCCCCCCCCCCCCCCCCCCCCCCCCCCCCCCTAATATGATTCTGCTTGTGGGTCCGGCCAACAAAATACTCAGAGCCGCGTATTATATGTCAGTCGGCTAATCCTCGTGTTGTTTGGCAAGTAAAGTAACATTGGGAGATGAATTTCTTCCCTGCTTTATGGCTGAGATTCTAGCTATCTGTATAACAGAGCATTCTGTCACAGTGGCACAGATCCTATCTGATCCCCCCATTGTAAGCAGCAGTCCTGCCCTGCTTTATGGCTGAGATTCTAGCTATCTGTATAACAGAGCATTCTGTCACAGTGGCACAGATCCTATCTGATCCCCCCATTGTAAGCAGCAGTCCTGCCCTGCTTTATGGCTGAGATTCTAGCTATCTGTATAACAGAGCATTTTGTCACAGTGGCACAGATCCTATCTGATCCCCCCATTGTAAGCAGCAGTCCTGCCCTGCTTTATGGCTGAGATTCTAGCTATCTGTATAACAGAGCATTCTGTCACAGTGGCACAGATCCTATCTGATCCCCCCATTGTAAGCAGCAGTCCTGCCCTGCTTTATGGCTGAGATTCTAGCTATCTGTATAACAGAGCATTCTGTCACAGTGGCACAGATCCTATCTGATCCCCCCCATTGTAAGCAGCAGTCCTGCCCTGCTTTATGGCTGAGATTCTAGCTATCTGTATAACAGAGCATTCTGTCACAGTGGCACAGATCCTATCTGATCCCCCCATTGTAAGCAGCAGTCCTGCCCTGCTTTATGGCTGAGATTCTAGCTATCTGTATAACAGAGCATTCTGTCACAGTGGCACAGATCCTATCCCCCCCCCCCCCCCCCATTGTAAGCAGCAGTCCTGCCCTGCTTTATGGCTGAGATTCTAGCTATCTGTATAACAGAGCATTCTGTCACAGTGGCACAGATCCTATCTGATCCCCCCATTGTAAGCAGCAGTCCTGCCCTGCTTTATGGCTGAGATTCTAGCTATCTGTATAACAGAGCATTTTGTCACAGTGGCACAGATCCTATCTGATCCCCCCATTGTAAGCAGCAGTCCTGCCCTGCTTTATGGCTGAGATTCTAGCTATCTGTATAACAGAGCATTCTGTCACAGTGGCACAGATCCTATCTGATCCCCCCATTGTAAGCAGCAGTCCTGCCCTGCTTTATGGCTGAGATTCTAGCTATCTGTATAACAGAGCATTCTGTCACAGTGGCACAGATCCTATCCCCCCCCCCCCCCCCCCCCCCCCCCCCCCCCCCCCCCCATTGTAAGCAGCAGTCCTACCCTGCTTTATGGCTGAGATTCTAGCTATCTGTATAACAGAGCATTCTGTCACAGTGGCACAGATCCTATCTGATCCCCCCATTGTAAGCAGCAGTCCTGCCCTGCTTTATGGCTGAGATTCTAGCTATCTGTATAACAGCTCCGTATATAATAAAGATGTTCCTATACCCGGGCCTGGGATATATCCTTTTATCCCACAGCATCGCGGGCATGAAACGTAGCAGATCGGAGCTTGCATTTCCCAAGGCGACTGTGACAATGCTCTATTCATGAGGCTGAAAGCAGCTCAGCAGCTGATGTGCTTTTGTCAAGCGAACGTATTAAGTTTCGCGGCTACGAGGAGACTTTATTGGCCGCCGCGCAGGTATTTGAGATGCATGAGGGAGGCACTTGCATGTAAATACCTGAATATAGTATTAAAAATTTAATGTTTTCTGCTCTTGTATTTATGCATAAATGATGGGGCTTAGCTCCATTGCAGGGTATATCCATTTCTGCCCCCGGGAGGCATCGCTGTTTGGCCCGGGCGGAACGGTGTGGTTTGTGGCCTCCATGTCTCGCACGTTTCTTGGTAAAATGCTCATTTAGAGTCGGGTGTCTGAAATAAAATCATCATTGCGGAATGAGCTGCACTCGTATCGTATAACGTTCTGCGGGGGTCTCTGAGTTGCAGCCACAAGCTCTACACAAAGGGGAGGTATTTTAAAAATGATCTGAGCCCGAGGGGGTATTTGTGCTCTGAACCCAACACCTTTATAGCTCTGAACTTATACAGCACTGACACTGTGTCACAGGTAATGGCCTTCAGGCTGGGCCCCCTTAGCCCATAACAAGGTTACAGATATATAGAAACATTGGGGTAACAGTCACCCTGCTATAGTTCCAGGGGTACCCAGGGCACAAATAAGCACTCACCCCAAATCCCCCCCTAACTGGCCTTCAGGCTGGGCCCCCTTAGCCCATAACAAGGTTACAGATATATAGAAACATTGGGGTAACAGTCACCCCGCTATAGTTCCAGGGGTACCCAGGGCACAAATAAGCACTCACCCCAAATCCCCCCCCTAACTGGCCTTCAGGCTGGGCCCCCTTAGCCCATAACAAGGTTACAGATATATAGAAACATTGGGGTAACAGTCACCCCGCTATAGTTCCAGGGGTACCCAGGGCACAAATAAGCACTCACCCCAAATCCCCCCCTAACTGGCCTTCAGGCTGGGCCCCCTTAGCCCATAACAAGGTTACAGATATATAGAAACATTGGGGTAACAGTCACCCTGCTATAGTTCCAGGGGTACCCAGGGCACAAATAAGCACTCACCCCAAATCCCCCCCTAACTGGCCTTCAGGCTGGGCCCCCTTAGCCCATAACAAGGTTACAGATATATAGAAACATTGGGGTAACACTCACCCTGCTATAGTTCCAGGGGTACCCAGGGCACAAATAAGCACTCACCCCAAATCCCCCCTAACTGGCCTTCAGGCTGGGCCCCCTTAGCCCATAACAAGGTTACAGATATATAGAAACATTGGGGTAACAGTCACCCCGCTATAGTTCCAGGGGTACCCAGGGCACAAATAAGCACTCACCCCAAATCCCCCCCTAACTGGCCTTCAGGCTGGGCCCCCTTAGCCCATAACAAGGTTACAGATATATAGAAACATTGGGGTAACAGTCACCCCGCTATAGTTCCAGGGGTACCCAGGGCACAAATAAGCACTCACCCCAAATCCCCCCCTAACTGGCCTTCAGGCTGGGCCCCCTTAGCCCATAACAAGGTTACAGATATATAGAAACATTGGGGTAACACTCACCCTGCTATAGTTCCAGGGGTACCCAGGGCACAAATAAGCACTCACCCCAAATCCCCCCCTAACTGGCCTTCAGGCTGGGCCCCCTTAGCCCATAACAAGGTTACAGATATATAGAAACATTGGGGTAACAGTCACCCCGCTATAGTTCCAGGGGTACCCAGGGCACAAATAAGCACTCACCCCAAATCCCCCCCTAACTGGCCTTCAGGCTGGGCCCCCTTAGCCCATAACAAGGTTACAGATACAGTATAAGGTGCATCGGACAATCACCCATAGTTCCAATTATATCTATGGGGGCAAACAAATCTCACCCTAATTAACCTTCAGGCTGAGCCCACCCTTCCACTGCTCCAAGCCACCCAGGTTGAATAACCCCCACTGCCCCATAGGTTGGGTTTTTCATACCATTAAGACATGGTTCTCCACATTATGGAGAGGAGAAAACCCCAAGCCCCAAGCATTCTGCATGATAGATCCCATCTTTGTATATAAAGTTCTGGGCCATTGAGTAATGAAACTACAGTTGCGGTTGGACGAGGCAGGGGATTTGCACTGAATTATATCATTCAAGAATGTCTGTAATTTCATTTTGCCCTTTGTCAAAACATCTAAATGTTTTCATTCAATCCCGCAGTGCTCAATTCACGGGGATAAATTTGGAATTTTCCAAATTACAGAGAATGGCAGGAATGCAGTGGGTTGGATCCCAGAGTGAGCCAAGAGGTTCCAGAGAAAGGTAAGAGTTTGTCGGTAGGACGGAGACTTAAGCTTGGAACAAAAGAATGAAACCAGTGAGTGACTTTACATAATGTTCCCCCGTCACACCTAGAGAGTAATGGGGGCCTGACACCGGCGGGGGTACCACATCTCACTTCCTGTTGTTTTTAGCCAAAGACAGAAGGGGCGGCAGACTATGGAATGGGGAATCCCCAACCATGTAGAGCTCTTCTGGAAATAGCAGCAAAAGCAATAATTGCCCAGGCTCGTTCTGCTGAAGGCTGGCTGCTGATGGTGAGAGATGACCCCCTACAACCTACTTTACTTTGGAAGGTACCTTCAGGTGTCATAAAAAATGGTTTTCTGGTGGGATCATGTTCTTAGGTTCCACTTGGGCTTGAATTTTCTGATAGCCTCCTAGTTTACTGGAAGCCCTTCGTGTTGGGATTCCTTGGGTTTCCCAGTGAGAATGGTCTTGGGTTTCCTAGTGGGACCTGGTATTTGGGCTTCTGGTGGGACCCAACATCTCTCCCATCTGAAAGTGAAAGAAGGACAAATCCTTCCCTGGTGGGACCATCTAAAGTTGTCTTTGGGTTTCCTATGGGATCCTGTTTTTTGCCTTCTGATGGGACCCTTCCATCCACCCTTCCTCATCCACCTCATTGTTATCCTTGAGTGAAGGTTCTGTGGTGAAGCCATGTTCTTAGGTTGTTCATGGTCTTGGATTTTTCTGATAGTCTTCTAGTTTATTGGAGACCTTTGTTGGATTCCTTGGGTTTCCTAATGGCACCTGGTCTTGGGTTGTCTGAAAGGCCACTTCATGTTGAATTCCTTGGGTTTCCTAATGGGACTTGGACTTGAGTTGTCTGAAAGGCCACTTCATGTTGGATTCCTTGGGTTTCCTAGTGGGACTTGGACTTGAGTTGTCTGAAAGGCCACTTCATGTTGGATTCCTTGAGTTTCCTAGTGGGACCTGGACTTGGGTTGTCTGAAAGGCCACTTCATGGGTTTCCTAGTGGGACCTGGTCTTGAGTTGTCTGAAAGGCCACTTTATGTTGGATTCCTTGGGTTTCCTAGTGGGACCTGGACTTGGGTTGTCTGAAAGGCCACTTCATGTTGGATTCCTTGGGTTTCCTAGTGGGACCTGGACTTGGGTTGTCTGAAAGGCCACTTCATGTTGGATTCCTTGGGTTTCCTAGTGGGACCTGGACTTGGGTTGTCTGAAAGGCCACTTCATGTTGGATTCCTTGGGTTTCCTAGTGGGACCTGGACTTGGGTTGTCTGAAAGGCCACTTCATGTTGGATTCCTTGGGTTCCCTAGTGGGACCTTGACTTGGGTTGTCTGAAAGGCCACTTCATGTTGGATTCCTTGGGTTTCCTAGTGGGACCTGGACTTGGGTTGTCTGAAAGGCCACTTCATGTTGAATTCCTTGGGTTTCCTAGTGGGACCTGGTCTTGGGGTTTCTGTTGGGCCCCAACATCTCTCATCTGAAAGTAACAGAAGGACATATCTATGCCCAGGGTTAAATATTTACATAGAAATGAAAGGTGCAGGATATAAAGGAACACATTTGATTGAAGCTTTGCATGCAGAGTGTGATAATTGAAGGTTTAATCGCTCTTTACTGAAACGGCGCTAATTGTTGTTGCCCACTCGCTGGGATAAACATTGACTTGTACACAAAAAGAGATGCTGTGACAGATAGCCTCCTCGCATGAAAGGCAGAAACTAACAATGTCTCTCAGTCTGGGGATGTTGTTCTTAGGCACAATCAGCAAACAGACCACATAGCGGCGTAGGCGTCCTCTCAGGAATTCGTGGAATTGAGCAAAACACTTGTAAACACTCAGCGTGGGAAGTGGGACACACCGGTGTTGTGTCTGGAAGCCCCAAAATGACTGTGTTTTCCACTTGTGTTTGGAAGTATCCACAATTCATAGATGATGGCTCTTCGTGGCACGCTATGCATGCTGGGAATGAAATCAGACAGGAAAATATGGCTCATATAATGCTATTTTGGCCCCAACAAGAGGGCAAGTTTTAGAGATGGAGCCATTGTAGAAAGACCATTCTCCAGGAATTCATACTTGGGAATTCTTATTGAGACGGGAGGATAAACCCTGGGACACCCTAGAAAACAATTACATTGGTTACATTAAAGTTGTTTTAGGACTTCCCACCTTCCCATATAGTCTTGTCTGGCTTTTGCCTACCTTCTTTTGGATCAGAGATACTCAGGGCGGAACTAGGGGAAGGCAGAAGAGGTACGTGCCTAGGGTGCAATGGTGAGGGGGCACTTGGGACGTACCTCATCTTTTGGCTTCCCTTAGTTCCGGGGCCTTTTTCCCCTGACCAGGGTCGGACTGGGGGGTAAAGGGCCCACCAGGGCTCCCGCCCTAGAGGCCCTGCAGGTGCCCCCGCCGGCCACTTCCCCAACCCCCCCCCCCCGCAGGGCCCCCATCTGACGTTCTCCCCATAGCGCGTAAATTTAACACGTCAGGGAAGGAGCGGTCGGGCAGGGGGAGCGCCGGCAAGGGTTGGGTCTGGGCCGTCAGGGCTCAGTCGGACCCTGCCCCTGACCAGCCACATGTGGGCAACCTCCCTTTTGTCTCTCCATGGCCACCGGCAACCCGGCAACCATTCCCCTGTGTGTGCGCCCCTGTATGCTCGTTCACGCAAGCTCGCAGTCAGGGGGGGGGGAGGCTGGCTGGGTTGTCTAGGGTACCCAGCCGGCTTGGCCCGGCACTGGAGATACATACAAGTTACCCAGTACTTTTGCCTTAGAAGGTACCATGTAGGACGTGTTTAATGGACCTCTATAAACTGTAGGGCAGTGGTTCCTCTGGGTACTTACCAGGGCCTATATAGTGATGTACACTGCCACAAATCCGGGGGCATATTTTTTTTGGAATAACAAATATATAGACACCCATGGGCCGCCCCCCACTACCTGCCACCCTAGGCACCGCCCCTTGGGAGCATTATTATAAATACAGCCCTGGGCCTATTTTGAATCTCAGTCCAGACCTGTGTGTATTTATTTATTCATGGTGTGGTGATGTGTCCCTTCAGCTCCGCCTACAATTCTAGTTCCGTGGGAATTAGTTCCATTTCTAACAACTCCCTGCTCCCTATCACTCTGACTCTCTCTCTCTCTATACATATATATATATATATACTGTATATCGGTGCCTATTAGTTTCACTAGACCAAGTTCCCTGGATTTTACACATCGTTTTTCCTGTAGAACATCAAATGCAATAGCAAAATCTAATAACATCACAGCCCTTACTAATCCTGTTTAATAGCCGAGTATAATTATATAATCTATCATTTTATTGTCTCTAATAATCCAAAGAGCATCTCTTCCTAACCCTCCCTTCCTGCTGGTGTGAGGTTTACCGGTCCGTAATTACCTGAACAAGATAAGAAATAAAAAACGAAGACCAATTGAAAAGTTGCTTAGCATTGGGCAGACTATAACATACTAAAAAGTTAACCCCCTGGTTGGGGGGGGGGGGCCCTGGGCAGCCCCGGTTGGGCCCCGCACACCCCCCAGTCCGACCCTGATGGGGTAACCTCTACTCCCAACCATCCCACAGTTACGTTATACCTAAACGAATGCCCCGGGCGAGGCAATGTCCTTTTGCACTTGGGTAGTCCCCGTAAATGGGACAATATTTCATTTTTCCAGACGGCAATTAAAAGACGCTTAAAAGAGAAGAGAGAAAACGCGACGACGGCGGAGATTTTGAAAGAATTCCTCCTGCACCGGAGCCTAATCATTTTGTGCAAGTAATTATAGAGTTTAAGTGGCTGTTCTGGTTAATTTGACCTGTTTCTACGCCGCTGCCGGTCTGACGGCTGCTGATAGCATCAGTGGGGCATTTAGTCAGGATTAAGGTAAATAATGTGATCATGTGACCCCCCCCCCCCCAGAAGGGTCTGCAAGGCCGGTCTGATAAACTGCCTCTGGTGTAACCCCCCCTTTCCACCCTCTTTCTCTTGTTCCATTGGCCCCAACATTGTACTGGGCACTGACACACCTACCATACTATGTTGGGGGCGGCTGGACAGCTTTATGTGCTTATTTCCACCCTATTGGGCCCAATAGGTCCAACTGGCCTAAGGCAGGCCTTGAAGATCGCAATTGCCCCTGTTGTTTCCCAAAGTTTTACTGTATGTTTTTGTCAAAGAAGTCACCTTAGAGAACGTAACTATGCGTACTATGTTGGGGGCCGGGTTGGACAGCTTTATGTGCTTATTCCCGCCAGTGCAGGTCCCTATTGGGCCCAATAGGTCCAACAGTTTTCCTGTATGTTGTCGTGAAAGAAATCACCTTAGAGAACGTAACTATGCGTACTATGTTGGGGGCCGGGTTGGACAGCTTTGTGTGCTTATTCCCTCCCCCAACATTTCATAGCACAATGTGGCCCCCAAGTACTGGGCACTACACACCAAGCGTACTATGTTGGGGGGCGGCTGGACAGCTTTATGTGCTTATTCCCACCGGTGCAGGTCCCTATTGGGCCCAATAGATCCAACAGTTTTCCTGTATGTTGGCGTCAAGGAAATCACCTTAAAGAACATAACTATGCGTACTATGTTGAGGACCAGGTTGGACAGCTTTATGTGCTTATTCCCTCCCCCAACATTTCATGGCAAAATGTGGCCCCCCGCCAAGTACTGGGCACTGGCACACCAAGCGTACTATGTTGGACAGCGAGCTGGACAGCTTTATATGCTTATTCCCGCCGGTGCAGGTCCCTATTGGGCCCAATAGGTTCAACAGTTTTCCTGTATGTTGTCGTCAAAGAAATCACCTTAGAGAACGTAACTATGCGTACTATGTTGAGGACCAGGTTGGACAGCTTTGTGTGCTTATTCCCTCCCCCAGCATTTCATGGCACAATGTGGCCCCCAAGTACTGGGCACTGGCACACCAAGCGTACTATGTTGGGGGGTGGCTGGACAGCTTTATGTGCTTATTCCCGCCGGTGCAGGTCCCTATTGGGCCCAATAGATCCAACAGTTTTCCTGTATGTTGTCAAAGAAATCACCTTAGAGAACGTAACTATGCGTACTATGTTGGGGGCCGGGTTGGACAGCTTTATGTGCTTATTCCCGCCAGTGCAGGTCCCTATTGGGCCCAATAGGTCCAACAGTTTTCCTGTATGTTGTCGTCAAAGAAATCACCTTAGAGAACGTAACTAAGCGTACTATGTTGGGGGCCGGGTTGGACAGCTTTGTGTGCTTATTCCCTCCCCCAACATTTCATGGCAATGTGGCCCCCAAGTACTGGGCACTGACACACCAAGTGTACTATGTGGGGGCCAGGTTGGACAGCTTTATGTGCTTATTCCCGCCGGTGCAGGTCCCTATTGGGCCCAATAGGTCCAACAGTTTTCCTGTATGTTGTCGTCAAAGAAATCACCTTAGAGAACGTAACTAAGCGTACTATGTTGGGGGCCGGGTTGGACAGCTTTGTGTGCTTATTCCCTCCCCCAACATTTCATGGCACAATGTGGCCCCCAAGTACTGGGCACTGATGCACCAAGCGTACTATGTTGGGGGCCGGGTTGGACAGCTTTGTGTGCTTATTCCCGCCGGTGCAGGTCCCTATTGGGCCCAATAGGTCCAAAGGTTTTCCTGTATGTTGTCATCAAACAAATCACCTTAGAGAACGTAACTATGCGTACTATGTTGAGGACCGGGTTGGACAGCTTTGTGTGCTTATTCCCTCCCCCAACATTTCATGGCAATGTGGCCCCCAAGTACTGGGCACTGACACACCAAGTGTACTATGTGGGGGCCAGGTTGGACAGCTTTATGTGCTTATTCCCGCCGGTGCAGGTCCCTATTGGGCCCAATAGGTCCAACAGTTTTCCTGTATGTTGTCGTCAAGGAAATCACCTTAGAGAACGTAACTATGTGTACTATGTTGGGGGCCGGGTTGGACAGCTTTGTGTGCTTATTCCCTCCCCCAACATTTCATGGCACAATGTGGCCCCCAAGTACTGGGCACTGATGCACCAAGCGTACTATGTTGGGGGCCGGGTTGGACAGCTTTATGTGCTTATTCCCGCCGGTGCAGGTCCCTATTGGGCCCAATAGGTTCAACAGTTTTCCTGTATGTTGTCGTCAAAGAAATCACCTTAGAGAACGTAACTATGCGTACTATGTTGAGGACCAGGTTGGACAGCTTTGTGTGCTTATTCCCTCCCCCAGCATTTCATGGCACAATGTGGCCCCCAAGTACTGGGCACTGGCACACCAAGCGTACTATGTTGGGGGGTGGCTGGACAGCTTTATGTGCTTATTCCCGCCGGTGCAGGTCCCTATTGGGCCCAATAGATCCAACAGTTTTCCTGTATGTTGTCAAAGAAATCACCTTAGAGAACGTAACTATGCGTACTATGTTGGGGGCCGGGTTGGACAGCTTTATGTGCTTATTCCCGCCAGTGCAGGTCCCTATTGGGCCCAATAGGTCCAACAGTTTTCCTGTATGTTGTCGTCAAAGAAATCACCTTAGAGAACGTAACTAAGCGTACTATGTTGGGGGCCGGGTTGGACAGCTTTGTGTGCTTATTCCCTCCCCCAACATTTCATGGCACAATGTGGCCCCCAAGTACTGGGCACTGATGCACCAAGCGTACTATGTTGGGGACCGGGTTGGACAGCTTTGTGTGCTTATTCCCGCCGGTGCAGGTCCCTATTGGGCCCAATAGGTCCAAAGGTTTTCCTGTATGTTGTCATCAAACAAATCACCTTAGAGAACGTAACTATGCGTACTATGTTGAGGACCGGGTTGGACAGCTTTGTGTGCTTATTCCCTCCCCCAACATTTCATGGCACAATGTGGCCCCCAAGTACTGGGCACTGGCACACCAAGCGTACTATGTTGGGGGGTGGCTGGACAGCTTTATGTGCTTATTCCCGCCGGTGCAGGTCCCTATTGGGCCCAATAGATCCCACAGTTTTCCTGTATGTTGTCAAAGAAATCACCTTAGAGAACGTAACTATGCGTACTATGTTGGGGGCCGGGTTGGACAGCTTTATGTGCTTATTCCCGCCGGTGCAGGTCCCTATTGGGCCCAATAGGTCCAACAGTTTTCCTGTATGTTGTCATCAAACAAATCACCTTAGAGAACGTAACTATGCGTACTATGTTGAGGACCGGGTTGGACAGCTTTGTGTGCTTATTCCCGCCGGTGCAGGTCCCTATTGGGCCCAATAGGTCCAAAGGTTTTCCTGTATGTTGTCATCAAACAAATCACCTTAGAGAACGTAACTATGCGTACTATGTTGAGGACCGGGTTGGACAGCTTTGTGTGCTTATTCCCTCCCCCAACATTTCATGGCACAATGTGGCCCCCAAGTACTGGGCACTGGCACACCAAGCGTACTATGTTGGGGGGTGGCTGGACAGCTTTATGTGCTTATTCCCGCCGGTGCAGGTCCCTATTGGGCCCAATAGATCCAACAGTTTTCCTGTATGTTGTCAAAGAAATCACCTTAGAGAACGTAACTATGCGTACTATGTTGGGGGCCGGGTTGGACAGCTTTATGTGCTTATTCCCGCCAGTGCAGGTCCCTATTGGGCCCAATAGGTCCAACAGTTTTCCTGTATGTTGTCGTCAAAGAAATCACCTTAGAGAACGTAACTAAGCGTACTATGTTGGGGGCCGGGTTGGACAGCTTTGTGTGCTTATTCCCTCCCCCAACATTTCATGGCACAATGTGGCCCCCAAGTACTGGGCACTGGCACACCAAGCGTACTATGTTGGGGGGTGGCTGGACAGCTTTATGTGCTTATTCCCGCCGGTGCAGGTCCCTATTGGGCCCAATAGATCCAACAGTTTTCCTGTATGTTGTCAAAGAAATCACCTTAGAGAACGTAACTATGCGTACTATGTTGGGGGCCGGGTTGGACAGCTTTATGTGCTTATTCCCGCCGGTGCAGGTCCCTATTGGGCCCAATAGATCCAACAGTTTTCCTGTATGTTGTCAAAGAAATCACCTTAGAGAACGTAACTATGCGTACTATGTTGAGGACCGGGTTGGACAGCTTTGTGTGCTTATTCCCTCCCCCAACATTTCATGGCACAATGTGGCCCCCAAGTACTGGGCACTGGCACACCAAGCGTACTATGTTGGGGGGTGGCTGGACAGCTTTATGTGCTTATTCCCGCCGGTGCAGGTCCCTATTGGGCCCAATAGATCCAACAGTTTTCCTGTATGTTGTCAAAGAAATCACCTTAGAGAACGTAACTATGCGTACTATGTTGGGGGCCGGGTTGGACAGCTTTATGTGCTTATTCCCGCCAGTGCAGGTCCCTATTGGGCCCAATAGGTCCAACAGTTTTCCTGTATGTTGTCGTCAAAGAAATCACCTTAGAGAACGTAACTAAGCGTACTATGTTGGGGGCCGGGTTGGACAGCTTTGTGTGCTTATTCCCTCCCCCAACATTTCATGGCACAATGTGGCCCCCAAGTACTGGGCACTGATGCACCAAGCGTACTATGTTGGGGGCCGGGTTGGACAGCTTTATGTGCTTATTCCCGCCAGTGCAGGTCCCTATTGGGCCCAATAGGTCCAAAGGTTTTCCTGTATGTTGTCATCAAACAAATCACCTTAGAGAACGTAACTATGCGTACTATGTTGAGGACCGGGTTGGACAGCTTTGTGTGCTTATTCCCTCCCCCAACATTTCATGGCAATGTGGCCCCCAAGTACTGGGCACTGACACACCAAGCGTACTATGTGGGGGCCGGGTTGGACAGCTTTATGTGCTTATTCCCGCCGGTGCAGGTCCCTATTGGGCCCAATAGGTCCAACAGTTTTCCTGTATGTTGTCGTCAAGGAAATCACCTTAGAGAACGTAACTATGTGTACTATGTTGGGGGCCGGGTTGGACAGCTTTATGTGCTTATTCCTGCCGGTGTGGGGCCCAATAGGTCCAACTGGCCTAAGACTGGCCCCGAAGGCCACCATTGCCCCTGTTGTTTCCCAAGGTTCCCAGTGTGTCGTTGTCAAAGAAGGACCTATGGGGCCCGCCCTTACTTTCTATATCTCGGCAGAGGAAAACACCCCTGATCAATATTCCCAACCCCGATCCCCTCGCCGCCGCCGCCATTGCGCGTCCCACTGCGGGGAACAGGAGGAGTCACCTCGCTCGCTGTGAGATTTATGAGATGACCATGCCTTTATTAAAAACGTCGCCCTTGTTGTTCCTTCAAGATCCGACTTGCAGCGCCCGCGGTTCTGCACTCATAAATTCTATTTAAGGGAAAGCGTAATTACACGTTAATTGACACATTTACGGTTGAGAAAAGGAACAGGGCAGACGCCGCTTCAGCATCAGGATGAAAATGTTTAAATTGCGCTGCAGCGCCGGTTATATTAAAGGCGAAAAGAGGTGCTGAAAAGATGCTTCAGACTTTGTGCCAAAACAGCAATGCAGCCACGCTTTATGGCAGGGGATTAGAGACAGCAATGGTCAGCCAATGGAAGTTCTGCTGCTTTTAAATCCATTTTTGACGTTGAAAACTGGGTCGTGGGCTTGGGAACAACACACAAGTTGGCCTCTTGGCTCCTCCTCTTCTCTTCTCTTTCTATTATTAGGGACGGAGTTCCCCTTTAATTCCAGATACTTATGGACAGACAGAGACCATGTCTTGTGTTTCCAATGGAACGTGGTGCAAAGCTCCACTTTGAGAATAACAAGATGAATTCTTCCTTCAATGAAGTCGCTTTGAGTTCTGATTTCATAATTTTGGTTATAGGTCACATTCCGACATCTACTTCTATTCAAATTCCCTTGAATGATAATTGTCTTAATTACGGGGAGTGTGTAACTCAAACAGCCGGGACTCAAACCAGCTTAACGAACTCATAAGCACTCACCCCCAATCCCCCCCTAACTGGCCTTCAGGCTGGGCCCCCTTAGCCCATAACAAGGTTACAGATATATAGAAACATTGGGGTAACAGTCACCCCGCTATAGTTCCAGGGGTACCCAGGGCACAAATAAGCACTCACCCCAAATCCCCCCTAACTGGCCTTCAGGCTGGGCCCCCTTAGCCCATAACAAGGTTACAGATATATAGAAACATTGGGGTAACAGTCACCCGCTATAGTTCCAGGGGTACCCAGGGCACAAATAAGCACTCACCCCCAATCCCCCCCTAACTGGCCTTCAGGCTGGGCCCCCTTAGCCCATAACAAGGTTACAGATATATAGAAACATTGGGGTAACAGTCACCCCGCTATAGTTCCAGGGGTACCCAGGGCATAAATAAGCACTCACCCCAAATCCCCCCTAACTGGCCTTCAGGCTGGGCCCCCTTAGCCCATAACAAGGTTACAGATATATAGAAACATTGGGGTAACAGTCACCCCGTTATAGTTCCAGGGGTACCCAGGGCACAAATAAGCACTCACCCCAAATCCCCCCCTAACTGGCCTTCAGGCTGGGCCCCCTTAGCCCATAACAAGGTTACAGATATATAGAAACATTGGGGTAACAGTCACCCCGTTATAGTTCCAGGGGTACCCCGGGCACAAATAAGCACTCACCCCAAATCCCCCCCTAACTGGCCTTCAGGCTGGGCCCCCTTAGCCCATAACAAGGTTACAGATATATAGAAACATTGGGGTAACAGTCACCCCGCTATAGTTCCAGGGGTACCCAGGGCACAAATAAGCACTCACCCCCAATCCCCCCTAACTGGCCTTCAGGCTGGGCCCCCTTAGCCCATAACAAGGTTACAGATATATAGAAACATTGGGGTAACAGTCACCCCCGCTATAGTTCCAGGGGTACCCAGGGCACAAATAAGCACTCACCCCAAATCCCCCCTAACTGGCCTTCAGGCTGGGCCCCCTTAGCCCATAACAAGGTTACAGATATATAGAAACATTGGGGTAACAGTCACCCCGCTATAGTTCCAGGGGTACCCAGGGCACAAATAAGCACTCACCCCAAATCCCCCCCTAACTGGCCTTCAGGCTGGGCCCCCTTAGCCCATAACAAGGTTACAGATATATAGAAACATTGGGGTAACAGTCACCCCGCTATAGTTCCAGGGGTACCCAGGGCACAAATAAGCACTCACCCCAAATCCCCCCCTAACTGGCCTTCAGGCTGGGCCCCCTTAGCCCATAACAAGGTTACAGATATATAGAAACATTGGGGTAACAGTCAGAGGGAGAGGCGGCCAATGAATGTTGAGGAGTGAAATCACAGATCTGTTTGTTACATGACGGATCAGTAACTGCACCCGGTTACACAGTGAGACTCCCGGTGCCATTTGATATTTTTTGCAAATCGTCCAGAACCCCTTGGGCAGGATCTGAGTGGCCGGGGCTCCATCGCTTCCCTTTATTTCTCGTAACAACCCTCCTGTGTGACGTCAGTCGCGCTGCCAGACGTGTCTCGACAGTTGTCTAAATAGTTAACAGAGGCCGGCTTATTGTGATGTAACGTTTTTATTAAGTTGTTGGCTTCTCTCATAAACTACAACCGCTATTAAACTTTAATAGGGCAATAAATGCAATGCAGCTAAGGGGTTTCTTTTTCTGCACTGACGTAAACCTGTAATGCTCCAGGGCAGTCCTGCCCTGCTTTATGGCTGAGATTCTAGCTATCTGTATAACAGAGCATTCTGTCACAGTGGCACAGATCCTATCTGATCCCCCCCATTGTAAGCAGCAGTCCTGCCCTGCTTTATGGCTGAGATTCTAGCTATCTGTATAACAGAGCATTCTGTCACAGTGGCACAGATCCTATCTGATCCCCCCATTGTAAGCAGCAGTCCTGCCCTGCTTTATGGCTGAGATTCTAGCTATCTGTATAACAGAGCATTCTGTCACAGTGGCACAGATCCTATCTGATCCCCCCATTGTAAGCAGCAGTCCTGCCCTGCTTTATGGCTGAGATTCTAGCTATCTGTATAACAGAGCATTCTGTCACAGTGGCACAGATCCTATCTGATCCCCCCCCATTGTAAGCAGCAGTCCTGCCCTGCTTTATGGCTGAGATTCTAGCTATCTGTATAACAGAGCATTCTGTCACAGTGGCACAGATCCTATCTGACCCCCCCATTGTAAGCAGCAGTCCTGCCCTGCTTTATGGCTGAGATTCTAGCTATCTGTATAACAGAGCATTCTGTCACAGTGGCACAGATCCTATCTGACCCCCCCATTGTAAGCAGCAGTCCTGCCCTGCTTTATGGCTGAGATTCTAGCTATCTGTATAACAGAGCATTCTGTCACAGTGGCACAGATCCTATCTGATCCCCCCATTGTAAGCAGCAGTCCTGCCCTGCTTTATGGCTGAGATTCTAGCTATCTGTATAACAGAGCATTCTGTCACAGTGGCACAGATCCTATCTGATCCCCCCCATTGTAAGCAGCAGTCCTGCCCTGCTTTATGGCTGAGATTCTAGATTTCTAGATTTTTGGGGGACTGTTCAATGTTTTCCCAAATCTGTAACCTTATTAGCTATGGGGGCCTAATGATGGCCCTTTTAAAAGGTACATGAAACCAAAACCCATTGCCCTGAGGGACAGACACTATAAGGTCAGGACAGGTGAAGGTAAAGATAAGGTAGAACCCAGAAGTCGGAGGAAAGTAATGTCCCTGTCGGCCCGGCCAGCCCGTTACCCCTGTGCCTGATATTTGTCTTTGTTCTACAGACATTGCTGGTATCTGCCCCCGAAGCCTCTCTGGATAAACACGGAAAGGTGAATAAACTTGGCTGCCGACGGGAGATACCATAATGATTGACAGACAAAGCTGAATGAGGGGTCATTCATTCCAGCAGAGAACAGATAATATATATATTATACGGATATATCATATGGAAGAACCTGATGGCATTACGGGTTGTGTCCATAATCCTGAATTAAAATATCTGATTTTGGGATCTTGGGCCAATAGGCAAGCATTGTATTCAAACCCCTCCATATCATGTTTTTACCCAACATGCAGCGTTTGTCCCCCACAATTCCACAAGAGGCCAATACATTGAAATGCCAGGGGCCTATTCATATTACGGGACCCGAGGGCCTGTGCCTAGGGTGGCACATAGATATCTCCCCATGGCCAGACGGTATTTTGGTCCAGTGATGCCCTAGGTTTGGTGGTCAGTCAGTTTAGGTAGGAGGTGCCATAGTGTTTCCCTTAGACAGTACAGTATGGGGGTACAGCTTATTGTGTGCCCAGAACATTCCTTCTCTGTATATTTGTATTTATACATATGGGTAGGAGGTGCCATAGTGTTTCCCTTAGACAGTACAGTATGGGGGTACAGCTTATTGTGTGCCCAGAACATTCCTTCTCTGTATATTTGTATTTATACATATGGGTAGGGGGTGCCATAGTGTTTCCCTTAGACAGTACAGTATGAGGGTATAGCTTATTGTGTGACCAGAACATTCCCTCTCTGTATATTTGTATTTATACATATGGGTAGGAGGTGCCATAGTGTTTCCCTTAGACAGTACAGTATGGGGGTACAGCTTATTGTGTGCCCAGAACATTCCTTCTCTGTATATTTGTATTTATACATATGGGTAGGAGGTGCCATAGTGTTTCCCTTAGACAATACAGTATTGGGGTACAGCTTATTGTGTGCCCAGAACATTCCTTCTCTGTATATTTGTATTTATACATATGGGTAGGAGGTGCCATAGTGTTTCCCTTAGACAGTACAGTATGGGGGTACAGCTTATTGTGTGCCCAGAACATTCCTTCTCTGTATATTTGTATTTATACATATGGGTAGAGGGTGCCATAGTGTTTCCCTTAGACAATACAGTATTGGGGTACAGCTTATTGTGTGCCCAGAACATTCCTTCTCTGTATATTTGTATTTATACATATGGGTAGGAGGTGCCATAGTGTTTCCCTTAGACAGTACAGTATGGGGGTACAGCTTATTGTGTGCCCAGAACATTCCTTCTCTGTATATTTGTATTTATACATATGGGTAGGAGGTGCCATAGTGTTTCCCTTAGGCAGTACAATATGGGGGTACAGCTTATTGTGTGCCAGAACATTCCTTCTCTGTATATTTGTATTTATACATATGGGTAGGGGGTGCCATAGTGTTTCCCTTAGACAGTACAGTATGGGGGTACAGCTTATTGTGTGCCCAGAACATTCCTTCTCTGTATATTTGTATTTATACATATGGGTAGGAGGTGCCATAGTGTTTCCCTTAGACAGTACAGTATGAGGGTACAGCTTATTGTGTGCCCAGAACATTCCTTCTCTGTATATTTGTATTTATACATATGGGTAGGAGGTGCCATAGTGTTTCCCTTAGACAGTACAGTATGGGGGTACAGCTTATTGTGTGCCCAGAACATTCCTTCTCTGTATATTTGTATTTATACATATGGGTATTCAGTTCAAATGATGTCTGCGTGGGATTCTTTAGGCATGGGTCGAAGCAGCCTGCAATGGGGACAATGAAGGTACCGCCATCTTGGATTTGGCAGCAGCTCCAGGGTTACGTTGTGTCAATAAATGCACAGGGGGAGGCTGTATATACCATGTAGGCACCCAAGGGCTTATGCCTATGGTGGAAGCTTTAGGCCTCCACGGCTCCCCCAGGGGGCCTCAATTATTAGCCCAATGGTCAACTAGGCTCCCTGGATGGTGGACCATGCCAACAAGTAAAATGGGGTGCCAATGAAAAAAGCCCATTTCATGCATGGTCATGCCCCCCCCTATCTACCCAAGCCCTGTCTACTTCCTTACAAGCCACCTCCTCTGCCATAGAGACTTTAGTACCCCCTTTACCCCCATGATGGTGACTTTGCCAATCACAGATGGAAAGGGGTGCATTAGGTGCTTAGGGCAGCATTGGGCCCACTTACTGTTCAGAGCCCCTTATCTTTTATGGCACCAAGTCATATGGGAACGGGCACAATTTATAAGCCGTTGCCATCATCAGCGAGGAACAAACCATTGCTAAATAGGTCAGGGCAAAGCTGACATTGGCCGCCGGCAGCCTGAGCGGGGTAATAATAATAATAACATTGCTGGAGTTGGAAAGTGATGATGGAAAAAGAACGTGGTGCTGCTGATATGCAGGGAGCCATCAAGCACTGGCAGGATCTCCCCTCCAGATGATGTTACCCTTGGCACGGAGCATTGGCACGGCCCCGTATGGTGACGCCCAAGTATAATAGGAAATATCCAGGTTGTGACTCAACTGCTTCAGATGTCACTCAACCTCCCCTCTCGGCTTCCGGAGTGTGGCATTGGGGGCTCTGCCCATTTGCAGCCGTGGGAAGTGTATAGAACGGGGTGTTCTGTGGGGCACAGTCAGGGTACAGGGTTGGGAAGATGAGGGTGCAGGTTACTGCCAGCCTGTTGGTCTGACACTCTTGCTTGTATAATAACCATGGCTAATTCTGAATGACATGCAAGGGGGTCTGGCGCCGTGGGCAGGGGTGTATTTATAATAAGGGCCTGTGCCAAGGGCGACGGAGCTTGGGGTGAGGGGGTCTATTTAGGTCCAATGTCTAGGGCAGCACCGGACCTAAATACAACCCTGGTAATGGGGGGATATCTATGTGCCTCCCCCTGCTCACCCCTCATGAAGGGGGTCCGGCGCCGTGGGCAGGGGCGTATTTATAATAAGGGCCTGTGCCTAGGGCGGCCCTCGGGCGATGGAGCTTGGGGCGAGGAGGTCTATATAGGTCCAGTGTCTAGGGCAGCACCGGACCTAAATACACCCCTGGTAATGGGGGGATATCTATGTGCCTCCCCCTGCTCACCCCTCATGAAGGGGGTCCAGCGCCGTGGCAGGGGCGTATTTATAATAAGGGCCTGTGCCTAGGGCGGCAGGTCTTGAGGGGTGGCCCTCGGCGATGGAGCTTGGGGTAAGGAGGTCTATATAGGTCCAGTGTCTAGGGCAGCACCGGACCTAAATACACCCCTGGTAATGGGGGGATATCTATGTGCCTCCCCCCCTTAATGAATACAGAGCTGCCAAATGCATTGAG
Organism: Xenopus tropicalis; assembly: GCF_000004195.4. Classification (NCBI taxonomy): domain Eukaryota; kingdom Metazoa; phylum Chordata; class Amphibia; order Anura; family Pipidae; genus Xenopus; species Xenopus tropicalis. The sequence goes on along the minus strand of NC_030680.2, from coordinate 6,763,842 downwards.
CAAGCTGACCTCTGTCTCTTTAACTGAATGACCCAGAACATGCCATTCCTGCTGGCTCAGGTATGTGACATTTATGGGGTTTTTAAAGGGCCAAACCCATGTATTTGCCTATTGTGTAATATTTGTGTAGCACATGAGTTACACAACGACCTACTCACCGAGGTTAATAAGGCAGAACCTCCTCGTACTTATGGGTAAGGGCCCGACAAACTCATCGTTAATGGTATTTCCATTGAAAAGGCTAGTTTGCCTTTACTGTGTTATAGAATATTCTATTTCTAGTTATTTGCCTTCCTTTTCTGCCTCTTTGCAGCTTTTACATGGGGGTCACTGACCCCTCTCCTATTTTCTCCCCATCTCTCATACATACCACTGCCTGGTTGCTAGGAGAAATTGGACCCCAGCAACCAGGTAGCGGCTGAAGAAAAACGCTAAATCATTTAATCATCAAAAAAAATAAAGCCCAGTTTCCAATCGCCCCAGAATATTACTGCTAAAGTCTGAGGTTGGCATCGCTGCCCAGCGCCACCCGGTTCTGCTACAAACGCTATAATTTGTGGTTCTGGATCCAAGTGGAGCTTCTCATTACCCGCAGGGATCCAGCCATTTCAAAGGCCTGGAGATAAGGCTTGTGCCTGAATTGCTTGTAAAGACCTGCCGCTTCTTGGTGCAACGACCCACCTGGAACGGGAGCGGCACCGCGCCAAGCAGACACTATTATTTCAGCTGTTAGATGTGCGAAGGCAGCGGGATCGGCTTGTCTGTATGTGGGAAGCGAGGATTCTCCCACAGAGTCATGTATCAGCATCGCATTAACTCCATGGGGCTCACCAACTGCAACTGTGCCACCATTATATCAACAGAGAAGGAATGTTCTGGGCACACAATAAGCTGTACCCCCATACTGTACTGTCTAAGGGAAACACTATGGCACCCCCTACCCATATGTATAAATACAAATATACAGAGAAGGAATGTTCTGGGCACACAATAAGCTGTACCCCCATACTGTACTGTCTAAGGGAAACACTATGGCACCTCCTACCCATATGTATAAATACAAATATACAGAGAAGGAATGTTCTGGGCACACAATAAGCTGTACCCCCATACTGTACTGTCTAAGGGAAACACTATGGCACCTCCTACCCATATGTATAAATATAAATATACAGAGAAGGAATGTTCTGGGCACACAATAAGCTGTACCCCCATACTGTACTGTCTAAGGGAAACTCTATGGCACCCCCTACCCATATGTATAAATACAAATATACAGAGAAGGAATGTTCTGGGCACACAGTAAGCTGTACCCCCATACTGTACTGTCTAAGGGAAACACTATGGCACCTCCTACCCATATGTATAAATACAAATATACAGAGAAGGAATGTTCTGGGCACACAGTAAGCTGTACCCCCATACTGTACTGTCTAAGGGAAACACTATGGCACCTCCTACCCATATGTATAAATACAAATATACAGAGAAGGAATGTTCTGGGCACACAATAAGCTGTACCCCCATAATGTACTGTCTAAGGGAAACACTATGGCACCTCCTACCCATATGTATAAATACAAATATACAGAGAAGGAATGTTCTGGGCACACAGTAAGCTGTACCCCCATACTGTACTGTCTAAGGGAAACACTATGGCACCTCCTACCCATATGTATAAATACAAATATACAGAGAAGGAATGTTCTGGGCACACAATTAGCTCTACCCCCATACTGTACTGTCTAAGGGAAACACTATGGCACCTCCTACCCATATGTATAAATACAAATATACAGAGAAGGAATGTTCTGGGCACACAATAAGCTGTACCCCCATACTGTACTGTCTAAGGGAAACACTATGGCACCTCCTACCCATATGTATAAATACAAATATACAGAGAAGGAATGTTCTGGGCACACAGTAAGCTGTACCCCTATACTGTACTGTCTAAGGGAAACACTATGGCACCCCCTACCCATATGTATAAATACAAATATACAGAGAAGGAATGTTCTGGGCACACAGTAAGCTGTACTGATATTATTTAATAAATAACTGGGGAGAGCAGGGGAAATAATAAGGTTCCATTCATACCGTGAACTGAGTTCCCCGGTGCGGCCGAGGCGAGAGAGCGAGACGTCCCCTTATAACCGATCCCTCTGTTGGTCTCGGGGGCTATTGGATTTCCCAATAAGCTTGTAGCTTTGTGGCTGTTCCTTCCCACAGACTCCACTTACATTCCCATTCTCGTTTCCTGTGATCCCGGGTACCGGCTGCTCATTCCCATTCATTAGAAGTCATTTGTGGCAGTGCTGTTACGGTTCTGTGGTTTGAACTCACAACCCTCCTTCTGTGTTTGAACTACAACTCTCACTTCAGGAGGAACACATTGAATGTATAGATTGTAAGCTCTTTTGGGCAGGGCTCTCTTCCCCTCCTGTATCGGTTATTGATTGCTTTATATGTTACTCCTTGTAGAGTGTAAGCTCTTTTGGGCAGGGCTCTCTTCCCCTCCTGTATCGGTTATTGATTGCTTTATATGTTACTCCTTGTAGATTGTAAGCTCTTTTGGGCAGGGCTCTCTTCCCCTCTTGTATCGGTTACTGATTGCTTTATATGTTACTCCTTGTAGATTGTAAGCTCTTTTGGGCAGGGCTCCCTTCCCCTCCTGTATCGGTTACTGATTGCTTTATATGTTACTCCTTGTAGAGTGTAAGCTCTTTTGGGCAGGGCTCCCTTCCCCTCCTGTATCGGTTATTGATTGCTTTATATGTTACTCCTTGTAGAGTGTAAGCTCTTTTGGGCAGGGCTCCCTTCCCCTCTTGTATCAGTTACTGATTACTTTATATGTTACTCCTTGTAGAGTGTAAGCTCTTTTGGGCAGGGCTCCCTTCCCCTCCTGTATCGGTTATTGATTGCTTTATATGTTACTCCTTGTAGAGTGTAAGCTCTTTTGGGCAGGGCTCTCTTCCCCTCCTGTATCAGTTACTGATTGCTTTATATGTTACTCCTTGTAGAGTGTAAGCTCTTTTGGGCAGGGCTCCCTTCCCCTCCTGTATCGGTTATTGGTTGCTTTATATGTTACTCTGTATGTCCCATGTATGAAACCCACTTATTGTACAGCGCTGCGGGATATGTTGGCGCTTTATAAATAAATGTTAATAATAATAATAATAATAATGTATAATATTCCCATAATATGTCCATTGTTGGGGTTGTAAATGCTCTACAAACCTGTCCCATTGTGCCCCTTAGTTCTCCAACAGAGTTGACTTAGAAACCTAATTACAGATGCAAGAGAACTGACCAATAAGGAAGCTGCTTACCAGCATGGTGGCAGCCATCTTGCTGTTATCTTACATAGGGAGATTGTTTGGTTATTTTGGCTCATTATAGGGTACTGGGATCCAACATCAGAATGGAGGACAAATTGTTGTTTAGTTCTTCTGGGAAAGAGAAAAAGGTTCAAAGCTTCCAGGAATAAAGACCACCAAGTCAGCTAGGATGTTCATTGGACAATTGCTTTGCATATTAACAAGGTGTGTTCTGGGAGTTGTAGTCTGGCAGTGCTTAGACTCGCTTTAATAGTACACAGACCATTTGCATCTTGTTTTTTTTCTTCCCATAGTCATGTAGTTTAACTGCCCGGGGGCGTGGCTTATAAATGGGGCAAATAAACCCCGTGTGTCCCCTGCCAAGAACTTGGTTGTAAAGCAACATGGCAGCGCTCATAGCGTGTTCCATTCTCCAGATGCATCTCAATCAGCCCTGTAAATGCCTATAGGAAGGCAATTTGTCTCTCATTGCCTCGGCCCAATAAACCCGATCTTTTCACGCTTGTCTCTCCCGTGACACTTTTATTATAGAGGAATCCGGGGTTTTATTGATGGAACATTACACTGTGCGTGTCGGTGTAGCGTTAATCGTGTCTCTTTCCAACGCCTCCAGGATATAACTGTCTATTTCATCACTGATGTCTCTTTCCAACACCTCCGGGATATAAGTGTTTATTTCGTGGGTTCTGTCTCTTTCCAATGGGATATATATATCGGCAGTGGCACCACGTGACCAGTAGGAATCCGGTTAGGGGCCCATTGTAGTAGGGGAGCCCGGACAGATGAGAAGGTCCAGTTAAAATGTGGTGGGTGTCTGTGGGGCATGTGTGGGTGCCACGGGGTGTAGCCTGGGCAGATCAGGAATGTTAAACATGAGCCTATTTGTTAATTGACACCCCATTCTGCACAGTTGGCCCCTGCCCAGGATGCCTCGGCTGATTGGTTGATGAAACGGTAGTTTAATTAGTCCATGGCTAATTGAGCCCGAGGCATCTTAATGTGGGAGATCACAGCCGACTTGTCAGAAGGCACCGGGGTGGCGCTAATCTTCCGGAAAGACGTTTACGCACCAATAACCAAGTCGTGCCCTGGGGGCCCAGGGGTCGCAGCTGAGGAACCGCAATGGGCGCCGTTTGGGGATCGGATATTATTAGGGTTTTTGCTTTTCTCTCCCCTCTTCTCTAATGATCTCCCCTTCTTCCTCCAGTCCAAATGTCTACTCCACTGCCTGTCCATTTGTAAATACTCCCCACTTTTCTCTTTCCTTGTTGCCCTCCCACTTTCTTCTTCTCTTCCCCTAAAGCCCAGCCATTACTACTTTGCCCCCCAGTCTTTCCCCCCCTCTTAAATTCTGCTCCCCATTTCTTCCCCTCTTCACCTCTTGATCTCCCACCTTCCCTCCCATTTCCATACTAGTATTCTCTACATAATGAAGATTTTGGGAGACTAACGTTCCCCAAAACCAGTTACCATATATACAGTGCCATGATCAGGGGGTGCTCCAGTCTGGGGCACTGCCATAAAGGGGGGCTTTGATCGATTCGATTTACATTCATAAAGGGGCAGGTTTCCAGGGAGTTTGGGTAGAGAGTTGGCATAATTGGTTTGGGTCTGGGGCATATTGGGCTCGTGACCAGACACACTCAGAACTTTGCTTTTCCTTGGGGTCCCATTCTACTTGCTGGCAGGGCCCACACCCCAGAAGGCTCCGGTGACCAGTGGGTTAATAATTGGCCCTATTAACTTGTCTGGGGCCCGTGTATATTTTCACCAGCAGTATTTCATTGGCACACGTGCCTGGTCTTAACCCAGGGGTGGGCAAACTACGGCCAACAGGCCACGTCCAGCCCATTGGTCTTTTTAATCCGGCCCGCCAACTCCGCGAGTCTAATCACGCGAGACTTGGCGTCTGGGGACTGACGAGCGGAAACGGCGTAACGCTTACCCCGTCTGTCAAATTTTAAAAGTCAATGTGGCCCCTGAGCCAAACCTGCCCACCCCTGCCTTAAGCATTTAGGGAATGGGTCAGTAACTGCAGGAACCCATAGGGGGAAGAAAGCCTCGGATACACACAGCGCCCCCTGTAAGAAGGCTAAGGGCACATGTAAGGAATACAGGGGGGAGGTTCTGACCCAGGTGCCCACAGACTCTATAGCAGTTGGGGGTAATGGGCCTGTAAGCACAGAACCGCAGGACGGAATAGGAGAAAAAAAGCCTCAGCAGGAACCAAGATGGAACATTAAATAATGTTCTTTCCGCACTGCCGTGCACGACTCCCTAGCCATACACAGTGTATTTATCATGCAAAAAACATACAATAATGACATGTCACGTTCATGGCTGTGCGCGTATTCATTGGCCGCCATCCGCCGACAGGGACTGACTGAGGGTTCTGGCCCATTTAGCAGCTGCCACGTGTGAATGTTACTGTTTGCCTTTCCCTGCATTTCGGGCACAGTGACAGCCACTTGTGCGAGGGGCCCCGGGCCCCCCCTGTCATTACCCATGTGATCCAACACATTCATTTGTCTTCTGCTTGGGTTCCCCAGTTGTTTTTATACTGTATGATGTAGAGAGTGATATTCTGAGATAATTTGCAATTGGTCTTCATTTTTTATCACTGGTAGTTTTTTAGTTATTTCACTTTTTGTTCAGCAGCTCTGCAGTTTGGAGTTTCAGCAGCTATCTGGTTGCTAGGGTCCAAATTACCTTAGCAACCAGGGAGTGGTTTGAATAAGAGGCTGGTAAATGAACAGGAGAGGCCTGAATAGAGAAATAAGTAATAAAAAGTAACAATAACAATAAAACTGGGGCCTCACAGAGCAATAGGGTTTGGCTGCCGGGGTCAGTGACCCCCATTTGAAAGTTGCAAAGAGTTAGAAGAAGGAGGCAAATAGATAATAAAAAAAAAAAACTATAACAAATAAATAATGAAGACCAATTGAAAAGTTGCTTAGAATAGGACATGTGGGGATGTACCACTAAAGATATTATACTGACCATTTGTCTAATTTCCCTGAGAAAAACAATAGTGAAATATACAGCTTTGTACCAGACATACAGTCCAGTTAAAACCTGCCCACTAGAGGGCACTGTTCTTTGAAGGCTACCCATAAGGTTCCGTCCTTGCTGGATCCCCAAGCCAATTATATCCCTCCACCAGTACCAAATTGGTCCCCCATGATTGGCCCAGGCATTAGTGGGCCCTCCTGTTCATTTGGCCAATCACTTTACTATAGCCAACCCCCACCTTGAAGATGAGTAAGGAATGAAGAAGAGAATAAAGGAAAGAAAGGAAAATGGGGGAGAATGGGGATAAATATAAGAACCAATGGGACAGTTGGTTTCATAATTCTATGGCTCGTGTAAAGATGTACTCATTTGGTGACAAACCCACATACTGGGTCTTTTCCCCCCCATGGAATGGTGCTGGCCTTGGGCTGCCTACTCGACCAATAGGAGCACGGCTGGGCACATAATATACTCACCCTGCACGGCCAATAGGAGCACGGCTGGGCACATAATGTACTCACCCTGCACGGCCAATAGGAGCACGGCTGGGCACATAATATACTCACCCTGCACGGCCAATAGGAGCACGGCTGGGCACATAATGTACTCACCCTGCACGGCCAATAGGAGCACGGCTGGGCACATAATATACTCACCCTGCACGGCCAATAGGAGCACGGCTGGGCACATAATGTACTCACCCTGCACGGCCAATAGGAGCACGGCTGGGCACATAATGTACTCACCCTGCACGGCCAATAGGAGCAAGGCTGGGCACATAATGTACTCACCCTGCACGGCCAATAGGAGCAAGGCTGGGCACATAATGTACTCACCCTGCACGGCCAATAGGAGCATGGCTGGGCACATAATGTACTCACCAACCCGACCCAATGTACTTTATGGGCTGTGAGTGTTTGTTAAACCGGGCTTTTTCTAGGGCCAGGAATGTCAATATTGAACATGTAGAGTATTTCACTGTTATAAGCAAACATACCTTGTGGGGTGGGTACCGCAACCTGCGCTACTGTAATATCATTCCCTTCCTTTATTAGATATTCATTCATAGCCATTTCCTCTCCCACCTCCTAATGTATCATATCGCCCGTGGGTTGGGTCCAAATACGCCAGAGCTGGAAATATATTGGGCTGAGCAGGCTCTCTGGCAATAGCAAGACATTACTCAAACTACTGTATGTAAGTGCAGGTATTATAAGGGATACTGTACCCCCTGCTGTAAATGATAAGGATATTAGCAGTCACTAAGGGGTTCTGTGCCCATATAAAGGCACAAGGCTGCAGGCTGAGTTATACAGGGAACTCTGAGTATCACTCATGTATTATAAGGGATAATGTACCCCCTACTGTAAATGATAAGGATATTAGCAGTCACTGAGGGGTTCTGTGCCCCCCATATAAAGGCACAAGGCTGCAGGCTGAGTTATACAGGGAACTCTGAGTATCACTCATGTATTATAAGGGATAATGTACCCCCTACTGTAAATGATAAGGATATTAGCAGTCACTGAGGGGTTCTGTGCCCCCCATATAAAGGCACAAGGCTGCAGGCTGAGTTATACAGGGAACTCTGAGTATCACTCATGTATTATAAGGGATAATGTACCCCCTACTGTAAATGATAAGGATATTAGCAGTCACTGAGGAGTTCTGTGCCCATATAAAGGCACAAGGCTGCAGGCTGAGTTATACAGGGAACTCTGAGTATCACTCATGTATTATAAGGGATACTGTACCCCCTACTGTAAATGATAAGGATATTAGCAGTCACTGAGGGGTTCTGTGCCCCCCATATAAAGGCACAAGGCTGCAGGCTGAGTTATACAGGGAACTCTGAGTATCACTCATGTATTATAAGGGATAATGTACCCCCTACTGTAAATGATAAGGATATTAGCAGTCACTGAGGGGTTCTGTGCCCATATAAAGGCACAAGGCTGCAGGCTGAGTTATACAGGGAACTCTGAGTATCACTCATGTATTATAAGGGATAATGTACCCCCTACTGTAAATGATAAGGATATTAGCAGTCACTGAGGGGTTCTGTGCCCCCCATATAAAGGCACAAGGCTGCAGGCTGAGTTATACAGGGAACTCTGAGTATCACTCATGTATTATAAGGGATAATGTACCCCCTACTGTAAATGATAAGGATATTAGCAGTCACTGAGGGGTTCTGTGCCCCCCATATAAAGGCACAAGGCTGCAGGCTGAGATATACAGGGAACTCTGAGTATCACTCATGTATTATAAGGGATAATGTACCCCCTACTGTAAATGATAAGGATATTAGCAGTCACTGAGGGGTTCTGTGCCCCCCATATAAAGGCACAAGGCTGCAGGCTGAGTTATACAGGGAACTCTGAGTATCACTCATGTATTATAAGGGATAATGTACCCCCTACTGTAAATGATAAGGATATTAGCAGTCACTGAGGGGTTCTGTGCCCATATAAAGGCACAAGGCTACAGGCTGAGTTATACAGGGAACTCTGAGTATCACTCATGTATTATAAGGGATAATGTACCCCCTACTGTAAATGATAAGGATATTAGCAGTCACTGAGGGGTTCTGTGCCCATATAAAGGCACAAGGCTGCAGGCTGAGTTATACAGGGAACTCTGAGTATCACTCATGTATTATAAGGGATAATGTACCCCCTACTGTAAATGATAAGGATATTAGCAGTCACTGAGGGGTTCTGTGCCCCCCATATAAAGGCACAAGGCTGCAGGCTGAGTTATACAGGGAACTCTGAGTATCACTCATGTATTATAAGGGATAATGTACCCCCTACTGTAAATGATAAGGATATTAGCAGTCACTGAGGGGTTCTGTGCCCCCCATATAAAGGCACAAGGCTGCAGGCTGAGATATACAGGGAACTCTGAGTATCACTCATGTATTATAAGGGATAATGTACCCCCTACTGTAAATGATAAGGATATTAGCAGTCACTGAGGGGTTCTGTGCCCCCCATATAAAGGCACAAGGCTGCAGGCTGAGATATACAGGGAACTCTGAGTATCACTCATGTATTATAAGGGATAATGTACCCCCTACTGTAAATGATAAGGATATTAGCAGTCACTGAGGGGTTCTGTGCCCCCCATATAAAGGCACAAGGCTGCAGGCTGAGTTATACAGGGAACTCTGAGTATCACTCATGTATTATAAGGGATAATGTACCCCCTACTGTAAATGATAAGGATATTAGCAGTCACTGAGGGGTTCTGTGCCCATATAAAGGCACAAGGCTGCAGGCTGAGTTATACAGGGAACTCTGAGTATCACTCATGTATTATAAGGGATAATGTACCCCCTACTGTAAATGATAAGGATATTAGCAGTCACTGAGGGGTTCTGTGCCCATATAAAGGCACAAGGCTGCAGGCTGAGTTATACAGGGAACTCTGAGTATCACTCATGTATTATAAGGGATAATGTACCCCCTACTGTAAATGATAAGGATATTAGCAGTCACTGAGGGGTTCTGTGCCCCCCATATAAAGGCACAAGGCTGCAGGCTGAGTTATACAGGGAACTCTGAGTATCACTCATGTATTATAAGGGATAATGTACCCCTACTGTAAATGATAAGGATATTAGCAGTCACTGAGGGGTTCTGTGCCCATATAAAGGCACAAGGCTGCAGGCTGAGTTATACAGGGAACTCTGAGTATCACTCATGTATTATAAGGGATAATGTACCCCCTACTGTAAATGATAAGGATATTAGCAGTCACTGAGGGGTTCTGTGCCCCCCATATAAAGGCACAAGGCTGCAGGCTGAGATATACAGGGAACTCTGAGTATCACTCATGTATTATAAGGGATAATGTACCCCCTACTGTAAATGATAAGGATATTAGCAGTCACTGAGGGGTTCTGTGCCCCCCATATAAAGGCACAAGGCTGCAGGCTGAGTTATACAGGGAACTCTGAGTATCACTCATGTATTATAAGGGATAATGTACCCCCTACTGTAAATGATAAGGATATTAGCAGTCACTGAGGGGTTCTGTGCCCATATAAAGGCACAAGGCTGCAGGCTGAGTTATACAGGGAACTCTGAGTATCACTCATGTATTATAAGGGATAATGTACCCCCTACTGTAAATGATAAGGATATTAGCAGTCACTGAGGGGTTCTGTGCCCATATAAAGGCACAAGGCTGCAGGCTGAGTTATACAGGGAACTCTGAGTATCACTCATGTATTATAAGGGATAATGTACCCCCTACTGTAAATGATAAGGATATTAGCAGTCACTGAGGGGTTCTGTGCCCCCCATATAAAGGCACAAGGCTGCAGGCTGAGATATACAGGGAACTCTGAGTATCACTCATGTATTATAAGGGATAATGTACCCCCTACTGTAAATGATAAGGATATTAGCAGTCACTGAGGGGTTCTGTGCCCCCCATATAAAGGCACAAGGCTGCAGGCTGAGTTATACAGGGAACTCTGAGTATCACTCATGTATTATAAGGGATAATGTACCCCCTACTGTAAATGATAAGGATATTAGCAGTCACTGAGGGGTTCTGTGCCCCCCATATAAAGGCACAAGGCTGCAGGCTGAGATATACAGGGAACTCTGAGTATCACTCATGTATTATAAGGGATAATGTACCCCCTACTGTAAATGATAAGGATATTAGCAGTCACTGAGGGGTTCTGTGCCCCCCATATAAAGGCACAAGGCTGCAGGCTGAGTTATACAGGGAACTCTGAGTATCACTCATGTATTATAAGGGATAATGTACCCCCTACTGTAAATGATAAGGATATGAGCAGTCACTGAGGGGTTCTGTGCCCATATAAAGGCACAAGGCTGCAGGCTGAGTTATACAGGGAACTCTGAGTATCACTCATGTATTATAAGGATAATGTACCCCCTACTGTAAATGATAAGGATATTAGCAGTCACTGAGGGGTTCTGTGCCCATATAAAGGCACAAGGCTGCAGGCTGAGTTATACAGGGAACTCTGAGTATCACTCATGTATTATAAGGGATAATGTACCCCCTACTGTAAATGATAAGGATATTAGCAGTCACTGAGGGGTTCTGTGCCCATATAAAGGCACAAGGCTGCAGGCTGAGTTATACAGGGAACTCTGAGTATCACTCATGTATTATAAGGGATAATGTACCCCCTACTGTAAATGATAAGGATATTAGCAGTCACTGAGGGGTTCTGTGCCCCCCATATAAAGGCACAAGGCTGCAGGCTGAGTTATACAGGGAACTCTGAGTATCACTCATGTATTATAAGGGATAATGTACCCCCTACTGTAAATGATAAGGATATTAGCAGTCACTGAGGGGTTCTGTGCCCCCATATAAAGGCACAAGGCTGCAGGCTGAGATATACAGGGAACTCTGAGTATCACTCATGTATTATAAGGGATAATGTACCCCCTACTGTAAATGATAAGGATATTAGCAGTCACTGAGGGGTTCTGTGCCCCCCATATAAAGGCACAAGGCTGCAGGCTGAGATATACAGGGAACTCTGAGTATCACTCATGTATTATAAGGGATAATGTACCCCCTACTGTAAATGATAAGGATATTAGCAGTCACTGAGGGGTTCTGTGCCCCCCATATAAAGGCACAAGGCTGCAGGCTGAGTTATACAGGGAACTCTGAGTATCACTCATGTATTATAAGGGATAATGTACCCCCTACTGTAAATGATAAGGATATTAGCAGTCACTGAGGGGTTCTGTGCCCATATAAAGGCACAAGGCTGCAGGCTGAGTTATACAGGGAACTCTGAGTATCACTCATGTATTATAAGGGATAATGTACCCCCTACTGTAAATGATAAGGATATTAGCAGTCACTGAGGGGTTCTGTGCCCCCCATATAAAGGCACAAGGCTGCAGGCTGAGTTATACAGGGAACTCTGAGTATCACTCATGTATTATAAGGGATAATGTACCCCCTACTGTAAATGATAAGGATATTAGCAGTCACTGAGGGGTTCTGTGCCCATATAAAGGCACAAGGCTGCAGGCTGAGTTATACAGGGAACTCTGAGTATCACTCATGTATTATAAGGGATAATGTACCCCCTACTGTAAATGATAAGGATATTAGCAGTCACTGAGGGGTTCTGTGCCCCCCATATAAAGGCACAAGGCTGCAGGCTGAGATATACAGGGAACTCTGAGTATCACTCATGTATTATAAGGGATAATGTACCCCCTACTGTAAATGATAAGGATATTAGCAGTCACTGAGGGGTTCTGTGCCCCCCATATAAAGGCACAAGGCTGCAGGCTGAGTTATACAGGGAACTCTGAGTATCACTCATGTATTATAAGGGATAATGTACCCCCTACTGTAAATGATAAGGATATTAGCAGTCACTGAGGGGTTCTGTGCCCATATAAAGGCACAAGGCTGCAGGCTGAGTTATACAGGGAACTCTGAGTATCACTCATGTATTATAAGGGATAATGTACCCCCTACTGTAAATGATAAGGATATTAGCAGTCACTGAGGGGTTCTGTGCCCCCCATATAAAGGCACAAGGCTGCAGGCTGAGTTATACAGGGAACTCTGAGTATCACTCATGTATTATAAGGGATAATGTACCCCCTACTGTAAATGATAAGGATATTAGCAGTCACTGAGGGGTTCTGTGCCCATATAAAGGCACAAGGCTGCAGGCTGAGTTATACAGGGAACTCTGAGTATCACTCATGTATTATAAGGGATAATGTACCCCCTACTGTAAATGATAAGGATATTAGCAGTCACTGAGGGGTTCTGTGCCCCCCATATAAAGGCACAAGGCTGCAGGCTGAGATATACAGGGAACTCTGAGTATCACTCATGTATTATAAGGGATAATGTACCCCCTACTGTAAATGATAAGGATATTAGCAGTCACTGAGGGGTTCTGTGCCCCCCATATAAAGGCACAAGGCTGCAGGCTGAGTTATACAGGGAACTCTGAGTATCACTCATGTATTATAAGGGATAATGTACCCCCTACTGTAAATGATAAGGATATTAGCAGTCACTGAGGGGTTCTGTGCCCCCCATATAAAGGCACAAGGCTGCAGGCTGAGATATACAGGGAACTCTGAGTATCACTCATGTATTATAAGGGATAATGTACCCCCTACTGTAAATGATAAGGATATTAGCAGTCACTGAGGGGTTCTGTGCCCCCCATATAAAGGCACAAGGCTGCAGGCTGAGTTATACAGGGAACTCTGAGTATCACTCATGTATTATAAGGGATAATGTACCCCCTACTGTAAATGATAAGGATATGAGCAGTCACTGAGGGGTTCTGTGCCCATATAAAGGCACAAGGCTGCAGGCTGAGTTATACAGGGAACTCTGAGTATCACTCATGTATTATAAGGATAATGTACCCCCTACTGTAAATGATAAGGATATTAGCAGTCACTGAGGGGTTCTGTGCCCATATAAAGGCACAAGGCTGCAGGCTGAGTTATACAGGGAACTCTGAGTATCACTCATGTATTATAAGGGATAATGTACCCCCTACTGTAAATGATAAGGATATTAGCAGTCACTGAGGGGTTCTGTGCCCATATAAAGGCACAAGGCTGCAGGCTGAGTTATACAGGGAACTCTGAGTATCACTCATGTATTATAAGGGATAATGTACCCCCTACTGTAAATGATAAGGATATTAGCAGTCACTGAGGGGTTCTGTGCCCCCCATATAAAGGCACAAGGCTGCAGGCTGAGTTATACAGGGAACTCTGAGTATCACTCATGTATTATAAGGGATAATGTACCCCCTACTGTAAATGATAAGGATATTAGCAGTCACTGAGGGGTTCTGTGCCCATATAAAGGCACAAGGCTGCAAATCACCGGAACACGTCTCGGTTACAGATAATATAAGGATGTGGCTTTATGTCTTGGAAAAACGTAAGGGATTAAGGTTTAATTGGCGGGGTATTAACTTGTGACTTGAATGAACAAAACTACAAACTGCGCACAAAGCCAAATTAAAGGAGAACTCCACCCTAAAAGTGTTTTTTTTGCATAATGGAAAGATAATGTAATTCTGAGCAACTTTTCCCATGTACATTAATTAAAAATGTAAACGAGCTTCCAAAAATGATTTGTAATTGCTATAAATGAAAGCAGCATCTGTCTGGCTGTTTATACTCCATGGACTGGGGGTTCCGACTACTGAAACAATGTAGCAGGGACCAGCCTGTGCTACTTGTAGCTACTTTGCTATATAACTGACTGAAAGATTTACCTCGCATTGCAACACAAGACGGCCTTTGTTGGCGCCCGATATGTGGCTAATTGGTATGCGCTCCGTGATGGCTCAATAACAGCTTTTCAGCTTAAAGAGCAAATCACAATTTGTCTGAACAACCCCAGGCGGAAGGTTCCGCCCGCGTATTCACTGGGGAGACAGAGTCCCATCTTTGTTAATTGAGTGGCTGAACATGGATAATATCAAGTTTAAATTCCGATCCATTTTCCTTAAGGCCCGTTGCATCCCCCCCCCGACTTGCTCCATTCATTAGTGTTATGCACAAATCACAACCAATCAGCAGTGAGCTGTCACTGGGCCTGGGCAGATGGAATAATGAAAGCAATGATCTGATTGGCTGCCGTGAGTTCTATGAGCTAGTGCTTAGCCCTGCATTCAGTGCACTGTATAGCTGCCCAGGTGTTGTTGAACTACAACTACCGACATGCCTGAACCTTAGATGTTGAAGAATGCTGGCAGTTGTACCCCAGTAACATAGGGGTGCCCAAGTAACATAGGGGTGCCCAAGTTTACGGAACAGGGGACTACAGGCAACCGTTTATTGCTCAGTAGTATAAGCACTTGTCGTGGTGGACTGGGGGTGCAGGGCCCACCAAGGCTGCCACCACAGGGGCCCCACACACCCCCAAGAGACCCCCGCCATGGTCCCCACACACCCCCAGGCCCCTGCCACCACAGGGGCCCAACACACCCCCAAAAGACCTCTGCCATGGGCCCCACACACCCCCGGGCCCCTGCCACCACAGGGGCACCACACACCCCCAAGAGACCCCCACCATGGTCCTCACACACCCCCAGGCCCCTGCCACCACAGGGGCCCCACACACCCCCAAGAGACCCCGCCATGGTCCCCACACACCCCCAAGAGACCTCCGCCATGGTCCCCACACCCCCCAGGCCCCTTCCACCACAGGGGCCCCACACACCCCAAAGAGACCTCCGCCATTGTCCCCACACACCCCCAGACCCATGCCACCCACCCAACCCCCTTCCCCGAGCGTGCATCCCTACAACATAGTGAGAGCATATTAAACATGCCCAATCCGTGACCTCCCCCTGGATGTTGCTGAACTGCAATTCCCAGCATCCCAACCACAAGCAGAGGATCCCAGCGACTGAGCTTGGTGGGAAAACCTGGAATATTCCCATGTCCGACCATTGGATCCCAAGATAAAAGAGAGCGAAAGTTACAAAGGGACGCGGAATAGTAGCAGGTCATTGGACAGAAATGTCAACAGCTTCACACAAAAGGAGGAATCTGTCAGGTTTATGGCTCCGAGCCCTGTCTGTAAATACTCCCTCTGCCTTGTAACACGAGGGAAACGTGCAAATATTTCCAGAGCAAATACAAGCGCAATCTTTTTATCCCTTTGTTTTCAGTACGAGGGATAAGAGAGTCTTACGTAAATGGTTACTTTCCCTTTGTTTTGCGCTTTGTTACAATGTTTCCCTCTCGCTCTCATCCCTTTCCAACCTCTCGCTCCAAACTCTGCACTCTCACAACTTACACTGCTACTGAGTGTCTAGGGTCCCACAGAATAGCACTCAATAGTAAGAGATCCAAGTCCGGCTTGGGACTCCTCCAGTTACATGGGAGTAGGAGAAACAATAGGTTAGCTGAAAGCAGTTCTAATGTGTAGCGCTGGCTGAAAGCTCAGACTCAGGCACACTTTACTGCTGCGCTGCAAGTTGGAGTGATATCCCCCCCCCTCACCCCCAGCAGCCGATCAGCAGAACAATGGGAAGGGAGCAAGATAGCAGCTCCCAGTAGGTATCAGAATAGCACTCAATAGTAAGAAATCCAAGTCCGGCTTGGGACTCCTCCAGTTACATGGGAGTAGGAGAAACAATAGGTTAGCTGAAAGCAGTTCTAATGTGTAGCGCTGGCTGAAAGCTCAGACTCAGGCACACTTTACTGCTGCGCTGCAAGTTGGAGTGATATCCCCCCCCCCCCTCACCCCCAGCAGCCGATCAGCAGAACAATGGGAAGGGAGCAAGATAGCAGCTCCCAGTAGGTATCAGAATAGCACTCAATAGTAAGAAATCCAAGTCCGGATTGGGACTCCTCCAGTTACATGGGAGTAGGAGAAACAATAGGTTAGCTGAAAGCAGTTCTAATGGGTAGCGCTGGCTGAAAGCTCAGACTCAGGCACAAGGCACTGAGATGGCGCCTACACACCAATATTACAGCTACAAATACATTTGTTGGTACAAGAATAAAAGGTTAAATGGCAGAGGGAATTATTTGCTGTGTAACAGTGTCATTTAGAAATAAAAAGTGCCCCATAAATATCATGGCAGAACCCTTTTAACAGAACCCAGGAATGAATTGGATATTTGAGCAAATATCATATGTGACTGGTACTGATATATAACTGACATGCACTAAATAACTCTGAGATCACAACAGATCTCTTAATGCAATGCTCTTACGCAGTATGGGGGTGCAGGTCAGACCCTGGTGACCCCATTAGTGTGTTGACAATATATTTACTGAAATTCTAATGTTTTCACTGAACAGAACTATGTAACTCTGCTGTGTCACACTTGTTTCCCAAAAACAACCTCTTCAAACATGTGTTTTACTTCAGCCTTCACTTCGGCCCATAAACAGGACACAATTACTGCTTGTGTCAATGGAAAAAGCAAAGCCGAGGGTGAAGTCAGTGAAGATTAACCCTCCCAACATCCCACCTTGTCTCTGCCCCTATATATTAGGTACCTACCTAGTGCTACCAACCCCTATTTCTGTAGGGAAATGAGAGCAGGGCAGGCAGTAACCCTTCCAACTCTTTCCCCTGTCTCTGTCCCTATATATTAGGTACCTACCTAGTGCTACCAACCCCTATTT
Source organism: Xenopus tropicalis (assembly GCF_000004195.4). Classification (NCBI taxonomy): domain Eukaryota; kingdom Metazoa; phylum Chordata; class Amphibia; order Anura; family Pipidae; genus Xenopus; species Xenopus tropicalis. The sequence continues at coordinate 6,746,324 of NC_030680.2, read as the reverse complement.
CTGTAGGGAAATGAGAGCAGGGCAGGCAGTAACCCTTCCAACACTTTCCCCTGTCTCTGCCCCTATATATTAGGTACCTACCTAGTGCTACCAACCCCTATTTCTGTAGGGAAATGAGAGCAGAGCAGGCAGTAACCCTTCCAACACTTTCCCCTGTCTCTGCCCCTATATATTAGGTACCTACCTAGTGCTACCAACCCCTATTTCTGTAGGGAAATGAGAGCAGAGCAGGCAGTAACCCTTCCAACACTTTCCCCTGTCTCTGTCCCTATATATTAGGTACCTACCTAGTGCTACCAACCCCTATTTCTGTAGGGAAATGAGAGCAGGGCAGGCAGTAACCCTTCCAACACTTTCCCCTGTCTCTGCCCCTATATATTAGGTACCTACCTAGTGCTACCAACCCCTATTTCTGTAGGGAAATGAGAGCAGAGCAGGCAGTAACCCTTCCAACACTTTCCCCTGTCTCTGCCCCTATATATTAGGTACCTACCTAGTGCTACCAACCCCTATTTCTGTAGGGAAATGAGAGCAGGGCGGGCAGTAACCCTTCCAACACTTTCCCCTGTCTCTGCCCCTATATATTAGGTACCTACCTAGTGCTACCAACCCCTATTTCTGTAGGGAAATGAGAGCAGGGCAGGCAGTAACCCTTCCAACACTTTCCCCTGTCTCTGCCCCTATATATTAGGTACCTACCTAGTGCTACCAACCCCTATTTCTGTAGGGAAATGAGAGCAGAGCAGGCAGTAACCCTTCCAACACTTTCCCCTGTCTCTGCCCCTATATATTAGGTACCTACCTAGTGCTACCAACCCCTATTTCTGTAGGGAAATGAGAGCAGAGCAGGCAGTAACCCTTCCAACACTTTCCCCTGTCTCTGTCCCTATATATTAGGTACCTACCTAGTGCTACCAACCCCTATTTCTGTAGGGAAATGAGAGCAGAGCAGGCAGTAACCCTTCCAACACTTTCCCTTGTCTCTGCCCCTATATATTAGGTACCTACCTAGTGCTACCAACCCCTATTTCTGTAGGGAAATGAGAGCAGGGCAGGCAGTAACCCTTCCAACACTTTCCCCTGTCTCTGCCCCTATATATTAGGTACCTACCTAGTGCTACCAACCCCTATTTCTGTAGGGAAATGAGAGCAGAGCAGGCAGTAACCCTTCCAACACTTTCCCCTGTCTCTGCCCCTATATATTAGGTACCTACCTAGTGCTACCAACCCCTATTTCTGTAGGGAAATGAGAGAGAGCAGGCAGTAACCCTTCCAACACTTTCCCCTGTCTCTGCCCCTATATATTAGGTACCTACCTAGTGCTACCAACCCCTATTTCTGTAGGGAAATGAGAGCAGGGCAGGCAGTAACCCTTCCAACACTTTCCCCTGTCTCTGCCCCTATATATTAGGTACCTACCTAGTGCTACCAACCCCTATTTCTGTAGGGAAATGAGAGCAGGGCAGGCAGTAACCCTTCCAACACTTTCCCCTGTCTCTGCCCCTATATATTAGTTACCTCTACTTTTCCCACTAACCTTCCCAGCTCCATTGATCCCTCACTTTATCCCAATATTTGAACATTATAACAGTGACCCTAGGCGCTACCTTCTCTCACTTTCCCGCTGAATTCCGAGACTGAGTGCAGAATCCCTGAGTTGGGTGGAACATTTGCCAAAAACATATTTCGCCTGCATATTCACAAGCAGTGAGGCTGGCAGACAACGCTGTAGATGCAGGGAGTTGCTTGGACAACCCTACTATAGAGACATTTCTGGGAGTCTAATGCCTGAAACCACTACTACCCAAACCCAGCTCTGCCATTGGTTGGATGTTTTAGAGTCGGGCCTCATTATACTCGTGATTTACTCTCTGCAGAGCAGGTTTTGAAGGCTTTTCACTCGTCTCCAAGTATTTTTGTGCTCGTCGGCTCTCGGCTATACAAGCGCTCTTTCTGTCTCATTAGCTTTGTTATCTCAGACCACACACCATTTCAACGCCCCCCTATTCAATGCTATGTGACTAATTGCTGCTTTCTCTAGTCACCTCGTTAATTTACATGAGCCGGCCAAAGAAGCTCACAATCTAATGCGGTGTTGGAGAACATGAATGTGTCCTATCAAGGGAAAAAATACTTCTATTCATAAATGTAAACGTGCCATCATCATCTTCATCATTATCAGTTATTACATTATAGAGCCCCAGCATTAATAGAATAATACCAATTCTGATGAGGGGCCATCCTTAAAGAAGCTTGAGAAAGTCCCAGTTACCATATATTGTGGGATATCCATGACCCAATCAGTGACTTCCCCTCCCACGGCCAAATGGTGGGACTGTTTTTTATAGGGACATTGGAGTGGGGGGGTTAGTTTATGGGGCACGTGAGCTATGATCCTCTGGAGAAACCCCCATGATAAATGTAACCCTACAAAACCCAATTAACTGACCTGAAAGAAGTAATATTGCACTGCAACCTCTAGGGCGGTCTTAACATCTCCACTCCCCCGAGGAACCTCACATTTTAATCACATGATATCCTTATACCTATAGAAACCTCAGGGCATGCCTGCACCTGGATGGGGCTACACCCAGGGCAAAATTAATCATTTAAGCACTCAAGGGGCCTACCTAGGGCAACACCGGGCCAAAATACAGCCTTGTACTTGGCTACACCAAGTCCCACCCATGCTTACACGGATCAATGACTGATATTCTCCTATATCTGTTATTAGCTTAGGAAGGCCATGACCAAAAGTTCCAAAAGGGACCTTGAATTGAATATGTCTGCCCTAGAGGGACCTAACAATGTTACCCCCCCACCAGGTCCACACTGGGATTCAAAATGGGCACTTCACCCCCCACAGGCCCCGTAAATATCTTACAGCACCGCTCTGGGATTAGGCAGAATGCCAGTTCTTGCCTGACCACCACCTCTATGTGATAACCCTGCCCTACCAACGGCAGGGCTAGCATCAGGGGGTGTACAGGGGGAACTCCAGTCAGGGACCCCCAGAGACTTTGCAGTGTGTTCTGCAGGCTGTGAAGGACCAGGGCTTGCAGCAGATGGGGCAGGGTTTGGGTGGAGTTTTGGTTCCGTTTGCTGGGGCCCTATTCTACATGTTGGTTCACCACCCAGGGGGCCAACAAGCTAATAATTGTGGACTACTGAGGGGGCCATTCTAACTTCGTATAGGGCACCATGATTACAGATGGTGGCCCTGCCAATAGGGACCTCCAAACCACCCAAAGTAAACACTTTGATGGGACTACTCCTCTTCCCACCCAGCCTTCTACTCTATCCAAGCCTTAGATTCCGATGCTACTGACAGAACCGACGACCATGGAGGAGACCAAATCTTTTATCCCAACACCATGATGGAAGAAGACCCCGGCACCGCTTATCTTTCAGGTTCTTCATCCACAAATGCAAGAAGCCAAGGTCTATTGGGTCAGCACCATGACACCCCCAATAATCCCAGACATTCCCTCCTGTTTGGTTTATCCGCGGGATATTTCACAAAGGCCCGAGAGGTTCTAAAGCTGAATAGATCCGAAATATCTCAGGAAGTCCCTGTATTTGGAAATCCCAGGAATGTGCAGTGGAATCCCGGATCCATGAGCGCCGGCCTGTGTTCATTACCTGCCCCTTTCTTTGCCACAAAGCCCCGGCATGGAGCTCTAATTAGTTTCTCACTCGTCTCTTTTCTTCCATGATCTTGAGCAAAGGGGCCACTTGTTCCCCCCCCCCCCAAATTCCGGGGGCCTGGGCAGATTAAAGAAGCGGAGCATGTTTGAGGAATTCTAAGGTCAGAGGTCGTGCTCTTTTAATGAAGAACTGAAGGATTTGGGAAATGTAAGGGGAAGAAAGCCGAGGGATGTTTGCCAATAAGCCGACACTGTTATTAAGGTTATTACGGCTCATTTACTAAAGGAGTGCAAAGTAGCAGCACAGGTGGCCGTGGCTCTTACCTGCAGTGCAACATTCCTGCCTAAATGATAGTGTTGTTTTACCCATCATCAGGGCAGCCATTAGGAACCACATGGTCCCATTTAACTAAGCAGGACACTCCCCTGCCCCCAGTTATAAACAAGTTGGCCATCTGGGCCCCTGGGAGGAGGGCCCTCCTAAGTAACACAGTACCCCAACAGGAAAATAAAATGGCTCCCAGATGCATTGCACACCCCAGATTCACTCCAGTTATGGCCAATGGCTAAAACACTGCCCATGTTCTGCCCAATACTCTGTCTTTTGGATGCCCCTCTGCCACGGAGTACAGCCATTAATTTCATCCCCATACATAAACACAACAGCACCTATAGGTGTAACATGCATAGGGAGCTTTGTACCTACCTGAGCTGCAGGACCCAGGGGTTTGCCATACTCTGCACTAGGAAAGGGGTAACTAGTAAATTAAGTAGGTGCAAGATATTGTACAAAGCATTTGTATGGGTGGGCCCCTTTAATTGGCAACTATGATCCATAGTTATCATAAATGGGCCCTAAGGTGTTAACAGTATACTGCATTTTACGGTAATGGGACAGAGCACATCCCATTCCCATCATTCCCTGCCCCAGTGAGCTTACAATCTAAGGTCTCTATCCCATTCCCATCATTCCCTGCCCCAGTGAGCTTACAATCTAAGGTCTCTATCCCATTCCCATCAGTCCCTGCCCCAGTGAGCTTACAATCTAAGGTCCCTATCACATTCCCATCAGTCCCTGCCCCAGTGAGCTTACAATCTAAGGTCCCTATCACATTCCCATCAGTCCCTGCCCCAGTGAGCTTACAATCTAAGGTCCCTATCCCATTCCCATCATTCCCTGCCCCAGTGAGCTTACAATCTAAGGTCTCTATCCCATTCCCATCATTCCCTGCCCCAGTGAGCTTACAATCTAAGGTCCCTATCACATTCCCATCAGTCCCTGCCCCAGTGAGCTTACAATCTAAGGTCTCTATCCCATTCCCATCATTCCCTGCCCCAGTGAGCTTACAATCTAAGGTCCCTATCCCATTCCCATCAGTCCCTGCCCCAGTGAGCTTACAATCTAAGGTCCCTATCACATTCCCATCAGTCCCTGCCCCAGTGAGCTTACAATCTAAGGTCCCTATCCCATTCCCATCATTCCCTGCCCCAGTGAGCTTACAATCTAAGGTCCCTATTACATTCCCATCAGCCCCTGCCCCAGTGAGCTTACAATCTAAGGTCCCTATCCCATTCCCATCAGTCCCTGCCCCAGTGAGCTTACAATCTAAGGTCCCTATCACATTCCCATCAGTCCCTGCCCCAGTGAGCTTACAATCTAAGGTCCCTATCACATTCCCATCAGTCCCTGCCCCAGTGGAGCTTACAATCTAAGGTCCCTATCACATTCACACACACTAGGGTCAGTTTTATCAGCAGCCAGTTTGTATTTGGGGTGTGGGAAATAACCGGAGTACCTGGGGGAGACCCACGCAGACACAAGGAGAGCACAAAGGCTCCTTGCAGGCAGTGTCCTTGCTAGGAGGGTCCTTGTAACCGCGGGAGATGAAGCTGTTACACGGAATGCACTCTTTTCTCAGATACTGACGTCAGACCTTGCAATAAAATAATGCATTTGAGTATTTGCTTAGTGGATGAAAGTGTCGGCTCCTCATTCACAATACAGGCGAGTGAACCTTGGCAAACAGTGACCAGTGATTGATCGGTTACACTCAGGTGCCCGGGATTCTCTATGGTGACTATCAACAGATCCGCGGCCAACCTTCAGCCAACTATACACTGCAGCCCAACGTCTCTCCATAAGGCAAAGGCTCGTCTCCAGGCAATGATAACGTTACCTTAAAAGGGGAACTTTACTCCTAAATTAAATTTATATTAATTATTAATCATAAATAGGAATAATTATGTAACAATATCCCTACAGACTGTTTGATAAAGTCCCACTAATGGCCGGGTGCAGGTCAGCTTGTGGTTTGGTGCAATCTATTCCTTGTGTTCTTATCAGTGCCTGTGGGGCAACAAAGCACCTAACGAGGTTCCTGTAAGCCACAAACGACTCCCAGTATTACAAAAGCCCCAGCGATAGTAAACCAACTGTTATGATGAAAATCACAATAATGTTATAGGGGCAGTGCATTCTGGGAACGACCAATTATGTAAATATTTGCTAGATTTGGGGTACCCATTATGCATGAAGGAACGGAGTTCTAACACCCCTAAGACCTGTCAGCCCCCAAGATAGTTTGCAGTAGGGACAGGGTCGGACTGGGCCACCAGGAAAAATCCCGGTGGGCAGGGTCGGACTGGGGGGTGAAGGGCCCACCGGGGCTCCCGCCCCAGGGGCCCTGCAGGTGCCCCCGCCTGCCGCGTCCCCTAATGACCCCCCGCAGGAGCCCCCATAACCCCCCTCGCAGGGCCCCCCACCCGACGTCCTCCCCCAAGCACGTAAATTTAACGCGTCAGGGGAGGAGCGGTCGGGCAGGGGGAGGACTGGCAAGGGTCGGGTTTGGGCCGCCGGGGCCCACCAGGTTTTTTCCCGGTGTCCTGGTGGCCCAGTCCGACTCTGCCGGTGGGCCCCGGTGGCCCAGACCCGACCTTTGCCGGTGCTCCCTCTGCCCAACCGTTCCTCCTGACGTGTTAAATTTACGTGCTCAGGGGAGGACGTCGGGTGGGGGATCCTGCGGGGGGTTAGGGGGGTCCCTGGGGGGGGGTCAGGGGACGCGGCCGGCGGGGGCACCTGCAGGGCCCCTGGGGCAGGAGCCCCGGTGGGCCCTGCACCCCCCAGTTCGACCATGAGTAGGGATACACTGATACACTTTTTTGGGTTTGGCTAATCAGGATTTGGATTTGGTTCAGCCGAAACCAAATCCTTAAAAAAAAAGGCTGGATTCAGCCCAAATCCCGAACTGAATCCGGGATTCAGTGCATCCCTAGTTTGCAGTATATACAGAATATAAAAGTCAAGATACTGATTAGTCATAAATTCACATTCAGTACCAGTGCAGCCTGCATCTAAATTGATTAATAATCAGGCCGGTAGCATCAGCTTCTATGGCAGATGTGACTTCACTTTCTGCTTATGCTTGCGGATTTTTCCATGCCCCCTAAGCTTAGCTCCTCCCCAGCAGCCCACTGAGCACGTGCAGTGCCAGTGACACCCAAAGATGGCCTAACAAGTTCCAAGATGGGGAGCTGCTGGGGGCAACTGTGAAGGTCTGGATCATTACTGCTATAGGGCTGCTGCACAGTGTATAGCATTTCTATCCAGATTCCTTTTTAGGCTTAAGTTCCCCTTTAAGTGTTGATGTGAAAGTAGTATTATCTGGATCCCAACCACATGCTGTATTGGGTATTTGGTCTACTGCGCGGAAGACGTTGGACGGAATTTTCAATGCCGGCTTGATTCCAATTCGCCCCGCAGGACGCCAACTCAAGGAGTGGAACTGTGTGTTCCTGGATTCTACGTCCAATCCATCACCGGGATTCTTTGTCTTCTGCCCTTTATCTTATTTCCGGAAAGCTCTACCCGGCCACGCTCCAGTGCCACCCAGAGATATTGTGCAACTGGGAATTGTGTCCCAGTGTTAACCCGGGCGCCCAAGGCAGAAATGCCATTATCTAGAGAGAGTACAACATTACGATACAATACAGAATAAAGCAGGGTCCGTCTCTATACCCCGAGGGGGCTATTTGTATAGAAATCTTCCCAAGGCTTGATTAAACTCATTATCATCGCTCTGATTTCTTGCTCCACATCCTCCAGCTCCTCATTCAGCAGTGCGGCCCCCCTGTTCCCATAGGGTGAAGCCACACAGAGCTACTAGTAGCAGCTACTTGTCGATAGAAAACGCTGATCATTTACTAATAATTGTCCCTATGTGTGTTTTAGCAGAGGCAATTCTCAGTATTGTCTATGGCAGGGGATTTTCTGGAGTTTAGCCCAAAAAAAGTAGCTGCTACTAGTAGCTCAGTGTGTCTTCATCCTTGGGAGCTTGTTTCTTCCTCTGCCCGAGCAATTGCACCGATCTCTGTCAGTATAGCAGCATTTAGGGCGAAGACACACGGAGCTCCTTAGTAGCAACTACTTGTCACAGCTACTAAACTGTGCCATAGACAATACTGAGAATTGCCTCTGCTAAAACACCCTCAGCTACACTTTCCAGCACTGCAGAGTCTCCATATGCCCCCCCCTGTTTGCTGCAGCCATTAATATTATTAACACATTTAACAATTTTCCCGCCAAATTGGGCTACTAATTTACAGCCCTGGCAGGTTTCTTCCAAAGTACAAACCCACCAAGGTACAATTTTGGAGCCTTGGTGGGTTTGTAGTTTGGAAACTAGCCAAAGTCTTTTCCCCCCTAATGTGCCTGTTCCACTGCATGCTGGGTAATGTAGTTTGTATCTAACAATTAGCCTACAGCTAGGATTAATATAAAACTACAATACCCAGAATACAATTGGACAGTATAGACAGAGGCTCCATTTTTGCTTTCAGGCTCACCCTGTCTGCCCTACAACCTGCTCTATAGGGAATGTGATTGTACTATTACTTTCTACTATGATGTGGGGGCAGTTCTGCAGTTTATATAAATCTGGCAACCCTGTTTTTCATCTTCACTGCTGCTTCTCTGCTTCCCTCCATGGAGTCTGTGTCCCCAAGGGAGTACTGTGGCATACCTCCCAACTGTCCCGCTTTACGCGGGACAGTCCCGATTTTGCCACCCTGTCCCGCTGTCCTGGATAGGCGCGGATTTGTCCCGCTTTTAAAGGTCTCTGCTGGGGAGGACACTGGAGGAAGATAAGGGGCAGCTGGAGGATGCTGGGGAGGATGTTGGGGAGCTGAAGGATGTTGGGGGAAACTGAAGGATGTTGGGGGGAACTGAAGGATGTTGGGGGGAACTGAAGGATGTTGGGGAGGATGTTGGGGGAGCTGAAGGATGTTGGGGGAAACTGAAGGATGTTGGGGGAGCTGAAGGATGTTGGGGGGAACTGAAGGATGTTGGAGGAAACTGAAGGATGTTGGGGGGGCTGAAGGATGTTGGAGGAAACTGAAGGATGTTGGGGGGAACTGAAGGATGTTGGAGGAAACTGAAGGATGTTGGGGGGGCTGAAGTATGTTGGGGAGGATGTTGGGGGGAGCTGAAGGATGTTGGGGGGAGCTGAAAGATGTTGGGGGGAACTGAAGGATGTTGGGGGAGCTGAAGGATGTTGGGGGAGCTGAAGGATGTTGGGGGGAACTGAAGGATGTTGGGGGAGCTGAAGGATGTTGGGGGAGCTGAAGGATGTTGGGGGGAACTGAAGGATGTTGGGGGAGCTGAAGGATGTTGGGGGAAACTGAAGGATGTTGGGGGAAACTGAAGGATGTTGGGGAGGATGTTGGGGGAGCTGAAGGATGTTGGGGGGAACTGAAGGATGTTGGGGGAGCTGAAGGATGTTGGGGGAAACTGAAGGATGTTGGGGGAAACTGAAGGATGTTGGGGAGGATGTTGGGGGAGCTGAAGGATGTCGGGGGAACTGAAGGATGTTGGGGGAGCTGAAGGATGTTGGGGGAGCTGAAGGATGTTGGGGGGAACTGAAGGATGTTGGGGGAACTGAAGGATGTTGGGGGAGCTGAAGGATGTTGGGGGGAACTGAAGGATGTTGGGGGAACTGAAGGATGTTGGGGGAGCTGAAGGATGTTGGGGGGAACTGAAGGATGTTGGGGGAGCTGAAGGATGTTGGGGGAAACTGAAGGATGTTGGGGGAAACTGAAGGATGTTGGGGAGGATGTTGGGGGAGCTGAAGGATGTTGGGGAAGCTGAAGGATGTTGGGGAGGATGTTGGGGGAGCTGAATGATGTTGGGGGGGCTGAAGGATGTTGGGGAGGATGTTGGGGAGGATGTTGGGGGGAGCTGAAGGATGTTGGGGAGGACGCTGGGGGGAGCTGGAGAATGTTGGGTGGATGCTGCAGTGGGGAGCAGCTCATAGTAGGGGGACACTGGGGGAGGACCAGCAATGTTTTAGGGGGTCCCTGCTCTAGCGCCAATGCAAAAGATAACACCTGGCTACCAATGTCTGTCATGAGTCTGTCATTAAATAGAGGTGCCACAGAGCATAATGAAATCCTTAGGGCCACAATATGTCATAAAATGATTGGGGCCACTGTGTCTGTCTTCTGGTGCACTTTGTGTATGTTATGCTTTTCAGGTGTGGTTTTGTAAAATGGGCCTGTTTGGGGGGGCGTGGCCATAAAGTGGGCGTGACATTTTTGTCCCTCCTTCTGATTTTGAAATGTTGGGAGGTATGCTGTGGGTTTTCCTTCCCAGAGTGGGTGTCCCTGTGACTGGGACTGTCACAAAGCCAGATGATCCAGGGGGGCCCAACTCCAAAGTAACAGCACCAGAAGTTTCACTGTGGGACTATTTCAGGTTCATTGCACCCTTTCCCTCATCCAAGATGGCTGCAGGTACCTCGTTCTCTACTCCATTCCACTTTTAGCTGCAGAGTGAGCCTTGAGGAAAAACAAAAGTGCAGACATCTGGTTCATAAAGATAAAACCTTGCTTTTGGTGGCCAAATGGATCCCGTATGGTGCTAGGAAAACCACTATCACCTCGTCCCTGTATGAGGGTATACCTATAGGGGAATAGGGGAGGGAGCTGCCATAGCTGTAGCTCTATATAATCAACATTGGTTTATTAAATGCTGAAATTAAAAATATTTAGCCCCCAAAGGAACACCCTCCTTGTCTAATGAGCATTTTAGCGGATAAATGAGGGTCTGCCCAAGACTAAGGGATTCATTGTTTTATTAATGTGAATGTTATTATGTGTATATTAAGCAGAAATGTTGCACTGCAGTCTGAACTGTCTGTGTTTTGTATTTTATATAACTTTAGTTTTACAATCTGCATTAAGATTTGAAAAAAAAAAAAAAATGTAAAGGGTAAGTTGAATAAGATGAATTGTCCTACTGATTCTCAGCTTTTGATGATCACAAAAAGCCACCCTGACAGCCAGACGGGGGGCTAAAAGCCAGACTGCATGGGTGTCAAGAATTTCTATAGAAACTTGCTGATAAAACACATTGAATAGAGGGCCTGTCATGCTACTTTCCCAGACTCCTCAGCAACGCCTTTCACCTATTCCCACTGGGGTCCAAACTCCCCTCTCTGTCTGCAAAAATTTTTTCCTCCAGTGTAATAGAAAGTAAGTAGAATTCACTGAATTTGAAACGTTTATAGCTCATAATGATACAAATACTGCATAACTACACCAGCATAGGGATTCCCCTGTACTAAGCACAATTCAGCAGGAACAGCCCCCTAAGTTTGCTCATAGCCTGTACAGAGAGATACCATAAAACTATGGCACATAGGGATTCCCCTGTACTAAGCACAATTCAGCAGGAACAGCCCCCTAAGTTTGCTCATAGCCTGTACAGAGAGATACCATAAAACTATGGCACATAGGGATTCCCCTGTACTAAGCACAATTCAGCAGGAACAGCCCCCTAAGTTTGCTCATAGCCTGTACAGAGAGATACCATAAAACTATGGCACATAGGGATTCCCCTGTACTAAGCACAATTCAGCAGGAACAGCCCCCTAAGTTTGCCCATAGCCTGTGCAGAGAGATACCATAAAACTATAGCAGCACAGGGATTCCCCTGTACTAAGCACAATTCAGCAGGAACAGCCCCCTAAGTTTGCTCATAGCCTGTACAGAGAGATACCATAAAACTATGGCACATAGGGATTCCCCTGTACTAAGCACAATTCAGCAGGAACAGCAACCTAAGTTTGCTCATAGCCTGTACAGAGAGATACCATAAAACTATGGCACATAGGGATTCCCCTGTACTAAGCACAATTCAGCAGGAACAGCCCCCTAAGTTTGCTCATAGCCTGTACAGAGAGATACCATAAAACTATGGCACATAGGGATTCCCCTGTACTAAGCACAATTCAGCAGGAACAGCCCCCTAAGTTTGCTCATAGCCTGTACAGAGAGATACCATAAAACTATGGCACATAGGGATTCCCCTGTACTAAGCACAATTCAGCAGGAACAGCCCCCTAAGTTTGCTCATAGCCTGTACAGAGAGATACCATAAAACTATGGCACATAGGGATTCCCCTGTACTAAGCACAATTCAGCAGGAACAGCCCCCTAAGTTTGCTCATAGCCTGTACAGAGAGATACCATAAAACTATGGCACATAGGGATTCCCCTGTACTAAGCACAATTCAGCAGGAACAGCCCCCTAAGTTTGCTCATAGCCTGTACAGAGAGATACCATAAAACTATGGCACATAGGGATTCCCCTGTACTAAGCACAATTCAGCAGGAACAGTGCTGTGAGAGTCTGCCTGTGTTAAGGTGGCCTTACATGCCCGAACATTGTAAACGTTAATGCTGAATCGTTAGATAGGGGTAAGAATTCCTTTGTTTTTACCTGCATAACTGACCATTTAGCTCTTAACGTGGTCGTGGGAAAGATCATAATTGTAGCGTGTATGGCCACCTCAACACCCACTAGGCAAGTTCCAGGCTACACCAATCACCAACTGTTAATTATCTTAATTACAGCCACACTCCTGGACCTTGTTCTGTGTAGGGAAAATGATTTTACATTCCTCCCCAGACTTTTCCCATAAATGGGCCTGTTGATTTATAGCAGAAATATTTGCCGAGATCCGTGCCAAGTGCAGACCAGGTGGTAGGAAGGTATCGGCGAGGGGCCTCGTGCCAACATCCTCACAATTGCGCCTTTCTCAGGCAGGAGAGAAACGATCTGGAATTGCAGACAAATGTGATTCAGATTGTGAAACAACCCACAGAGTGAGGAGCAGACGCTGACTTACAGCCTACAACTGAGACTGGCAGCCGTTAGATAATTCTGCCTTAAGAGAATTTAGAATATTGAGTGTCTGAGTCAGGGTTGGGTCAGAATTATCTGTGCCAAATGCCCTGAGTGCACATATACACTCTCTATTCCTCTTCTTCTAAAATGGATTATTAGTTGGATTTATCTACCAATTGTATGTATATATGTAATTCTACAGTCACCCTACTATTGTTCCAGGGGTACCCAGGGCACAAATAAGCACTCACCCCAAATCCCCCCTAACTGGCCTTCCGGCTGGGCCCCCTTAGCCCATAACAAGGTTACAGATATATAGAAACATTGGGGTAACAGTCACCCCGCTATAGTTCCAGGGGTACCCAGGGCACAAATAAGCACTCACCCCAAATCCCCCCTAACTGGCCTTCCGGCTGGGCCCCCTTAGCCCATAACAAGGTTACAGATATATAGAAACATTGGGGTAACAGTCACCCCGCTATAGTTCCAGGGGTACCCAGGGCACAAATAAGCACTCACCCCAAATCCCCCCCTAACTGGCCTTCAGGCTGGGCCCCCTTAGCCCATAACAAGGTTACAGATATATAGAAACATTGGGGTAACAGTCACCCTGCTATAGTTCCAGGGGTACCCAGGGCACAAATAAGCACTCACCCCAAATCCCCCCCTAACTGGCCTTCAGGCTGGGCCCCCTTAGCCCATAACAAGGTTACAGATATATAGAAACATTGGGGTAACAGTCACCCGCTATAGTTCCAGGGGTACCCCAGGGCACAAATAAGCACTCACCCCAAATCCCCCCCTAACTGGCCTTCAGGCTGGGCCCCCTTAGCCCATAACAAGGTTACAGATATATAGAAACATTGGGGTAACAGTCACCCTGCTATAGTTCCAGGGGTACCCAGGGCACAAATAAGCACTCACCCCAAATCCCCCCCTAACTGGCCTTCAGGCTGGGCCCCCTTAGCCCATAACAAGGTTACAGATATATAGAAACATTGGGGTAACAGTCACCCCGCTATAGTTCCAGGGGTACCCAGGGCACAAATAAGCACTCACCCCAAATCCCCCCTAACTGGCCTTCAGGCTGGGCCCCCTTAGCCCATAACAAGGTTACAGATATATAGAAACATTGGGGTAACAGTCACCCTGCTATAGTTCCAGGGGTACCCAGGGCACAAATAAGCACTCACCCCAAATCCCCCCCTAACTGGCCTTCAGGCTGGGCCCCCTTAGCCCATAACAAGGGTACAGATATATAGAAACATTGGGGTAACAGTCACCCCGCTATAGTTCCAGGGGTACCCAGGGCACAAATAAGCACTCACCCCAAATCCCCCCCTAACTGGCCTTCAGGCTGGGCCCCCTTAGCCCATAACAAGGTTACAGATATATAGAAACATTGGGGTAACAGTCACCCCGCTATAGTTCCAGGGGTACCCAGGGCACATATAAGCACTCACCCCAAATCCCCCCCTAACTGGCCTTCAGGCTGGGCCCCCTTAGCCCATAACAAGGTTACAGATATATAGAAACATTGGGGTAACAGTCACCCCGCTATAGTTCCAGGGGTACCCAGGGCACATATAAGCACTCACCCCAAATCCCCCCCTAACTGGCCTTCAGGCTGGGCAATGCTGCGTATACAAGTAGCGCTTTATATATACAGTTATACATATTAACGCACTAATTCCATGCCTCTGGTAACTGGAGGTATAATTAATGGAAATCACTAATGAAGATTTAGGCAGCGTTCCATTCGGGGCCGCTGGTTTATTGACTCCAGTGAATGAGCTGCCGCGGGGTTTTAAAGTCTCATTGTGAGACCCATACTAATTACCCCGTCGGCACATAATGATTAATTAAAAAAAACAGAAATATTATTTTCCTGGGGGGGGGGCAATGTTACATTCCAATAAGGCAGGGGAAATCATTGAATTGTGGACCTCTTTGAGTTAACTTTTAGTATGATGTAGAGAGTAATATTCTGAGATAATTTGGAATTGGTCTTCATTCTTTATTATATGTTGTTTTTTCAATTATTTCAATTTTTGCTTAGCAGCTTTCCAGTTTGGAGTTTTATCTGGATGCTACGGTCCAAATTACCTTAGCAACCAGGGAGTGGTTTGGATGAGAGACTGGACCCAGGGTTAACCATTTTGGCTGAACTGGATTGCAAGCTCTGCAGGAGAGAGGGGGCCTGAAACAGAACAGAAATAACGGTTATTTTCTTTCTCCCCTTGAATGAAGCAGCCAGGAATTTCCTTCGTCGGTGTGCGAGGTCCCCCCTTGTGTGTGACACTTTAGCTGCGGTTCAGCAGGTCTCTGTAGCTCTGCATGCTGCCTCTCCGTGGGGCGCAGCGCGGTGCCCTTATACCCGGCCCGGCCCGGCGCCTGCTGAACAATTGGCCACATTCAGCTTTCTGCCTTTTGAGCTCAGACTTCCACCCTTTCCCTCTTTGTCTGATTATTACACAATTTAAGAGGATAAAAGTGCCGAGGACATTTCGGGGCATTTCACCCTGACCTCTGCGGTCCTCCCAGTTCTGCACCGACACAGGCACAAAGGCTTTGATTTACTCCACAGAGAGCAGGGGGATAGGGGGGCCTAGTACCTGAGTCTGTGTGGATTTGTCTGTACATTTATCTGCTACACTTATTTATCCCCACTGCTACTATATCTCTCCCTACTATACCTGCTATCCCACAGCCCCAGTCCCTTCCCAGAGGCTATTATCCCCCCACTGTTACTATAGGCACCATCTCTCCCTACTATACCTGCTATCCCACAGCCCCAGTCCCTTCCCAGAGGCTATTATCCCCCCACTGCTACTATAGGCACCATCTCTCCCTACTATACCTGCTATCCCACAGCCCCAGTCCCTTCCCAGAGGCTATTATCCCTCCCACTGCTACTATAGGCACCATCTCTCCCTACTATACCTGCTATCCCACAGCCCCAGTCCCTTCCCAGAGGCTATTATCCCCCCACTGCTACTATAGGCACCATCTCTCCCTACTATACCTGCTATCCCACAGCCCCAGTCCCTTCCCAGAGGCTATTATCCCCCCACTGCTACTATAGGCACCATCTCTCCCTACTATACCTGCTATCCCACAGCCCCAGTCCCTTCCAGAGGCTATTATCCCCCACTGCTACTATAGGCACCATCTCTCCCTACTATACCTGCTATCCCACAGCCCCAGTCCCTTCCCAGAGGCTATTATCCCCCCACTGCTACTATAGGCACCATCTCTCCCTACTATACCTGCTATCCCACAGCCCCAGTCCCTTCCCAGAGGCTATTATCCCCCACTGCTACTATAGGCACCATCTCTCCCTACTATACCTGCTATCCCACAGCCCCAGTCCCTTCCCAGAGGCTATTATCCCCCCACTGCTACTATAGGCACCATCTCTCCCTACTATACCTGCTATCCCACAGCCCCAGTCCCTTCCCAGAGGCTTTTATCCCCCCACTGCTACTATAGGCACCATCTCTCCCTACTATACCTGCTATCCCACAGCCCCAGTCCCTTCCCAGAGGCTATTATCCCCCCACTGCTACTATAGGGTAGATAACGGACAATTGGCCCTATGAGGCCCCACTACAAACAGTTCTGTTCCCTGATTGCAGATCAGGCTATCGATGCTCCCCACTTACAATCAGACATGAAAGTGCTGTTGATACTGTGCTATAATGGAGCAGCCCTGGGTGTGTGTTTACAGCAGATTTAGTGTATCCTCTTCCCTACATTGTGTCTGGGCCGCTGATTGCTTTGAAAATACAGTAAGAAAAGGCTGGAACTGGTTGCACAGCACATACAATGTGTTACAATATGTTGTGTAACTGCCGTTTCATAACCTGCTCTCATATTGACTTTATGTTTATTTGCTTTTCAGGGCGCTGCGAGAGAGACACCTGCAGACCTTTTCGGACCTCATTGTTGGGCACAATAGAATCCCTGTAGCCATGGAAAGGCTTTTCTGGATCCGTGCCACAGACAGACGCTGGGTTTTGTTCAGAGGAAGATGAGATTTCCTACATAACAGTAAATATAAACACAGACACAATGTCTGTTTATATAAACTAAATGTGTTATATAAATTATAGTGGAACTCACCAACTGCCCCCACCAAGTTGCAGGTCGCCAAACGAGCAGATCTTTCCCCCCATATACCCACCCAAGATGGATGATTTTGCCCCGATCCGAATGTTTGACCCTAGTAGTGATGACCAGTGATGAGTGAATTTTTTCGCCGGGCATTGATTCGCTGCAAATTTCTGCATTTTACCATTGGCTAATTATTTTGTGAATCGGCGTCAAATATTTGCCAAAACAAAAATTTACCCAGGCAGGAAAAAGTTGCGGCCGTGTCAAATAATTTCACAAATCTTTTGCCATTTCGCAAATTTTTCGGGAAAATGGGACAGATTCGCTCATCACTAAAGGTGGCCTACACGCTAAGATCCTTGCCAAGCGAACGGATATTCTCCCAATATCCCCACCTACGGGTGGCCAATATCGGGCTAATTCAGATCAAATTAGAACAACAGGCATAGGTGCAGTCGCTTCAGTGACTGCATCAACGAGCCGATGCGGCCCCCCATCCGACTAAATTTTTAAACCTGCCCGATCGATATCTGGCCAATTTCAGGCCAGATATCGGTTGGGCAGGCCGTTGTTAGTGCCCATACCCGGGCCGATAAGCTGCCGAGTCGGTCTAAGTCACCGATATGGGCAGCTAGAATTGGCCGTGTATGGGGACCTTAAAAAGGACCACATCAGTGAGCCAGTGCAGTCCTCCATTTGACAGGAAAATCAAGCCTGCCCGATTTTCGTCCAGCTATCAGTTGGGGAGACCCATTGTAGGGCCCCATACATGGCAGATAAGCTGCTGAATTGGTCTGAAGGACTTGAATTGGCACCTTAAGGTCCCCATACACGGGCCGACTATAGCTGCCGATATCGGTCCCTTGGACCGATTCGGCAGCTAATCGGCCCGTGTATGGGGAGAGCAGAGCGGCCTGGCCGACCGATATCTGGCCTGAAATTGGCCAGATCTCGATCGGCCAGGTTAGAAAATCCGGTCGGATCGGGGACCGCATCGGCTCATTGATGCGGTCCCTGATCCGACTGCCCCATTGCCGCCCACATAATCCGATCGTTTGGCCCCAGGGCCAAACGATCTGATTATTTTTTTTTTTACCTGTACTATCTGTACTAATATGGCCAGCTTTGGTTAAAGAGTTACTAATCCTTCTATGACTGTGTATCTAGCAGCACATTGCCACTCAGACAGGAAGTAGAAACAGACACAAGAGCACCATGATATTCATTCCCCCATGCAAGCACACAGGAAGGGACAATAACTATTTCAGAAGGAAGTTATTTTACGTACTATTATGATTGGTTTTGAGGCCAAGTTAATGCTTTATTGACTTTATTTGACAGCAGTATCCTCGTTGTAAATATTCCTGTACCTTGCTTCCTTCTCTGGGTACGGGAGGCTTTCTGAAATGACAGCCTTCACTCAGCGGCCCCATAGAGATGCACTGCTCGCTCCGTCACCAGCCTTTGTTATCCCAGTGCCACGCAAGCTGTCAAAATAAACGTCTGGGTCAGTAGAAACGCAAGATGTCTGCGAAGGGATTCAATGTATTCAGAATGGAAAAAGCAGCGAGGACAATAGATGTGCCGGCTGCACAATGAGAAGAATAATAACTGCATTAAGGTGAGATTGGGGGGATGGGAAGCAATAAAAAATAACAAATAAATAAATCCAAGGGCTCTGTTACCCCATAGAAGTGGGGGGGTGGGGGGGTGTGGACTGCTCTGTGCTACTTTGCACACGCCTGGATTTGTGGCAACTCCCAGGCCTAGGGTGGCAGAACTCCCGGGGGGGGGGGGAATGCTGCACAGCTTCTGTAAATTGGGTCCAGAGCACTTGGGAAGTGCAGGTGATGCCCAGTGTTCCATACCCACCAAAAGAAATTTGAAGGGAAGAGGGGTGGGGCAATGTGCCAAAACGGGGGCCTAGGGGTGCCCAATACGCAAATCCGGTCCTGGTGTTGCACCTTGTGCTGGGTTTTTTATTTGCCAAGAGGTACAGAGCACAGGTGCAAATGAGCACTAAGGGGTCCAATTTTGCACCCCTAACTGCTTCAGCACTGGGGCAATAAAGGTGGCCATACACGGGCTGATTCTAGCTGCCGATATGCGTCCCTTAGACTGACTCGGCAGCTAATCGGCCCGTGTATGGGCACTACCGACAGGCCTGCCCGACCCATATCTGGCCTGAAATCGGGCAGATCTCGATCGGGCAGGTTAAAAAATCTAGTCAGTTCGGGGACCGCATTGGCTCGTTCCCTGAATGATCAGATTAGCCTGGATTCCCCCGATATCGCACACCCATAGGTGGGGGATATTGGGAGAAGATCCGCTCGCTTGGCTCGGCCAAAAGGTGAAGGTGAAGGTGTATGGCCACCTTAACTGCTTCTGCACTGGGGCAATAAGTAAATGATCCCACCAGTCTCCCAATCAATCTGTATTCTATATCTGGGCAAACACTATAAGATCCACTCTATTTGCAAGGTAGGCCGCTACCAAATTGGGATAAAGCCATCGTTCCAATTTGGTTCGGTATTTTGCCCAAACCGTCAGTGGAGGATTTGGCCTCCATGCAAATCCAAACATTACCGCTTTGGTGCATCCTACATTCTGGTTGCTATGGAAATGCAATGGAGGGCAGCGGAGGGCGCAGTGACCTGTTATATCCTCGCGGGCGGAATGCAGGGCGGTATCTGCTCATTTCCTAATCTTCCCTGCAAATCTGTTTCCACTTTGCACAGGTCAGTGGCTTGTATTGGCACAAACCGTTCCATTAGGATGGAAACGCGTTCCGCCTGCGGGACTTCAGGGCAAGACTGGCTCCGGCTCTGGGCGTTTCCTGCACGGGTTGCAGGAAAGCTGAGATAATAAAGTCCATTTCTGAGTTGTACAGGACGTCGGGATCTATATTAGATCTCTTTCATGTTTCTGTCCGGCGGAGAAAGTGACTGATAAAGATTCAAGCGGCAGCTGCCCTATTGATTCCCTTAGACAGTACAGTATGGGAGTACAGCTTATTGTGTGCCCAGAACATTCCTTCTCTGTATATTTGTATTTATACATATGGGTAGGAGGTGCCATAGTGTTTCCCTTAGACAGTACAGTATGGGGGTACAGCTTATTGTGTGCCCAGAACATTCCTTCTCTGTATATTTGTATTTATACATATGGGTAGGAGGTGCCATAGTGTTTCCCTTAGACAGTACAGTATGGGGGTACAGCTTATTGTGTGCCCAGAACATTCCTTCTCTGTATATTTGTATTTATACATATGGGTAGGAGGTGCCATAGTGTTTCCCTTAGACAGTACAGTATGGGGGTACAGCTTATTGTGTGCCCAGAACATTCCTTCTCTGTATATTTGTATTTATACATATGGGTAGGAGGTGCCATAGTGTTTCCCTTAGACAGTACAGTATGGGGGTACAGCTTATTGTGTGCCCAGAACATTCCTTCTCTGTATATTTGTATTTATACATATGGGTAGGAGGTGCCATAGTGTTTCCCTTAGACAGTACAGTATGGGGGTACAGCTTATTGTGTGCCCAGAACATTCCTTCTACATTATTTCTACCTGTATTGAACCTGAGTTTTTGTTTATCTCGTTTCCTCCTTACGCTGCTATTTTTTGCCTTTCTTTATTATTTTGTTCATCCCTGGTATCAGACACAAGGAAGTAGAATTGCAAGGTATTTACCCAGGTGAGCCAGGGAAACCATTAGAGGCAGATTATGTTGTGATTAGAGGGATTGCACGCCCCATTCCATGCCATGCTATCTGCCCGAGCACATCCCCTGCCCAAACACTGCTCCTCAATTCCTTATTCTCTGGCCGCCTCCCACCAGGCTGGAACCCCCCTCGCGCCATGCTCGGATTCACTCCATTGGAAGAAGGATGTGCTGCACTCCAAGCCATTGGCCAAACACAATGCTCATTTATTTATAGATCTCTGTTTCTATAATTCGCTGTTTATTTTGCCACAGACCAGGGGAGCTCAGGGTGCTCCATTTCCCTTGTACAATAACAGTATTAATCTATAATAATAATAAAGAGGAGCGAGGATACAGTCTGTCTAGTTTGTAGGCGTTGTGGTGCTAGCTTCCCATGGATGTTTTGGGTGATGAAGGGGTTTGGAGGAAGAAAGGAAGAGGTGGTGGGGGGGTAATATTTCCATGGATAAACATACAATCTGCTAGGGAGGAAATAGGTTTAAGATGTCATTTCATAGCTAACAGGTTAGGAGTCTCATTGGGGTTCCAGTATGTTAGCCCAGTGATGGTCTCTAAAAGGCTCAAGTTGATTGGCTGCACTGCAAAGTATCATGGAAGGCTCAAAGGTAGGTGTCTAATGAAACATAGAAACCTCAGTGAGTGGCTCTAGTGCAAAGTATAACGGCGCTTATCTGGCACAACATGCCACCCTAGCCACAGAAGGCAATTATTATAGAGAGGTCAGACATTAAGAAGGTTAGACTAGCCCAGACAGATATCAGGAGGTCAAATATTGGGTCCAGGTATCAGTGGAGCCTCTACTTTACCTGGGTTTTTCTCCTCTCTTAAGGTCCCCATACACCAGTGTTGCTCCCCAACCCCTTGGATGTTGCTCTCAGTGCCCCCAAACCAGGGAGTTATTTTTGAATTAAATAAATTTTTGGTTAAATAAAAACAAGATTTCCTACCAAATAAAGCCCCTGTAAGCTGATAGGGTGCATAGAGGCCCCTAATAGCCAATCACAGCCCTTATTTGGCTCCTCCATGAACTTTTATGGTGCTTGTGTTGCTCTCCAAGTCTTTTTACATTTGACTGGGGCTCCCGAGTAAGAAAGGTTGGGGATCCCTGCCATACACGTTAAGATTCGCTCGCTTGGCGGGATCGCGAAGGGAGCGGATCTTCACCCGATATCCCCACCTACGGGTGGGCGATATCGGGGAGCGTGTAGTCTAATTCGATTGTTTGGCGGCAATGGGGCAGTCAGTTCAGGGACCGCATCAACAAGCCGATACGGTCCCCGATCCGACTGAATCTTTTAACCTGCCCGATCGATATCTGGCCAATTTCAGGCCAGATATCGGTCGGGCAGGCCCCTCGTTTCTGCCCCTACACGGGCCGATAAGCTGCCGAATCTGTCCAAGGGACCAATATCAGCAGCTACAATCGGCCCGTGTATGGGGAGCTTTACCCTAGGCCAGTTCTAGAACGTCACAGCTGGACCTTCTGTCCCTTTACAACAGGGATCCCCAACCTTTTACACCTGGGAGCCACATTCAAATAGAAAAAGTGTTGGGGAGTAACACAAGCATGGAAAAAGTTCCTGGGAGTGCAAATAAGAGCTATAATTGGCTATTTGGTAGCCCCCGATGTGGACTGGCAGCCTATAGAAGGCTTTGTTTGGCTTTACACTGGGTTTTATTCAACCAAAACTTGACTATAAGCCAGATATTAAAAAAATGAGCAGCTACTTTGAGGCCCCTGGGAGCAACATCAAGAGTTGACATGTTGCTCACAAACCACTGGTTGGGGATCACTGCTTTACAACACGGTGTGCACCTCTCCTGGCCAATCGCAATGTGGTTTTGGAGTCAGAACATTATTAGCACTATATGGCCCTGTACAAATAGGGCGCAGAGAAGTTTTAATATTTCTAGAAAGGCAGGAATTAAGGGACCTTGCAGGATGTACCTCCTATGACCCAGGCTTTTTTAAGGGCTACTATTACATTATGATAGCCTCTGATATATTTAAGGTTACAGCAAGGTAGTTAAGTACAATGGAGTTTTGCACAAGGCAGATTTAGGAAAATATTCTTATACATTCCGATATCCTTATAGTCGGTTATACAGTGGCCTTTTAATTCCATTCATTATAGACAAAGCTGGATGCACCTCCTTCCGGTGTAGCTGGCTTGCCAGTCACAGCTCTTCTTTTCGATATTGCCCCCCATAATTCCCTTTTCCCCCATTCGTAGAACAGCCACTGCCACCCCTGCCTCCCACGAGGCCTCACAATGGTGGGCACCAACTTTACTGCTGCCGGCCTGTGAGCTGGGAAGCCATCCATGTTGGTGGTCCAACTCATTAAAATCCCACCACATGCAGTTGCCTGTCTACCACCCAACCCCTTGCAGTCAACCATCTGTGTTTATTAAGATTGAAGACTTGCCCGGCTGTTTCATTGCAGGGCCGATTATTACTTTTCAAAAGCAACTTGTCCCTCTGCCGTGTCAGATGGCGTCAGCCCAGCCTGACAGGGCTGTTAATCCCCCCGGGCGAGTCAATGGGCTCGTACCGATTTATGGAGACCCCGGGCATGGAAACAACCCAGAATCCCCTCTTTCATCCTTTTCATTCCATTACCCATAAATAAAACAAATAACCTGGACTACAGCGTGAAATTAAAGCCCCCTCATTCTGCTCCATGGAGCGTCCGGAGACCCTTTTGTTATTTTATGGGGGGCCGTGTATCTCTGTGGGCCCCACGTAGCCTCAGCGCACATGCTCTGCCTTTGTTGGTCGCACAATGTAGGCACAATGGGCCAAAACTCTATGTCTGGCCCTTCCGAGAGGCAGGCAAGTCTGTGGGATCATTCCCATTCCCTGTGTGCAACGTCCACATCCACATACGTGGCCAATGTAATAGCTCACAGCCGCTCCAGCGACCCAGAATTAATCAGGGACCTCATATCCCTTTTCAACTGCATCTGTTCCATTGCTTCATCCCCTCGCTGACCCGTCTCCAAGGCCGGCAGGAAGCAGCAATATTTATATACCGACGGGCAAATTACCGCACAGGTGTTACTTCCCCTTGAGTCGCTATCGCAGGAAGCACTTGGGCCAAGTCCCGTGGACAAGTTGCCAAACACAATAAATGACTGCGTCCGTGGCCCCCTGGACCGGTCTTTGGTCTTCAGGCCGCAAAGGGTTAAATTATCCTGAATTTTTTTTTTTCTAAAACCTAATTTTAGGCACAGACGCAACAAATTCCCTATCTGGTTCTGCTGGGAATATCAGCAATGGGTGGAATCTTTAACCTTGGGACTTGGAATATCCAACGTAGGCGAAAACCATAACCCAAATATGCACAAACATGGATCCGACAAGGCAACTCAGTCCCTTATAATGTGTTCCTGCAATGGTTATAACAAATGTAATACACTCCTCTAGGCCCAGAAGGGTTAAACACATTACATGTTAACATTCCTGTCCTGCAAGTGATCTCTGTGGCCGCTGGGATGCACATTATTATATTACATATTTGCTATTACACGTCGGGCAGATTTAGTAGGCTTCGTGGAGTTCATAGTGTGAAACTTAATATCCTGCTATGATTGACTAATAATGCTTTGCTCGTTTCCCCCCAAGGGATTACAGTAAATAGTAGCCCATCCCTCTCTCCCACAGCCCCAGTCCCTTCCCAGAGGCTATTATCCCCCCACTGCTACTATAGGCACCATCTCTCCCTACTATACCTGCTATCCCACAGCCCCAGTCCCTTCCCAGAGGCTATTATCCCCCCACTGCTACTATAGGCACCATCTCTCCCTACTATACCTGCTATCCCACAGCCCCAGTTCCTTCCCAGAGGCTATTATCCCCCCACTGTTACTATAGGCACCATCTCTCCCTACTATGCCTGCTATCCCACAGCCCCAGTCCCTTCCCAGAGGCTATTATCCCCCCACTGCTACTATAGGCACCATCTCTCCCTACTATACCTGCTATCCCACAGCCCCAGTCCCTTCCCAGAGGCTATTATCCCCCCACTGCTACTATAGGCACCATCTCTCCCTACTATACCTGCTATCCCACAGCCCCAGTCCCTTCCCAGAGGCTATTATCCCCCCACTGCTACTATAGGCACCATCTCTCCCTACTATACCTGCTATCCCACAGCCCCAGTCCCTTCCCAGAGGCTATTATCCCCCCACTGCTACTATAGGCACCATCTCTCCCTACTATACCTGCTATCCCACAGCCCCAGTCCCTTCCCAGAGGCTATTATCCCCCCACTGCTACTATAGGCACCATCTCTCCCTACTATACCTGCTATCCCACAGCCCCAGTCCCTTCCCAGAGGCTATTATCCCCCCACTGCTACTATAGGCACCATCTCTCCCTACTATACCTGCTATCCCACAGCCCCAGTCCCTTCCCAGAGGCTATTATCCCCCCACTGCTACTATAGGCACCATCTCTCTCTACTATACCTGCTATCCCACAGCCCCAGTCCCTTCCCAGAGGCTATTATCCCCCCACTGCTACTGTAGGCACCATCTCTCCCTACTATACCTGCTATCCCACAGCCCCAGTCCCTTCCCAGAGGCTATTATCCCCCCACTGCTACTACAGACACCATCTCTCCCTACTATACCTGCTATCCCACAGCCCCAGTCCCTTCCCAGAGACTATTATCCCCCCACTGCTACTATAGGCACCATCTCTCCCTACTATACCTGCTATCCCACAGCCCCAGTCCCTTCCCAGAGGCTATTATCCCCCCACTGCTACTATAGGCACCATCTCTCCCTACTATACCTGCTATCCCACAGCCCCAGTCCCTTCCCAGAGGCTATTATCCCACTGCTACTATAGGCACCATCTCTCCCTACTATACCTGCTATCCCACAGCCCCAGTCCCTTCCCAGAGGCTATTATCCCCCCACTGCTACTATAGGCACCATCTCTCCCTACTATACCTGCTATCCCACAGCCCCAGTCCCTTCCCAGAGGCTATTATCCCACTGCTACTATAGGCACCATCTCTCCCTACTATACCTGCTATCCCACAGCCCCAGTCCCTTCCCAGAGGCTATTATCCCCCACTGCTACTATAGGCACCATCTCTCCCTACTATACCTGCTATCCCACAGCCCCAGTCCCTTCCCAGAGGCTATTATCCCACTGCTACTATAGGCACCATCTCTCCCTACTATACCTGCTATCCCACAGCCCCAGTCCCTTCCCAGAGGCTATTATCCCCCCACTGCTACTATAGGCACCATCTCTCCCTACTATACCTGCTATCCCACAGCCCCAGTCCCTTCCCAGAGGCTATTATCCCCCCACTGCTACTATAGGCACCATCTCTCCCTACTATACCTGCTGTCTATCACTGGCCTATGTAAAGCCAGTTGAAAGCCAACTCAATATTTGCAAGATGACCCCTTCAGAATTACCTATAACATGAGAAATAAACTGGTTAATGCTAAGACCACAGCACAAACTAAGTTATCAGGTTTAGGATCAGGGCCCTATACCATGTGTATATAACTGTATAAATCAAATTATTGCCAGAGCAGTGTACAATAACTATAAAAAAATAATGTAAAAGCAAATATATTCTACCTTGAGTTACAGCCATAACAGTAGCAAAGGATATAAAAGGCAGCCTTTGGCCCCCAACCCCACACATTGCGAGCATATTTCTCTGGAACATTAAAAAGATTACAGAGTTCTATTGATGACTGAATGGAGTGCGGTTATAGGGAGGAGCCTGCGCTTTGTGTTCATTACCAGACGAAAGCATTTAGTGGCATATTTGCTATCGAGACGTGAATGAGTATAAAGAAACAAATTCCTGCAAATGCTCATGTGGTTTGTGCTGCAAATGCCTGTATGTTGCACTGAATGTTGTAGTGTGGTGCTCTGAAACAATAGAAACTAGATAGGTACCTAATATATAGGGGCAGAGACAGGGGAAAGTGTTGGAAGGGTTACTGCCCGCCCTGCTCTCATTTCCCTACAGAAATAGGGGTTGGTAGCACTAGGTAGGTACCTAATATATAGGGGCAGAGACAGGGGAAAGTGTTGGAAGGGTTACTGCCTGCCCTGCTCTCATTTCCCTACAGAAATAGGGGTTGGTAGCACTAGGTAGGTACCTAATATATAGGGGCAGAGACAGGGGAAAGTGTTGGAAGGGTTACTGTCTGCCCTGCTCTCATTTCCCTACAGAAATAGGGGTTGGTAGCACTAGGTAGGTACCTAATATATAGGGGCAGAGACAGGGGAAAGTGTTGGAAGGGTTACTGCCTGCTCTGCTCTCATTTCCCTACAGAAATAGGGGTTGGTAGCACTAGGTAGGTACCTAATATATAGGGGCAGAGACAGGGGAAAGTGTTGGAAGGGTTACTGTCTGCCCTGCTCTCATTTCCCTACAGAAATAGGGGTTGGTAGCACTAGGTAGGTACCTAATATATAGGGGCAGAGACAGGGGAAAGTGTTGGAAGGGTTACTGCCTGCCCTGCTCTCATTTCCCTACAGAAATAGGGGTTGGTAGCACTAGGTAGGTACCTAATATATAGGGGCAGAGACAGGGGAAAGTGTTGGAAGGGTTACTGCCTGCCCTGCTCTCATTTCCCTACAGAAATAGGGGTTGGTAGCACTAGGTAGGTACCTAATATATAGGGGCAGAGACAGGGGAAAGTGTTGGAAGGGTTACTGCCTGCTCTGCTCTCATTTCCCTACAGAAATAGGGGTTGGTAGCACTAGGTAGGTACCTAATATATAGGGGCAGAGACAGGGGAAAGTGTTGGAAGGGTTACTGCCTGCCCTGCTCTCATTTCCCTACAGAAATAGGGGTTGGTAGCACTAGGTAGGTACCTAATATATAGGGGCAGAGACAGGGGAAAGTGTTGGAAGGGTTACTGCCTGCTCTGCTCTCATTTCCCTACAGAAATAGGGGTTGGTAGCACTAGGTAGGTACCTAATATATAGGGGCAGAGACAGGGGAAAGAGTTGGAAGGGTTACTGCCTGCTCTGCTCTCATTTCCCTACAGAAATAGGGGTTGGTAGTACTAGGTAGGTACCTAATATATAGGGGCAGTGTCACGGTCGGCACCCAATACCAGAACAAGTGCCAAGCACCCTGGTCTCAGCTCGTGCTTCGCCAGTAGCGTGACCGCCTTTGGCTTCGGGAGGAGCCCTCAGCTACTCGGATGCCACCTGGACTTATACGAGAGGTGCAGAGCAGGAGTTCTGGCTAGCAATGGGGCACGACAGTATATAAGTCTTAAGGCCGATGGTCACGGTACAGAAAAGGGTAGTCAAAATACGTGGTCAAACTTGCAGGGTCGAGGCGGGCGGATAACTAGGATCGTCAGGCAGGCAAAGGGTCAAACCGGGTAAGCAATCAGACGGATGAGGCAGAAACAGTAGTCGGAAACAGGCACGGATCAGGATACGGAATAATCGGAATAATCGGAATCAAAGCCAGGCAGGGTCAAAACAGGAACAAACAGAAGCTTACAGCACGAATTCAGGCACCAGGAGTAAACCTATCACGGGCAATGAGTAACAAACGAAAAGCCCTTTAAATAATTCAAATTTGGCGCCATTGCGCGCTGACGTCATGCGCATGCGTCATGACGTCATCCGTCAGCGCGCCTGCGCCTTTAACTATGCGGAAGTGCGCGCGCTCGCACACTATGAAGGAGCCGGCATAGAGAGAAACCGGCGCGGCGGGCGTCCCCGCCGCGCTGGTAAGTTCTTTTTTATTACATTACCCCCCTCTCTAGGGGGGGCCACTGGACCCCCAGGTTTTTCAGGAAACCTGGCATGAAATTGCCTCCGAAGGCGGTCAGCCTTGATGTCATCTACTGAGACCCAAGAATTCTCTTCAGAGCCATAACCCCTCCACCTGACCAGATACTGGAGCCGACCACGCACCACACGAGAGTCCAGAAGCTCCTGGACCTCAAACTCGGACTGCCCGTCAACCAATACTGGGGGAGGAACAGGTAATACACGGACCTGAGGAGCTGGCTTTAAAAGAGAAACATGGAAAGAATCAGAAATCTTAAAGGTTTGCGGAAGTTTAAGACGAACAGAAGAGGGGTTTATAACCTCAGTAATAGCATAAGGACCAATGAATCTAGGCCCCAACTTAAGAGAAGGGATTCTCAACTTAATATTCTTTGTGGATAGCCAGACAGAATCACCAACTTGATAGTTGGGAGCCTCTCTGCGAGATCTGTCAGCAGATTTCTTTTGGATCGCAGTGGCTTTAGAAAGAGAATCATGAACATCAGACCAAATCTTAGCAAACAAACTAATCGAGGAATTAACAGAGGGCACAGACGACAATGAACCGGAAAACGAAAATGCTTTTGGGTGAAGACCATTAACAATGAAAAAAGGAGACTGACCAGTAGAGGAGTGAGTGGCGTTATTATACGCAAATTCTGCCCAGGGTAATAGCTCCGCCCAAGAGGACTGGTTGTTAGCCACATAACACCTCAGGAATTGTTCAAGTGACTGGTTAACTCTTTCAGTTTGGCCATTAGTCTGAGGGTGATATGCGGTGGAAAAAGATAATTCAATCCCCACCAGAGAACAGAATGCTCGCCAAAACTTAGAAACAAATTGCACTCCTCTATCCGAAACAATGTTAATCGGAAATCCATGTAACTTAAAAATATTAGACACAAATAAATCAGCCAAGGATTTAGCGGAAGGGAGGTGTGGGAGGGGAATGAAGTGGCTCATCTTACTAAACCTATCCACTACCACCCAAATTACAGTCTTCCCTTGGGACGGAGGAAGATCTACAATAAAATCCATCGAAAGATGGGACCAGGGTCTGTCAGGGATTGGCAGTGACCTTAACAATCCCTGTGAAAGGTTTCTGGACGACTTAGATCTATGACAGACAGAACATGAATTAACAAAGGCTTTGACATCTCGAGTGAGAGAGGGCCACCAAACACTACGAGACAGGAGAGACATGGTCTTGGCAATGCCAGGGTGCCCCGCCATTTTGGAATCGTGAGCTTCTTTTAACACCTGTTCTCTGAGATTCTCAGGAACAAATAGCCTCCCGGAGGGAGTCCCAACTGGGGCAGAAGACTGAACTGTGGATAAAATGTTGGTGAGATCAACCCCCAGAGCTGCCACAATCAACTCACCCGGGATAATGGGTATGCACTCCCTAGGGTCAGGAGGATTAGCTTCAAAACTCCTAGAGAGTGCATCAGCTTTAATGTTTTTGGAGCCAGGCCTATAAGTAATAGAAAAATTAAACCTGGAGAAGAATAGAGCCCACCTAGCCTGTCTAGGGTTCAACCGTTTGGCCGATTCAATATATAATAAATTTTTATGATCCGTAAACACAGAAACAGCATGTTTAGCCCCCTCTAGTAAGTGCCGCCATTCCTCAAAGGCCCACTTAATTGCTAACAGTTCTCTATTACCAATATCGTAGTTGGCTTCAGAAGGGGAAAATTTTTTAGAGAAAAATGCACAAGGATGCAGTTTGTTAGTCAGAGGGTGCCTTTGAGAGAGAACCGCCCCTGCCCCAACCTCAGAGGCATCAACCTCAACAATGAAGGGGAGGGCAGTATCAGGATGACGGAGAATGGGGGCAGACACAAATTCTTTCTTAAGAAGATTAAATGCTTGCACAGCTTCTGAGGACCACAAGCTAGGATCTGCTCCCTTCTTAGTAAGGTCAGTGATAGGGGCCACAATCAGGGAGAAATTTTTAATGAACTGACGATAATAGTTGGCGAAACCTAAAAACCGTTGGGTAGCACGTAGGGAAAGAGGTTGCATCCAGTCAAGAACAGCTCTTACTTTCTCTGGATCCATTTCTAGACCCTTACTGGAAATATGGAACCCCAAAAATTGAACCGAATTAACCTCAAAGGTGCATTTTTCAAGTTTCGCGTACAAATTATTCTCCCTTAATCTTTGTAACACCACTTTAACATGACTACGATGGTCACTCAGGTTAGAGGAGAATATCAGAATGTCGTCCAGATAGACCACTACGAACACCCCCAGCAGGTCCCGGAAAATATCATTGACAAATTCCTGGAAAACTGCAGGAGCGTTGCAAAGACCAAAAGGCATAACTAAATATTCGTAGTGGCCATCCCTTGTGTTAAAAGCGGTTTTCCACTCGTCCCCTTCCTTGATACGAATAAGATTGTAAGCACCTCTAAGATCAAGTTTAGTATAGATGTTAGCACCCTTAACGCGATCAAAGAGCTCAGAGATTAGTGGAAGGGGATAGCGATTCTTAATAGTAATCTTGTTAAGCCCCCTATAGTCAATACAAGGGCGAAGACCTCCGTCCTTCTTGCCCACAAAAAAGAATCCAGCACCGGCAGGGGAACTTGAGGGCCTAATGAACCCTCTTTCTAAATTCTCAGAAATATACTCTCTCATTGTCTGGGCCTCGGGCAATGAAAGGGGATAAGTTCTCCCTCTGGGGGGAGTAGAGCCAGGAATGAGGTCAATTGGGCAGTCATAATGTCTATGAGGTGGTAGTGTCTCGGCAGCTTTCTTTGAGAATACATCAATATAGTCTTTATAAGCTGCAGGTAACCCCTCCAAGGACGTGACTGCCATTATAGGGGAAATACACGAACCCCTACAGTTAGGTCCCCACTGAATAATTTTCCCAGATGCCCAGTCAATAGTGGGGTTATGGGCCTGGAGCCACGGTAATCCTAAAATGAGCGGAGAGGTGGCACCCTTTATGATGAATAGTGCTAGCTTTTCACAATGAGAATTTATACTCAGAGAAAGAGACATAGTTTTCTCAGAAACCAATCCTGATCCTAAAGGTCTTTGATCTACTGCCATGATTTTCATGGGGGCACTTAAAGGAAGTAAAGGTACACCAAATTTGGCTGCAAAAGCAGCATCCAAAAAATTCCCCTCTGCCCCCGAGTCCACAAAAGCAGATACCTTGACCGAGCCCGTGGGCCATGTTAGTTTGACCGGAATCAAAATCCTAGAGGCGGATAGGGGAGAGGAAACACTTGCACCCAAATGGAGCTCCCCTTCTCCATTTAGGCTTGGGAGTTTCCCGGCCTCTTAGGACATTGATTTAGGAAATGACCCTTTTCCCCACAGTATATACACAACCCTTGAGTATGCCTGCGAGCCTTTTCCTCAGGAGATAAGCGAGAAATGCCCAATTGCATGGGTTCTTCCTGAGGCAAAGGTACGGAGGGCCCAGCACATTCAAAATTAGACACAGCTTTGGAAGAGCTGAAAAAATTAGAACGAAGAGAGGAATTCCTCTCACCCCTTCTTTCCCTCTGTCTCCTATCTACCTGGATGGCTAAAGACATGAGGTCGTCCAGGTTAGAAGATAGGGGGTAGTTGACTAGACTATCCTTGATAGACTCAGACAGGCCTATACGAAACTGGCTGCGCAAGGCCATGTCATTCCAGCCAGTTTCTACTGCCCACCGACGGAATTCAGTACAATACACCTCTACATCCCGTTTCCCCTGACGAAGCCTACGAATCGCGGCATCAGCAGTGGATGCACGATCCGGGTCATCGTAGAGAATCGCCATGGAGTCAAAGAAACTATCTAAGGAAGAACGGGCTGGGTCAGAGGTGGACAATCTGAGGGCCCAAATCTGAGGGTCACCTTGAAGGAGGGTCATTACAAATCTTACTCTCTCCTCATCAGTAGAGAATGAATGAGGAAAGAAACTGAGATATAGTTTACAAGCCTCTTTAAATGTGAAAAATTTGGATCGATCCCCACAGAATTTTTCAGGGAAAGCAATCTTAGGTTCTTGGGGCTTAATGGTGTTACCCCACAAGTTAGCAGAACCTGCCGGAGGAGAAGATGCAGGACTGGACCGCTGCTGTGGAGTTTCCAGTTTACGGGTCAGATTATGGAAACCCTGCAGGAGATAGTTTTGTTTCTGCTCCTGTTCCTCTAGGCGTTGAAGCAAGGTGGTCAGCAACGCTTCAGTGGTGGAGGAGGCAGATGGAGCAGCAGCAGCTTCGTGACCATAGTCTTCCATGGCCCGTGATAATGTCACGGTCGGCACCCAATACCAGAACAAGTGCCAAGCACCCTGGTCTCGGCTCGTGCTTCGCCAGTAGCGTGACCGCCTTTGGCTTCGGGAGGAGCCCTCAGCTACTCGGATGCCACCTGGACTTATACGAGAGGTGCAGAGCAGGAGTTCTGGCTAGCAATGGAGCACGACAGTATATAAGTCTTAAGGCCGATGGTCACGGTACAGAAAAGGGTAGTCAAAATACGTGGTCAAACTTGCAGGGTCGAGGCGGGCGGATAACTAGGATCGTCAGGCAGGCAAAGGGTCAAACCGGGTAAGCAATCAGATGGATGAGGCAGAAACAGTAGTCGGAAACAGGCACGGATCAGGATACGGAATAATCGGAATCGTCAAAGCCAGGCAGGGTCAAAACAGGAACAAACAGAAGCTTACAGCACGAATTCAGGCACCAGGAGTAAACCTATCACGGGCAATGAGTAACAAACGAAAAGCCCTTTAAATAATTCAAATTTGGCGCCATTGCGCGCTGACGTCATGCGCATGCGTCATGACGTCATCCGTCAGCGCGCCTGCGCCTTTAACTATGCAGAAGTGCGCGCGCTCGCACACTATGAAGGAGCCGGCATAGAGAGAAACCGGCGCGGCGGGCGTACCCGCCGCGCTGGTAAGTTCTTTTTTATTACAGGCAGAGACAGGGGAAAGTGTTGGAAGGGTTACTGCCTGCCCTGCTCTCATTTCCCTACAGAAATAGGGGTTGGTAGCACTAGGTAGGTACCTAATATATAGGGGCAGAGACAGGGGAAAGTGTTGGAAGGGTTACTGCCTGCCCTGCTCTCATTTCCCTACAGAAATAGGGGTTGGTAGCACTAGGTAGGTACCTAATATATAGGGGCAGAGACAGGGGAAAGTGTTGGAAGGGTTACTGCCTGCCCTGCTCTCATTTCCCTACAGAAATAGGGGTTGGTAGCACTAGGTAGGTACCTAATATATAGGGGCAGAGACAGGGGAAAGTGTTGGAAGGGTTACTGCCTGCCCTGCTCTCATTTCCCTACAGAAATAGGGGTTGGTAGCACTAGGTAGGTACCTAATATATAGGGGCAGAGACAGGGGAAAGTGTTGGAAGGGTTACTGCCTGCTCTGCTCTCATTTCCCTACAGAAATAGGGGTTGGTAGCACTAGGTAGGTACCTAATATATAGGGGCAGAGACAGGGGAAAGTGTTGGAAGGGTTACTGCCTGCTCTGCTCTCATTTCCCTACAGAAATAGGGGTTGGTAGCACTAGGTAGGTACCTAATATATAGGGGCAGAGACAGGGGAAAGTGTTGGAAGGGTTACTGCCTGCTCTGCTCTCATTTCCCTACAGAAATAGGGGTTGGTAGCACTAGGTAGGTACCTAATATATAGGGGCAGAGACAATGTGTCTGCCCTTTCTCAGAATTGCTAAAGGTTAAGATCTCGTTGCCACATTAACAGAAGGGATACAATGCATTGCCTGCCTGGGCCTGGTTACTGTGCAGTAAAGAATTTATTAGTCACTTAATTAATGTTAATGAATGCAAAACGTCTAATAAAAACATTCAATGTTAATGACAAACACGTGTGCCAATATTTGCTACGTATGACACTTGGGGGATAATGTAATATCTGGTCTAGAAACGTATAGCACCAGCATCTGATTGGTTGCTATTATGTTTATATATATATATATATATAAGTGTAATACCTCTATGGGGAAATAGTCCAGCAGTTTGGGAACTAGTAGTGTAATAGGACTGAGGGTATAACCTGGGGTGCCCAAAACAGACCCGGACGCCTGGGCACCCCTGGTATAAGCATTCTTACTGAGGGGACTGGTCATTTTGCCAGCTCGGGGAATAAAGAGTTAATCTTAGAGTTACACCTGCTTTCCTGGAAAATCAACCAATTCCTATTGCTGTCCACCCGGTTCCAATCACACAGACATTGATTTATGCCTGTTAATAAGGAATATGAATGATGAAGGGTAACACACCCAGCACTAGAAGGAGATGGAAGTCAATGATTTCCACTGGTTCCAAACTGGTTCCTCCCAATGCAAACATGTCACCTTTGCTTTCCATGATCTTTCCGTCGTACCGATGGGACAGAACCTGGGGACGGGCCCAGTACACCTGCACATCATTTATTTTATAAGGCATAGGGTGCGGCTGATGCTGTATTATGATTGGCTCTATTTATATATTGGGAAATGGCCCTCTACGTCTGCCTCACCATTGGATAACAGGGGTATAACAACTGGGGGTTGCTATGGGGCATAGGGGTGTAGAGAGCCAATATGAGGCAGCGGCTTCTGCCCCTATTGAGCATGCTCAGTAGTTTTCTTGGTTTTGCCGAACTTTCTTACCTTAATGACTTACAGTAATTAATCCTATTAAAGTGGTGGAAACTGTGGGATTCAGAAAGGATCTGCCCCCCACCAGTGTTTAAACAACTCCTGATGACAGAAGAGCCTTTAAAGGGTTGGACTGGGGGGTGCAGGGCCCACCGGGTTACTGCCGCTGGGGCCCTGCACCCCCCAAGGTGCCCTTGCAGGCCCCCGCCACGCCCCCCTAACCCCCTGCAGGGGCCCCCTCCCGATGTACGTCAGGGGAGGACACCGGTGGCAACAGGCATTGGGTCTGGGCCACCAGGTTTTTCCCAGTGTCCCAGCGGCCCAGCGGCCCAGTCCAACCCTGCACCTTTAATTTAACTTTTAGTATATTATAGAAGCAACATTTCAATTAGTCTTCATTATTTATTAATATTATATAGTTTTTAAATGATATCCCTTCTTCTGACTCTTTGCAGCTTTCAAATGGGGGTCACTGACCCCGGCAGCCAAAACCTATTGCTCTGTGAGTCTCCAGTTTTATTGTTATTGTTACTTTTTATACATTATTTTTCAACTTGGGTCCGTCTCCTGTTCATATATCAGTCTCTCATTCAAACCACTCCCTGGTTACTAAGGTAATTACATTCCTAGCAACCAGATAGCTGCTAAAACTCCAAACTGGGGAGCTGCTGAGCAAAACGTGAACTAACTAAAAAAAACTACAAATAATAAAAAATGAAGACCAATTGCAAATTGTCTCAGAATATTACTCTCTACATTATACTAAAAGCTAGACTGTAGATTGTAAGCTCTTTTGGGCAGGGCTCCCTTCCCCTCCTGTATCGGTTACTGATTACTTTATATGTTACTCCTTGTAGATTGTAAGCTCTTTTGGGCAGGGCTCCCTTCCCCTCCTGTATCGATTACTGATTACTTTATATGTTACTCCTTGTAGAGTGTAAGCTCTTTTGGGCAGGGCTCCCTTCCCCTCCTGTATCGGTTACTGATTGCTTTATATGTTACTCCTTGTAGATTGTAAGCTCTTTTGGGCAGGGCTCTCTTCCCCTCCTGTATCGGTTACTGATTGCTTTATATGTTACTCCTTGTAGAGTGTAAGCTCTTTTGGGCAGGGCTCCCTTCCCCTCCTGTATCGGTTACTGATTGCTTTATATGTTACTCCTTGTAGAGTGTAAGCTCTTTTGGGCAGGGCTCTCTTCCCCTCCTGTATCGGTTACTGATTGCTTTATATGTTACTCCTTGTAGAGTGTAAGCTCTTTTGGGCAGGGCTCCCTTCCCCTCTTGTATCGGTTACTGATTGCTTTATATGTTACTCCTTGTAGAGTGTAAGCTCTTTTGGGCAGGGCTCCCTTCCCCTCCTGTATCGGTTACTGATTGCTTTATATGTTACTCCTTGTAGATTGTAAGCTCTTTTGGGCAGGGCTCTCTTCCCCTCCTGTATCGGTTACTGATTGCTTTATATGTTACTCCTTGTAGAGTGTAAGCTCTTTTGGGCAGGGCTCCCTTCCCCTCCTGTATTGGTTACTGATTGCTTTATATGTTACTCCTTGTAGAGTGTAAGCTCTTTTGGGCAGGGCTCTCTTCCCCTCCTGTATCGGTTACTGATTGCTTTATATGTTACTCTGTATGCCCAATGTATGAAACCCACTTATTGTACAGCGCTGCGGAATATGTTGGCGCTTTATAAATAAATGTTAATAATAATAATAAATAAAAGGTGGACAACCCATTAAATGTGAGTTTTGCTGTTCCCTTCTCCACTGTCAGACCCCTATGTACAAGGCGGAGGTGGGAAGGCGCATTCCTGGGGCTCAGCGGAGCAGCCACACCGCTTGCTTCTGTGCATTGGGGCTAAGGGCAGGCTCCCAATGGAACGGCCTATTGTGCGAGGGCAATACAAAGCAAGTCTCTATTCAAGATGCCATGACCCCACTTCCCCTGAAGCTCTAGGAGGATAATAGAAAAAGTGCTTAGATATTTATCAAGCAGGGATTTGCCTTTGTACCCCCCAACTAACCTTCACCCCTGTTCATGACACGTTACATATATACGTGAAATGTGTAGATGCAGAAGCATTATAGTTCTGTAGGATTTATACAAAGTCACATGACTGTACTAGGGGTGCCAAGAGAGGCCACTCTCCCTGTTTATTTATCTTTTATTGAGAGCCATTAAGGTACATTTTGTATTTTAGGAAGAGTGGGAAATAAAAGGCTTAGATATTCCTCCCAGTGGACTTAAAAGTCCTTACTTTTAAATTCCTGGCTTGGAGGCAAGTTTTGGTTGCATAAAAACCATGTGTACTGCCAAACAGAACCTCCTGTAGGCTGCCAGTCACAAATGGGCTACCAATAGCCAGTTACAACCCTTATGTGGTGCTTCCCAACTCCTTTTACATTTTAATGTGGCTCATGGATAAAAAAAAGATTGGAGACCCCCATTGTAGGGCAATACAGGAACAGTTGTACGAGATCTGCTGGAGAAAGTAGGGCAACTTACAGACAGTAGGGCAAGATGGAGACAGTAGGGCAACTTACAGACAGTAGGGCAAGATGGAAACAGTAGGTATGGAGATAGTTGGGCAAAATGAAGGCAGTAGCTATAGAGACAGTAGGACAAGATGGAGACAGTAGCTATGGAGACAGTAGGACAAGATGGAGCCAGTAGTTATGAAGCCAGTAGGGCAAGATGGAGCCAGTAGGTATGAAGCCGTTAGGGCAAGAGGAAGGCAGTAGCTATGGAAACAGTAGGGCAAGATGGAGACAGTAGGATAAGATGGAGACAGTAGGGCAAGATGGAGACAGTAGGGCAAGATGGAGACAGTAGCTATGGAGACAGTAGGACAAGATGGAGCCAGTAGTTATGAAGCCAGTAGGGCAAGATGGAGCCAGTAGGTATGAAGCCGTTAGGGCAAGAGGAAGGCAGTAGCTATGGAAACAGTAGGGGAAGATGGAGACAGTAGGATAAGATGGAGACAGTAGGGCAAGATGGAGACAATAGGGCAAGATGGAGACAGTAGGACAAGATGGAGACAGCAGGGCAAGATGGGGACAGTAGGGCAAGATGGAGACAGTAGGGCAAGATGGAGACAGTAGGCACCTATTTTTGATAAATATAATTTCAGACAAGTTGATATATATGTATCTTAGCATGAAACAGATGTCAAATTCCTTTCAGTTTATTGTGATTTTTGGGGGGCAATTGTGTTGATGTCTCTGTGTGTGTATTTATATCTTGGTGTTTATAGAACAACTTTGTTCCATTGCACGGGCGGAAAGAAAAGAAGTATTCCCATTGCAGTAAGTGCCTTTTAGTTCATTTAGCAGAAATACTTGCCTAAAATAGCCTCTTCATACAGACACTGCCTATTCTTCTATAGTTTTCATTCCATAGCCAGAATCTATTTGTTTTAAGGGTTTTTTTTGTTTTTAAATAGCAACTATATTCTATTTATAAGTAGTGTTCCATTTCCATTCATTTTCCCTTGAATAAACAGGACTGTGTGAAGATGTTGCTTAATTGGTACAAGGAGTGTTCCTTTGGTCCATATTTGTGTCTCTATATATATATATATATATTATAAGGGTGCATTTACAACTGCAGCTGCAACTGTAGTCAAGCAAATTGCATTGTTGCTATACATTGCCACCCCATTGTCTACACCAGTACTGTCCAACTCATGGTGTCATACCATAAAGTCTATGGAGCCATTGAGCAGACTAGGAGCCATACAAATCCTTCGGAGGGCCCCAGTTAGACAGCCTTGGTCTACTCTATGCTATATATGCTATATATGCTGGATAAGGCATTGTGGGAATTCAAATTTTCTTTCTTTTCAGGCATAGTGTAGTGGCATCACTGTTCCATGAAATGCTGGGGTCACCTTGCCATGAAATGCTGGGAGTCACTGTGCCATGAAATGCTGGGAGTCACTGTACCATTTAATGCTGGGAGTCACTGTGCCATTTAATGCTGGGAGTCACTGTGCCATGAAATGCTGGGGTCACCTTGCCATGAAATGCTGGGAGTCACTGTGCCATGAAATGCTGGGAGTCACTGTACCATTTAATGCTGGGAGTCACTGTGCCATTTAATGCTGGGAGTCACTGTGCCATGAAATGCTGGGGTCACCTTGCCATGAAATGCTGGGAGTCACTGTGCCATGAAATGCTGGGAGTCACTGTACCATTTAATGCTGGGAGTCACTGTGCCATTTAATGCCGGGAGTCACTGTGCCATGAAATGCTGGGAGTCACTGTACCATTTAATGCTGGGAGTCACTGTGCCATTTAATGCTGGGAGTCACTGTGCCATGAAATGCTGGAGTCACTGTGCCATTTAATGCCGGAAGTCACTGTGTCATTTAATGCCGGGAGTCACTGTGCCATTTAATGCCGGGGTCACTGTGCCATTTAATGCCGGGAGTCACTGTGCCATTTAATGCCGGGAGTCACTGTGTCATTTAATGCCGGGAATCACTGTGCCATTTAATGCCGGGAGTCACTGTGCCATTTAATGCCGGGAATCACTGTGCCATTTAATGCCGGGGGTCACTGTGCCATTTAATGCCGGGAGTCACTGTGCCATTTAATGCCGGGAGTCACTGTGCCATTTAATGCCGGGAGTCACTGTGCCATTTAATGCCGGGAGTCACTGTGCCATTTAATGCCGGGAGTCACTGTGCCATTTAATGCCGGGGGTCACTGTGCCATTTAATGCCGGGAGTCACTGTGCCATTTAATGCCGGGAGTCACTGTGCCATTTAATGCCGGGAGTCACTGTGTCATTTAATGCAGGGAGTCACTGTGCCATTTAATGCCGGGAGTCACTGTGCCATTTAATGCCGGGGGTCACTGTGCCATTTAATGCCGGGAGTCACTGTGCCATTTAATGCCGGGAGTCACTGTGCCATTTAATGCCGGGGGTCACTGTGCCATTTAATGCTGGGAGTCACTGTGTCATTTAATGCAGGGAGTCACTGTGCCATTTAATGCCGGGAGTCACTGTGCCATTTAATGCTGGGGTCACTGTGCCATTTAATGCCGGGAGTCACTGTGCCATTTAATGCTGGGGGTCACTGTGCCATTTAATGCCGGGAGTCACTGTGCCATTTAATGCTGGGGTCACTGTGCCATTTAATGCCGGGAGTCACTGTGCCATTTAATGCTGGGGGTCACTGTGCCATTTAATGCCGGGAGTCACTGTGCCATTTAATGCCGGGAGTCACTGTGCCATTAAACACTGGGAGTCACTGTGCCATTTAATGCCGGGAGTCACTGTGCCATTTAATGCCGGGAGTCACTGTGCCATTTAATGCCGGGAGTCACTGTGCCATTTAATGCTGGGAGTCACTGTGCCATTTAATGCCGGGAGTCACTGTGCCATTTAATGCTGGGAGTCACTGTGCCATTTAATGCCGGGGGTCACTGTGCCATTTAATGCTGGGAGTCACTGTGCCATTTAATGCCGGGAGTCACTGTGCCATTAAACACTGGGAGTCACTGTGCCATTTAATGCCGGGAGTCACTGTGCCATTTAATGCTGGGAGTCACTGTGCCATTTAATGCCGGGGGTCACTGTGCCATTTAATGCTGGGAGTCACTGTGCCATTTAATGCCGGGAGTCACTGTGCCATTAAACACTGGGAGTCACTGTGCCATTTAATGCCGGGAGTCACTGTGCCATTTAATGCCGGGAGTCACTGTGCCATTTAATGCCGGGAGTCACTGTGCCATTAAACACTGGGAGTCACTGTGCCATTTAATGCCGGGAGTCACTGTGCCATTTAATGCCGGGAGTCACTGTGCCATTAAACACTGGGAGTCACTGTGCCATTTAATGCTGGGAGTCACTGTACCATGAAATGCTGGGGTCACTGTACCTGTACCATGAAATGCTGGGGTAACTGTACCTGTACCATGAAATGCTGGGGTCACTGTACCTGTACCATGAAATGCTGGGGTAACTGTACCTGTACCATGAAATGCTGGGGTAACTGTACCATGAAATGCTGGGGTCACTGTACCATGAAATGCTGGGGTAACTGTGCTATGTAAGGGCTGCTGGGAGTTGTGTAGTTTCGCTTCACACCTGCGCTCAGAGTCGCTTCAGAGGCACCTTTTGTACTGAGGCAAAAACTGCTCTAAAGTGCAACATTTTCCATTTACACTTAGGGCAGAACAAAGGGCAAATTCCTGGCAGTTTATTGAGCGTTGATCCCATTGTCCCCCCAGATGTGGCTTATTGTGTTCATGTCCCTATTTATATCTCACTGTTTATAGAACATCTCTGCCTCTCCGGGCTCCCCGGCTGGTTCCACTGAGAGGGAAAAGCTCAAATATTCCCATCTTGGTGCATTTAGCCAAATGAGTTGCCCAAAATAGTCTCTGTATATAGACTCTGCCTATTCATCTATTGGTTTGGGGCTTAGAGCCCACAACTTACTGTTTCTGCACGTTCTGTTTCCATTTATTTCCCCTTGAATAAATAGTAATGTAATCAGTGTAGAGCTTATACCTCTCCTTTGTATATTTGTACGTATAGATAGGAGCTGCCATGTTGTTACCCTTGGACAGTACAGTACTGTTAACAGGAATTTATAAAGCACAAAAATATTCTGCAGCACTGTCCCATAACTGGTGTATACATTGAACATATATAAATATAAATATATATATATATATAGCGGCAATATTACAGCGAACCCAGGGTGGCACTCTGCTTCAGCTCTTAGCTCGGGTGCAAGGTAAATGACTTAAATATCCAAAAAAGACCAGCAACACCGAGTTATGTTCCAAAAACAATCAATTGTGTATTAAAAACGCATGAACAGCCATGGGGACCGAAACCTAACGTTGGCTGTTCATGCGTTTTTAATACACAATTGATTGTTTTTGGAACATAACTCGGTGTTGCTGGTCTTTTTTGGATATATATATATATATATATAACATTAATTAAACCAAATAGGACTGTTCTGCCCCAATAAGGGGTAATTATATCTTAGTTGGGATCAAGTACAGGTACTGTTTTATTATTACAGAGAAAAGGGAATCATTTAACCATGAAATAAACCCAATAGGGCTGTTCTGCCCCCAATAAGGGGTAATTATATCTTAGTTGGGATCAAGTACAGGTACTGTTTTATTATTACAGAGAAAAGGGAATCATTTAACCATTAAATAAACCCAATAGGGCTGTTCTGCCCCAATAAGGGGTAATTATATCTTAGTTGGGATCAAGTACAGGTACTGTTTTATTATTACAGAGAAAAAGGAAATCAATTTTAAAAATCTGAATTATTTGTTTAAAATGTCTATGGGAGACAAGCTTTCCGTAATTCTCTTTCTGGATAACGGGTTTCCGGATAACGGATCCTATACCTGTATATATATATATATATATATATATACAAAAACAACCAATAACGATACAAGAGGTAACGAGTGCTGTTTATTATGCATAAGGAACATTATGTTTCTCTGTATACATATTGGCAGCGTTGGATTGGGGCATTGTGGGCCCACCAGGCTCCTCCTCCCAACATCCACCTCCCTGCCCATTGGGTACTGCCTACCTCCTCCTTTACTCGGATAGGTTGGCCTGGGTGGAGGAGCTGACCTGGGTCAGCAGAGCCCACAAGGGCTGGGGCTCACTGGGTTTTCTCCCGGTGTCCTGTTGGCCCATTCCGAGCCTGCGTATTGGTGGTAACAGAGCAGACAGGGGTCCTGCCTGCAAGGGATGGAAATGAGGGTCTAGTCAAGGATTTGGGGTGTGTCTGGGTGTAATATGGCATGTCCAGGCTTGTGTGTAGAACCCCATGTTTTCTGAGGGCAGCCAAGGATGGGAGCTACCATAGACAGCACACTATAGGGGTATGGCCCACTGGGGTTGGGGCCAGGGTTGGACTGGGCCGGCAGGACACTTGGAAAAACCCCACAAACCCAGACCTGCTCCCTACTGAGGAGTGTGGGTGCTGCCCCCCTACCCCTGATTGCAGCCTTAAGGAGAAGACAAGGTGCAGGGCACAAACACATGCACCCAAAGGGTGGGGGGAGAGGGGTGCGCTGGGTTTGCTGTGCAGCTTGCAACTATGGGGTGAGGGGGCCTCTGAGGCAGCAGTCGGTGGGCCCCTCATACCCCAATCTGCCACTGCTCTCAGCCATGTCAAGGAAGGTTAATACAGGAGACTTTCTATAAACCCCAATAGAGTCCTGTTGGGATGCTCTATAAGCAGCTGTGGGTGTCAAACAGATGAGCAATGACTGTCTATTGACTCTTATGGCTCCCACACACTCACCAGTACTGTTCTATATCCAACTAATGGGCCCATGGGCTGAATGGACCGACACCAGTGGTCACATGACTGCATGGTTCCATTAGATACCATATAATGGGCCATATACTGTATGACCCCCTGTCTATTGCTCTGTTCATTGGGTCCGATGCTTCCTTATCTGATGTACTAGGTACTGGCCATTACACAGGGGAAATTTCTAACCCACCCAAT
The DNA here is from genome assembly GCF_000004195.4 of Xenopus tropicalis. Classification (NCBI taxonomy): domain Eukaryota; kingdom Metazoa; phylum Chordata; class Amphibia; order Anura; family Pipidae; genus Xenopus; species Xenopus tropicalis. Next base: position 6,702,737 of record NC_030680.2, on the reverse strand, counting down.
CAGCAACCAGACCAATAGTCTGGGGGGTGCCAGTTGGACAGCACTGCTTTAAAGGAACATTTGGCCCAACTGGGCTGGGGTCAAGCCATATACGAAGGCACCTAAGTGCCCCTTCTGGTTCTCAGCCTGAGAATCCCTTGTGGTTGTGTTGCTTGTGGTTGTGCTGTCTGTGAGGGGGCAGTCACGCAATCTGAACTTGTGAAGGATTCTCAGCTCTTTCTTCTTTTCATGTCCTTCGCTGCATGGAGACTTCACAAGAACACAAACCTGTCTCTGTGCCGCGGCCAATTATCCGCCCACTATCGGAGCCAAATTCCAGCCCAAACACATTCAAGGTTTCTGATCCTTCTCAAAAATGTGTAACAATCTTGTTCCTTGACTTTTGCTTCTACTAAATGATGATCCTTCTATCTCAGACTCAGATAACGTTCCGTAGCTACAAACCCCCCACCCAAAGCAACTCTTTTCCATATACACGAATTGCACATTGTGCAGTGGAATTGGGCAGAGTTCCCCTTTAAAGGGTTAGTTTACCTTTAAATTAGTTTTAGTGATATTCACATTGATACCCTGAGTAGGGAAGCACCAAATCCACTATTTTGGGATTCGGCCGAACCCCAAATCCTTCATGAAAGATTTGGGTGAATACCAAAGGGTTAAAGAGGACTGTGCGCAAAGTGTGCGTTGAAAAATGTTTAACTTCCGTGTTTATGGGACAAAAAGTCATGTGATTTTACGGTTTCGGATTCGGTTCGGCTGGGCACATGAATCCAAAATTCGAATTCTGCTGAAAAAAGCCAAATCCTGAGCCAAATCCTGAGCCAAATCCTGTGCCAAATCCTGAGCCAAATCCTGTGCCAAATCCTGAGCCAAATCCTGTGCCAAATCCTGTGCCAAATCCTGAGCCAAATCCTGTGCCAAATCCTGAGCCAAATCCTGTGCCAAATCCTGAGCCAAATCCTGTGCCAAATCCTGAGCCAAATCCTGTGCCAAATCCTGTGCCAAATCCTGTGCCAAATCCTGAGCCAAATCCTGTGCCAAATCCTGAGCCAAATCCTGTGCCAAATCCTGAGCCAAATCCTGTGCCAAATCCTGTGCCAAATCCTGTGCCAAATCCTGAGCCAAATCCTGGATTGGGTTTCACAATTGGTCTCATTTAAAAAAAAAAAAAAAAAAAATTGTGGATTTTCAGTAATTTAGCTTTTTGTTTATGAGCAGCAGTCTGGTTGCTAGGGCCTTATTTATCCTAGCAACCAGGCAGTGGTTTAAATAAGAGACAGGAGAGGGCCTGAATATAAACAAATACATGTAACAGTAACAAATAAAGCAACGGTTTTGTAGTTACCAGGCAGTGGCATAACTACTCTGCGCCGGGCCCTCCTTCAAAAAAATCTTTGGAGGGGCCCAGCACAGAGAAGACTCCCCCATAAATCCCCATTTCTGCCCCCTGTCCTACCTGGAGTGTAGATTTATATGCAGCAATGGTAGAAGCAGGCCCCGCGGTCTGGGCCCCCCTGTCCCCCCATGCAACTGCGGTCTGGGCCCCCCTGTCCCCAATGCAACTGCGGTCTGGGCCCCCCTGTACCCCAGGCCCCCCCTGCAACTGCGGTCTGGGTCCCCCTGTCCCCCATTCCCCCCCTGCTACCGCAGTCTGGGCCCCCCTGTACCCAACATCCCCCCTGAAACCGCAGTCTGGGCCCCCCTGTACCCCAGGCCCCCCCTGCAACTGCGGTCTGGGTCCCCCTGTCCCCCATTCCCCCCCTGCTACCGCAGTCTGGGCCCCCCTGTACCCAACATCCCCCCTGAAACCGCAGTCTGGGCCCCCCTGTACCCCAGGGCCCCCCTGCAACAGTGGTCTGGGCCCCCCTGTACACCATGTCCCCCCTGCAACCGTGGTCTGGGCCCCCCTATACCCCAGGGCCCCCCCTGCAACTGTGGTCTGGGTCCTCCTGTACCCCAGGCCCCCCCATGCAACCGCGGTCTGGGCCCCCCTGTACCCCAGGGCCCCCCTGCAACTGTGGTCTGGGTCCCCCTGTACCCCAGGCCCCCCCTGCAACTGCAGTCTGGGCCCCTCTGTACCCCAGGGCCCCCCTGCAACCTCGGTCTGGGTCCCCCTGTACCCCAGGCCCCCCCTGTGCAACCGCGGTCTGGGTCCCCCCCTGTACCCCAGGCCCCCCCATACAACCGCAGTCGGGGTACCCCAGGGCCCCTTCTTAAAATGTGAGGTCTGCTTCCATCATTGTTAAGCCACTGCTGCCGGGGTAAGAGACCCCTCCATTTGAAAGCTGGAAAGCAGCAGATAAAAGAAAGGCAAACAATTCAAAAACTATACATAAAAAACGACGACCAATTGCAAATTGGCTAGAAAAGGGCCATTAGGTTGATGTAATCGGAGTGGCCCCATAAGCAGAGGCACAAACAACGTTATTAGTAGCACAGGTGGAACTGCAACAAGAGACGTCCCAATGTCACCCTGTAATTATACCCGCGTTTTCATGCTAACGAGCTGCTTCAGCTCCTCTCTAATTAAGCAATAAACATGTCACCTGGTCCTGAGCCAACGACTCTTATGTCTCTGGAACCCCCACATCCACCGCTCTGATCTTACCCTGAGCCCCAACTACCTGCCCCCCCCCCCCCCCCCCCCCCCGGGGTCTAAATTTTAATTTATTCCCCCTGTCAGTAATGGATATGTTCCCTGTGACACGTAACGACTTGTATCTCGTCAGCGAATCAGTGTAAAGGGATGTCATGTATTTATCATTAGATCTATAGGTGCGGAGAGACAGAGATAATTATAACGATCCCCTACAGTTGCTAACGATCTCAGTTACTTTCTACTCCTGATAAAAGGGATTGATATCATTTAGGTCTTGGATTGTCGGAGAAATGAGCAGTGTGTACAGGTCGGACTGGGTCTATAGTGGCCGTAAGAAAGGGCTAATAGGAATTGTCTTTGGCCCTTCAGCACATCCCCATATGTCTGTATCCTGATAGGCCAGGCCAGGCCCCTCCCCCATTGTAAGCAGCAGTCCTGCGCTGCTTTATGGCTGAGATTCTAGCTATCTGTATAACAGAGCATTCTGTCACAGTGGCACAGATCCTATCTGATCCCCCCATTGTAAGCAGCAGTCCTGCCCTGCTTTATGGCTGAGATTCTAGCTATCTGTATAACAGAGCATTCTGTCACAGTGGCACAGATCCTATCTGATCCCCCCCATTGTAAGCAGCAGTCCTGCCCTGCTTTATGGCTGAGATTCTAGCTATCTGTATAACAGAGCATTCTGTCACAGTGGCACAGATCCTATCTGATCCCCCCATTGTAAGCAGCAGTCCTGCCCTGCTTTATGGCTGAGATTCTAGCTATCTGTATAACAGAACATTCTGTCACAGTGGCACAGATCCTATCTGATCCCCCCATTGTAAGCAGCAGTCCTGCCCTGCTTTATGGCTGAGATTCTAGCTATCTGTATAACAGAGCATTCTGTCACAGTGGCACAGATCCTATCTGATCCCCCCATTGTAAGCAGCAGTCCTGCCCTGCTTTATGGCTGAGATTCTAGCTATCTGTATAACAGAGCATTCTGTCACAGTGGCACAGATCCTATCTGATCCCCCCCATTGTAAGCAGCAGTCCTGCCCTGCTTTATGGCTGAGATTCTAGCTATCTGTATAACAGAGCATTCTGTCACAGTGGCACAGATCCTATCTGATCCCCCCATTGTAAGCAGCAGTCCTGCCCTGCTTTATGGCTGAGATTCTAGCTATCTGTATAACAGAGCATTCTGTCACAGTGGCACAGATCCTATCTTATCCCCCCATTGTAAGCAGCAGTCCTGCCCTGCTTTATGGCTGAGATTCTAGCTATCTGTATAACAGAGCATTCTGTCACAGTGGCACAGATCCTATCTGATCCCCCCCATTGTAAGCAGCAGTCCTGCCCTGCTTTATGGCTGAGATTCTAGCTATCTGTATAACAGAGCATTCTGTCACAGTGGCACAGATCCTATCTGATCCCCCCCATTGTAAGCAGCAGTCCTGCCCTGCTTTATGGCTGAGATTCTAGCTATCTGTATAACAGAGCATTCTGTCACAGTGGCACAGATCCTATCTGATCCCCCCATTGTAAGCAGCAGTCCTGCCCTGCTTTATGGCTGAGATTCTAGCTATCTGTATAACAGAGCATTCTGTCACAGTGGCACAGATCCTATCTGATCCCCCCATTGTAAGCAGCAGTCCTGCCCTGCTTTATGGCTGAGATTCTACCACATAATGGAATATTTTGCCTTGCATGACCTACACAGAACATTTATATCGGCTGTTTATGCTGATAAACAACATTCTTTTCTCATTACATTTTATGAATTTGGCTTGAGGAGGTGACTGTGACGCCGGGGCTTCTGGCTGCGGCGCAGGGTCATTGCCTTGTAGGTCATTAGCCTTAGAAAGGGGTCAAACTCCCCGAGTAATTGACTGTAGTGACCCAGCCTGACAGGCAAATCGCTAAAACCCCTAACGATCATTTTACAGCAACTCCCATAAAGCATCTCTCAGGCAATGCAGGGAGTTGCAGTTTATCAGCAGCTGAAGATCCAGAGCTATTTTGTCTCAGACCCAGTTAAGACCAAGGACATAACAATATTTAATGCCCCCCAGCGCCGATCACATGATCACATCCCAGGGACCTTGTTGTACACAGAGCAGGCCAGATTCTCATTGGAGGATTCTGTTGCATTAATTGAACAGCGTTATCCATTCCTGATATTGCTGGAGTGATACTGGTGCTTTATGGGAAACGGTAAACATTTTCACCAATTTAAAGGGCAAGTTCATCTAAAGATTGGCTAAAAATGTATTTTATGGGGAGACGTGGGGGCTGGCCCTGAGCCCCTTGGTGCTGATGGGGTTAATTGTCGAATGGCTGATAATCACGAGTCGCAACTGACTCACCCCGCTTTATATCAGTAAAGCCAGAGGCATTTGTGGCTCCTGATTTCCCAACGTTTCAGACAAAAGCATCAGGTCGCAGCCGGGGGGCTTCCCACTCCCCCCCATGTAATGTCACTGGCTCACTGGGAGAATCGATTGTTCCCATTTACTCATTGACCCTCGGCAGTGGCTGCTACATATTGCCGCGCAGTCAGAACTTTGTATTTCAGGTTTGTTTTCCTCTGAGGTCGGTGCCACGTGGGGTCCTGCCCCCTTTTTTGGTGTTACTGTTCCTTTAAGAAAGGGTCAGATGCCTTTTGGGAATTAGAGGAAACATTTGCTCTGTTTAAGTCATTCTGCAACTAGCCAATCAAGGCGCAGGATACTTCTAACGCAACACCTGTAGGTACCAACTGGCATTTGTATCTGGGACTGCCATGTGATGCTTTCCCATGGACTGAGGGGGTCGCTTTTACCTACACGGGTCTGTATCCATGGTAACATAGAGGAACAACAAATGCCAAAAAATAAAGAAATTTATTTTTCACTTCTCATTTGTAGACCTGTGCAGCTGTCATGCATCTAATCCCATGTGTAGACCTGCGTAGCTATCATGTATTCAATCCCCTTTGTAGACCTGTGCAGCTGTCATGCATCTAATCCCATTTGTAGACCTGCATAGCTATCATGTATTCAATCCCGTTTGTAGACCTGTGCAGCTGTCATGCATCTAATCCCATTTGTAGACCTGTGCAGCTGTCATGCATCTAATCCCATTTGTAGACCTGTGCAGTTGTCATGCATTTAATCCCATGTGTAGACCTGTGCAGCTGTCATGCATCTAATCCCATGTGTAGACCTGTGCAGCTGCCATGTATTTAATCCCATGTGTAGACCTGTGCAGATGTCATGCATCTAATCCCATGTGTAGACCTGTGCAGCTGCCATGTATCTAATCCCATGTGTAGACCTGTGCAGCTGTCATGTATCTAATCCCATGTGTAGACCTGTGCAGCCATCATGTATTCGATCCCTTTTGTAGACCTGTGCAGCTGTCATGCATCTAATCCCATGTGTAGACCTGTGCAGCTGCCATGTATCTAATCCCATGTGTAGACCTGTGCAGCTGTCATGCATCTAATCCCATGTGTAGACCTGTGCAGCTGTCATGCATCTAATCCCATTTGTATACCTGTGCAGCTGCCATGTATCTAATCCCATTTGTAGACCTGTGCAGCTGTCATGCATCTAATCCCATTTGTAGACCTGCGTAGCTATCATGTATTCAATCCCGTTTGTAGACCTGTGCAGCTGTCATGCATCTAATCCCATGTGTAGACCTGTTCAGATGCCATGTATCTAATCCCATGTGTAGACCTGTGCAGCTGTCATGCATCTAATCCCATGTGTAGACCTGTGCAGCTGTCATGCATCTAATCCCATTTGTAGACCTGTGCAGCCATCATGTATTCGATCCCTTTTGTAGACCTGTGCAGCTGTAGAATACTCAATGATATTTGTGGGACACCCAGTTGCATTTGTAGACCTGTGCAGCTAAAATTTGTAGATCTGTACAGTTGTGAGGCAATATCACATTTGCAGACCTGTGCAGCTGTAGTGCACCTAATCCTGCTAGTAAACCCGTGCAGCTGTTGTACCCAGGGATTAAAGCCGGGGCTGTTCTTGCTGCTTTCCAGGTACAATGAGCCTCCGCTCAACTCTAGACAGTTGCTCTGACAGATGTTGTAACAGGTTTGTGCAAATAACAGTAATGTGTATCTCTCCAGCGATCAGCAGACACTGCGCAGACTGATTGCTACAAATTACTTTCATTTCGGAGAGCAAGTCGGGACAATCCCGAGCGGCAGCGGCACAAACAGGTGAGTTTCGCTCTACGGAAATATCCATAAACATGAAAGCAAATTGTTTACCTAATACCGGGCCGCTCCCTGCGTAATGGCACCCAATGCACATATTTATAATTACGGCTAATCCCAATTCATCCCTTTCCCAGAGCTGAGACTCCAGCTTCTTTATTATCTGTATTACTAACAACTGGTAGCTAGGGCCACTGACCCTAGCAACTAAAAGCAGTTTCATATGGCAGACATGGAATTCGTTTATAGAGGGTTCTGCTGATATGGAGAAAAATGGTGACCCCCCCTCCCCCTTGGGGGTAGCTTCCCTGGCTACTGAGGGGGGAGCTTGGCCACAATGATGTAGAGAGTAATAATCTAAGATATTTTGCAATTGGTCTTCATTTTTTATTATTTGTACTGTGTTAATTATTTCCCTTTTTGTTCCAGTTTGGAAATACAGCAGCTATCTGGTTGCTAGGGTCCAAATGACTTTAGTAACCAAAGATTGTTTTGGATGAGAGGCTGGTGCAGGTATGGGACTTGTTATCCAGAATGCTTGGGGCCTGGGGTTTTCCGGATAAGGGGTCTTTCTAGATACTGGGGGGGCCTGAATAGAAAAAAAAGTCATTAAAAGTAACAATAACAATATAATTGTAGCCTCGCCGAGCAATCGGTTTTCTGGCTGCCGGGGTCAGTGACCCCCAGTTTAAAAAAACATAAAGGTAAACCACCCCTTTCTAGATACTGGGGGGGGGCCTGAATAGAAAAAAAAGTCATTAAAAGTATCAATAACGATATAATTGTAGCCTCGCCGAGCAATCGGTTTTCTGGCTGCCGGGGTCAGTGACCCCCAGTTTAAAAAAACATAAAGGTAAACCACCCTAGATACTGGGGGGGGCCTGAATAGAAAAAAAAGTCATTAAAAGTATCAATAACAATATAATTGTAGCCTCGCCGAGCAATCGGTTTTCTGGCTGCCGGGGTCAGTGACCCCCAGTTTAAAAAACATAAAGGTAAACCACCCCTTTAATCGACTTCAGCCGCATTGATTCAGGAGTCAGACCTAGCAGTGCAGGGAATATATACAGCTGCAATCACATTTACAGAAGACATTAAAACCATTTACATTGTTAATTATATACAGGGAAGTTGCTTAGAATGACAATATGGAAATATTTGGGTGGAGTTCCCCTTTAATGGCTCCTGGGAACCCAAAGTGCAATTAGCCGGCTATTATGCTGTGCATTTTTGCCTTCCCACTGTACTGTACGCTGTTGCTTTTCTGCTGATGCGACTCCGAGACTTTTGTACAGATTCGCTGACCCGCACTTCCCTGGATGCTGCACCGCATTCTCCGCTCAGTAACAATAGTGCCCAGAGTGCCCGGGGCAGCCGTGCAGAACGGGGCACAGCACTGACATTACTGACATAACACAGGCAAAACAAATGGGCCTTTAATGGCAGATTGGGAAGGGGGGGGTTACCATTAAAGTTAATTTTTATAGGGTTATGTAATAAATAAAGCACTAAGTTTGCCCAAGAGCAGTAACCCATAGCAACCAATCAGCAGGTAGCATTTACTGGTCATCCGTTTAAAAGCCAATGTCTTATTGGTTGCTATGGGTTACTGCTCCTGGGCAAACTAAGTGCCTTTTATTACATAAGTATGTTATAGAATGGCTAATTCAAAGCAACTTTTCACTTGTCTTCATTACAAGTACGGGATGCCTTATCCGGAAACCCGTTATCCAAAAAGCTCCGAATTACGGAAAGCCTGTCTCCCATAGACTCCATTTTACTTGATCCCAACTAAGATATAATTACCCCTTATTGGGGGCAGAACAGCCCTATTGGGTTTATTTAATGGTTAAATGATTCCCTTTTCTCTGTAATAATAAAACAGTACCTGTACTTGATCCCAACTAAGATATAATTACCCCTTATTGGGGCAGAACAGCCCTATTGGGTTTATTTAATGGTTAAATGATTCCCTTTTCTCTGTAATAATAAAACAGTACCTGTACTTGATCCCAACTAAGATATAATTACCCCTTATTGGGGCAGAACAGCCCTATTGGGTTTATTTCATGGTTAAATGATTCCCTTTTCTCTGTAATAATAAAACAGTACCTGTACTTGATCCCAACTAAGATATAATTACCCCTTATTGGGGGCAGAACAGCCCTATTGGGTTTATTTCATGGTTAAATGATTCCCTTTTCTCTGTAATAATAAAACAGTACCTGTACTTGATCCCAACTAAGATATAATTACCCCTTATTGGGGCAGAACAGCCCTATTGGGTTTATTTAATGGTTAAATGATTCCCTTTTCTCTGTAATAATAAAACAGTACCTGTACTTGATCCCAACTAAGATATAATTACCCCTTATTGGATGCAAAACAATCTTACTGGGTTTAATTAAAGTTTTATTGATTTTTTAGTAGACCTAAGGTATGGAGATCCAAATTACAGAAAGACCCCTTATCCGGAATAGCCTTGGTCCCGAGCATTCTGGATAACAGGTCCTATACCTGTACTAATTTTTGTTTATAGCTTTTCAGTTATTTGCCTCCTTCTTCTGACTCTTTCCAGCTTTCAAATGGGGGTCGCTGACCCCGGCAGCCAAACAACTATTGCTCTGTGAGGCTCCAGTTTTGTTGTTATTGTTACTTTTTATAACTTATTTTTCTATCAAGTCCCTCTCCTATTCATATACCAGCCTCTCATTCAAACCCCTACCTGGTTGCTAAGGTAATTTGAACCCTAGCAACCAGATAGCTGCTGAAATTCCAAACTGGAACAAAAGTACATGAATTAAAAAACCACGAATAATAAAAAATGAAGACCAATTGCAAATTTTCTCAGAATATTACTCTCTACAATGAGAACAATGAGTTATAAATGACCAGAAGCTGCCATGTTGTGCAGAAATCCATATCCAGCTCTAATATAATGAACACATTTTCTACACTAGGAGCCGTGGGCACTGCCAGCTTATGCCAGTGTGAAGGGAAAATCCAAGGGAAGAGGAGCAGCTGCCAAGGTCAGACACGGGATTGGCCCCACTGTTTATAGGGCTGAATACGTCCCCCTCTGGGGTTGGCTGAGCAAACACATTATACAAACACAGCGCGATTGCCCCAGACTGGGAGTCCCCGTCCCGCCGGGCACAATGCCGACGCGGGGAACAATGGCAGCATCCAAAGCCCCTACTTTCCCTTTGATTCCCATCCCCGCGTGTTTATTGGCTCAGCACAGACTTATCATTGTGTAGGGAGCAGATGCTTCCCCCCCCCCCCAGTTTATCCCCTTTAATCGAGGTGAGGCCTGCAACGCAATGCAAAGCTGCCATGCACAGGCACCTCAGGCAGTAAAGGGTTACCAACTGGATATGGTTAGCACTGGGAAGGAATGTAGCCCCCCCCCCCCATAGCTTGGGGTTTATCCCAACATGGAGCCATCAGCAGATTAATCTCTATGGCACTGTGTGATATTTAAAGGGGAATCACCATAAAAACACTGTATACTCGATTCCAATGAGACTGAAGCTTCAATTGACCTTAGAATCTAATCCTCCCCCTTATCTGAGCTTTCAGATGTTTTATACGATATCCTGGGTTTTGTTTGTTCTGCCTGTGCTTAGCTTTCCTATTTGCTTTCATTACTCTCCTACTTAGTTCTCCTAAGGTTTCCCCTGGGCTGCAGTGCTGCGGGCAATAAACACCATCAGGTGGAAGGACAGGGCAGCCATAAAGGGTTAACAAAGTGTCTTTTGCCAAACAGAACTTCACTTAACAATCAGTTGTCATCACTCAGTTGTAGGACAAATTCTGATTGGCTGCTACCTCCTTCTCCCCCCCCCCTTTTATATTTATGGTGTATGTGAATATATAAAGGAAAAATATTTTAAACATACAATAAGCTGCAGTATACACAGGGGCCCTTCTGTTTTTTTGCTGCCCAAGGCGTTCGACCCAATCCCACATTTGTACTCTCAAACATGAACAGAGCAGAGTATAAATACAAATATACAGAGAAGGAATGTTCTGGGCACACAATAAGCTGTACCCCCATACTGTACTGTCTAAGGGAAACACTATGGCACCTCCTACCCATATGTATAAATACAAATATACAGAGAAGGAATGTTCTGGGCACACAATAAGCTGTACCCCCATACTGTACTGTCTAAGGGAAACACTATGGCACCTCCTACCCATATGTATAAATACAAATATACAGAGAAGGAATGTTCTGGGCACACAATAAGCTGTACCCCCATACTGTACTGTCTAAGGGAAACACTATGGCACCTCCTACCCATATGTATAAATACAAATATACAGAGAAGGAATGTTCTGGGCACACAATAAGCTGTACCCCCATACTGTACTGTCTAAGGGAAACACTATGGCACCCCCTACCCATATGTATAAATACAAATATACAGAGAGGGAATGTTCTGGGCACACAATAAGCTGTACCTCCATACTGTACTGTCTAAGGGAAACACTATGGCACCTCCTACCCATATGTATAAATACAAATATACAGAGAGGGAATGTTCTGGGCACACAATAAGCTGTACCCCCATACTGTACTGTCTAAGGGAAAAACTATGGCACCTCCTACCCATATGTATAAATACAAATATACAGAGAAGGAATGTTCTGGGCACACAATAAGCTGTACCCCCATACTGTACTGTCTAAGGGAAACACTATGGCACCCCCTACCCTTATGTATAAATACAAATATACAGAGGAAGGAATGTTCTGGGCACACAATAAGCTGTACCCCCATACTGTACTGTCTAAGGGAAACACTATGGCACCCCCTACCCATATGTATAAATACAAATATACAGAGAAGGAATGTTCTGGGCACACAATAAGCTGTACCCCCATACTGTACTGTCTAAGGGAAACACTATGGTACCTCCTACCCATATGTATAAATACAAATATACAGAGAAGGAATGTTCTGGGCACACAATAAGCTGTACCCCCATACTGTGCCCCATACTGGGCAGATCAGACTAGCCGGCCCAGGGAACAGCACCTGTGCACAGTCACTTAAAGGGTTACAAGGGAGCGTCTTGGTATTCATCTTCCCATTGACTGTTCATGTGACCTATAACAGCTTAATAACCTGCACCCTTAGTTACAGAACAAGCAATCCCTGCCAAGTGCAAGCTGTCATTGTACATAAACCCTGGCATATAGAGCCAAACATGGATCCAACTGATTGTCCCGCTACTGTTGGCCACTAGGGGCAGTTTTCCAAGTACAAATATGCAGATAAGCATGGCTGGGGGGGGTGCTTATGTACTACCTGGTGCAAATATGCCTCAGTGCAGTTACCTGTAGCAATTGGTTCTACTGCATGTACAACAATAAAAGAAAATATGTGATTGGCTGCTGTGGGTTACTGCACTGGGGCAACATAGCAACATAGCGTTGGGTGCAGGACAATGAAGGAGTAATGTAATAAAAGTTCTACTAATACATAGAAACCAATCAGATATTTGCTTTTTAAACAGGTGACTTGCTGATTGGTTGCTATGGGTTACTAGACCCGGTACAAGCTTTAACTAGAAAATGTTATTCTAAGCAACTTCCCAACATACATTTACTCTTTATTCTCACTAGTATCAAAGTCATGTGTAACTGTCACTGCTCTCCGTCAGGCTGCAGAACTGAAACAAGGCAGCGGCAGCCAGTTGATTAGCAGACACGGAGCAGAACTGATTTTTCCTACATTGTTTCAGGAGTCGGAACCAGCGAACAGAAAGGCACAAGCAGACGCCGCTTATCAGGGGCAATTACACATCCTATTCCCAATGCCCAGTCATAAATGAAATATATATTTATAATATATAGCATTGCATTTAATTTCAGCTACAGGTTTATTTAAAAAAAATACAAATGTACAGGGAAAAATGGAGTTTCAGTAGTCAGAACCCAAACATGTATAATGTATGAAGGCAGATCAGCTAGAGCATCAGCCTTTCTTACTGTTCCCACCTACAAGGGGTTAAACGTGCAGAACCTCGGATTGCAGTGAAAGAGTCAAACCGTCCGGTTCCGGGACTGAAGTGCAATTAGAACTCCCACAAGCCCCCACTGAGGGTCGGAGGCAGATCTGTAACTGGTTTAACCCTTGTGGTGCCAGAGCGGCTTGCAGAGACAGGTATATTGACTATTTGGCTATACAAGAGACTCACATACCGGGCCCGAGTCCGAATCCTGACTGTGCATAGAACTCAGTCCGGTGTCTGAATCCTCATCGTTAGCTTCGCAGTTCGTTTGTCGCCCCAAGTCCTGCTCTACCCAGCTGTCCGTGGGAGTTGCGACCCCCAGCGTGGGGTCATTGCAGGATATTTCGCCCTGACACCCCGAGGTCTCCAGGTCGCTGAGGCTGAGCAGCAGGCTCTGCAGTTCTTTCTCTTTATCGTCCCACATTTGTTGGGTGTAATCCAAGTCGGCCTTGATGGCCTCCAAGTCTGTGTTGAGTCTCAGCCCGATGTAGAGACTGGCGCTGAGTTCTGTTTTAACCCTTTCCTGCTCTAAAAGTAACTGGGATTCGTCGCCCCCTTGGTCCGGCAAGCACGACTCCTGCTCTTTGGCGCTGAGCTCCTCCTGACGCCGCTCCATCCACCTCTTGTTGAGCTCCTCCTGGATCTGCACTGTGATCTGCTCCATGGCCTCCTCCTGTTGGCCGATCTGTTCCTGCAGCAATAAGACCTGGTCGCACTTCTGTGCGTACTCGGCAAAGAGTTCCTCCTGGGGGGCTTGATCACTGGTTGGATCATTGGCCAAATCCTTGTCCGGCGCGGCACCCACCAAGTAGGTCTCTTGGACGTAGTTGACCCCGTGTCTTTTCATTCTGTCAAAGTGGATTCTGGCCTCGAACATCTCAATGTCCCTGTCCAGCTCCATGATCCTCTGGATCTGCTGGCGGATGGTATGGTCCTGAGAAAGAACCAGATGCACCAACGTTTCCATCTTCTCCACCGAGGAAGACTCCTTGGGCAACGGCTCCTGTCTCTTTCTGTTGATTTTGGCCAACTTTCTGAAGGCTTTCCGGACCACTCTGCGCTGTTTCTCTTGGGTCAGGCCGGTGCTGGCCTTGCTGGGTGTCCTCTGGTGACAGGGGCTATCCTTGCTTAGGACCACCTTGGCCTCTGCACTCCTTGGCCCAATGTTGGGCAGGGAAGCCTCGCTGCGGACCAAGACGAACCTCACGTTGTCCTGCTCTTCTCCCCATGCTGTCCACAGTCTGAGGATTTTAGTTTTGTTGGGCAAAATCCTCTCAAATCCCCTCCACTTTTCCACAATACAATAGCACTGTGGGGGTCCCAGCAGCATGGACCCTTCCTCAGCCTGCTGTTGGTTGTGGTCCTCCAGCAGAATCCTGACCACATCGGCACAGGTGGTGTGCCGGGTAAGCCCAGAGACCAGCTTCTCCTCTTGGCAAACCCACACTGACACCTTCCACTCCTCATTCTCCATGGTGGTGGTGGTGGGGGGGGGTCCTACAATAGAGGTGTCACTGCTGCTTTACACTGGTACCAAGAGCTTATTCATAAAAGCGTGCATGAAAGAGTTAAATCCAGAATCTGTGAACCTTCTGCACTCCAGTAGGTAAAGTGAGACCCCCAGGGGGAAGCCAAAAATAATAAAAGCCCCAAGCCCCCGGGGAGAGGGGTAATTACTGCCCAGATTTATAGCAGGCAAAAATAACGTTATACCTGGAGCAGATCCTTGGGGAGACCCCCAGCATTGGGCAGCAGCACCCCCCAGTTGTAGAGTGTGAGCACCCCAAGCTGCAGAGGGACACCCCCTGTTTCTAGTTGTGTGTGTTCTGTAAGTGTAAAACTCCCCCAAATCCAAGAAATATAAACCGGTCTGTGCTTGAAAGTTTAGAAAAGTTCCATTGCAGAGTGAGGGACCCCTAAATTCTTGGGGAACACACAGTCATCAGCGGGGGGGGGGGGGGGGGGGGGGGAACAAGTCCAGTCTCAAGAGCAAAGACCCCCCAGGTTATACGTGTAGAGGGGATCCAGTGGCAAAATGCGTTATACGTTGTTCCAAAAGAGACAGAAAAGTCCAACCGAATTAATTAATAGCCCCCCGGAGTAAAATAGTCCAGTTTCATGGGAGGGACAAATCCACTTTTCCAGAATCGAATCCCCCTATTAAAGGGTAAGTATAACTCCAGTCAGCGGCACAAACGGAGCAGAAGAAGCTGCAGCAGAGACGCATTAACAACCTGCGCCTTCCCCGGCTCTGCTGTGTCTGAGCCTCCGCCGCTCTGTCTGACTGAGGCACCCCCAGCCCATGTGACCCGGGCAGCCCCGCCCCCTGCTCTAGGATTGGTCCAGCCGAGTTACAAGGTTCTGCTGTAACAGCGCAATAAACTGCGGCCCCAGCGCTATCTTATCGCTTTATTCCTATAGTGTCCCAGGCTGTAATGTAACCGGGTCAGTATAATAGGGGGGCAGGGGGGGCTGTAGTTACCCCAATGTTTCTGTATATCTGTAACCTTGTTATGGGCTAAGGGGGCCCAGCCTGAAGGCCAGTTAGGGGGGATTTGGGGTGAGTGCTTATTTGTGCCCTGGGTACCCCTGGAACTATAGCGGGGTGACTGTTACCCCAATGTTTCTATATATCTGTAACCTTGTTATGGGCTAAGGGGGCCCAGCCTGAAGGCCAGTTAGGGGGGGATTTGGGGTGAGTGCTTATTTGTACCCTGGGTACCCCTGGAACTATAGCGGGGTGACTGTTACCCCAATGTTTCTATATATCTGTAACCTTGTTATGGGCTAAGGGGGCCCAGCCTGAAGGCCAGTTAGGGGGGATTTGGGGTGAGTGCTTATTTGTGCCCTGGGTACCCCTGGAACTATAGCGGGGTGACTGTTACCCCAATGTTTCTATATATCTGTAACCTTGTTATGGGCTAAGGGGGCCCAGCCTGAAGGCCAGTTAGGGGGGGATTTGGGGTGAGTGCTTATTTGTGCCCTGGGTACCCCTGGAACTATAGCAGGGTGACTGTTACCCCAATGTTTCTATATATCTGTAACCTTGTTATGGGCTAAGGGGGCCCAGCCTGAAGGCCAGTTAGGGGGGGATTTGGGGTGAGTGCTTATTTGTGCCCTGGGTACCCCTGGAACTATAGCGGGGTGACTGTTACCCCAATGTTTCTATATATCTGTAACCTTGTTATGGGCTAAGGGGGCCCAGCCTGAAGGCCAGTTAGGGGGGATTTGGGGTGAGTGCTTATTTGTGCCCTGGGTACCCCTGGAACTATAGCGGGGTGACTGTTACCCCAATGTTTCTATATATCTGTAACCTTGTTATGGGCTAAGGGGGCCCAGCCTGAAGGCCAGTTAGGGGGGGATTTGGGGTGAGTGCTTATTTGTGCCCTGGGTACCCCTGGAACTATAGCGGGGTGACTGTTACCCCAATGTTTCTATATATCTGTAACCTTGTTATGGGCTAAGGGGGCCCAGCCTGAAGGCCAGTTAGGGGGAGATTTGGGGTGAGTGCTTATTTGTACCCTGGGTACCCCTGGAACTATAGCGGGGTGACTGTTACCCCAATGTTTCTATATATCTGTAACCTTGTTATGGGCTAAGGGGGCCCAGCCTGAAGGCCAGTTAGGGGGAGATTTGGGGTGAGTGCTTATTTGTACCCTGGGTACCCCTGGAACTATAGCGGGGTGACTGTTACCCCAATGTTTCTATATATCTGTAACCTTGTTATGGGCTAAGGGGGCCCAGCCTGAAGGCCAGTTAGGGGGGATTTGGGGTGAGTGCTTATTTGTGCCCTGGGTACCCCTGGAACTATAGCGGGGTGACTGTTACCCCAATGTTTCTATATATCTGTAACCTTGTTATGGGCTAAGGGGGCCCAGCCTGAAGGCCAGTTAGGGGGGATTTGGGGTGAGTGCTTATTTGTGCCCTGGGTACCCCTGGAACTATAGCGGGGTGACTGTTACCCCAATGTTTCTATATATCTGTAACCTTGTTATGGGCTAAGGGGGCCCAGCCTGAAGGCCAGTTAGGGGGGGATTTGGGGTGAGTGCTTATTTGTGCCCTGGGTACCCCTGGAACTATAGCAGCATTGTAAGCAGCAGTCCTGCCCTGCTTTATGGCTGAGATTCTAGCTATCTGTATAACAGAGCATTCTGTCACAGTAGCACAGATCCTATCTGATCCCCCCATTGTAAGCAGCAGTCCTGCCCTGCTTTATGGCTGAGATTCTAGCTATCTGTATAACAGAGCATTCTGTCACAGTGGCACAGATCTGATCCCCATTGATTACATTACACTTTCTACATTGTTTGTGCTAATGGCTCTGCAGCTTCGTCTGAATAAATAATTCTAATTTAGCCGAGCATTATTTCGTATTCATGGCTGGGGGTAAGCAAGCACAAGTTCTCACGTAAGGATTGCGCCCTGCGTTCTTGATGCTGAACGTGCAAGGAGATAAGGTGACAAGAGCTGAACTAGAATTACCCACAAGAACTGAAATTTCACTTGCTCTCCTGCCTATAAATATTTGAGTCGGATGAATAATACATAGCGACAGCACAGAATGACTTGTGTACTGAGCCCCTGTATCTGGGGGCGTGGCTAACGGCGCGGGCACCAAGCTTTATTTATTAACACTTATCCTTTACGGGGTTAATATTAATTCCAAATTGTCACTGGCTTTATAATTATTTATAAATTGCTACTGACAGTGTCTGTCTCTTCACTGCTGGTTCTGACTCCATAGAACATTGTACCAATGTAGCAGTAGCTGCACGAAGGACTCCATTTCCCACAATGCTCTGTTATTCTCCTTCTTTATATGCCTATTAATCACAGAACATGCCCTGCTCTGCTGGAACTGGAGTTTTGACTGGCACGGAGCTGACTACTAACAGTGGTACTTGTAGTCAGAACCAGCAGTGCAGAGAATAGAAAAGGTACACGCAGCCTTCAATAGCAATAATATTTACAAATAACTTTAAAACCATTAACGATATAGTCTGAGTGTATATTGGGAAGCTGCTTACAATTATATGCTCTTTCATTTTGCATTTGGGTTTATATCCCCTTTAATATTACTGTAAATGGTTTTGCACAGTTATTCTTTGCACTATTTGTGTTGGCTCTCCAGTATAAAATTTTATCTGGTTTCTAGGGTACCGCTGATCTTAGCAACCTGGCAGCAAGCACATTCATGCAAAATGAGCAATATCTACGTGATGCGACAATGTTATTTTGAAGGTAAACTTCCCCTTTAAAGGATTTAGTTAATTCTGTCAATTTTCTCTTATAAAAGAGGAAAAAATAAAGCCAAATAACTAATACACTACCAGCTACCAGGAAACAGTATGGCAGCTCCTACCTATGTTTATATATATATATATGCATTAAAAAAGGCTATATTTAAACCCTCTGCACTGTCAGCGGGAGACAATGCGACTTCTGAATCAGATCATTTTGTTCCGTTAATGGCACAGCCGCCCCGGCAACGATTCCCTGCGTCAGTCACTCACATTCCCCCCGAGATTGAACGTAAGGGTGAATCATGGGAAATTCCTATTGAATCTTCACAAAACAAGAGAGATCCCAAAGTGGAACGTTTGCGTCACGGAGCCATAAATGATTCTGTGAGACTCAATATCCATGGTAACCCCCCCATTACTATCAGCATCCTGCCCCCTTGTCTTTATTTAAAGGGGAAACTCACCCAGAAACAAGTTTTGTCCAATTCCCAATACCCATTCATCCCTCATTCTCACTGGGTTTATAGTTATGTGTAACTGTCACTGTGTCTGTCCCTTTCCCTTCCCTGCACTGCTGGTTCTGACTCCTGATACAACTCCCCAATATCCATTCATCCCTCATTCTCACTGGGTTTATAGTTATGTGTAACTGTCACTGTGTCTGTCCCTTTCCCTTCCCTGCACTGCTGGTTCTGACTCCTGATACAACTCCCCAATATCCATTCATTCCTCATTCTCACTGGGTTTATAGTTATGTGTAACTGTCACTGTGTCTGTCCCTTTCCCTTCCCTGCACTGCTGGTTCTGACTCCTGATACAACTCCCCAATACCCATTCATTCCTCATTCTCACTGGGTTTATAGTTATGTGTAACTGTCACTGTGTCTGTCCCTTTCCCTTCCCTGCACTGCTGGTTCTGACTCCTGATACAACTCCCCAATATCCATTCATCCCTCATTCTCACTGGGTTTATAGTTATGTGTAACTGTCACTGTGTCTGTCCCTTTCCCTTCCCTGCACTGCTGGTTCTGACTCCTGATACAACTCCCCAATATCCATTCATCCCTCATTCTCACTGGGTTTATAGTTATGTGTAACTGTCACTGTGCCTGTCCCTTTCCCTTCCCTGCACTGCTGGTTCTGACTCCTGATACAACTCCCCAATACCCATTCATCCCTCATTCTCACTGGGTTTATAGTTATGTGTAACTGTCACTGTGTCTGTCCCTTTCCCTTCTCTGCACTGCTGGTTCTGACTCCTGATACAACTCCCCAATATCCATTCATTCCTCATTCTCACTGGGTTTATAGTTATGTGTAACTGTCACTGTGTCTGTCCCTTTCCCTTCCCTGCACTGCTGGTTCTGACTCCTGATACAACTCCCCAATATCCATTCATCCCTCATTCTCACTGGGTTTATAGTTATGTGTAACTGTCACTGTGTCTGTCCCTTTCCCTTCCCTGCACTGCTGGTTCTGACTCCTGATACAACTCCCCAATATCCATTCATTCCTCATTCTCACTGGGTTTATAGTTATGTGTAACTGTCACTGTGTCTGTCCCTTTCCCTTCCCTGCACTGCTGGTTCTGACTCCTGATACAACTCCCCAATACCCATTCATCCCTCATTCTCACTGGGTTTATAGTTATGTGTAACTGTCACTGTGTCTGTCCCTTTCCCTTCTCTGCACTGCTGGTTCTGACTCCTGATACAACTCCCCAATATCCATTCATTCCTCATTCTCACTGGGTTTATAGTTATGTGTAACTGTCACTGTGTCTGTCCCTTTCCCTTCCCTGCACTGCTGGTTCTGACTCCTGATACAACTCCCCAATATCCATTCATTCCTCATTCTCACTGGGTTTATAGTTATGTGTAACTGTCACTGTGTCTGTCCCTTTCCCTTCCCTGCACTGCTGGTTCTGACTCCTGATACAACTCCCCAATATCCATTCATTCCTCATTCTCACTGGGTTTATAGTTATGTGTAACTGTCACTGTGTCTGTCCCTTTCCCTTCCCTGCACTGCTGGTTCTGACTCCTAATACATTACATTTAATGTTGAATGGTGTTTCATGTTCATGTTAGTGTGAACCCGGTGCCGAGTTTCAGGGCGATCTATTAATTTTAGGTATTTTCTAATTCAGCCCACGCCCTCGTGGAAATGAGATTAATGCATCAAATTCTGCCTGGGTATCCTGACAGCTTCCCCACCAGTTATTTACTTGGCTGGAAATCACTTTTCTGGGTTTAATTGCCCGCCCTTCCCGTACCCCTGGGGGCATCCATATTGAACTGACTCCCAGATGCCTTGAATATTAACCCTTAGAGAGTAGCGCCAGACTAGACTGTATATAAATCAGCCAGTTGGGCAGGTTGGCGGCTCACACGCGAGGGTTAGTAGCCAAAGCGGTCGCTCCCATTGGAATGAATGGAGAAGGCAATGGTGTAACCCCCCCCCCCCCACCCCTCACTATCACTGCTCCTCTCACCGTGGAACTTTGGGGTCAGTACCGGGGATCAATACTAAGTTGGCCCTGCCAACAAATAAAATGGCCCCAGTGAAAAGAAATGCCATTTGCAAACATGGTAGCACCCCCAATCCGCCCTGGCTTTACCCCAGGGCTTTTACCCAATTCTCTGGTTCTGACCCCGACAGCCTGGTTTTCAAAAGGACTGTCAGGGCCAAACTGCCTGTTTTTCTGAATTAAGAAATACGGTTAGGAATCCCTTTCCCATGTCAAAGCCCCGCCCTAAACGCCCCTGTGACATCACTATCAGCCCCCCTGCCCATAGTTCCAGCTGCCAGAAGTTGGCAACCCTACTTCACCCCAATTATGCCTAATCTTCACCCCCCAATCCACTCAAACCCCACCCACTCCCCCATAAGCCCCATTCCTTTTTTTGCATTGCGCCAAAAGTTTCCAGTAGAGGGCACAAGGGCTGCGCCCCTAAATCTGCCTCCCTAGATGCAGGATATGGGCTCCCTGTATATCAATATGGCCTTGGGCTTGGGCCCCTTCTATCTGTGAGCTCCACCATGGTTGTGGGGTCTGCACAGGACTGGGCTTTAAAATAGTCCCTTGCATTTCAAGTACCCAGAGGCCCAAACAGCCCCCCCCACAGGCCCAATAAATAGTGACTGCCTATAGCAAAACCCACAGATTGCCAGTCTGGACCTGGGTCTGCACCCCCTATAGATACACTAATGGCCAGGGTTGGACTGGGGGGTACAGGGCCCACTGGCGCTCCAGTCCCAGGGCCTTCCCCCCCAAGGGACCCCTGCCATTGCCCCCCGCTGACCACCCAACTCCCTACCCAGAGCGTTCCTGCTTTAGACTTACCTTAGGTGCCACAGGGGAGGGAGATATTTGGGCGGGGGAGCACCACGGGGATTGGGTCTGGGCCAGCAGGGCCCACTAGGGCCACTACCCCACCAGGTTTTTTCCCAGTGCCCCATGGGCCCAGTCCAACCTTGCTAATGGCAGGGTTCTACATACACTCAGGGTCAGAGCAGCAGTCTCACAAGGCCCAAGGAAGGATTAGTTACCCTTTATCTGGAAGGTTTATTTGCATTTACTGGGGGGGGGGGGGCAACCTTGGTCGGATTTAGATGAGAGAGTGGCTGGGGCAGAACAAACAAACCCGTATAACCTTTGGAAAACACCAGCGCATGAAATCTGAACCTTTAATGTGACAGAAAGCAAAGCTATTAAGCCTCAGTTGGACCCAATCTCCAGTCTGGGACAATCCAAGCCTTTGGGGGGGGGGGTTAGAAGATAAATCCGATCCGTTACAGGCGCATTGTGAGCCGGCCAGCCCTTGAGATATGTGAATGGCGGGGAGAGCCCTCGAGTTCACAGAAGCTGCTTTTGTTCTACGTGTTGAGTCCCATGGAAGTGCGGCTTTCTCACCGAAACGGGGACACCCCGGGGGGAGTCAGATGGGTGCCGCTGGCAGCGAGAGTGTGCGCGCTCTCCCCCCCCCCATTGTGCGCTCTCCCCCCCTTTGTGCCCAAAGCGCAGAACAAAACGAGCTCATTCAGGACCCCCTTGCATAACGCGGCCCCTTTATCCGCCGGACACTGGGAAGGAAATGAGCTGTTTGGCACCGGTTGCCTAAGTGGGTAACACAATCTGCTCTAAAGAGGCAGCAGCTATGACAATTGGGTGGCGGGGGGGGGGCTATTAAGTAGTTGGTAGGTTTATTTGCAGCACTTAGAGAGTGATTTACCGCATCAGAGGTTTTTTAGTGGCCAACCAGCCCCGATCCTGACTCCGATAGCGAAGAGCTTCTAATCAAAATGCATGTTTTATGGCCAAAAACCTGCTGACGGGTGATTATGATATGAAATACCAGGCTGTGTGCCCGGGGGGGGGGTGCAGAAGCTTCTCCATAGGCTTTGCCACCTGTGCCCTAAGCTCTTAATTGGCCTCCAGGCAGAACCTCCTGGGCACAGTAGCCAAATCTGACCCTAAGTGGCCTTTAAAGGGGTGGTACAGCTTTAAGTATAGAATGGCCAATTCTAAGCAACTTTTCAATTGGTGTTCATTATTTATTTTTTAGAGTTTTTGAACTATTTCTCTGGTCTGTGAGGCTCCAGTTTTATTGTTATTGTTACTTTTTATTCCTTATCTTTCTATCCAGCCCCTCCCCTATTCATATACCTGTCTCTCATTCAAGCCACTCCCTGGTTGCTAAGGTAATTTGAGCCCTAGCAACAGGATAACTGACCCCGGCAGCCAAATCCTATTGCTCTGTGAGGCTCCAGTTTTATTGTTATTGTTACTTTTTATTCCTTATTTTGCTACTCAAGTCCGTCTCCTATTCATATATCAGTCTTTCATTCAAACCACTGCCTGGTTGCTAAGGTAATTTGGATCCTGGCAACCAAATAGCTGCTGAAACTCTTAACAGGAAACTGACTATCAAGTACAGGTAATAAAGCATGAAGACCAATTGCAAATTGTCTCGGAATATTACAGATTTGGCATAGAAGGTAAATCTGACCCTAAGTGGCCTTTAAAGGGGTAGTTCAGCTTTAATTTTTAGAATGTTATAGAGTGGCCGATTCTAAGCAACTTCTCAATTGGTCTTCATTATTTATTTTTTAGAGTTTTTGATCTATTTGCCTTCTTCTGCCTCTTTCCTGCTTTCAAATGGGGGTCACTGACCCCGGCAGCCAAACCCTATTGCTCTGTGAGGCTCCAGTTTTTCTATTCAGCCCCCCCCTATTCATATACCAGTCTCTCATTCAAACCACTCCCTGGTTGCTAAGGTAACTTGGACCCTAGCAACCACTGCTGAAACTCCAAACTGAGGAGCTGCTGAACAAACAGTGATATAACTAGAAAAAAATACCAATTACCAATTTCAAATTGTCTTAGAACATTACTATCCACTGCTTGGTGGGAGCAGCTTTTCAGTTTGGGGGACCCCCAGGCAACGGGGTTTAACATGCTAGGGGGTCTGATAGCCACTACAAGTAACAGGTAAGCAGACTAAGTAGCCCTTTATGCCCAAAACACAGCCCTGGAAGCATTAGTATTACAGCCTTGTTTGTATTCCCTGTAGTACTGCTGCCTGGAGGGGCCTGTGACGGGATTGGAAGAGGCATAAGAAAGCTCAGCAAAAGGAAGAGCCAACAAAACCACTGCACTTATACAATTCTTCAGTGTATGAAACCTGGGAGAGATCACGGGGGGAGGATCCCTGACAATGGGATATATTGTTTGCCCCCGAGGAGTGACATCACAATTGCCCTCAAATATTTCCCATAAATTACTAAGAAAATTGCACACAAGGTAAATTTTAATTACTGAAGAATTCTCTCCCCCCTCCCGACAAACCGCACATTGCGCAAACCCCTGTTTTCTCTGTGAAATAATAGATTTTATTTATTATTGCTTTAATTAATTAAATTTGCCTTAAACTCATGCCCCCCCGGGGCAGCTGAGATCGTTGCTTCATCTTCTTTTATCGGATTTAGTGCATAAACACACAGAAAAGATCATTCATGTGGAAATGGACAGCAACCGTACTGTTGGCTCCGCAGGGGAGTGTCCCTGCTCTGTACAGTGGTTTAGATATCGATGTTGGCTCCGCAGGGGAGTGTCCCTGCTCTGTACAGCGGTTTAGATATCGATGTTGGCTCCGCAGGGGAGTGTCCCTGCTCTGTACAGCGGTTTAGATATCGATGTTGGCTCCGCAGGGGAGTGTCCCTGCTCTGTACAGCGGTTTAGATATCAATGTTGGCTCCGCAGGGGAGTGTCCCTGCTCTGTACAGCGGTTTAGATATCGATGTTGGCTCCGCAGGGGAGTGTCCCTGCTCTGTACAGCGGTTTAGATATCGATGTTGGCTCCGCAGGGGAGTGTCCCTGCTCTGTACAGTGGTTTAGATATCGATGTTGGCTCCGCAGGGGAGTGTCCCTGCTCTGTACAGCGGTTTAGATATCGATGTTGGCTCCGCAGGGGAGTGTCCCTGCTCTGTACAGCGGTTTAGATATCGATGTTGGCTCCGCAGGGGAGTGTCCCTGCTCTGTACAGCGGTTTAGATATCAATGTTGGCTCCGCAGGGGAGTGTCCCTGCTCTGTACAGCGGTTTAGATATCAATGTTGGCTCCGCAGGGGAGTGTCCCTGCTCTGTACAGCGGTTTAGATATCAATGTTGGCTCCGCAGGGGAGTGTCCCTGCTCTGTACAGCGGTTTAGATATCAATGTTGGCTCCGCAGGGGAGTGTCCCT
This sequence comes from Xenopus tropicalis, assembly GCF_000004195.4. NCBI lineage: Eukaryota > Metazoa > Chordata > Amphibia > Anura > Pipidae > Xenopus > Xenopus tropicalis. Next base: position 6,677,917 of record NC_030680.2, on the reverse strand, counting down.
GCTCTGTACATTGGTTTAGATATCAATGTTGGCTCTGCAGGGGAGTGTCCCTGCTCTGTACAGTGGTTTAGATATCGATGTTGGCTCCGCAGGGGAGTGTCCCTGCTCTGTACAGTGGTTTAGATATCAATGTTGGCTCCGCAGGGGAGTGTCCCTGCTCTGTACAGTGGTTTAGATATCAATGTTGGCTCCGCAGGGGAGTGTCCCTGCTCTGTACAGTGGTTTAGATATCAATGTTGGCTCCGCAGGGGAGTGTCCCTGCTCTGTACAGCGGTTTAGATATCAATGTTGGCTCCGCAGGGGAGTGTCCCTGCTCTGTACAGTGGTTTAGATATCAATGTTGGCTCCGCAGGGGAGTGTCCCTGCTCTGTACAGTGGTTCGATATCAAGATTGGCTCCGCAGGGGAGTGCGGAGCCAATCTTTACAGTAGGCAGCTGGACAGACTATAAATCTAAACACAACATTTCTGACTTCCCTTACTGGGCCCTGTATGTATCCTGCGTGTATTGTGGGGCCCAGTTCTATATTCCCTGTGTGTGATCTGTAACCAATGAGGAGCAGGTGTAAATCTGATTGGCAGTTTTAGTTCTGATGTCACCCAATCTCTGTTGCCCAATGAGAGCTGGTAATTGATTTTCTGGGTGTCCCTTAATAAGCAACTCGGGCAGTTTGTCGGCATTCAGGCGAATGTGATGGATCTGATAGCGGCTTCACTTTCATGGACCCAATGGAGCCGCTCACCTGATACCCCGGCCATGAAATATTTAGGTGCCCGGGAGCGGTGCCGGCCAACTCTGTCACGTCACCCTTTGTTACAGAGCGATCAGTGGGTGAATATTAGTCCTTCCTACTGTTACTCTCTGCCTGATGTTACATTGTTATATTGGGAGCAGAAAGGGATTAAGGCAAAAGGGGCCCTAAGCTTGGTAGTGAATTGGGGCCCCATCATTTGGCTGCCTGTGCAGTGTCCCTTCTGTATACCCCCCCCCCCGTATACAAATACACCGACGTCTGTAGGGAGTTTATTGGGGCTCCAGGGACCTCCTGTAGGTAGGAAGTGATAATGGCAGATAAAGTAGGGGAAGATGGCACCATAGGGTACAGTAGGGCAAGATGGAGACAGTAGGGAAAGATGGAGACAGTAGGGCAAGATGGAGACAGTAGGGCCAGATGGAGACAGTAGGACAAGATGGAGACAGTAGGGCAAGATGGAGACAGTAGGGCAAGATGGAGACAGTAGGGCAAGATGGAGACAATAGGGCAAGATGGAGACAGTAGGCCAAGTTGGAGACAGTAGGGCAAGATGGAGACAGTAGGGCAAGGTGGAGACAGTAGGGCAAGATGGAGACAGTAGGGCAAGATGGAGACAGTAGGGAAAGATGGAGACAGTAGGGCAAGATGGAGACAGTAGGGCAATATGGAGACAGTAGGGCAAGATGGAGACAGTAGGGAAAGATGGAGACAGTAGGGAAAGATGGAGACAGTAGGGTAAGATGGAGACAGTAGGGCAAGATGGAGACAGCAGGGCAAGATGGAGACAGCAAGGCAAGTTGGAGACAGCAGGGCAAGATGGAGACAGTAGGACAAGATGGAGACAGTAGGGCAAGATGGAGACAGTAGGGCAAGATGGGGACAGTAGGGCAAGATGGAGACAGTAGGGCAAGATGGAGACAGTGGGGCAAGATGGAGACAGTGGGGCAAGATGGAGACAGTGGGGCAAGATGGAGACAGTGGGGCAAGATGGAGACAGTAGGGCAAGATGGAGACAGTAGGGTAAGATGGGGACAGTAGGGTAAGATGGAGACAGTAGGGCAAGATGGAGACAGTAGGGCAAGATGGAGACATTAAGGGTGGATGATGACAGTAGGGCAAGATGGGGACAGTAGGACAAGATGGAGACAGTAGGGCAAGATGGAGACAGTAGGGTAAAATGGGGACAGTAGGACAAGATGGGGACAGTAGGACAAGATGGGGACAGTAGGACAAGATGGAGACAGTAGGGCAAGATGGAGACAGTAGGGCAAGATGGAGACAGTAGGACAAGATGGAGACAGTAGGGCAAGATGGGGACAGTAGGGCAAGATGGAGACAGTAGGGCAAGATGGAGACAGTAGGACAAGATGGAGACATTAAGGGTGGATGATGACAGTAGGGCAAGATGGAGACAGTAGGGCAAGATGGAGACAGTAGGACAAGATGGAGACAGTAGGGCAAGATGGAGACAGTAGGGCAAGATGGGGACAGTAGGGCAAGATGGAGACAGTAGGCAAGATGGAGACAGTGGGGCAAGATGGAGACAGTGGGGCAAGATGGAGATAGTGGGGCAAGATGGAGACAGTGGGGCAAGATGGAGACAGTAGGGTAAGATGGGGACAGTAGGGTAAGATGGAGACAGTAGGGCAAGATGGAGACAGTAGGGCAAGATGGAGACATTAAGGGTGGATGATGACAGTAGGGCAAGATGGGGACAGTAGGACAAGATGGAGACAGTAGGACAAGATGGAGACAGTAGGGCAAGATGGGGACAGTAGGGTAAGATGGGGACAGTAGGACAAGATGGGGACAGTAGGGCAAGATGGGGACAGTAGGGCAAGATGGAGACAGTAGGACAAGATGGAGACAGTAGGACAAGATGGAGACAGTAGGGCAAGATGGAGACAGTAGGACAAGATGGAGACAGTAGGGCAAGATGGAGACAGTAGGACAAGATGGAGACAGTAGGACAAGATGGAGACAGTAGGACAAGATGGAGACAGTAGGGCAAGATGGAGACAGTAGGGTAAGATGGGGACAGTAGGGCAAGATGGAGACAGTAGGGCAAGATGGGGACAGTAGGGCAAGATGGAGACAGTAGGGCAAGATGGGGACAGTAGGGTAAGATGGGGACAGTAGGACAAGATGGAGACAGTAGGGCAAGATGGAGACAGTAGGACAAGATGGAGACAGTAGAGCAAGATGGAGACAGTAGGGCAAGATGGAGACAGTAGGGTAAGATGGGGACATTAAGGGTGGATGATGACAGTATAGGTGACATAACCCCCCCCCCCCCGAGTGCCCGTCTTTTTGATGTGGCAGGATGGTATCCCAGTGCTCAGTGTCCCAGTTTCCCGGCTTTACTTGAGTGAATTGTTTATTTGGGAGAATAAGGGACTGATTCAGCTCCAGGTGTAACATCTTCAGTCTCCAGGGAGCAGTCGCCCAGTCCCACGGGGGTTACTCACTGTCTCTTTGTAGTCAGGGAATTTATGGAGGGCTCCTTGGATCCCACCTCCCCATGGGGGCAATTAGTGACTCATGGCTGTAACTGTCGCTGCTGCTTTTTATGGAGATCAAAGTCAGTAGAAACAGCAGTTGTTAGGGAGGTGTCACCCCAAGTACAATGACTTACAAATTGCACATTATTAGCCTTTCCCAGGCTGGGGGCCCCCCTCCACCCCTGTCTTTTTGGGCTGAAACCTGAAGGGTTCTCATAAAAGCAACCAAGTCAAAATATAATAAGATCTCCCCAAACCAGACCGTCCCATTCCGACCCAGACAGGTGGCAGTTATGGGCACCCTGGGTGCGGGGAGTTGGTTGGGAAAGCGACTCCCAGACTTTATTTTGTCTCATTTCCTAGTGGGTGTAAAACTCCCAGTCTGAGGGTAATAAAACAGATTATTCTAAATAAACTCCCAGGGTGCAGGTTAAATCCATTTACTTTCCCTCTTCCTCTGATTCCTGATTGGCTGGGAGATAAAACACCTTCTTAGCAGGGATTTTTATTGTACAAAACGGAATTATTAGACACCTAGTGCCACCTAGTGGCCATTTAATGACATTGCCAAAGGGGTAACTTGTGGAATCACTTAGACCAGTGCTGGCCAACTGTGCTACCCAGGGCCGATAATGGGAGTTTTGGCCACTCCCCTTTTTTAAGGACCAATCTTGACAGAGAGGGCATAGAGACCGGGGAAGGGGAGGGGAGAAGACAGAGAGGGCACAAAGACCGGGGAAGGAGAGAGGAGGAGACAGAGAGGGCACAGAGACCGGGGAAGGAGAGAGGAGGAGACAGAGAGGGCACAGAGACCGGGGAAGGAGAGAGGAGGAGACAGAGAGGGCACAGAGACCGGGGAAGGAGAGAGGAGGAGACAGAGAGGGCACAAAAACAGGGGAAGGAGAGGGGAGAAGACAGAGAGGGCACAGAGACCGGGGAAGGAGAGGGGAGAAGGCAGAGAGGGCACAGAGACCGGGGAAGGAGAGAGGAGGAGACAGAGAGGGCACAAAAACAGGGGAAGGAGAGGGGAGAAGACAGAGAGGGCACAGAGACCGGGGAAGGAGAGGGGAGAAGGCAGAGAGGGCACAGAGACCGGGGAAGGAGAGGGGAGAAGGCAGAGAGGGCACAGAGACAGGGGAAGGAGAGGGGAGAAGGCAGAGAGGGCACAGAGACCGGGGAAGGAGAGGGGAGAAGGCAGAGAGGGCACAAAAACAGGGGAAGGAGAGGGGAGAAGACAGAGAGGGCACAGAGACCGGGGAAGGAGAGGGGAGAAGGCAGAGAGGGCACAGAGACCGGGGAAGGAGAGGGGAGAAGGCAGAGAGGGCACAGAGACCGGGGAAGGAGAGGGGAGAAGGCAGAGAGGGCACAGAGACCGGGGAAGGAGAGGGGAGAAGACAGAGAGGGCACAGAGACCGGGGAAGGAGAGGGGAGAAGACAGAGAGGGCACAGAGACTGTATTAAAGGGTCGCAGCATTAGGAAGGTTGAAAACCACCGCTCTAGATTTACTTATACTATATATACCATGACCTGGATGAATGAAAATCTTCGCAGTCATACTTCCTTTTCCACTAGGTGGCGCCATTATAATGTCTTTTTGTAATGTCTGAACAATTCAACAGGTTTGTAGAAAAATAGTTGGGTCCCACTTGCTTTATAGACTCATTTAGGGCTTACATTATCCCTTATAATACATGAGTGATACTCAGAGTTCCCTGTATAACTCAGCCTGTAGCCTTGTGCCTTTATATGGGGGGCACAGAACCCCTCAGTGACTGCTAATATCCTTATCATTTACAGTAGGGGGTACATTATCCCTTATAATACATGAGTGATACTCAGAGTTCCCTGTATAACTCAGCCTGTAGCCTTGTGCCTTTATATGGGGGGCACAGAACCCCTCAGTGACTGCTAATATCCTTATCATTTACAGTAGGGGGTACATTATCCCTTATAATACATGAGTGATACTCAGAGTTCCCTGTATAACTCAGCCTGTAGCCTTGTGCCTTTATATGGGGGGCACAGAACCCCTCAGTGACTGCTAATATCCTTATCATTTACAGTAGGGGGTACATTATCCCTTATAATACATGAGTGATACTCAGAGTTCCCTGTATAACTCAGCCTGTAGCCTTGTGCCTTTATATGGGGGGCACAGAACCCCTCAGTGACTGCTAATATCCTTATCATTTACAGTAGGGGGTACATTATCCCTTATAATACATGAGTGATACTCAGAGTTCCCTGTATAACTCAGCCTGTAGCCTTGTGCCTTTATATGGGCACAGAACCCCTCAGTGACTGCTAATATCCTTATCATTTACAGTAGGGGGTACATTATCCCTTATAATACATGAGTGATACTCAGAGTTCCCTGTATAACTCAGCCTGCAGCCTTGTGCCTTTATATGGGCACAGAACCCCTCAGTGACTGCTAATATCCTTATCATTTACAGTAGGGGGTACATTATCCCTTATAATACATGAGTGATACTCAGAGTTCCCTGTATAACTCAGCCTGCAGCCTTGTGCCTTTATATGGGGGGCACAGAACCCCTCAGTGACTGCTAATATCCTTATCATTTACAGTAGGGGGTACAGTATCCCTTATAATACATGAGTGATACTCAGAGTTCCCTGTATAACTCAGCCTGCAGCCTTGTGCCTTTATAAGGGGGGCACAGAACCCCTCAGTGACTGCTAATATCCTTATCATTTACAGTAGGGGGTACATTATCCCTTATAATACATGAGTGATACTCAGAGTTCCCTGTATAACTCAGCCTGCAGCCTTGTGCCTTTATATGGGCACAGAACCCCTCAGTGACTGCTAATATCCTTATCATTTACAGTAGGGGGTACATTATCCCTTATAATACATGAGTGATACTCAGAGTTCCCTGTATAACTCAGCCTGCAGCCTTGTGCCTTTATAAGGGGGGCACAGAACCCCTCAGTGACTGCTAATATCCTTATCATTTACAGTAGGGGGTACATTATCCCTTATAATACATGAGTGATACTCAGAGTTCCCTGTATAACTCAGCCTGCAGCCTTGTGCCTTTATATGGGCACAGAACCCCTCAGTGACTGCTAATATCCTTATCATTTACAGTAGGGGGTACAGTATCCCTTATAATACATGAGTGATACTCAGAGTTCCCTGTATAACTCAGCCTGCAGCCTTGTGCCTTTATATGGGCACAGAACCCCTCAGTGACTGCTAATATCCTTATCATTTACAGTAGGGGGTACATTATCCCTTATAATACATGAGTGATACTCAGAGTTCCCTGTATAACTCAGCCTGCAGCCTTGTGCCTTTATATGGGGGGCACAGAACCCCTCAGTGACTGCTAATATCCTTATCATTTACAGTAGGGGGTACATTATCCCTTATAATACATGAGTGATACTCAGAGTTCCCTGTATAACTCAGCCTGCAGCCTTGTGCCTTTATAAGGGGGGCACAGAACCCCTCAGTGACTGCTAATATCCTTATCATTTACAGTAGGGGGTACATTATCCCTTATAATACATGAGTGATACTCAGAGTTCCCTGTATAACTCAGCCTGCAGCCTTGTGCCTTTATATGGGGGGCACAGAACCCCTCAGTGACTGCTAATATCCTTATCATTTACAGTAGGGGGTACATTATCCCTTATCATACATGAGTGATACTCAGAGTTCCCTGTATAACTCAGCCTGCAGCCTTGTGCCTTTATATGGGGGGCACAGAACCCCTCAGTGACTGCTAATATCCTTATCATTTACAGTAGGGGGTACATTATCCCTTATAATACATGAGTGATACTCAGAGTTCCCTGTATAACTCAGCCTGCAGCCTTGTGCCTTTATATGGGGGGCACAGAACCCCTCAGTGACTGCTAATATCCTTATCATTTACAGTAGGGGGTACATTATCCCTTATAATACATGAGTGATACTCAGAGTTCCCTGTATAACTCAGCCTGCAGCCTTGTGCCTTTATAAGGGGGGCACAGAACCCCTCAGTGACTGCTAATATCCTTATCATTTACAGTAGGGGGTACATTATCCCTTATAATACATGAGTGATACTCAGAGTTCCCTGTATAACTCAGCCTGCAGCCTTGTGCCTTTATATGGGCACAGAACCCCTCAGTGACTGCTAATATCCTTATCATTTACAGTAGGGGGTACATTATCCCTTATAATACATGAGTGATACTCAGAGTTCCCTGTATAACTCAGCCTGCAGCCTTGTGCCTTTATAAGGGGGGCACAGAACCCCTCAGTGACTGCTAATATCCTTATCATTTACAGTAGGGGGTACATTATCCCTTATAATACATGAGTGATACTCAGAGTTCCCTGTATAACTCAGCCTGCAGCCTTGTGCCTTTATATGGGCACAGAACCCCTCAGTGACTGCTAATATCCTTATCATTTACAGTAGGGGGTACAGTATCCCTTATAATACATGAATGATACTCAGAGTTCCCTGTATAACTCAGCCTGCAGCCTTGTGCCTTTATATGGGCACAGAACCCCTCAGTGACTGCTAATATCCTTATCATTTACAGTAGGGGGTACATTATCCCTTATAATACATGAGTGATACTCAGAGTTCCCTGTATAACTCAGCCTGCAGCCTTGTGCCTTTATATGGGGGGCACAGAACCCCTCAGTGACTGCTAATATCCTTATCATTTACAGTAGGGGGTACAGTATCCCTTATAATACATGAGTGATACTCAGAGTTCCCTGTATAACTCAGCCTGCAGCCTTGTGCCTTTATATGGGGGGCACAGAACCCCTTAGTGACTGCTAATATCCTTATCATTTACAGTAGGGGGTACATTATCCCTTATAATACATGAGTGATACTCAGAGTTCCCTGTATAACTCAGCCTGCAGCCTTGTGCCTTTATATGGGGGGCACAGAACCCCTCAGTGACTGCTAATATCCTTATCATTTACAGTAGGGGGTACATTATCCCTTATAATACATGAGTGATACTCAGAGTTCCCTGTATAACTCAGCCTGCAGCCTTGTGCCTTTATAAGGGGGGCACAGAACCCCTCAGTGACTGCTAATATCCTTATCATTTACAGTAGGGGGTACATTATCCCTTATAATACATGAGTGATACTCAGAGTTCCCTGTATAACTCAGCCTGCAGCCTTGTGCCTTTATATGGGGGCACAGAACCCCTCAGTGACTGCTAATATCCTTATCATTTACAGTAGGGGTACATTATCCCTTATAATACATGAGTGATACTCAGGGTTCCCTGTATAACTCAGCCTGCAGCCTTGTGCCTTTATATGGGGGGCACAGAACCCCTCAGTGACTGCTAATATCCTTATCATTTACAGTAGGGGGTACATTATCCCTTATCATACATGAGTGATACTCAGAGTTCCCTGTATAACTCAGCCTGCAGCCTTGTGCCTTTATATGGGGGGCACAGAACCCCTCAGTGACTGCTAATATCCTTATCATTTACAGTAGGGGGTACAGTATCCCTTATAATACATGAGTGATACTCAGAGTTCCCTGTATAACTCAGCCTGCAGCCTTGTGCCTTTATATGGGGGGCACAGAACCCCTCAGTGACTGCTAATATCCTTATCATTTACAGTAGGGGGTACAGTATCCCTTATAATACATGAGTGATACTCAGAGTTCCCTGTATAACTCAGCCTGCAGCCTTGTGCCTTTATATGGGGGGCACAGAACCCCTCAGTGACTGCTAATATCCTTATCATTTACAGTAGGGGGTACAGTATCCCTTATAATACATGAGTGATACTCAAAGTTCCCTGTATAACTCAGCCTGCAGCCTTGTGCCTTTATATGGGGGGCACAGAACCCCTCAGTGACTGCTAATATCCTTATCATTTACAGTAGGGGGTACAGTATCCCTTATAATACATGAGTGATACTCAGAGTTCCCTGTATAACTCAGCCTGCAGCCTTGTGCCTTTATATGGGGGGCACAGAACCCCTCAGTGACTGCTAATATCCTTATCATTTACAGTAGGGGGTACAGTATCCCTTATAATACATGAGTGATACTCAGAGTTCCCTGTATAACTCAGCCTGCAGCCTTGTGCCTTTATATGGGGGGCACAGAACCCCTCAGTGACTGCTAATATCCTTATCATTTACAGTAGGGGGTACAGTATCCCTTATAATACATGAGTGATACTCAGAGTTCCCTGTATAACTCAGCCTGCAGCCTTGTGCCTTTATATGGGGGCACAGAACCCCTCAGTGACTGCTAATATCCTTATCATTTACAGTAGGGGGTACAGTATCCCTTATAATACATGAGTGATACTCAGAGTTCCCTGTATAACTCAGCCTGCAGCCTTGTGCCTTTATATGGGGGCACAGAACCCCTCAGTGACTGCTAATATCCTTATCATTTACAGTAGGGGGTACAGTATCCCTTATAATACATGAGTGATACTCAAAGTTCCCTGTATAACTCAGCCTGCAGCCTTGTGCCTTTATATGGGGGGCACAGAACCCCTCAGTGACTGCTAATATCCTTATCATTTACAGTAGGGGGTACAGTATCCCTTATAATACATGAGTGATACTCAGAGTTCCCTGTATAACTCAGCCTGCAGCCTTGTGCCTTTATATGGGGGCACAGAACCCCTCAGTGACTGCTAATATCCTTATCATTTACAGTAGGGGGTACAGTATCCCTTATAATACATGAGTGATACTCAGAGTTCCCTGTATAACTCAGCCTGCAGCCTTGTGCCTTTATATGGGGGGCACAGAACCCCTCAGTGACTGCTAATATCCTTATCATTTACAGTAGGGGGTACAGTATCCCTTATAATACATGAGTGATACTCAGAGTTCCCTGTATAACTCAGCCTGCAGCCTTGTGCCTTTATATGGGGGCACAGAACCCCTCAGTGACTGCTAATATCCTTATCATTTACAGTAGGGGGTACAGTATCCCTTATAATACATGAGTGATACTCAGAGTTCCCTGTATAACTCAGCCTGCAGCCTTGTGCCTTTATATGGGGGGCACAGAACCCCTCAGTGACTGCTAATATCCTTATCATTTACAGCAGGGGGTACATTATCCCTTATAATACAATACAATACAATAAAATTATTAACCGACCATTCACCTGGGCCCCCTTGGTGGTCGGCCCTGCCAACAATTAAAATGGTAACCCAATGATCCGCCCTGGACTCATCCATTGTGCCAAAACTCTGCCCATAATCCAGTCAAACCCTTCCAACTCCTCACAAACCTTCGATCACTTGAAAATTGCACCTTTGTGTCTCTTGGTGCTACTGGGTCCAGTCTAGACTTACCCCGGCTGCATATTTTTATTTATACATATGGGTAGGGGGTGCCATAGTGTTTCCCTTAGACAGTACAGTATGGGGGTACAGCTTATTGTGTGCCCAGAACATTCCTTCTCTGTATATTTGTATTTATACATATGGGTAGGGGGTGCCATAGTGTTTCCCTTAGACAGTACAGTATGGGGGTACAGCTTATTGTGTGCCCAGAACATTCCTTCTCTGTATATTTGTATTTATACATATGGGTAGGGATTTTATTGAAAGTAAAAACATTACAAGTAAAATATAAACATTTCAGAAACAGAAATGCAAACAAAAATGCATCACATTATTACTCAATGAAAATCAGAAGCAAAGAAGAATCACAAATGAAAATGTACATTTACCCAGAGTGCAACATTCTCTGCCTTTCGCTCAGTCTCTCTGGATTTAATGAAAGCAAGTTCCCTTACAATTGCCCCTGTGACTTGCCCCACCGCTTCTCTCTTCTGACTGAGGGTTAACTTGCAGCGCATATGCCACAGATAATAGCGCATAACAGATATTATAAGATACAGGGTTTCCGTAGTTACCGCGCCAGCACACTCACGCCCCACTATCCCGTACGCCATCTCCGTATAATTCAAGTTCTCCAAAAAACCCAACTGTAAAGTATTTGCCAGGGAAGATTTGAGGCTCTTGGTAATGACACAGTCTAACAGAAAGTGCTCCTGGGTCTCATCCGTGCCGCAGCCCCAGGGGCATTCCCTGTCCCCCACATTCAGATACCGTAGGTTCCCCCTGACAAACAGTTTCCCCTGGAGGGAGAGCCAAGCGTTATCCTGAAACTTTTGGGCAGTCTCTTACTGTTTAGGAACTTTAGGCTCAGAGCCAGGGTCTCGCTCGTGCAGTCTCTCAGAGCAAGGGGAACACAAAAGAAAACCTCCAAAATCCTGAAATAAATGTTTTTCCTAGGGGCAGACTTGAGTTCCTCCATCCCTATGTGCCACTTCCTAATGAGCTTCAAGGCCTGAGCTACATGGGGTGGGACACAACCTCCTCTTATCCGGACACTCTTCAGCCTATCATTGAGCAGCCAGTCCTTGATAAAAGGCGATACCCAGGCCTAATACTGCTCTCCCACAGAGAGTCGTTCCCCTGAGCCATACCCCCAAGGTTACATTTGAGGAATATGACACAGAAGAAAGCCACCGGGCACAGCATGCCCAAACCTCCCTCCTTTCTCTGCAGGAAAGTTACTCCCCTTTTAACTGGGTTCAGTCTGCTCCCCCAGAGCATTTGGAAGAACAGACTGTGGACTCTTGCGTAGAAAGATTCTGGCAACAAGAAGATATGAGAGACAAACAGAAGCAGAGGGACCAAGAAAGACTTGATAACGTTAATCCTTTCCCTATAGGTCAGCCTCCAAGCCTTCCATCGCTGAACCTTTGCTGCACAGGCATTCAGTTTCTCATCCCAATTTTGCCTTTGCATCATCGCCCTTCCCAAATTTTACACCCAAGATCTTAACCCTCTCTGGGGCTACAGGGAAGTCTTTTAGTTGGAAACCCGGCTCTTCCTCTAAGACCCAAAAAGCTTCCGATTTTTTCTTGGTTGACAAGAGACCCAGAGGCCTCTGAGTAGCTTCTGATGTGCTCCATTACCATAGACGCCTCCTCTGGTCTAGACAGAACAATGGTCACATCATCCGCGTAGGCTACTAACTTAAAGGGCTGACTCAAGGGAAACCGAACACCCTCCAATGCACTATGCTGTAATGCTCTTAGGAAAGGGTCCAGAGCAAACACATACAAAAGTGGACTGAGAGGGCACCCCTGTCTTACCCCTGCTCCCACCTCAAAGTCTTTGCCTCTCCAACCATTAATCAATGGAAAGCTTCTTGCCCCTTGATACAAAGTCTGTAACCATCTGACAAACTGACCCGGAATGCCGTATTTCAGCAAAGCAGCCCATAGGTATTGGTGATTAACTTTATCAAAAGCCTTTGCTTGGTCCAAGGTCAGGAGATACTTTCCCCATTTATGGACTTTGCACCTCTCTAAGGCCTCTCTTATTGTAAGGACTGCTCCAAAAATGCTACGTCCCTCCACTGTGCAGTACTGAAAGGAAGATAGTAAAGTGCCAGCAAACTTACTTAGCCTTGAAAAGAGAATTCTTGCAAGAATCTTTCTGTCAGTGTTAAGAAGAGCAATGGGCCTCCAATTCTCAACATGCCTTGAGTCCTTCCCCTTTGAAAGCAGGATCAAGGAAGAGTATCCCATAGAGGGAGGAAGACTACCCTTCTCCAAACTCTCATTGAAGACTTCAACAAGAACAGGAGCAAGTCTGTCTTTAAATCTTTTGTAAAACTCAGCTGTTAGACCATCAGGCCCTGGGGCCTTTTTCTTTTGCTGTTTGTCTATGGCCTGAATCACCTCTTCCAGTGTTATTTCTGCTTCCAAAGTGGAAAAATCCAAATGATCAGTATTGGGCCCTGGGGTTGCCTTCAAGAAAGCCTCGGTCTTTCCCTTATCCAAAACTCTTTCCCTGAAAAGCCCAACATAGTAAGATCTAACGGCTTCCAAGATCCCCTCCCTTGACTTATGAAATGACCTGGGAGTCATAAAGACCCTCAACCAGCTTTTTCTCAACAACCTCTTTGCAGTTCTGGCAAGGATCTGGGCAAACAGAAGCCCCATAGTCTCTTTCCAGAACCAAAGACTTGTACGGCTGTACTGATGTTGCCTGATCAGTTGCTTGAGTCGGTTTCGCTTTTCAGCCCCCTCCCCTTCCGAAATACAGACCTCTAGCTCCTTTCTTAAGGACTGGTACCTCCTCTCCTTCTCCCTCCCTTTTTTATAAGAGATAGACTTGAAGAGGGACCGGAAAGAATCCTTGGCTGCATCCCACCATACAGATAGAGAATCATACAGCTCAACCTTTGATAGCTGCATCAGCAGCAGATCCTCAAAAGATTGTTCTGCCTGTTCTCCTTCCAGGGAACCTACATCAAGTCTCCATAAACCCCTCCCAATCTTGGCTGGTTCCGGATACCATACAGAAAGGAGAGTACCGAGTGATCTGAGAACTCAACGGCCCTTCTCACAGACCTCTGTAAAGATTCACCTTTCTTAACAAAAATCATATCTATTCTGCTGCTTCTCTGCCCACAGAAATACGTATGTTTGCCTGCCCGACCCCCCCATGTGGCCACATCTACTAAACCCGCATCCTCAGCCAACTTATTCATAAATGAACCCTCATATTTACAGAATCTGCCAGTCCTGTCTACTGCCCTCAGGACTTGGTTGAAGTCCCCTGCCAAAATGACTGGACTTGATGTATACAGGTACGGTTTGATCTCTAATAAGAGTTCCCTTCTCTCTGAGGGCCCCTGGGGGCCATACACATTGATCAATCTGATCAGATTCCCTTGGAATACAATGTCAAGCATCAAACAACGCCCAACCTGGATTTCTATGATTTTTTAATCTCCAACCCCTGAACATTTTTGAAAAGTATTCCTACCCCTCCTGCCGGCTCCTCAGCAATAGACCAAAAGGAGGGCCCGTGCCACCAATCTCTTTTGGCTTCAAAAATCTCACTTCTGGTTGTGAGCCTGGTCTCCTGCAAGAAAAGGATTTCAGCCTCCACTTTCTAAAAAAATCAAAAGCCAAAAATCTGGTCTTCCTATTCTTAATGCTACAGACATTGGCTGTAAGGAATGGGATAGGATGATCCATCATTAGGTCTTGTTTGCTTCTGCCTACCACCAACCCCTTCATCACCCCTTCTTTTCACCTGAACTTTTGGGGTACTCTCTGCCCCCTCCAGGTCAACCACCACCTCCTCCCCTGGGGACTCTGCCTCCTGACTCTCCTCCCCACTCTCTTTTCTCTCTCTTTTTTCCTGTCCTTCTTGCCAAGGCCCTAGCCTTCCTCTCCTCTTTCCTCTCCTCCTCCCGCAGCCTCTCTCCTCTTCCTCAGCGAGATCCCCCCAGGTTTTACCATCTGGCAGGACAAATCTGTTGTCTGTTGCTACCGTCATTTTTGGGGGAATGTTTTTATTTTTCTCTGAGGATTTTCCCCCCGCCACACTCCACTCCCCTTCTCCTCTAGGCTTACTGACCCTCTGCTCTCCTTCCTTTTCCCACTGTTCCCTTGGGTAACCTCCCTTGTGCCCCACCCATCACCTTAGTAACTGGGGCAGAGGATTCAGGCTGCACAGCCTCCCTCTCTGGTTCCACTACCTCTGAGGTTTGATCCCCTTCCTCCAGAAGTTCCATTGAGAGGCTCATTTCCTCCTCCAAATTAGAACATTCTGCCACCATATTGTGCCATGCGTCGGGGCAAGAGCTGTGGGCGTGGCCTAACTTCAAGCACAAATTGCAGCGGATTTTCTGGCATTCCTTACTGGGGTGCCCAGTCTCACCACAGAGGGCGCACTTTTGAACTGTGCATTTAACTGCAAAGTGCCTGTTTGATCCGCACTTGAAGCACACCCTGGGTTGGCCGGGGTAGAAACAAACGCCCCTGTCCTTCCCAATAAAAAAGGAATTGGGGAGGTGCTTGGGGACATGGAGATTCATGTGCAGTTTGACCTGCACCTTCCACCCTCCTACCCAGAAACCCTCCTCATCATACAGTGGGGTGAAGGGGGACAGAACGGTGCACTGTCTCTTTAGCCAGATCAGCACGTCATCCGGGTGCACAGACTCAGTCTTAAACATGATGGTGACTGTCTTGGTGTCGGGCCTGGAGACTGGGGTCACCCTAAACCCCTCCCACTCTGGGGCACCTTTCTTACCCTCATACCTGCGCCAGAAATCATCCAACCCCTGAGACAGTTTGAAGCCAAGATCAAACTCAGTGTCTGTGACACTTATCAGCCCACTTACGTCTGCAGGGGTAAAACCCAGGGACTGTTTGATGAGATTCCTGCCCCACAAACCTGCGCCCCGGGAACTCACCCCTCTCCTTCTCCCACTTGATCTTCACTACATTCTTCCTCCTACTGGCAGCACTCTCACCCGCCATAGAGACATTCTGCTGAAACAGTCTCTTACCATCCCAGGCACCTCTCCTCCCTTGTGCCCCTTCACTCTCGGTATTTACAGGGGGATTCCCTGCACCCTCTGTGGCACCACTTTCACCCACTCTTGCTGCAGCATCACATACGGTTTTATCAGTCAGTGGTGCAGTCATGTCAGTACTCCCTGCAGCCATATTAGTACTCCAGCAGCCATGTCAGTACTCCCAGCAGCCATGCCAGTACTCCCAGCAGCCATGCCAGTACTCCCAGCAGCCATGCCAGTACTCCCAGCAGCCCGCGCCAGTACTCCCAGTAGCCATGTCAGTACTCCCAGTAGCCGTATGAGTACTCCCAGCAGCCATACCAGCACTCCCAGCAGCCATATGAGTACTCCCAGCAGCTATACCAGTACTCCCAGCAGCCATATGAGTACTCCCAGCAGCTATACCAGCACTCCCAGCAGCCATATGAGTACTCCAGCAGCCATGCCAGTACTCCCAGCAGCTATGCCAGTACTCCCAGCAGCCATGTTACACTGCCCACTCACATGAGGCACACTCCCACCAGACACACTCACAGTATTAACATTATTGCATGGCAAAGAATTAGTCAGTGGATCCCAGGAATCCGCACATGACGGACCCCCATTCCCACCCGCAGGAGTCACAGTCCCTTTAGGAAAAGCAAAAGAGTCTTTCAAAACCCTTTTTCAGTTGGTTTCTCTCCATTTCCTGGAACCTCCTGCGGTTATGATAAAGCTCTCTCCAGGGCTCTATAACTGCCAGAACCCCCGGTAATGTTACTTTCAATGTCCTCCAAGTCTTTATTTAAATAAGCAATTTTTTGAATAGCTTTTGCTCTCTGTGCCCCCCTAAGGGCCCCCAGTCCAGCCACCATATTGTCTATACTCCCCTCCAAAATGTTCCTTTTCTCCTCCAGAATACTGATGTCTCTCAGAGCCCTGATGATCTGGGTCTGATTGGGCCCAGCTGAGCCCACAGTCTCTGGCTTCCCAGCGCCATTGCTAGCAGCTGTCTCTCCCCCATCACACAGGTGCATTGCTCCTACCTGGGCCATTGCAGCAGTCTCAGAGCTCTCTCTCAGCGCCTCCTCAGCCACTTCCATAGCCACACAGCCTGCGGCCTCAGCACTCTCCATGGCTGCCTCGCAGCCTGCAGCACTTCCCTCCTGGGTCCCAGCATGCCTTGCAGCAGCTTCCTGGCTTGCCTCTGAACTGCAGCTCCCAGCAACAGAACTGCCGTTTTCCGCAGCAGAACTGCAACTCTCTGCAGTAACCTCGGCTTGGTCGTCCAGGGTGTTCGCTCGCTCGGGGACCTCCATTACAGATGGAACGCCGCACGTGCCGGTACTTTCTCCTTCTTTGTCACTTTTAGCCATGGCCTTCACCTCCTTGCGCACCTCACTGCTCTCAGCCGCTGCTGCCAGATTGGGGGGAGCAGCCTTCCTGCTGGATCTCAGGCAGATCCTCACTCCTTTACCCGGAGTTACCACAACTTTCTTCCTCATTTTTTGGAGGAAATGTTTTTGGGGAAAATGCAGGAGAAAAAAAAAATAAAGAAATCTCCTGAGAGAAATCCTCACAACCTGCAAGGTTTGCAGGTAAAAAAACACTCCTCCCAGACCCAAAAAGGGCCTGGGAAACCCTCACAGTCTGGAGCTCACACACACACCTCCTCTCAGTATGGGAGTACAGCTTATTGTGTGCCCAGAACATTCCTTCTCTGTATATTTGTATTTATACATATGGGTAGGAGGTGCCATAGTGTTTCCCTTAGACAGTACAGTATGGGGGTACAGCTTATTGTGTGCCCAGAACATTCCCTCTCTGTATATTTGTATTTATACATATGGGTAGGGGGTGCCATAGTGTTTCCCTTAGACAGTACAGTATGGGGGTACAGCTTATTGTGTGCCCAGAACATTCCTTCTCTGTATATTTGTATTTATACATATGGGTAGGGGGTGCCATAGTGTTTCCCTTAGACAGTACAGTATGGGGGTACAGCTTATTGTGTGCCCAGAACATTCCCTCTCTGTATATTTGTATTTATACATATGGGTAGGGGGTGCCATAGTGTTTCCCTTAGACAGTACAGTATGGGGTACAGCTTATTGTGTGCCCAGAACATTCCTTCTCTGTATATTTGTAATTTATACATATGGGTAGGGGTGCCATAGTGTTTCCCTTAGACAGTACAGTATGGGGGTACAGCTTATTGTGTGCCCAGAACATTCCCTCTCTGTATATTTGTATTTATACATATGGGTAGGGGGTGCCATAGTGTTTCCCTTAGACAGTACAGTATGGGGGTACAGCTTATTGTGTGCCCAGAACATTCCCTCTCTGTATATTTGTATTTATACATATGGGTAGGGGGTGCCATAGTGTTTCCCTTAGACAGTACAGTATGGGGGTACAGCTTATTGTGTGCCCAGAACATTCCTTCTCTGTATATTTGTATTTATACATATGGGTAGGGGGTGCCATAGAGTTTCCCTTAGACAGTACAGTATGGGGGTACAGCTTATTGTGTGCCCAGAACATTCCTTCTCTGTATATTTGTATTTATACATATGGGAGGGAGGTGCCATAGTGTTTCCCTTAGACATGGAAGCTTACAGTGGGAGGGGCAGGGCATCTTGATGGTCACTTAAAGCGAATCAGTGGAGAGTTAACAATACAACAAACAAAAAGTGGCAAAATATCAGGTTTTTAAAATAATATTGTACAATAAATACAGAAAATAAATGTAAGTCTTCACTTTTATATTCTCCCCTCCCCACACACATTCCCCACATGGGCCGGAGGTATAAGCAGTTAGTAGTAACATTTCCATCTCGGTTCAGTACTGACCCAACCAATCACATTCCTGCAGTCTCTCGTTCCACTTTTATTTTTTACTTTCGGATCCAAACCCCAATTTTCTGTATTAAAAGCCAATGTTCTTGGGCGGCAGAAACCCGCACTCTCAGGCAGTCGACGCTCTTTCCCGCCGAGCTGTTCCTACTATTGTACGTAAATCCCCCGTCATGGAAGTCTCCAATGTTGGTGAAGTCTTTGCAGGTCTCGTGTCCGTCCTCCGTCACCTTGTGCCGCCCCAGCTGTGCGTACCCCGATTTCAGTATATCCCCCGGGTGATCCCCCGATCCGGTGATGATGGTGACTCTGTCTAGGTTGACCGGTTCCCGAAAGACCATGGTGAAATGGCTGGAAGGGGTCACGTCTTTGCCCCAGAAGAAATTAGGGCCTACAAAGCAAACGTTATCCGCCACGTTATCCGAATAGGCTTCTATGTTGGAAAAGCAAGAGGCCGTCGGGCTGTCTCCAAACGTTTCCACCACTTCCATAAATTCTTTGTCCTTCAACTTGTTCTGGTTGTTTTGGAAGGAAGAGTAGGTCCCCATGTGCTGGAAGAGGGACGGTTTGACCCGAATTATCTCCGGTTGGGCTTTGGATCTGTGGAAATGGTCCAGCAGCCAATCGCAAGGCATCTCGTCATAAAACAGGAGCAAGAAACGGGCGAGTTTGGGAAGGTCTATGCTGTGGTAGAGCTTCCCGATGTAACCCAAGCTTGAGAAGGTGATGGTGGTCCAAGAGGTCTTCTGAGTCGCAATGCTATTCCTGATCCTGGTGAGGAAATTGTGGGCGCAGGAAACGTCGTCCTCTAACATGAGGTAGAACCTGGACAAATTGGCACAGAAATTCACCAGAAAAGCATAATCCACGTTCTGCTTGGACCTGAACTTGACCCGTTCCGGTGCGTCATTGTAATTCCTCTTCAGGCCGTCCAGCAGCGGGTAATGTTTGGGAGATGTGCTCACGACGATCAAACGCCCGGCGTCGACGGCAGAGGCAAATTTCCCCTTGATCTCCTGGGCGGTGTTTAGGTTTAGGGAATGGTCGTGGTTGGCCAAGAAGACAACGAGAAGGACCTCGTCCAGCTCCTCGGGGCTCAGGTGGCTGAAGACAGAGTCGATGGTTTCCAGCAAGTAGTTCTGTTTTTGTCTCTTCACAGACGATATCCCGACGCTCAGGAACCCTTCATGGAGACAAAGAGACATCATTAAACTATTTGTTCAGGGACAACGGGGATTTGTAGTTCAGCTCTTTCTCAGTGGGTCCAACTGTCACACTGGGGTCATTGTATTCCCACCACCAACCCAGGGGTAAGAGGTACTAACGTTTTTTAGCGTTGGGAGTTCCCAGAAGGTAATTGTATGGGACGTCAAGAACCCCCAGTGCGTCTTGTCTCACAGAAAAGTTTCCGGGGGAACATGTTTGTAGCAACTGTTCCTCAAATTCTCTCTTCTAAAGGCAAAGAAAGAAAATGCACATTAGAGCAAAAGATGCAGTATAGGTGCCATATTGTTTCCCAATATGGGGTACAGCTCATTGTGTGCCCAGAACATTCCTTCTCTGTATATTTGTATTTATACATATGGGTAGGGGGTGCCATAGTGTTTCCCTTAGACAGTACAGTATGGGGGTACAGCTTATTGTGTGCCCAGAACATTCCTTCTCTGTATATTTGTATTTATACATATGGGTAGGGGGTGCCATAGTGTTTCCCTTAGACAGTACAGTATGGGGGTACAGCTTATTGTGTGCCCAGAACATTCCTTCTCTGTATATTTGTATTTATACATATGGGTAGGAGGTGCCATAGTGATTCCCTTAGACAGTACAGTATGGGGGTACAGCTTATTGTTTGCCAAGAACATTCCTTCTCTGTATATTTGTATTTATACATATGGGTAGGAGGTGCCATAGTGTTTCCCTTAGACAGTACAGTATGGGGGTACAGCTTATTGTGTGCCCAGAACATTCCTTCTCTGTATATTTGTATTTATACATATGGGTAGGGGGTGCCATAGTGTTTCCCTTAGACAGTACAGTATGGGGGTACAGCTTATTGTGTGCCCAGAACATTCCTTCTCTGTATATTTGTATTTATACATATGGGTAGGGGGTGCCATAGTGTTTCCCTTAGACAGTACAGTATGGGGGTACAGCTTATTGTGTGCCCAGAACATTCCTTCTCTGTATATTTGTATTTATACATATGGGTAGGGGGTGCCATAGTGTTTCCCTTAGACAGTACAGTATGGGGGTACAGCTTATTGTATGCCCAGAACATATGTGATTTACCTGGACAGAATCCGCGCAGTCGCACTCAGGCCCCTCCCTCCTTAGCAGGACGGTTACGCAGACTATAAACGTCAACACAATGAATATTTGAGAAAAGTGCCAAATTCTCATCTTCAAAAAAACCAACTTCTCGAGGAAAGAATTCTGGGTATCTGAAATATAAAAATGCACTTTAACATCATCGAGACCAACCCCGCCCCATAACTCTGACCAATAGGGCAGAAGGAGACAATTCCAGGAAAAGCTACATGGGGGGGCTTTAGAGCTGCCCCTCTCTCCCCCCAGGGACCATGAATTTGGGGTTTCATTATATTTATTATATTATATATATTTAATACAATTTTATTTTTTTTATTTTTTCATTTCTAATGCCTGGAATTGAAACAGTCTTATCAGTAGTAGCTCTGTTATCTCTAAGAACAGAACAGGCAAAGAGGCCCAGTTGACCAACACCCAACATGCTTTTCACAAGTTTGCGGACTCATCAAAATGTTTTTACAACAGCAAAAAGAAACATTCTTATACAATGTATTTCACAACCCCTCTGATATTAAATGATATGAACAAGATGGTTTCTTTTTTCTCTAACATTCCTCCCTGTTGTTCAAAATCTTGAACATATAGGGCCTGATTCACTAAAGGGCGATAAAACGTGCGCTATTGTTATTGTGCGCTAAAATTTTTACTGCCGCTTAATTTTGGCGATTTTTCGCACGATTCACTATAAGCATACTCGCGCTTTTTTACGCGCGATATTGCAAGCGTTATTTAACTCGCGAAAGACTATTTCAATGCGGTATTTGCCTGTACATGCGCTAAATTACGCGAATAATTGCCGAATATGAATGGTAGCATAGAAATAGTGTATAAAAATTGTCGAAGCATATAAATGGTAGCATATAAATAGTAGCATATAAATGGTAGCATATAAATGGTAGCATATAAATAGTAGCATATAAATGGTAGCATATAAATAGTAGCTTATAAATAGTAGCATATAAATGGTAGCATATAAATAGTAGCTTATAAATAGTAGCATATAAATAGTAGCTTATAAATAGTAGCATATAAATGGTAGCATATAAATGGTAGCATATAAATAGTAGCATATAAATGGTAGCATATAAATGGTAGCATATAAATAGTAGCATATAAATGGTAGCATATAAATGGTAGCATATAAATAGTAGCATATAAATGGTAGCATATAAATAGTAGCTTATAAATAGTAGCATATAAATGGTAGCATATAAATGGTAGCATATAAATGGTAGCATATAAATAGTAGCATATAAATGGTAGCATATAAATAGTAGCATATAAATAGTAGCCACTAGTGATGAGCAAATGTGTTCTGGTTTCTTTAGTGAAAAATTAGCAAATCTTTCGATCCCCGAAACGGCAAAAATGTTGTGCGGGCAAAAAAATTGTTGCCCGTGACTATTATTTTTTGACACTTGTATCAATTTTTGGATGTGCGGTGAATTTTTGCGTGGCGAATTTTTTCATGCGTTTTGCCATTGGCGGATTGTTTTGCGAAACGCATGAAAAAATACACCGCGAAAAAATTCAACGCATGTCCAAAAATTCGCTGCGAATCCATGCCTGGCGAAACATCTCATCACTTGTAGCCAAATAGAAATAGTTGCGCAAATGAACGCACGCCATGTTAGCCATACACGCCAATACTTGCGGAAAATGACTGTATTAAAAATGACCATTTCGCTGCAAACTGGCGGCTGCGTCACTCTGGGGGAAACACAAACTTGAATAAATAACACTGTAAGTCCATATTTTATTGCAAAAAATCATTTACTGTACTTTTGTATAATTTTTCGCCTGCCTGTAGTAGGTGTTAATTTTCGTATAGCCGAATGCGATATTTAGCACGCAAAAGTTATAGTGAATCATGCGTTCGTATTCTTTTCAGCGCGGAAATTAACGCAAAACGGTAAAACTAGTGCGAGAAATACCCCATGCGGAAATGGCGATTTTTCGCACGCGATAATACTATGGTGAATCGCGCGCAAGTTATTTTGCGTTTTTTAACGCGAAAAAGCGTGCGATAATTTTTATCGCCCTTTAGTGAATCAGGCCCATATATTCTTCTTACCCAGAACTCTATTCCGCTCACCTATAAAAGGTTCAGTGGCAGTACTGAGTTGCCTATCAGGGTTCCCATCTAAATCAGCAAGTTCTTCCTTACCCTGCTCATACAGGAATGGGATCCTGCTATGGATAAGGTCGGCCAAACACAGAAGGTTGCTGATCAGAAGAGGCTGTTGTATATTTGATCCAGGAGCTAAATGGGTGAGCGCCTCCCTTCAGCTGCCCCTCCATGTAACCTCTGGATAAAATACTGTATTTGCAACAACACAAAATCAACCTTGCTATAATATAAACCACAAGGCCTATTGAAATCCCACACATTCAGTATTATAAAAAGTTTTAAACATTTGATAACCAAATCCTTATGATTCCCATAAATGAGAAAGGGTTCTGTAGGGCTCAATTGGGTCATGTGAGTCCCCAATCCAGGTACAACTCTCCTTACCTGTGATTGTATAAACCCCACCCCCATCTATTAGTAGGTAATCTAGGGCCATTCTATTCTATAATGCCATCTTCCTGACTTATTTCTCATTTATTATTTTGATGGAACTTATAGTTTCATTTATTATACCATCCCTTATACTAGTATACTTAATTAATCTATTGACTAATTCTATTCCCCATCCTATCAAGGCAGGGAACCACATCCATCCTTTATTTGAGGTGGAAAATAATTCCCCTTTTTTTTTTTTTTTATTACCCTGGAATGGATACCTTGATTGTCTATGTATGAGATGTTCAGGTGTTGTCTGATAGCAGGTACAACTCTTCCAATGGTGCAATTTCCCTACACTCCCATAGGGAGCCATGAGTAAGCTTAGTTTCCAAATATAATATAGTTCTTATCTAAGTACCCTAGAAATGATTGTACTGTGATACCCCAGGCAAGTCTGAAACCATATCATATTATCTGTCACCTAAAGCTGGCCATACACGAGCAGATCCGCTCGCTTGGTGATGTCGCCAAGCGAGCGGATCTTCCCCCGATATCCCCACCTACGGGTGGGCGATATCGGGGAGCATTTAGGTAAAAAAAATAATAATCCGATCGTTTGGCCCTGGGGCCAGACGATCGGATTATGTGGGCGGCAATGGGGCAGTCGGATCGGGGACCGCATCAACGAGCCGATGCGGTCCCCGATCCGACCAGATTTTCTAACCTGGCCGATCGAGATCTGGCCAATTTCAGGCCAGATATTGGTCGGCCAGGCCGCTCTGCTCTCCCCATACACGGGCCGATTAGCTGCTGAATCGGTCCAAGGGACCCATATCGGCAGCTATAGTCAGCCCGTGTATGGCCACCTTAAGACTTAAAACTCTTATTTTTATCTTCTCCTCGGTCAGGGCAGGAACACCTTTGGACATAAGAAGTATACATTTTTCCCACACCAACATAATCATTACAATTACCCTGCATCTTATCACATTTCTTTCCCATATAATCCAAGTAGAAATTCAGAATAGCATTTTCACAATCTGTGTTTCCTACATGAATCTTAGGTAAGTACATTAAGTGATTGTATGATTAGCAAACATGGATCCTACTCATATGGTAGGTGTATCTAGTAACCCTGTTATTTCCAAATATGTACCCCCGATCACTAATTGCATTTTGATATGTATGGTTTGTGTCTATTGCAACTTCGTAGCTATAATCTGTAAGATTAAGATCATTCATACAGATAGGTATCCCTACTAAAGGTATCCCCTTGTGGGTGACTGGAATGTATAAACATCTCCAGCAGTCAGTAGTATGTAACTGCTTTGCAGCCTGCTGGTGTAAAGGTGGCCATACACGAGCAGATCCGCTCGCTTGGCAATGTCGCCAAGCGAGCGGATCTTCCCCCGATATCCCCACCTACGGGTGGGCGATATCGGGGAGCATTTAGGTACAAAAAAAAATAATCCGATCGTTTGGCCCTGGGGCAGCAATGGGGCAGTCGGATCGGGGACCGCATCAACGAGCCGATGCGGTCCCCGATCCGACCAGATTTTCTAACCTGCCCGATCGAGATCTGGCCAATTTCAGGCCAGATATTGGTCGGCCAGGCCGCTCTGCTCTCCCCATACACGGGCCGATTAGCTGCCGAATCGGTCCAAGGGACCCATATCGGCAGCTATAGTCAGCCCGTGTATGGCCACCTTAAGAGCCATATAGAATTTGCCAACCCCCCTTTACTGGTGTAAAGCAATGATAAGGACCTTTACCCAGAATAACACACACAGAGTCATTATTTTATAAAAGTCCTTTTCTTCCTGATGGTGATCCTCTTCACCCAGAGTAGGCCCACGCTTAGTGTCAAAACCTGAAACTGGGACCGTTGGTTAACAGACTAGTGGGATTATTATTACCACTCTCGTCTGACTTTAAAGATGCTTTTTTATCCTCTTGATTCTGGAAGGACTGAATCAGTCTCCTTAGTTGTCTTTCTGTTGATGTGATCTCGTTGGGGGGGTTTAAGTGTAGAGACAGGCTCAGACTCTGCCATTGGAGATAACACTCTGCTCAGGCTCTCAGTCACTGGAGATAGCGCTCTGCTCAGGCTCTCAGTCACTGGAGATAGCGCTCTGCTCAGGCTCTCAGTCACTGGAGATAGCGCTCTGCTCAGGCTCTCAGTCACTGGAGATAGCGCTCTGCTCAGGCTCTCAGTCACTGGAGATAGCGCTCTGCTCAGGCTCTCAGTCACTGGAGATAGCGCTCTGCTCAGGCTCTCAGTCACTGGAGATAGCGCTCTGCTCAGGCTCTCAGTCACTGGAGATAGCGCTCTGCTCAGGCTCTCAGTCACTGGAGATAGCGCTCTGCTCAGGCTCTCAGTCACTGGAGATAGCGCTCTGCTCAGGCTCTCAGTCACTGGAGATAACACTCTGCTCAGGCTCTCAGTCACTGGAGATAGCGCTCTGCTCAGGCTCTCAGTCACTGGAGATAGCGCTCTGCTCAGGCTCTCAGTCACTGGAGATAGCGCTCTGCTCAGGCTCTCAGTCACTGGAGATAGCGCTCTGCTCTGACTATCAGCAGGACTTCCTATGGAAATACCTTCTTACAGTGTCAGATGTGTATTCAGTTTGGCTCACAAATCTCTTTATCACCGCCCAATCTCCTGATTGGAGAGAGTGAGTTCCAAATACAGTCTCTGAATCTGATAAAGAATAGAACACTTTTCCATACAAGTTAGTGAGCTGCTTAAACAATTGCTTAACATAGTCATAGTAAGAGAAACATGTTGTTCCTACCAATATTTGAATAAACAACCCAATATTTGGTGGTCTAGCACCTCAAAGGAAATAACTGTTGGGGACCCTTAGGGGTGTCTCATAGATGACAATGCAAGGGTTAAAGCTTGTACCCAAGTTAACTTTACCTGTTATTAGTTCTGTGGCTTTTGTTACTGGCCATGCCTCAAATCACCCCAAAACATATCTATGCATACAAATACATAAAAACATTTAAATAGGTGAATACAATCTATCTGTAACCTTTGAAACAGAATGGTTTAACCAGGTATTATAATTATGTTATTTTTTTCACAAATCCAAAAGCAAACCATAATTTGTTTACCATAAATATAATTCCCCCCCTTTTGGAAACATGAGATGGGAGGTGCAAAGTGTTTTGCTAACAAATTAGATAAACGGGAGGTGCACACAAACAACCATAATCATGTTTCCAAATATCATCTTATATCTTATAACATTTACTGGTCCATTTAATATGGACTTGTGCTCCAGCCTTACTTTTGCAGTGTTTTAAAAATTACTAAAGTCACTGGTGTATGTAGCTGTCAGTTGGTGTATGTAGCTGTCAGTTGGTGTATGTAGCTGTCAGTTGGTGTATGTGGCTGTCAGTTGGTGTATGTGGCTGTCAGTTGGTGTATGTGGCTGTCAGTTGGTGTATGTGGCTGTCAGTTGGTGTATGTGGCTGTCAGTTGGTGTATGTGGCTGTCAGTTGGTGTATGTGGCTGTCAGTTGGTGTATGTGGCTGTCAGTTGGTGTATGTGGCTGTTAGTTGGTGTATGTGGCTGTCAGTTGGTGTATGTGGCTGTCAGTTGGTGTATGTGGCTGTCAGTTGGTGTATGTGGCTGTCAGTTGGTGTATGTGGCTGTCAGTTGGTGTATGTGGCTGTCAGTTGGTGTATGTGGCTGTCAGTTGGTGTATGTAGCTGTCAGTTGGTGTATGTGGCTGTCAGTTGGTGTATGTAGCTGTCAGTTGGTGTATGTGGCTGTCAGTTGGTGTATGTGGCTGTCAGTTGGTGTATGTGGCTGTCAGTTGGTGTATGTGGCTGTCAGTTGGTGTATGTGGCTGTTAGTTGGTGTATGTGGCTGTTAGTTGGTGTATGTGGCTGTCAGTTGGTGTATGTGGCTGTCAGTTGGTGTATGTGGCTGTCAGTTGGTGTATGTGGCTGTCAGTTGGTGTATGTGGCTGTCAGTTGGTGTATGTGGCTGTCAGTTGGTGTATGTGGCTGTCAGTTGGTGTATGTGGCTGTTAGTTGGTGTATGTGGCTGTCAGTTGGTGTATGTGGCTGTCAGTTGGTGTATGTGGCTGTTAGTTGGTGTATGTGGCTGTCAGTTGGTGTATGTGGCTGTCAGTTGGTGTATGTAGCTGTCAGTGTCCCTGTTAGAACCATACAAGCAGCCTGTTTGTCAGCAGCTTTATCTGCCTTATCATTCCCTGCAGTAATGTTATCTCTCCCTTTGAATATGCTTACAGCCTTTTCTAACAATTACTTGAAGTGACATTGACACCTTTCATTTTGTGAATCTATACTTACTTTGATAGCAATAATGACTGTTATCCACAAAATCACTGACAAACATACCAGTTTAGCAATATATATATATATACCCATACATACACTTTCCCCTTTATATGGGTGTCTATAGTTCCCTTTAACCAACTGAGTGTTAAAGTTTATCCTACTTAATCCTCAATCTGGTTATAAATCTATTACTACTGATAGAACTACTCCCTTTATTTCTCTCATTTGGTCATAACCCTCTGCTTCTCCCTCACTCCGTGTCTTCTAATCTTAATTACATTGATCCCTACTGTGTGTCCCAATTCTAATAGAATTTTTAGTATCCATCTGTTCCAATAAACTTTGACTGAATTTGTATAGGGTATCCCATTTGAGTGTACACCATCACATGGGATAGCCATATCGGTCTGTCTTGTTAATTTAGCCCATTTGTCTATTTAGCCACTTACCCACTGCCTCCCGGTGACAGTGATGCCTCAGGAGCTCCTATTCTCTCTGTTCCCGGAACAGAAAAATCACAAGTCGGGGTCTGGCCACCCCTCGGTTTTGGGTAAAATGTTCCCATATGGAACTGGGCTGGAGACGATCACGCTCCCCCCTTTTACACAAAACAAAAATCTATATATTCCCAATATACAGATTTTCACATATAGTGGATTTCGGTGGCTAAAATTCACATACAGGTTAACCCTTCTTTTGTTCCCACCAAAATTTCCAGAACAGATAGATACAAACAAATCCCATAAGAAGTGTTAGAACTAATTTCATTTGTGTAACCATAACCAATGACTACACTCTATATCTGATGGTAGGCAATCCTTACTAGTATCATTCTACAGTAAATCCTTATTAATATAGTTACACTGAGAGGATTAATAATAAGAGACAATATCCCAGTAAAGGGCAGGAGAGAGAGTTTCTTAATCATTATTAAACGAAAAAACACTTTCACTGACCACATCTAGCTACATTCACAAGTTACCTAAACATTGAACCACAACATGTAACGGGTTATGCCACAAGCTAACCACAAGGGTTACACAGACTAACACACTAACTCACAAGGGTTACACAGAGACTAACACACTAACTCACAAGGGTTACACAGACTAACACACTAACTCACAAGGGGTTACACAGGACTAACACACTAACGAAGGGTTACACAGACATAACACACTAACTCACAAGGGTTACACACAGACTAACACACTAACTCACAAGGGTTTACACCAGACTAACACACTAACTCACAAGGGTTACACACAGACTAACACACTAACTCACAAGGGTTACACACAGACTAACACACTAACTCAACAAGGGTTACACAGACTAACACACTAACTCACAAGGGTTACACAGAGACTAACACACTAACTCACAAGGGTTACACAGACTACACACTAACTCAACAAGGGTTACACAGACTAACACACTAACTCACAAGGGTTACACAGACTAACACACTAACTCACAAGGGTTACACAGACTAACACACTAACTCACAAGGGTTACACACAGACTAACACACTAACTCACAAGGGTTACACAGACTAACACACTAACTCACAAGGGTTACACAGACTAACACACTAACCACAGGGTTACACACAGACTAACACACTAACTCACAAGGGTTACACACAGACTAACACACTAACTCACAAGGGTTACACAGACTAACACACTAACTCACAAGGGTTACACAGACTAACACACTAACTCACAAGGGTTACACAGACTAACACACTAACTCACAAGGGTTACACAGACTAACACACTAACTCACAAGGGTTACACAGACTAACACACTAACTCACAAGGGTTACACAGACTAACACACTAACTCACAAGGGTTACACACAGACTAACACACTAACTCACAAGGGTTACACAGACTAACACACTAACTCACAAGGGTTACACAGACTAACACACTAACTCACAAGGGTTACACACAGACTAAACACACTAACTCACAAGGGTTACACACAGACTAACACACTAACTCACAAGGGTTACACCAGACTAACACACTAACTCACAAGGGTTACACACAGACTAACACACTAACTCACAAGGGTTACACAGGACTAACACACTAACTCACAAGGGTTACACACAGACTAACACACTAACTCCACAAGGGTTTACACACAGACTAACACACTACTCACAAGGGTTACACACAGACTAACACACTAACTCACAAGGTTACACACAGACTAACACACTAACTCACAAGGGTTACACCACAGACTAACACACTAACTCACAAGGGTTACACACAGACTAACACACTAACTCACAAGGGTTACACAGACTAACACACTAACTCACAAGGGTTACACACAGACTAACACACTAACTCACAAGGCGTTAACACACAGACTAACACACTAACTCACAAGGGTTACACACAGAACTAACACACTAACTCACAAGGGTACACAGACTAAACACTAAACTCACAAGGGTTCACACAGACTAACACACTAACTCACAAGGGTTACACACAGACTAACACACTAACTCACAAGGGTTACACAGACTAACACACTAACTCACAAGGGTTACACACAGACTAACACACTAACTCACAAGGGTTACACAGACTAACACACTAACTCACAAGGGTTACACACAGACTAACACACTAACTCACAAGGGTTACACACAGACTAACACACTAACTCACAAGGGTTACACAGACTAACACACTAACTCACAAGGGTTACACACAGACTAACACACTAACTCACAAGGTTACACACAGACTAACACACTAACTCACAAGGGTTACACACAGACTAACACACTAACTCACAAGGGTTACACAGACTAACACACTAACTCACAAGGGTTACACAGACTAACACACTAACTCACAAGGGTTACACAGACTAACACACTAACTCACAAGGGTTACACACAGACTAACACACTAACTCACAAGGGTTACACACAGACTAACACACTAACTCACAAGGGTTACACACAGACTAACACACTAACTCACAAGGGTTACACACAGACTAACACACTAACTCACAAGGGTTACACACAGACTAACACACTAACTCACAAGGGTTACACACAGACTAACACAGAGACAAACAAACAACTTACGGCTGGCCTATCCAAGGTTCGTAGAGCGGGTTAAGGTGGCCATACACGGGCTGACTATAGCTGCCGATATTGGTCCCTTGGACCGATTCAGCAGCTAATCGGCCTGTGTATGGGGAGAGCAGATCGGCCTGGCCGACCGATATCTGGCCTGAAATTGGCCAGATCTCGATCGGCCAGGTTAGAAAATCTGGTCGGATCGGGGACCGCATCGGCTCGTTGATGCGGTCCCCGATCCGACTGCCCCATTGCCGCCCACATAATCCGATCGTCTGGCCCCAGGGCCAAACGATCGGATTATTATTTTTTTTACCTAAATGGTCCCCGATATCGCCCACCCGTAGGTGGGGATATCGGGGGAAGATCCGCTCGCTTGGCGACATCGCCAAGCGAGCGGATCTGCTGGTGTATGGCCACCTTTACTCTTGTAGATACAGCCAAGCGAGGGAATGAAAGTGATAGCGAGAGCTTATCAGAGACAAATCTTTGGTCTCACCTTTATTGGCGCCTAAGGTCTCGGTATCCAATCATCTCCTCCTGTATGGCTGTCCTCCAATTTCTCCACTCCCGGGTTTCGGCACCAAAGCTGTCAAGGAAAAACTGTTGGATAGGCCGGTTTGATTGTAGCTACATTTTATTCGTACGTACGAAGGCAGTATCCAGATATTCTTAAATGAGAATTGTCTCTGAGCTGATACTACATTGAATGACCCAAAGCATGTTTGTCTTATAGTCCTGAAACAGTCTTATCAGTAGTAGCTTTGTTATCTCTAAGAACAGAACAGGCAAAGAGGCCCAGTTGACTAAGGGCTCTGGTACACGGGGAGATTAGTCGCCCGCGGCAAAACTCCCTGCTCGCGGGCGACTAATCTCCCCGAGTTGCCTTCCCTCTGCCATCCCACCGGCGAACATGTAAGTCGCCGGCGGGATGGCAGACGCGGCGGGGCGATTTCGCGCAAATCGCCGAAAAAGACTCGCGAGGCTTTTTCGGCGATTTCCCGAAATCGCCCCGCCGCGTCTGCCATCCCGCCGGCGACTTACATGTTCGCCGGTGGGATGGCAGAGGGAAGGCAACTCGGGGAGATTAGTCGCCCGCGAGCAGGGAGTTTTGCCGCGGGCGACTAATCTCCCCGTGTACCAGAGCCCTAACACCCAACATGCCTCTTTTCACAAGTTTGTGGACTCATCAAAATGTTTTTACAACAGCAAAAAGAAACACACAATGTATTTCACAACCCTTCTAATATTAAATGATATGAACAAGATGGAGAAAAGAAACAAGATGGTTTCTTTTTTCTCTAACAGAATGTTCCTGCCTTCCGGGCGATTCAGGGGCCACAGGGATAAACTCATTACATTCTTGGCTGTTTAGTTGCTTCACCGCACCCAAGTACCCACCCTCTGAACTTTACCAGCGGGTGGGGGGGGGGGGACACGCCCTAATTGGTCAGTATTGTCACTTCCCTGCTGTTAATGATTGCTGTCGGTACGGGGACCTGTATATAGATATATATTTGCTTTCCAGTAGGGTCACATGATTCCTTACCGGTGAATTTTTTTGCCGATGGGGGTGACAAGGGACTGCAATGGGGGGCAGCTTTTCCCCCTCCTACCAACCTTAATATGGAGCCCCTCACACATCCATCCAATGTGCCTGATAATGTGCCATTCATGCCCACCCCTAGCTTACTGGCCCCTCCCTCGATACCATCAGCCCCGCCCCCTGTGTTCAGGTTGATTGCATGATAAGAGGCTTATATTGCATCTGTAATAATAAAACAGTACCTGTACTTGATCCCAACTAAGATATAATTACCCCTTATTGGGGCAGAACAGCCCTATTGGGTTTATTTCATGGTTAAATGATTCCCTTTTCTCTGTAATAATAAAACAGTACCTGTACTTGATCCCAACTAAGATATAATTACCCCTTATTGGGGGCAGAACAGCCCTATTGGGTTTATTTAATGGTTAAATGATTCCCTTTTCTCTGTAATAATAAAACAGTACCTGTACTTGATCCCAACTAAGATATAATTACCCCTTATTGGGGCAGAACAGCCCTATTGGGTTTATTTAATGGTTAAATGATTCCCTTTTCTCTGTAATAATAAAACAGTACCTGTACTTGATCCCAACTAAGATATAATTACCCCTTATTGGGGGCAGAACAGCCCTATTGGGTTTATTTAATGGTTAAATGATTCCCTTTTCTCTGTAATAATAAAACAGTACCTGTACTTGATCCCAACTAAGATATAATTACCCCTTATTGGGGGCAGAACAGCCCTATTGGGTTTATTTCATGGTTAAATGATTCCCTTTTCTCTGTAATAATAAAACAGTACCTGTACTTGATCCCAACTAAGATATAATTACCCCTTATTGGGGGCAGAACAGCCCTATTGGGTTTATTTCATGGTTAAATGATTCCCTTTTCTCTGTAATAATAAAACAGTACCTGTACTTGATCCCAACTAAGATATAATTACCCCTTATTGGGGGCAGAACAGCCCTATTGGGTTTATTTAATGGTTAAATGATTCCCTTTTCTCTGTAATAATAAAACAGTACCTGTACTTGATCCCAACTAAGATATAATTACCCCTTATTGGGGGCAGAACAGCCCTATTGGGTTTATTTAATGGTTAAATGATTCCCTTTTCTCTGTAATAATAAAACAGTACCTGTACTTGATCCCAACTAAGATATAATTACCCCTTATTGGGGGCAGAACAGCCCTATTGGGGGCAGGGGAATATTTACCAATCCCGGGACAGTCAGACTCCTGGTTAGAGACAGACCCCCCGGCCACAGAGACTGTTCCCCCAAACACAACCCCAGACTGCATGTTGCTCTCACTTTTATACCGTTTAGAGCCTCAACCCCCACAAGACATCAGGTAAAACAGGTGAAACCCGAGTGGATCCAAGTGTCTTGTTTTAGTAACAAATGTTTCTCGCACAAAATGCAAAGGAACATCTCCGCCGCCTCAGGCTCAGCTGAATAACCTGACTACCCCGATGCTGCCGGCTATTTCCCCAGAGTCTGTTGTTTGCACTTACCAACCCTTTTTAACTAAGAGACACCAGTTATTATCAGTGTCTTTAGCACGGGCCGATTCCAGCTGCTGATATGGGTCCCTTAGACTGATTCGGCAGCTAATTGGGCAGTGTATGGGCACTACCGACGGGCCTGCCCAACCGATATCTGGCCTGAAATCGGGCAGGTTAAAAAATCTAGTCAGATCGGGGGCCACATCACCTTGTTGATACGGTCCCTGGACCGACTTTGCCTTTACCCGCCGTTATAATTCGATCGTTTGGCCCCAGGGCCCCCCATATGGACAGGGCCAGAACTTACCCTTCCCCTAGTTATGGACTGGGCAGATTCTGACCCACACAAACACTGTGCCAGGGGAACCCATATACCCCTCTGATTGGCTTCAGCTTTGGACTGCCACCCTTTGAATTCTTACCCCCCCCTTTGGACCATATCTTGCTCTTCCGCCCAATAGTTATGGCTCCATTGTGTGGGATAATACCCCAGGGGCCCCCACACCCCCTCAGGTGCCCCTGCCACCCACCCGCCAGTTTGCCTACCCACTCACTGCCAGTCCCCTCCCCCCCACATACCTTATACATTTACCACTATTGGGGGGGCACAGTATTACAGGTTCTGGGCCCCCCAGGTTTTTTCACAGTGTCCCACCGGCCCAGTCCGACCCTGCGCAAATACCCCAAGTGCAACTTCTCCTTGTGCCCAAAACAACACTGACATTTTGTGTAAAAAATGGCAAATTGGGTCTGAAATTGCAGCTAAACCGCCCGACTGCGTTACGGAACCGGATCCTCTTCGCTTCCACCGAGTTAATATCCAAGTTAATATCCACAGAAGTGCAAGGTGCGACTCACTAACCTTTGTATCCCTTCTGCTGCCAGATGGAAGGTGGGTGCCTATGGGTGCTTATGGGTGCCTATGGGTGCTGTCCCCCTCTCCTACACCGAGCAGCATCCGCTACAGGTTGACTCCCAGCACTAACCAGTCAGTTAATGGGTAACCGGTTCCCCAGGGCTGGGTTCCTGATAATGGGTAATTACAGCCACCTTGCTGGGCAGGGGCGCACTGACCTGGGCTATCAGAATCATTTATCTCTTGTTAAACAACACCCCCCCCCCCCCACCCACACACACAGGTGTTAGAGTTGCATGCTGGGAAATATCAGCCTCTTTGTTACCTGCCCTAAATGCCCTTCTGTGGCCGGCCAAGCCTAAAGAGACACCGAGAAACACAGCAGGGTGTGTGTGGGCTCTGGGCCAATGCCGGGTGTGTCTGCCCTGTAATTATTATTATTATATATAGAGAGTTTATGTTATAATTTGGCAGAGATTTACCCAGTTGGACCAGTCAGACCCAGTCTGTGGCAACCCTGGAATTCCTACCATGCCCAGCGTGACTGTAGGGCCCGAGCACCCATGGGCACAGAGCAACGGGTGGGTGGGCGTATTAGGGTCGCCACCTTTGACCTTGGCAAAAACCAAACAAGAGGGCGGGATGGAGACATGGGGGGTGGGGTCATGGCATTTAGGGAGGCGTGTTTGTTCCATGTGGGGGCGGGGCTGTGACATCAGAGGCAGCTATTGGTCCTGTTTTTAAAAGAATAAAACCCAAACAGATGGTTGTGGCTGAACAGCGCTAAGAAAATCCTATCAGTTTGGGTCAAAGCCCAACAGGTGGCAACTGGGGCACATTGGCACATTGGCATATTGGCACACTGGCATATTGGCACATTGGCATATTAGCACACTGGCATATTGGCACATTGGCATATTGGCACATTGGCATATTGGCACACTGGCATATTGGTACACTGGCACACTGGCATATTGGCACACTGGCATATTGGTACACTGGCATATTGGCACACTGGCACATTGGCACACTGGTACACTGGCACACTGGTACACTGGCACACTGGTACATTGGCATATTGGCACACTGGCACATTGGCACACTGGTACACTGGCACACTGGTACATTGGCACACTGGCACATTGGCACACTGGCACACTGGCACATTGGCACATTGGCACACTGGCACATTGGCCACACAATATAGGAAACAATCTGTGTGTAGTAAGGCAAGTAATGTGCGGCACGGAATGTTACAGCCAAATCCGGATACAAATAAATCTCTATTGTATACAATGACAATGTGTAACGTTGGCCAATGTGTGCCCATAACTCACCCCTAGAACAATGGCACGATTTGTACCCAGACAGATGCCTCTCCCTGCCCTTTAGTGTTTAATCTTCCCATAATTGTCTTCAATTCCAATGTCATTGTCCCTACGGCTGCCACACACACACACACTTGATGCCAAGACCGATCTGTAAACCAAAACAGTCACAACTAAGGGGTGAAGAGAGGGGGTTGTTTATACAGAGCTCATTGTCTCCTTCTAGTTAAATAGGTAAATGCTGGTGAAAGCATTTTACAGTCCTTTCCAGCCCAAGGCATGGGCATGTATTGTAGGACCAGGCTGGGATACAAAATAGCCCCCAGTAATCCAGGTACAAAGAGGCCCAAACAGCCCCCCACTGGCCCAATAAATAGTGACTATGGCATCTTACAGCAGCCCCCCTGGCATTTGCCAGAACCCACAGATTGCCAGTCTGGGCCTAATGTATTGCCTAATGCTCCATTTAGAATCAATGGATGAGTGGGAGTTTACATGAGATAACTAGTATATTAAGGATTGTCCTGGGAAGGGGTTAATTTAAAGGGACACAATCTCAATAAAAAGGGGAATTAGTACTGTAACTGTGGAAAGAATATATATATTTATCACTTTACCCTTGTTTTTGGCCTGGCTGTGTTTTTCACGGATTCTAGATGTGCCTATAGGGAGGCTGGGGAATAAGGAGGCTTGGCAGTGGCAGCGCCAACAAAACCTTGGATGTTTGAAATTACATAAATATGTGAAATGTGTGTAACACGACATTAATTGGGGTGATAAGTATCTAAGCCTGGAGCTTTATATTGGGGTTATGCTGCCATGGTAACGCCTGTGTTTTATGTCTTATGGCAGTGCGTGTTCTTTGTGTTGAATTCCTGTGTTTTTTGATCTTATCTCTCCTGTTCGTCTGCATTCTCAAGCATCTCACCCAGGAGTATGGCACACACAGGCAGCATAGGGCAGGCAGAGTATGGCACACACAGGCAGCATAGGGCAGGCAGAGTATGGCACACACAGGCAGCATAAGGCAGGCAGAGTATGGCACACACAGGCAGCATAGGGCAGGTAGAGTATGGCACACACAGGCAGCATAGGGCAGGCAGAGTATGGCACACACAGGCAGGGTAGGGCAGGTAGAGTATGGCACAGACAGACAGCATAGGGCAGGCAGAGTATGGCACACACAGGCAGCATAGGGCAGGCAGAGTATGGCACACACAGGCAGCATAGGGCAGGCAGAGTATGGCACACACAGGCAGCATAGGGCAGGCAGAGTATGGCACACACAGGCAGCATAGGGCAGGTAGAGTATGGCACACACAGGCAGCATAGGGCAGGCAGAGTATGGCACACACAGGCAGGGTAGGGCAGGTAGAGTATGGCACACACAGACAGCATAGGGCAGGCAGAGTATGGCACACACAGGCAGCATAGGGCAGGCAGAGTATGGCACACACAGGCAGCATAGGGCAGGCAGAGTATGGCACACACAGGCATCATAGGGCAGGCAGAGTATGGCACACACAGGCAGCATAGGGCAGGCAAAGTATGGCACACACAGGCAGCATAGGACAGGCAGAGTATGGCACACATTCTTACTGTACGGCAGAGATTCTACAGTTTCAGTTAAGGCCGCTCATTTGGTTGAAGAAGAGGAAATTGAAATGGGCTGCAGTGGTTTTATTTTATGTTATTGGCAGTTCCGTTTGCCTTTCCTACTTCTAACCAACCCCCAATACTCTCCAAAGCTATAAATGATTTATTAGCCATAATAACCACTATTAACCATTAACCTCCCCGTTTTTTGTTATTTAAAAATGTTCCTTCTCCCAAGTGTTGTAGTTCAACTGTACCTTGCAGAGATGCTAAGGCTGATTAACTAGGGGGGTTGTTGCCTGTGCCCCTAGAACCCCTGCCCTACATAAGAACATTGGCATAGCAGGTAGTGACCTATGTGTGTATATATATATATATGTGTGTGTTTAGCCACAGCCCTCCCAGAGCTGCTGGAATGTTCAGGGTTATTGTAACTATAAACTGGGTTTTGCATTCATTCCTCATTCTCACTGGGTTTATAGTTATGTGTAACTGTCACTGTGTCTGTCCCTTTCCCTTCCCTGCACTGCTGGTTCTGACTCCTGATACAACTCCCCAATACCCATTCATTCCTCATTCTCACTGGGTTTATAGTTATGTGTAACTGTCACTGTGTCTGTCCCTTTCCCTTCCCTGCACTGCTGGTTCTGACTCCTGATACAACTGCCCAATATCCATTCATTCCTCATTCTCACTGGGTTTATAGTTATGTGTAACTGTCACTGTGTCTGTCCCTTTCCCTTCCCTGCACTGCTGGTTCTGACTCCTGATACAACTCCCCAATATCCATTCATTCCTCATTCTCACTGGGTTTATAGTTATGTGTAACTGTCACTGTGTCTGTCCCTTTCCCTTCCCTGCACTGCTGGTTCTGACTCCTGATACAACTCCCCAATATCCATTCATTCCTCATTCTCACTGGGTTTATAGTTATGTGTAACTGTCACTGTGTCTGTCCCTTTCCCTTCCCTGCACTGCTGGTTCTGACTCCTGATACAACTCCCCAATATCCATTCATTCCTCATTCTCACTGGGTTTATAGTTATGTGTAACTGTCACTGTGTCTGTCCCTTTCCCTTCCCTGCACTGCTGGTTCTGACTCCTGATACAACTCCCCAATATCCATTCATTCCTCATTCTCACTGGGTTTATAGTTATGTGTAACTGTCACTGTGTCTGTCCCTTTCCCTTCCCTGCACTGCTGGTTCTGACTCCTGATACAACTCCCCAATATCCATTCATCCCTCATTCTCACTGGGTTTATAGTTATGTGTAACTGTCACTGTGTCTGTCCCTTTCCCTTCCCTGCACTGCTGGTTCTGACTCCTGATACAACTCCCCAATATCCATTCATTCCTCATTCTCACTGGGTTTATAGTTATGTGTAACTGTCACTGTGTCTGTCCCTTTCCCTTCCCTGCACTGCTGGTTCTGACTCCTGATACATCAGTTCTCCCCCAAGCAAGCTACATAAGAAACCTCTCTCCCCAAATCCCCCCAACACTCACCTCAACCAGCAGTTTGTGATGTCACTTCCCCCCCCCAATAAACAGGGAGAGGATTTGGGCTCAGTTTCTGCTCAGTGAGTGACAGGAGACAGAGAGTCTGACAGAAAATAACTGAAACCATTTCCTTTGAAACCCACAGGTTCCGTCCTGCTCATCAGTTCCTCATTCACTGCCTGTTTCACCATCAGATTCACACTCGGCTGCACACTGATATCTGTATACAGGTATGGGACCCGTTATCCAGAAAGCTACGGAAAGATCATCTCCCATAGACTCCATTTTATACAACTAATTCTAAATTTAATACATATTTCCTTTTTCTCTGTAATAATAAAACAGTACCTGTACTTGATCCCAACTAAGATATAATTACCCTTATTGGGGGCAGAACAATCCTATTGGGTTTATTTAATGGTTAAATGATTCCCTTTTCTCTGTAATAATAAAACAGTACCTGTACTTGATCCCAACTAAGATATAATTACCCCTTATTGGGGGCAGAACAGCCCTATTGGGTTTATTTAATGGTTAAATGATTCCCTTTTCTCTGTAATAATAAAACAGTACCTGTACTTGATCCCAACTAAGATATAATTACCCCTTATTGGGGGCAGAACAGCCCTATTGGGTTTATTTCATGGTTAAATGATTCCCTTTTCTCTGTAATAATAAAACAGTACCTGTACTTGATCCCAACTAAGATATAATTACCCCTTATTGGGGCAG
Source organism: Xenopus tropicalis (assembly GCF_000004195.4). Taxonomy (NCBI): domain Eukaryota; kingdom Metazoa; phylum Chordata; class Amphibia; order Anura; family Pipidae; genus Xenopus; species Xenopus tropicalis. The sequence goes on along the minus strand of NC_030680.2, from coordinate 6,638,083 downwards.
AACAGCCCTATTGGGTTTACTTAATGTTTAAATGATTTTTTAGCAGACTTAAGGTATGGAGATCTAAATTACAAAAAGACCCCTTATCTGGAAAACTCCAGGTCCGGAGCATTCTGGCTAACAGGTCCCATACCTGTATAATATGTATCTATGCACTGATAGTACACAGGCTGTGCTGGGGAACTGTATGGTAGTAGTGAGTATCTATAAGGAAATGGGGGACAGGCTGAGCAGGGAGTAACACAGAGATGGACTTACCTGGGGTTCTGGCGGTGCATATAGATACAGACGGATATATTTCTATCGATGGAAAGTAAAGGCAAGAGGCTACAGTACGGAGTACACAGTGCTCATCTTCTCTACACACCCAGGGCGTATTAGCACAACAATAGGCACAGTTTACCTTTAAACAAGTATTCTTATCAGTGAAAAGTATCTGCCTGGATGCTTGATGGACCAGCAGAACCAGTATTTCAGGGTTAATTCTGTTGTTTCTTAATTCAACCGGTGGTTGGGAAACCCCAACTGAGCTTTCAGAAGGAGCCGGCGCTACACATTAGAACTGCTTTCAGCTAACCTATTGTTTCTCCTACTCCCATGTAACTGGAGGAGTCCCAATCCGGACTTGGATTTCTTACTATTGAGTGCTATTCTGATACCTACTGGGAGCTGCTATCTTGCTCCCTTCCCATTGTTCTGCTGATCGGCTGCTGGGGGGGGGGGGGATATCACTCCAACTTGCAGCGCAGCAGTAAAGTGTGCCTGAGTCTGAGCTTTCAGCCAGCGCTACACATTAGAACTGCTTTCAGCTAACCTATTGTTTCTCCTACTCCCATGTAACTGGAGGAGTCCCAAGCCGGACTTGGATTTCTTACTATTGAGTGCTATTCTGATACCTACTGGGAGCTGCTATCTTGCTCCCTTCCCATTGTTCTGCTGATCGGCTGCTGGGGGTGAGGGGGGGGGATATCACTCCAACTTGCAGCGCAGCAGTAAAGTGTGCCTGAGTCTGAGCTTTCACCCAAGCAGGTTTCTCCTGCTTGAGTGCTATTCTCATGCCTACCACTAGGTGGGCGAGCACATTTAGCAATGCAAACTCTTTCAGAATCCATTTGATCTCTACAATGCTGCCTCAAGCCTTCAGGAAACCTGCTTTTTGTAAGGGTAAGAGTCAAAAGTCATTGTCTCTCACTGTATTTAATGTATTTTGGGTGCCACTACGTCTGCCTTTCACTGTATACCGTATTTAGAATCTGGAGTTATTGTTTATTGAAATTATTAACTGATGCGTTTAGTAAAAAAACCTGTTTTCCCTGAGTCCCAACAATGACTGAACAATATAACACCACACCTGCACCCATCATGCCTCCTCTCTTGTTGCCCCTGGGGCAGCTGTGTGTAGTGAATGGGTAGGAACTCGATTTCTGTCGCAACATTGGAGCTTTGGGAGTCAGTCACCTTGGGTGGACTCTTCACCTTGCAGTGGGTGCTCCCTGGGAACAGAGGTGCCTTAGTAGAGGGACATTGCTGAGAGGTGTCACCTCCACTGGACCTTTAGCTGCAGACCAACTGGACAGGGCCATGCAAAAGTGAAATAAGTTCTGAAGAAGGAACCAGTTGGGCTGAAGCCTTAATGAACATAAGACTGTTAGAAGGTTTGTATCCCATAAAGGTCTTCCCACTATTACTTAGTAGAGGTAGTTCTATGACACTCAAACCCCAGGGCTGAGCCAAGCAATGGTGGAGAAGAGCAATGGAGCTTGTCTAAACCTTGGTACTGTAGCCTCCTCAGCTAAAATGAAGTTATCCAACTAGTAATAAGCTCCTTGACTCCTTCTCAAGGAAGAATTAACCTCAACTTTTGTAACTTTTCTTTTATCTCCATACAGTTGCACCTACCAGCTGAACAGAAGAACATAGATCCTTCTAAGGTGGACCTACCATGCTTATGAGACAGAAGAACAGATCACATGACTTGCAAGCGCTGTCAAACACTTATAGAACTTTCTAAGGTGGACCTACCATGCTTATGAGACAGAAGAACAGATCACATGACTTGCAAGCGCTGTCAAACACTTATAGAACTTTCTAAGGTGGACCTACCATGCTTATGAGACAGAAGAACAGATCACATGACTTGCAAGCGCTGTCAAACACTTATAGAACTTTCTAAGGTGGACCTACCATGCTTATGAGACAGAAGAACAGATCACATGACTTGCAAGCGCTGTCAAACACTTATAGAACTTTCTAAGGTGGACCTACCATGCTTATGAGACAGAAGAACACCCCACATGACTTGCAATCGCTTTTAAACTCTTATAGAACCTTCTAAGGTGGACCTACCATGCTTATGAGACAGAAGAACAGATCACATGACTTGCAAGCGCTGTCAAACACTTATAGAACTTTCTAAGGTGGACCTACCATGCTTATGAGACAGAAGAACACCCCACATGACTTGCAATCACTGTCAAACACTTATGGAACCTTCTAAGGTGGACCTACCAGCTGAGCAAAGACAGAAAACACCATATGACACTTAAAGAACGCAGTAGGGAAGGGTACCTACTAACTCAACGTAGATGGAAGAAGACACCATGTGACTTGCAAGCAAACATTTTACCAGACTTTTAATGTGGAGCTAAGAATAATGGCGACATTAGGACCCGGGACGTAACCGTGTCCCTCGTTACAGATCCAGTTCTCCCTTTTGACTCTCTCTGTGACATTACATTTCTACCTGCAAGACTTGTTTGTGCAAGAGATTATGTCCTTGTTCTTTAAAGCTCCATCTGTTTGTGTAACACAATTGCCGTGACAGTCGTCACTTGGAAAGGCTTACGCGGGGGAACCATTGGCCGAGAATGCACCGCCTCTGTCAGTATCACATTCTTGTCATATCCAATGGCCTCACCCAATTAGAGCTGCAATTCCTACACCGACCTTACTGGGGCTCCATCCTCACCCCAAGTCCATTGCTCTTTGTAATCAAAGCTCCACATGTGAATCATAGTCAGGATAAAGGCCTTTTCCCTGTGAAGCCTCAGTATCCGGACTGACCCCTATTTATTGCCAACACCATGACTTTCCTCCATTACCCAAGGCCCCTTGTTCTCAGCATTTTATGCTTAAAGTTCTAACTTGCTAATAAGTCAACAAACGGAAAGGGGATGAGAGACAGAAGGAGAGAGGGGAAGGGAAAGGGGGTTCGGGGAGTAGAGAGACAAATGGGGGGAGAGGGGAAATATAGAAGGGGGGAGAAGAGGGAGGATGGGGGGAGTAAGGCCAAACAGTTGGGGGGGGGGAATAGAAAAGGAAAGGAGAGGGGATGAGAGACAGAAGGAGAGAGGGGAAGGGAAAGGGGGTTCGGGGAGTAGAGAGACAAATGGGGGGAGAGGGGAAATATAGAAGGGGGGAGAAGAGGGAGGATGGGGGGAGTAAGGCCAAACAGTTGGGGGGGGAATAGAAAAGGAAAGGAGAGGGGATGAGAGACAGAAGGAGAGAGGGGAAGGGAAAGGGGGTTCGGGGAGTAGAGAGACAAATGGGGGGAGAGGGGAAATATAGAAGGGGGGAGAAGAGGGAGGATGGGGGGGAGTAAGGCCAAACAGTTGGGGGGGGGGAATAGAAAAGGAAAGGAGAGGGGATGAGAGACAGAAGGAGAGAGGGGAAGGGAAAGGGGGTTCGGGGAGTAGAGAGACAAATGGGGGGAGAGGGGAAATATAGAAGGGGGGAGAAGAGGGAGGATGGGGGGGAGTAAGGCCAAACAGTTGGGGGGGGGGGGGACAAAGCAGCGGTGACTGGAATGGAATAGGATTTTGCAGACAGCAGAACAAGACGTAACAGTTATTTGAAACCTTTGGAGCAAATTAATTAATACCTGAGGTTGAGGTTTTTGTGAAAAACACAAAATAGAAATCTCCCCACCTAAACCCCCCCGGGAAACCATAGAAGTCACTGAAGTGAACTAATTGAGGGGGGGGGGGGGAACCCCAGTAACACACTGAAACATTCTGAAATTTAACCCCTTACTATCTGTCCTGGGGGCCCCGGCCTGCGGATAGGCGCACACCTGCGCTTCCCCTTTAATCCCAGCGCCTGTATATTACTCACACTCTGTAAGGCTCATGTTAATTGACTTTAGATTTCCGCCAGTGATACAGTTATGTACGTACATTGCATCTCCTGGCACTGCCCAGCCCCGCCCCCTTATCTCCCTCAGCCCCGCCCCCTTATCTCCCTCAGCCCCATTGTTCCATCAGCCACGGGCGTTCCGAGCAGCGATGCACGAAATGGCTACAGAACATTCAGCTGGCACAGATCCTATCTGATCCCCCCATTGTAAGCAGCAGTCCTGCCCTGCTTTATGGCTGAGATTCTAGCTATCTGTATAACAGAGCATTCTGTCACAGTGGCACAGATCCTATCTGATCCCCCCATTGTAAGCAGCAGTCCTGCCCTGCTTTATGGCTGAGATTCTAGCTATCTGTATAACAGAGCATTCTGTCACAGTGGCACAGATCCTATCTGATCCCCCCCCCATTGTAAGCAGCAGTCCTGCCCTGCTTTATGGCTGAGATTCTAGCTATCTGTATAACAGAGCATTCTGTCACAGTGGCACAGATCTTATCTGATCCCCCCCCATTGTAAGCAGCAGTCCTGCCCTGCTTTATGGCTGAGATTCTAGCTATCTGTATAACAGAGCATTCTGTCACAGTGGCACAGATCCTATCTGATCCCCCCATTGTAAGCAGCAGTCCTGCCCTGCTTTATGGCTGAGATTCTAGCTATCTGTATAACAGAGCATTCTGTCACAGTGGCACAGATCCTATCTGATCCCCCCATTGTAAGCAGCAGTCCTGCCCTGCTTTATGGCTGAGATTCTAGCTATCTGTATAACAGAGCATTCTGTCACAGTGGCACAGATCCTATCTGATCCCCCCCCATTGTAAGCAGCAGTCCTGCCCTGCTTTATGGCTGAGATTCTAGCTATCTGTATAACAGAGCATTCTGTCACAGTGGCACAGATCCTATCTGATCCCCCCATTATTAGCAGCACTAAGGAATAAGACATTACCTGTAGATGTCGATGCTTTTTCTGAACTCTACGTCTCTCCAAAGTCTCAGATGAGAGCGCTGCCGGTGCTACAGACAGAGGAATCGGTTGCGGGAGGAGGTGTTTGGGCGAGGGACCGGGTGTGCCCATACCAGGCTGGCAGTAGTGGGTGTATATATAGAATAAAGTGCCAATATTATACTGGGCACCTATAACTTACAGAGAGAGGGGGGACGATGGCTTCGGCCCAGGGGCTTAGGAAATCTTTTGCACCTTTGCTGTTAATTACCCCCCCCCCCCCCGGGGCTCCCTGCTTTAATCTTGTTCCATTATAGAAAGATTTTCCGCCTTCGATCTGGTTTTTCCAGAATCCCCAGTGACTCGCAATCACAGCAGGAACCTTCTGGAACAGGTGGCGTAACTCCGCCCCTCCTGGAACCTGCGCTCGATCAACCCGGGACCAATAGTTATACACGGAACCAATGCCGCCCCAAATCTCCCGGATCTGCCATTGGCCTGTGGTGTCACCATGGAAATGAGGTCACTAGCAACGGGATGGGGTGACTGATGTCACAATGTGTAGCAACGACATAGAACTGCTTGCACTTCCCAGAGCCGCCTGTAGGGGGCCAAGAAAGTAAACACTTTCTATTTGGTCCCCAGAACACCTGCCAACTTTTGCCCAATGACCCCCAGCCATGCTGGGAGCATGAACATAAACGACTGGGCCCCAATATGATTGGCCCTGCCCATGTTGCACCCCTGAATCAGGACATACTGGGGAGGAACTGGGGAAACTGCATTAGTGTTTATTCCATGTTTCAGTTCAAGCCCAAGTCCTAGTCATCACACCATTGCCTGGTTGCTAGGGTGAATTTAACCATAGCAACCACAGTCACTGAAATGCCAAACTCACGAGCTGCTGAACAAAAAGCTAAATAATAAAAAATGAAGACCAATTGCAAATTATGTCAGCGTATCACTGACTGCGTTATACCATAATTATTATTATTGTCTGTGCCCATTACCAGTATCAGCAGCACCTACCTGTCCTTTCATTAGTCAGTGCCAGACCTACCTGCACCCCGTCTTGTCTCTTATTCACAGGTCTTGGTTTCAGCAGATCTGAGCGATATGTGTAGTAGTAACTGCAGTGTAAATATATAGAAACACTGGGGTGTCACCCTGTTCCAGGGGTACCCAGGGCACAAATAATCACTCACCCCAAATCCCCCCTAACTGGCCTTCAGGCTGGGCCCCCTTAGCCCATAACAAGGTTACAGATATATAGAAACATTGGGGTAACAGTCACCCCGCTATAGTTCCAGGGGTACCCAGGGCACAAATAAGCACTCACCCCAAATCCCCCCTAACTGGCCTTCAGGCTGGGCCCCCTTAGCCCATAACAAGGTTACAGATATATAGAAACATTGGGGTAACAGTCACCCCGCTATAGTTCCAGGGGTACCCAGGGCACAAATAAGCACTCACCCCAAATCCCCCCCTAACTGGCCTTCAGGCTGGGCCCCCTTAGCCCATAACAAGGTTACAGATATATAGAAACATTGGGGTAACAGTCACCCCACTATAGTTCCAGGGGTACCCAGGGCACAAATAAGCACTCACCCCAAATCCCCCCCTAACTGGCCTTCAGGCTGGGCCCCCTTAGCCCATAACAAGGTTACAGATATATAGAAACATTGGGGTAACAGTCACCCTGCTATAGTTCCAGGGGTACCCAGGGCACAAATAAGCACTCACCCCAAATCCCCCCCTAACTGGCCTTCAGGCTGGGCCCCCTTAGCCCATAACAAGGTTACAGATATATAGAAACATTGGGGTAACAGTCACCCTGCTATAGTTCCAGGGGTTCCCAGGGCACAAATAAGCACTCACCCCAAATCCCCCCCTAACTGGCCTTCAGGCTGGGCCCCCTTAGCCCATAACAAGGTTACAGATATATAGAAACATTGGGGTAACAGTCACCCTGCTATAGTTCCAGGGGTACCCAGGGCACAAATAAGCACTCACCCCAAATCCCCCCCTAACTGGCCTTCAGGCTGGGCCCCCTTAGCCCATAACAAGGTTACAGATATATAGAAACATTGGGGTAACAGTCACCCCGCTATAGTTCCAGGGGTACCCAGGGCACAAATAAGCACTCACCCCAAATCCCCCCCTAACTGGCCTACTGGGACTACAGAGTCCCGCCCACCAGAAACTGGAACCAGTGCGTAAAATGACGCCACAGGACCCCCCCCCCGCCCCCCAGATCAATGGGTTACCATAGCGACCAGGTCACCTCTCATATAAAACTCCAAAAAAGGAACTTAATGAAGTAAACACTATATATGTGGCATATAGAGAACACCCCCTAGTGATCACTGAGGGATATAACAACTAAGAAAAAAGTCTCAAAAAGCCACTAAAAAGTATTACAATTTAATTTCAATCCATTAAAAACATATGTAACCCCCTACAAATGTGGCCTAACGCATTTCATGCTTACCCGGCACTTAATCATAGGCTCCCAGACACCCCCCCCCCCCCCAGGGGTATATATACAGGGAAAGGCCAACCCCTCCCACCCTTAATTAAAAACAATTCAAAGTGCAAGTTGTCATTTAACCCATTCACCTAAGATACATAGTTAGTTTCCAACAATATGTAAAGGGTCAAATGTGCACAATACATGTTACAGGGTTACAGATAAGGGTACTTACACAACCAAGGGGCAGATTTTAGAAATAACTGTTTGGATTTACAGAATTGAGAGCAGAGGAATTTCTGTGTTTTATTTATTGATATTTATATAAGCTTGAATGGTTTCTCATGTATATAATTCACTTGAATTCTCTTTAAACTTACTCAGCGTAATTTGTCTGATTATATATAAAACTTGTTGAGAAAAACGAGTTGGATAATTGAGCTTCCAGCACCCACTAACCAGCTTGTGATCAAATACTGCTTTATTCAGGTACTTGGCTAGGAATTGCCATTTACATTGCTGCCATCTAGTGGCAAACCATAAGTATTACATGTTGGAGCTTGGTTCATCATTATGTTGGTCTGTGTATTGGGATGTTGCAATTTTTTGGGGGGTTCCCCTACTGCAAAAGGACTTTTGAATGGAGCAACAATATCATTGGCTTAATGTAATCAAGTTAGAAGGCTGGGTATGAGTTGGAGAAAGCGAAGTCCATAGGACTGTGGACATGACCTGTAGGAGGTAGGAAATTACTCTTGGTACTAAGGTGTAGGGTGATGTTCCACTATATCAGGGATCCCCAACCTCTTTTTTACTTGTGAGCTACATTCAAATGGAAAAAGTGTTAGGGAGCAAAAAAATATAATAATATAAAAAATGTACCTGGGCTAGGATTGGCTATTTGGCAGCCCCTATGCAGACTGGCAGCCTACAGGAGGTTCTGTTTGGCAATACCCCTGGTTTAATACAACCAAAACTTGCCTCCAAGTCAAAGAGCCTGCTTTGAGGCCACTGGGAGCAACATCCAAGGGGTTGGGGATCACTGTACTAGATAAAGGGTATGGGGACAGCCATGTTGGGTCACCAGATCCCACCCATGGAGACCTCATTGAAGAAGAGAGGACACCAAGGTAAGAGGCACTTCAGTGTAAGTCAGTACGGGGGAGACTTGAGCGAGTGGCTGCTTAGACTGCACATCTTGGGAATATTATCTGCCCCCTGAGATCAAGATCATTTTTTAGATCAAATCCAAGTAATAAATATCATCAATGTACCCGTGAAGAATGGATTAGAGAGGGTCCAGAGAAGGGCAACTAAGCTGGTAAAGGGTATGGGAAGTCTCAGTTATGGGGAAAGGCTGGCCAGGTTGGGTTTGTTTACACTGGGGAAGGGGCAGTTAAGAGGTGACATGATAACTATGTATAAATATATAAATGGATCATATAATAACCTCTCTAATGTTTTATTTACCAGTAGGTCCTTCCAACGGGCACGAGGGCACCCACTTCGTTTAGAAGAAGGGAGGTTCCATTTAAACATTCGGAAAGGATTTGTTACTGTGAGAGTTCCCTCCCCTTCTGGTCCGGTTGCCATCTTGGAGTCAGGAAGGAATTTTTTCCCCTCTGGGGCAAATTAGAGAGGCTTCAGATGGGGTGTTTTTGCCTTCCTCTGGATCAACTAGTAGTTAGGCAGGTTATATATAGGCATTATGGTTGAACGTGATGGACGTGTGTCTTTTCTCAACCTGACTTACTATGTTACTATGTTTTCCTGTAATAGAAATCTGCAATAAAATCTACTGGACAAATCTTGAATGAAATATTGACTATTTATAAAATAAATACAAACTAATTTGAATTGATTTGAAATATTTACAAAATATATAAAGTTTAGTGTATTTAAAAATGTTCATTTTAATCAAATTCCAATGAAATTTAATACAAATTTCAAATTTTGCATTAAACATTTAGTAATATTTGTTTTTCGCCACCTTGCGAATTTTCCTATTGATTTGTGAATTTTCTGGTGAAACGGGACAGATTTGCTCATCACTACTAATAACTACAGGTATGGGACCCATTATCCAGAATGCTCGGGACCTGGGGTTTTCTGGATAAGAGATCTTTCTGTAATTTGGATCTCCTACCTAAAGTCTACTAAAAATTATTTAACCATGAAATAAACCCAATAGGGCTGTTCTGCCCCCAATAAGGGGTAATTATATCTTAGTTGGGATCAAGTACAGGTACTGTTTTATTATTACAGAGAAAAGGGAATCATTTAACCATGAAATAAACCCAATAGGGCTGTTCTGCCCCAATAAGGGGTAATTATATCTTAGTTGGGATCAAGTACAGGTACTGTTTTATTATTACAGAGAAAAGGGAATCATTTAACCATTAAATAAACCCAATAGGGCTGTTCTGCCCCCAATAAGGGGTAATTATATCTTAGTTGGGATCAAGTACAGGTACTGTTTTATTATTACAGAGAAAAGGGAATCATTTAACCATTAAATAAACCCAATAGGGCTGTTCTGCCCCCAATAAGGGGTAATTATATCTTAGTTGGGATCAAGTACAGGTACTGTTTTATTATTACAGAGAAAAGGGAATCATTTAACCATTAAATAAACCCAATAGGGCTGTTCTGCCCCCAATAAGGGGTAATTATATCTTAGTTGGGATCAAGTACAGGTACTGTTTTATTATTACAGAGAAAAGGGAATCATTTAACCATTAAATAAACCCAATAGGGCTGTTCTGCCCCAATAAGGGGTAATTATATCTTAGTTGGGATCAAGTACAGGTACTGTTTTATTATTACGCACTGTAATCGGCCAATGGGAGAAGCTCTTTCACAATAAAACAACAACACACAATAACAATTTAATGGGTTTTTATTTTCAATTGATACTGTAGGAATACAAATTCTCTAAAAAGCTACAAAAAAAGTCTACGACTATCAAGAAGGCATCAAAATCGGTCACTTTGCAAAGACATGAAAACACCTGCAGTAACTGACACAAAAATAGCATTTTTTTTTTAGAGTGATGAAATAATTGCACTTAAACTGTCATAGATATGAAAGTAAATCACACGTACCGCGGGGGGTGGAAAAAAAAAAAAGCCAGAAATACAACTTTTTTGTCTGTTTTTAACTTTTTTTTTTTCTTAAACAAAGCACCGTTAAAAAAAAAAAACAAAAAAATCTCCGCACACAAACCCTATAATTTCATATTTACTATCTTTTTTTCTAAGATAAAATTCACTTTAAAGCCGACGATTGAAACAGTTTTTTTCTTGAACGAAAAAACAAAACGAAAAAAAAAAAAAAAAAAAAGGTACCAGTATCAACGTAAAAACGATAACACAAAATATATATATTTATATATATATTTATATATATTGAACTGCTAAAAGCTTTGACGGATAAGGCCTTGACCAAAAAAAAAAAAAAAAAAAATCGAAAAAACGGTATTTAAAGGGTTAAAAACAGCATTTTGTTTTTGTTGAAAAGGGAGTAGAAACCGACAAGGCGACCTCGTCACCAACAAACCCCCCAGCAGTGCAATATAAAAACGAACCACTGACCACATAGGGGGGGGAAATAAAACGTTAATGTCACGCGGCCATTTTGTAACACAATACACAAAACAGGAAGTGACAACTCATTTTAGTGCGAACGTAGAAAACGGTTTCCACACAACGTAACGAGGGTAAGAGAAGGCTGTTCAGGTTAGAACGGTTAGAAAACGCTTTCCGTTTGTTTGTTTTCAGGCACATTCCGTGTTGAGGCCCATTTGGGAAAAGATAACAGTAACCTAGAACCGGGTTCCCGTGGAAACCGTCATGGCTGACCTCCTTCGTCGGTGTGTCTTATTTTCAGCAATGCCGTAAATAAGCACGAGTCTCGGGTCAATAAAATGAGCTGGTAGAACCCATACGACGTTCTAGAACGTGAAATCTAGAACGTGACATCTAGAACATTGACTTTTTGGTGCTGTTTCTTAAGAATGTGAAGGCAATTTTTCACCTGACTGAGCACATATTTATATTTTTAGGGGTAGGTTTCAGCAAACCTAGAATGCCCCGGCACAGATCCGATATTAAATATAGTATACAAAAAAAAAAAACCCTCTCTGTTTTTGTATTATCGAATGATCCTTCTTAAACAGATCAAACTTTGCCGAACATGAAAAATTTTACATCTCTAAGCGATTTTTTTTATTATTTTTTTTTTAAAAGAAATTACTTCCATAGGAAGAATCTCGACTATTTCTCTTAAAAAACGTTTTTTTTTTTTAAAAGTTTTTCTACTTTTATACATCACAGTTCATATGTTCTATCTACTGACGAATGCGACCCTTCACGTTAGTGTCGTTGTGTAAAGGAGACAGTGTGCTCTGTACATCACAAATGTAAAAAATAAAAATAATAATTCGGTACAGTCTATTACAGCAGTAAAATAAAAAAAAAATAGATCTACCATTTTACCATAAGAAGAGCTGCATCGCTCTTCTCTGTAGTGTATTTAAGAACAAAATGGTGATTGTGTATTTTGTGTCTGCATTGACAGCAGTGGGGAACGACCCCCTGGTTCATATTTGGGGGGGGGGGTCCCAGGCTGTAGAATCTCTTGTGCTTTGATTTTTTTTAAAAAGCGATAGGGCACATGTAATATAAATTCTAAAACTCCCCCATAGTAAAAGCACTTGGCATAGGTGGCCCCTATCCCAGCTACTAATGAATTGTCCAAAACAAGCCTAAAGTTTCTGAACCATAAAATTAAAAAAGTCTGTTTTTTTAATGGGATTATTTATCAATTTTCAAGTTTGTGAATACGAGAGTGTCTTTCAAATTCAAATAAAAAAAAAAAAACAACTCGAATATCTTGAATTTTCAAACTGGAAATGAGTTTTTGGATTTTTTTTTCCCCCTTAATAAATATTAGACATTCGAGTTTTTGAACCGTAATTCGAGATTTAGTGCTAAAAAAAATAAAAATCAATCTCCAACGTTGATAAATCACCCCCTATTTCTGAAATTTCAATATTTTTATTTAAAAATAAACTTGGCTATTAATCTCATTTCTGGTGAGTGATTTCTAGCAAGCGGCCAATAGTTTAAGCGGTTTACGTAGGATTTCCACTTAAGGTACAGGAATAAAGTCTGCGGGTTGCCCAAAATCTTGACCTTACAGATAGAAGGGGCAGTAGGTTCCTAAGAACCCCAAACTATTTTTCATAGCAAGCTGCACTAGGTATAATCCAGACGGGTTCCCCCCTGAGAACTTCATTTAGGAACCCGGAGGACTCCTACTGGGGGGGAAGGTGTAGAACCTGCTGAGCAATCATCCATGGAACTTTCTAGATACATTTTGTTGTTAATGGATTACTACTCCCATGGTTCCGTATATACAGTCTTTGGTGGTGGCAAAACCTAGAGTCAAAAATACTTTTTGGAACCCGCCCCCTGTATTCATTAAAAGTAGGGATGCACCAAATCCACTTTTTCTCGATTTGGCCGAAACCCCTCAATCCTTCGTAAAGGATTCGGCCGAATACTGAACCGAATCCGATATGCTAGTTTCAACTTCCGTGTTTACGTGAAAGTCATGCGATTTTTGGGACTCGATTCGGCCGGGAACGTGGGTTGGGGCGAATCTGAATCCGGCTGAAAAAGGCTGAATCTTGGCCGAATTCCGAACCAAATTCTGGATTCTGTGCATCCCTAGTTAAAAGTAGTTCTATCTCAACTGGGCCCCTTGAGCCACTGCTCCATTACAGCCATGGGCATTAAGATGGCCATACACGTAAAGATCAGGTCGCCAAGCGAGCGGATCTTCTCCCTACCGGTGGGCGATATTGGGGGAATTAAGGCTAATTCGGTCATTTGGCCCTATAACAACTGGAATAGTCGCAGTCGGTTCGGGGAGCGCATCAACGAGCCGATGCGGTCCCCGATCCGACTGACTTTTTTAACCTGCCCGATCGATATCTGCCCAATTTCAGGCCAGATATCGGTCGGGCAGGCCCGTCGGTAGTGCCCCTACACGGGCCAATAAGCTGCCAAATCTGTCCAAGGGACCCATATCGGCAGCTACAATCGGCCCGTGTATGGGGACCTTTAGAATGGATAAGATTGACTACAAACGCCTTAGCCATCTAAAGGTGGCCATACACGGGCCGATTGTAGCTGCCGATATGAGTCCCTTGGACCGATTTGGCAGCTTATTGGCCCGTGTAGGGGCAGGAACGAGGGGGCATGCCCAACCGATATCTGGCCTGAAATCGGCCAGATATCGATCAGGCAGGTTAAAAGATTTAGTCGGATCGGCAATGGGGCAGTCGGTTCGGGGACCGCATCAACGAGCCGATGCGGTCCCCGAACCGACTGCCCCATTGCCGCCATTATAATTCAATTGTTTGGCCCCAGGGCCATTAGCCTACATTTTCCCCAATATTGCCCACCCATAGGTGGGGATATCGGAAGAAGATCCGCTCGCTTGGTGACCTCGCCAGTGGATCTTTACGTGTATGGGCACCTCTAGATGTTTGTTTTTGAGTTTTTGTTGCCCAAAGAAACGTTTACCCCACACACCCCAGATACAAAATGGGAACAGATAAGTATCACGGCTACACCAGAGAGAGAGTTGCCAGACGCAGCAATGCCAATGCCCGCAGGAGCCAGCAGCTTTCACCAAACCATCCAACCAAAGGCATTATGGTGATCGGTCAATATATATCTATATATATGTTTTTGTTTTTTGGTTTAAAATTATGGCAGCACTTTTTTAAGCTGGAATTCTTTTACAAAATGAAAGGCACAGTCAAGCTAGTTTGCGGAATCGCTTGGTTGGGAGAGATTAGAAAGCAGCAGGGGATTCTGGGAGGGAAAGGAGGAATTGTAAGGAATCTGCAGTGAAGGGAGGCGTTCAAAGCAGGGCCCCCCCCCCGCGCCACTGCCCCCAACAGGCACTGCAAGGCAAGGCCACTGAATTCTATTCCAGGCACAGAAGAGTTAACATGATAAAAAAAAATGACCTTGGCACCTAAACGGGTTGATTGTTATAATCTCTTACATTTCATTGGTGGGAAACCGAGAAGCAATTCGGCCAATTGTCTCCTGCGTCTCAATCCCTAAGGGCCCAAAGCGTCAAAAAAAAAAAAGAAAATATTATACTGGAAATGTCAAAAATTCATCATTCAATTTCAAAAATGGACAAAATGCTGAATTAGAAAGGTGTCAAAGCGGAAATCGTCTTTATAAATATGTTGGGGGTTTGGAAAATTGTAACCATTAAACAACCCAAATATTTTCATGGAAATATAATATTAACCCCCCAAAGTGACATTGTCTTTCAATATATAAAACGTTGTAGTGTTTTTGATTTGCTCAGAAGCTTTATGACGGGTATTTAGTGTTTTCTCTACATATAAACTCTCTCATTTACAAATATATCTTCCCACTTCCCGACGGACTATTATATTCCCACTGTACCAGTTAGTGTTCCTTTGGGCACCGCTATAAACGCTACAGACAGGAAACAGGATGTGCATGATAAAAATATGCCCCGCCCCCCTCACAAAGATCCCCCATTCTAATTTTAAATATATATCGTTCTGAAAGTTTACATAGACATTTCTAAATATTTCACCTGCGGTTTTGGTTTAACTGTTTTGCTCGGAGGAGCACAGAGAAGATTATATTTGCCTTCGTATATTACTTTTTGCAAATTTTGGTAAAAACTAAGACTGGCTCTAACCGTAATGGGAAAGCGTATTATACTAGCTGTGCAGGCTCACTTTAGGCCTGATGTTGTTTTCTCAATGGCTATAATGGGGGGGCTCTTACAGTAATTGTTTCCCTGCAGTAGGATAGAGACCTACACCTATTGGACCACCCCTTAACCAATGAGATGAAGAAAAGGAGTCTAAAGAGTCATCAAAGTGAGCCTGCACAGCTTGCTTTTACGTTTTGGCTGACTAAAGGTGCACATACACGGAAAGATCCGAGGTGGCCAAGCGAGCGGATCTTCTCCTGATATCCCCACCTACGGGTGGGCGATATCGGGGGAATTAAGGCTAATTCGGTCATTTGTACCTGGGGCTAAACGATTGGATTCTAACGACTGGAATAGGCGCAGTCGGTTTGGGGTCCCCGATCAGACTAAATTTTTTAACCCGCCCGATCGATATCTGGACGATTTTTAGGCCAGTCGTCGTTTCCCCTACGCTGATAAGCTGCCGAATCGGTCTAAAGGTCCCCATACACGGGCCTATTGTAGCTGTCGATATGGGTCCCTTGAACAGATTCGGCACCTTATCGGCCTGTGTAGGGGCAGAAACGAGGGGCCTGCCCGACCGATATCTGGCCTGAAATTGGGCAGATATTGATTGGCCAGGTTAGAAAATTCAGTCGGATCGGGGACCGCATCGGCTTGTTGATGCGGTCCCTGAACCGACTGCCCCATTGCTGCCAATATAATTCGATCGTTTGGCCTGAATTAGTCTTCACGCTCCCTGATCGCCCACCCGTAGGTGGGGATATTGGGTGAAGATCCCGAAGAATCTTAACGTGTATGGGGACATTAAGGGACCGATATCGGCAGCTACAATCGGCCCGTGTATGGCCTCCTTAATCACATCTTATTAAAATCAACAAACAGTGATAAACTTGGGCAATGACTGGAGTGGTCGCCAAACAGGGTACACTACTACTTAAAACTACTTAGAAGGTAAGTCTCAAGTCACATGTTAAAGTGGCCATATACGGAAAGATCTGCTCACTTGGCAAGGTCGCCAAGCAAGCAGATCTTCTCCTGATATCCCCCACCTATGGGTGGGCAATATCGGGCTAATTGCCCACGCATAGGTGGCGGACCAATGACGGGTATAGGCGACATTGGTTCGGGGACTGATGGGATCCCTGATCCGACTCAGAATCAAACCTGTCCAATTGAGATCTGGCCGAGTTGAGGCTACATGTCGGTCGGGCAGGCCTGTCGGGCACTTTTAGTCTTTTTGTGCCAAAAGAACGAAACAGAAATGGGAAAACTGTGCTTCCTGCGCAAGAAAATGTAAAAGCAATCAGTAAGAGAACCATATAAATAGCCGAATATTCTACTTATTCCTGATCAGCAGGGACGTGTATCATTAGAGACCCCCCAATATAAAACTCCCACTCTCAGTCAGCCCCCCAAAAAATTCCGAAAATTGGCATTTTATGGCAAAAACCATTGGGAAACCTGTGTGGATGGTTCCGGCCCGGGACGTGTCCGAGGCTAAACTCTAAGGCACTGCTATAAATGCTTTGGCAGCTCGTCTATAAAACGGCTCACAGCTACGGGCGCAACTCTTCCAGCTTAGAAAAGAGCTCACAGTTTAAAGGCTACGTTTTGTGACTTTTTGTGATACAATAAAATACACGGAGAGGGGATTAAGGCTTTTTAGGATGAGTCGAGGCCGTTAGGAAAATACGGAAAAACAACTTTAGACGCGACGCAGCTGATCTGGATTCAGACACAGTTTCTCTATCAAAGGTTCAATGGGGGAACTGCCCTGGCGATAGAAATGCACCCAAAGCCGTAGGGGAAGGGTTAATAAAAGTGATTATTACTATTGGTTGTGAGTCGGTTTATTAGTGCACTCTGTAGGGCAGAACCCATAGCCACCAATCAGCCATTGCCTTTGTTCTGCCGGCTGCATGTAGAACAATGAATGCAATAATTCTATTGGTTGCCATAGGTTACTGCCCAGTGTTGATAAATGACTCCCATTGA
The DNA here is from genome assembly GCF_000004195.4 of Xenopus tropicalis. Classification (NCBI taxonomy): domain Eukaryota; kingdom Metazoa; phylum Chordata; class Amphibia; order Anura; family Pipidae; genus Xenopus; species Xenopus tropicalis. Next base: position 6,620,756 of record NC_030680.2, on the reverse strand, counting down.
GCCTAACTCTTGTTCCTGCTGCAGACAACTGACAGTTGGACAACTAACTGCCGACTGTTATGGTTTGGGCACGGCCTACTTGTTTGGTGAGGTTGCTAAACCAGCCCAAGTGGGATGGGGTCATAATGGAGCCCCAGGCAGATCCGTTAGGAGAAAAACACATCAACGGGGCTGATTTGCCCCTTGTGTGATGGGATTTCCTAACTTACCCCCCTTGCCATATCGTTTGGGCAGGTCATTAGGTGGCCCTTCTGTCTGGGTAGGACTTGCAGCAGGAGAAGGGTATTAGGAGGGAATGCACTAATAAAACATTAGAAAAAAACTGGGAACATTTATTATAGTGCGTAAGCCAACATCATTGCCCATAGATAACAAAAGCAAAGATCTGATTGGTTGCTACCTCACAGGTGACCGTTTAAATCTAATTGCGGATTGGTTGCTATGGGCAGTGATGTTGGAGACAGTAAGCACGAGAAGATATGAAAGGACTCACTTAGAGAAGTCCATATTTAACACAAAAGTGCAAGAAAAAAAATTCTCTAATTTGATTGGAGTCGAGTAACTGTTGGAGTGAAATCACCAGCGATGGCCAATGGGGCAGTACTACAGGATTACTCTGTGAGTAAGTCACTACATAGAGTAAAGCCCAAGTGTTGCTCAGTGCATCAAATACATTGCAATGGCTTTTATTATCATTGGCTCTAAGCAAGAATAAAACACGTTAGCACTTCCTGGTTCTGCCGAGCAGATAAAAAGCCGATTGAACTAATTACTGGTTCTTTAAGAAGCCCCTGATAATGAGCTGCTGAAAGGAAATGACCTTCCTGTAGTTGAAAACTTTTGGATAATGGATCCCATGCCTGTAAATATATTTTTTTTTTATTGTTATACAGGTATGAGACTTGTTATCCAGAATGCTGGGGTTTTCTGGATAAGGGATCTTTCCGTAATTTAGATCCCCATACCTTAAGTCTAATAAAAAATCATTTAAACATTAAATAACCCCAATGGGGCTGTTTTGCATCCAATAAGGATGAGAAAAAGGAAATCATTTTGAAAAATGAGAATTATTTGCTTATAATGGAGTCTAAGGGAGATGGGCTTTCCGTAATTTGGAGCTTTTTGGATAATGGGTTTCCGAATAACGAGTCCCATACCTGTATATGCATGATACAGTGTTTGCAAGTTATTATATATATATATATATGGGATGTAAACCCAAAAATCTAATTCTAAGCAACTTTTCAATTGGTCTTCATTATTTATTTCTTTTAGTTTTTGTATCTATTTGCCTTCTTCTACATCCTTGCAGCTTTCAAATGGGGGTCACTGACCCCGGCAGCCAAAACCTATTGCTCTGTGAGGCTCCAGTTTTATTGTTATTGTTACTTTTTGTAACTTGTTTTTCTAATTAGCCCCTCCCCTATTCATATACCAGTCTCTCAGTCAAACCACTCCCTGGTCACTAAGGTAATTTGGACCCTAGCAACCAGCTCAAACTCCAAACGGCAGAGCTGCTGAACAAACAGTAAAATAACTGAAAAAAACTACAAATAATAAAAAATGAAGACCAATTGCAAACTGTCTCTGATTTCTGCCGGTGATTTCACTCCAATCTGTTGGGGGGGTTCATAAAATGTTTAAAAAAAATAAAAACAGGATTTATTGCAAATAAAAGCTAAGAGTCGGCGCCGGTACAGTACAACTGGTTTCTATGACTGCGAAAGCTCCGCCCCCAGGGCTGCGGTTTCTAATGATGATCTGGCCTATAGAGGAACCCCGCTAAGCGTCATGCTCCTCCCACACAATATATTTAAACATTTTCCTTTTTGGTGTTTCTTTTTTACAAGAATTTTTTTTTTCTTTTCTCTTTTCAAAATAATTTAGAGAACGACACTGTGCCCCCCCTCAGGTAGTAGAAGCATTTCCCCAGCGCCTCCCTTACATTCATCCCATTTCTCTCCCGCTTGAATTGTCCAAGCAAATTTTTGTTTTTTTTTAAGTTTAAAAAGGCTGAATTTTTTTCAAATGAAAAAAACTCTGATTTTTTTTTTTCGTTTTTGTTTTTTTTCCTCTCTCTCCGTCGCCCCCTAGAGTAGGGTTCTGCCCGGCGTCGGCGTGAAACGCGTGGCTGTGCGTTTGCTCTGCAAGGCTCAGCGGGTCTTTGCAGTGTGTCAACATTTTTTTTTTTCGATTGTTTGTGTTTTTTTTAAAGAAATAAAAGTCTCTCCGAGCGTTACCGTTTCACAGCTACCAATGAGATATAAACAGAATGAAAAAACAAAAGACTTGACTGAAACTTGCTGGGTGAGACAGAGGCACCGCCGCTGGGTGTTGAGGTTAAGTCTGTTTCCATTGCGCAGGTTTCTGTAGTGTGTAGGTGGGTGGGGGCGGCCGCGGGGGGGGGGCTCATTCTTTCACCAGCCGGTAGATGTGATGCTGCGCGCCGTGCTCGCTGTTTGACACCTCGAATACACACGCCATGCAGAGCAGCGTCTCCTGTGTGTCTCTGTTTGTAACCACCTGCAGAAAGAGTCACGTCAGTCAGAGCTACAGGCGCAACAGGGGGGCCCGACACGAACTGCCCCATCTCACTCACCCCCCGCAACGCACTGTGCCACCCTAACCCGCTCCTTCTCCAACCCCACCCTAACGCGCCCCTTCTCCAACCCACACCCCACCCTAACCCGCCCCTTCTCCAACCCCACCCTAACCCACTCCTTCTCCAACCCCACCCTAACCCGCCCCTTCTCCAACCCGCACCCCACCCTAACCCGCCCCTTCTCCAACCCGCTCCTTCTCCAACCCCACCCTAACCCGGCCCTTCTCCAACCGCACCCCACCCTAACCCGCCCCTTCTGCAACCGCACCCCACCTTAACCCGCCCCTTCCCCAACCGCACCCGACCCTAACCCGCCCCTTCTCCAACCGCACCCCACCTTAACCCGCCCCTTCCCCAACCGCACCCGACCCTAACCCGCCCTTTCTCCAACCGCACCCGACCCTAACCCGCCCCTTCTCCAACCGCACCCGACCCTAACCCGCCCCTTCTCCAACCGCACCCGACCCTAACCCGCCCCTTCTCCAACCGCACCCGACCCTAACCCGCCCCTTCTCCAACCGCACCCGGCCCTAACCCGCCCCTTCTCCAACCGCACCCGGCCCTAACCCGCCCCTTCTCCAACCGCACCCGACCCTAACCCGCCCCTTCTCCAACCGCACCCGACCCTAACCCGCCCCTTCTCCAACCGCACCCGACCCTAACCCGCCCCTTCTCCAACCGCACCCGACCCTAACCCGCCCCTTCTCCAACCGCACCCGACCCTAACCCGCCCCTTCTCCAACCGCACCCGACCCTAACCCGCCCCTTCTCCAACCGCACCCGGCCCACAGCTTCATGTCTATTTATAGACCCGAACCTGCCCCGCCTATGACATCACTGAGGGGGCAGGCACGCACAAATAAATAGACACCGCCAGACCCGAAAGTGGGGCCCAGCTGGGTCACAGGTGGGGAGGGAGGCAGAAGGGCTCGACCCACACCCGCCTGTGACCTGCTTTTGATGTTGTGTTGCTGGCCCGAACCCACTTGCACATCACTACAGCAGACCCCATGGTCCTGGCCCCCCCGACACCCAGGAGCCCCTGCGGGGTGCACAGTATAGCTAGTTTGCATGGGAGGGGGTCAGGTTCAGGAATGGACTTCCAGCAGATGTGCAGGGCATCACTATCATAAATAGGACTGGCCAACTTGCAGCCCTCCCAGAATGCTTTGTGGCGTGCAGGAACAGCTGCAGCCATGAGTGGGACAGCAGGGCAGGAAGGGAATGTGAGGATGGGACACATAGAGGGCAATGGCTCCCACGGGGTATTTATAGATCAGATAATCACAACTCCCCGAGTCTCCTTACCAATAAAATAGTGAAGTTTTCCAACACGCTGTTCATCATGTACTTCTCCGGTAAGTGCTTCAGCTTGTGGATAAAGTTTATCATATATTCGCACATCGGGGAGCGGTTTATCCTATATACAAATCGGCCATTCTCAAACCTTGCGTATTCTGTCTGCAGGGGGGAAGCACCAGGGGTTACACATACAGCAAACGTACAGGGGAATCCCTATCTCTATGGTATCTCTCTGTGCAGGCAATGGGCAAACTTAGGGGGCTGTTCCTGCTGAATTGTGCTTAGTACAGGGGAATCCCTATGTGCCATAGTTTTATGGTATCTCTCTGTACAGGCTATGAGCAAACTTAGGGGGCTGTTCCTGCTGAATTGTGCTTAGTACAGGGGAATCCCTATGTGCCATAGTTTTATGGTATCTCTCTGTACAGGCTATGGGCAAACTTAGGGGGCTGTTCCTGCTGAATTGTGCTTAGTACAGGGGAATCCCTATGTGCCATAGTTTTATGGTATCTCTCTGTACAGACTATGAGCAAACTTAGGGGGCTGTTCCTGCTGAATTGTGCTTAGTACAGGGGAATCCCTATGTGCCATAGTTTTATGGTATCTCTCTGTACAGGCTATGGGCAAACTTAGGGGGCTGTTCCTGCTGAATTGTGCTTAGTACAGGGGAATCCCTATGTGCCATAGTTTTATGGTATCTCTCTGTACAGGCTATGGGCAAACTTAGGGGGCTGTTCCTGCTGAATTGTGCTTAGTACAGGGGAATCCCTATGTGCCATAGTTTTATGGTATCTCTCTGTACAGGCTATGGGCAAACTTAGGGGGCTGTTCCTGCTGAATTGTGCTTAGTACAGGGGAATCCCTATGTGCCATAGTTTTATGGTATCTCTCTGTACAGGCTATGGGCAAACTTAGGGGGCTGTTCCTGCTGAATTGTGCTTAGTACAGGGGAATCCCTATGTGCCATAGTTTTATGGTATCTCTCTGTACAGGCTATGGGCAAACTTAGGGGGCTGTTCCTGCTGAATTGTGCTTAGTACAGGGGAATCCCTATGTGCCATAGTTTTATGGTATCTCTCTGTACAGGCTATGGGCAAACTTAGGGGGCTGTTCCTGCTGAATTGTGCTTAGTACAGGGGAATCCCTATGCTGCCATAGTTTTATGGTATCTCTCTGTACAGGCTATGAGCAAACTTAGGGGGCTGTTCCTGCTGAATTGTGCTTTATCCTAAAGGCTCGTACCTCTACTTTCTCCACGACTTGTTTCCCAAACGAGCAGACTTTAGTAGAACAGGTTATCGTCATGTTTTCCGAACTCTCGTACTGACTCGTGACGCCATAAAACGCCCCGGTGTCATCCTGAATATTGCAGTTTAAGTCGGCCTACGGCAAAGGGGCAGATGAGAAGGAACAGGACAGGGGAGAGAAGAGAAAGGATTAGCCAATTCTAATGTCCTTGCAGGGGGGAATGTATTTCCTGGCGCTTGTGTTACCGTCTGTTTCCTTTCTGACATTAATGGCAGCAGAACTGTCTTGCTTTATGGCAGGGGTTATAATTATACAGTAAATGATCTATAGGCTCGAGAGATCGGTAACTAATTCCATTGTTTGGCCCTAGAGCCCCCCAAAAACACAACAAAGCAGGAGGGAAATTAAGAGGCAATAAACTGAAAGCATTGCGACTGCTGATAACCCCCCCCCCCCCCAACATCAGGGATGTATATTCCCGTTGGTGTCCCAGCACTCATGTGACTTAAGACACCAATAGACCGCAGGGAAATAGCAATCCATGGGGATACATGGGATTCTTCAACCTGTATCTCTGGGTCGGAGCCAAACAGTCCATATTTGTATAATGAGCTGCCCAGTGTATGGTAGAGTCCTGCACGGAACCAATTTTTGAGACCTAGACTGGACCTGCGCCCCACACCCTGCAACCCAGACCTGCGACCCACACCCTGCGTCCCACAACCTGCAACCCAGACCTGCAACCCAGACCTGCAACCCAGACCTGCAACCCAGACCTGCGTCCCACAACCTGCAACCCAGACCTGCATCCCACAACCTGCAACCCAGACCTGCAACCCAGACCTGCAACCCAGACCTGCAACCCAGACCTGCGACCCAGACCTGCGTCCCACAACCTGCAACCCAGACCTGCAACCCAGACCTGCGTCCCACAACCTGCAACCCAGACCTGCGACCCAGACCTGCGTCCCACAACCTGCAACCCAGACCTGCGACCCAGACCTGCGTCCCACAACCTGCAACCCAGACCGGCGGCCCACAACCTGCAACCCAGACTGGCGGCCCACAACCTGCGACCCAGACCGGCGTCCCACAACCTGCGACCCAGACCTGCGACCCACAACCTGCGACCCAGACCCGTCCACAACCTGCCGACCTGCCTGCGTACCCAAACTGACAAACCTGCGCCCCACAACCTGCGACCCAGACCTGCCTCACAACCTGCGACCCAGACCTGCGACCCAACCTGGCGGCCCCACAACCTGCGACCCAGACCTGCGGCCCACAACCTGCGACCCAGACCTGCGGCCCACAACCTGCGACCCAGACCTGCGACCCAGACCGGCGGCCTGCAACCCAGACCTGTGACCCACAACCTGCAACCCAGACCAACAACCTGGACCAGTGCCCCACAATATGCAACCTGGACCTGTGGCTCACAACCTGGACCAGTGCCCCACAATATGCAACCTGGACCTGTGGCCCACAACCTACAACCTGGACCTGTGGCTCACAACCTGGACCAGTGCCCCACAATATGCAACCTGGACCTGTGGCCCACAACCTGTGACCTGGACCTGTGGCCCACAACCTGTGACCTGGACCTGTGGCCCACAACCTACAACCTGGACCTGTGGCCCACAACCTACAACCTGGACCTGTGGCCCACAACCTACAACCTGGACCTGTGGCCCACAACCTACAACCTGGACCTGTGGCCCACAACCTACAACCTGGACCTGTCGCCCACAACCTGTGACCTGGACCTGTGGCCCACAACCTGTGACCTGGACCTGTGGCCCACAACCTACAACCTGGACCTGTGGCCCACAACCTACAACCTGGACCTGTGGCCCACAACCTGTGACCTGGACCTGTGGCCCACAACCTGTGACCTGGACCTGTGGCCCACAACCTACAACCTGGACCTGTGGCACACAACCTACAACCTGGACCTGTGGCCCACAACCTATGACCTGGACCTGTGGCCCACAACCTGTGATCTGGATCCGCAACCCACATTTTTTCTTGCGTTGACCCACAACAGCCTTATCCACGTGATGGACGTACGTACGTTCCTATGTAACCCTATCCATGACCCAGCTGACCACCCTGAAGGTAAGTACGGCCAGCAGCAATGTCTTTTAGCATCAGAGGGACTTTCCATTTCCTCCTCTGAGAATAAAGTGCAAGTTGTTCATCAATAACAGCACTAAATACACCAACTGGGAGCACAAGCGGCTCGGGCTTTTGTCCCTGGGACAATGATTCCTCACATGCAGTGGCCAATCAAGCGCAGTAAATGTGCCAGTAAAGCCCAGGGGGAGAGCAGAATCAGTGTGGGCTGGTAGAACCGGAGGGCGTCCTGCTAGAAGCCTCCCCTACGGCCCAATTACGCCTCCTCGTCATTACCTGAAATTGCACCGAGGTGCGTCTGCCCTTTCTTTCCCTAACCAGGTGCGGAAATTGCTGCCGGACAATCACACGCGGGGAAATGGAACACCACTTAAAATGTGTCAGATTCTTCCGTGCCCGAGGCGTATCGATCCCGCGGCAGCGAGAAAACACGCGGCCGGAAACCCGCCGAGCGCAGGAAGAATCGGGTGATAATCACAATTGGAACAGGCAAAGGAGGAATAACAGATAGCAGCCCCCCCCCTCCGGCCAAAGTCTGAGAAATTCAATATTTTCTTCTTTTTGTCCTTTTAAAAATAATGATGGGATTTAAAGAAAAGAAGAAACGTTCAAAAAGCAAAATTCGCACTGAAAGAAAATTGTCCGGTAATTTCTGTTCTTTGCGCGGCGTGGGAGCTGCCGGCCTGCAGTACCCTGCACATTGTCCTTCCCACAATACAGAGGCACAGGTGGCACCTAGAACCCATTCATGCCCCCAGGTCTGAATGACACCCAAGCCAGGGGGTACCACCCAAGGCAGACCTACACCGAAGGGTTTAACCCTGTCCTTCCCCCGAAGCAATGGGAACTTAGAAGGGGCTCTCCGACAGCCCCATCTGGCCCTGACGGCACTGCTGCAAAGCTTCCAGTGTTTATTTTCCCCCACTAAAGGCAACGGGTGCTATAAAATGCTATACAGGTATAGGACCCGTTATCCAGAATGCTCGGGACCAAGAGTATTCCGGATAAGGGGTCTTTCTGTAATTTGGATCTCCATACCTTAAGTCTACTAAAAAAAACAATAAAACCCAATAGGGCTGTTCTGCCCCCAATAAGGGGTAATTATATCTTAGTTGGGATCAAGTACAGGTACTGTTTTATTATTACAGAGAAAAGGGAATCATTTAACCATGAAATAAACCCAATAGGGCTGTTCTGCCCCAATAAGGGGTAATTATATCTTAGTTGGGATCAAGTACAGATACTGTTTTATTATTACAGAGAAAAGGGAATCATTTAACCATTAAATAAACCCAATAGGGCTGTTCTGCCCCAATAAGGGGTAATTATATCTTAGTTGGGATCAAGTACAGGTACTGTTTTATTATTATAGAGAAAAGGGAATCATTTAACCATTAAATAAACCCAATAGGGCTGTTCTGCCCCAATAAGGGGTAATTATATCTTAGTTGGGATCAAGTACAGGTACTGTTTTATTATTATAGAGAAAAGGGAATCATTTAACCATTAAATAAACCCAATAGGGCTGTTCTGCCCCAATAAGGGGTAATTATATCTTAGTTGGGATCAAGTACAGGTACTGTTTTATTACTACAGAGAAAAAGGAAATCAATTTTAAAAGTCTGAATTATTTGATTAAAATGGAGTCTATGGGAGACAGACTTTCTGTAATTCAGAGCTTTCTGGATAAAGGGTTTCCAGAAAACGGATCCCATACCTGTATTGTGGCCAACAACTCATTCCTATCACCGCTGTGCTATCAGAGGGATGTCAGTGCCCCTTTCTCTGCCTGCAGTTGGTCTACTTTGAGAGAAAGTAGCCGAAGGAGAGAAGGTGGCGGCAGGGGGTTACAATGCGGCACGTGCCATAGACATACAAGCGCGTGGGGTTGCTGGGAGCTGCAGAGCCCCAGCAACGCTCTGATCATAGAGCTGTGTGTTCCTGCCCAATACCACCCCCCCCCACGTGTTTGCAGCTTTACATATGAATGGCCGTTTCCCCTTTAATTAACTCAAAGGCTATTCTGTAGGGAGCCGCATTATTTTGTTGTCTATTATCCAATCATAATACAAAAAGGAATCTAAATGCCCCTATTTTCTACGCACCTGAGCCTGACAAGATTCTTTCTTCTTCAATGGCAGCACCTTTCTAGCATCTCTATGAATAAAGCCAGTATATTGCTGCTAATTATCCCCCCCCCCCCAGTCTGCATACGCAATCATTCATTCAATGGGATCCTTGTCCAATTTCAATTTCATAAATAAGCACCACATCAAACGGCTCCGCGGCTCGTCCTGATTGCTAGTGCCGGCACTTTCTACTGCTGTTTGCAATTCAAATTCCTACCAAAAACACACACAGGCATCTCATTATAGAATCCAACCACCCCCCCCCCAATAGCAGCTTCTGAGGAGTTACAGATATACACCGGCTCGGCGGCCTCCCTCACTAAACAATAAAGAACATATTCACCCCTCATTATTAGTAGCTGTAACATGAAGGGGCTTCATTTCTAATGATCTGCCATTGCCCAGAAAAGAACAGCTCTCCCACTGTGACAGAATGCTCTGTTATACAGATAGCTAGAATCTCAGCCATAAAGCAGGGCAGGACTGCTGCTTACAATGGGGGGATCAGATAGGATCTGTGCCACTGTGACAGAATGCTCTGTTATACAGATAGCTAGAATCTCAGCCATAAAGCAGGGCAGGACTGCTGCTTACAATGGGGGGATCAGATAGGATCTGTGCCACTGTGACAGAATGCTCTGTTATACAGATAGCTAGAATCTCAGCCATAAAGCAGGACAGGACTGCTGCTTACACTACTGTGAGAAAATACTATATTACAAAAATAGCTATATTCCCCTTGAATTAAAATGTCAAGGCTTTTATATATCAGAGCATGTTCTTTCCACAAAGAGAAATGTATGCAGAAGTTGGGATCCAGTAGGGAAGCCACAATACAACCACTATTGTATAAAGCTAAGTGTGATTTAAAAAAACCACTAGATGGCGCTGCAGAATAAAACAAATGAAAAAAAAAAAATGGATAAATGACACTTTTTTAGCTATTTCTAAAGGACCAGTGACACTAAAACAAGTAAGTGTTTTATACCCATTTAAATATAATGTGCTGTTACCCTGCCCTGCGCGTTTGTTCAGTAACACTACTATAGTTTATATAACTAAGCTGCTGTGTCGGCCACGGGGGCAGCCATTAAAGCTGAAATAGGGCAATAGGGCACGTGATTATGTATAAGCTGCGCAGAATATAATGGGTTTAGTTGTTACATAGGAGGGGCAATGCCACCGATGTCTCTATACAGAATGTAATATGTAAGTATAAATATAACCTCTCTCATATAAAACAGCCATTAGTTGCCAAGGAATTGTTTCTATGCAGGTGCTTGATAAATAAGTGCTCTCTGGTTTGCCGATTGGAAAGGAACAGTTCAGTGTAGAAATGAAACTGGGTAAAACAGACAGACTGCGCCAAATACAAAATGTTTTCAATAAAGTTAGTCGGGCAAAAATGTCATCTATAAATGCTGGAGTGGGCAGATGTCTAACATAATAGCCAGAACACCACTTCCTGCTTTAGTTGTTAGCAGTCAGTAACCAATCAGGGACTTGAGGGGGGCCATATGGGACATAACTGTCAGTTAGTTTGCTATTGAATCTGACCTGCGTGCTCACAAACTAACTGAATAGTTATGTCCCATGTGGTCAGGGTCGGACTGGAGGGGGGTGCAGGGCCCACGGGGGCTACCAACCCCACCTGCTGTGGTTGCCCTTCCCCTGCACACCCAAGCACGCATACTTAGGTGCTTCGGGAGGGGGGAACCTGCAGGCCCCGGAGCACCCAGCAGGGATCGGTTCTGGGCCGGCAGAGCCCATTGGTTTTTTTTACAGGTGTCCTGCCGGCCCAGTCCGACCCTGTATGTGGCCCCCATTAAGTCATTGCTTGGTTACTAAGAGTTGAGAGCTGAAAGCAGGAAGTAGTGTTCTGGCTATTATGTTAGACATCTGCCCACTCCAGCCTTTATAGATCTCACTTTTGCCTAACTAACTATATTAGAAATATTTTTTCCATTTTACCCAGTTTCTCTAAATTAACTTAGTGATGCCAGGTTGACACCTAAGCTACAAGCCCCGCCCCCTTTGAAAATCATGAATTGAATCTTTGAATCTCTTGGGGCCACAGACCCAGACTGAGGAAAAACCCCCCGATAATTGGCATCAAAAGGCAAGAATATTGCAGCACTGGCCCGAGAGCCCCAACACCAATCCCATCACACAGACTCACTGAGGTTCATTGACTTACCCAGAACTTGACTAAGAAAAACGCATTTTGGGGCCCCTTCCCGAACAGTTCCTTCAGTCCCCCCTTCTTCTCGGGAAACTTGTCGTAGATTTGGCGAATGTCGACCGATTCGAGCAGCGGGTCGCTGTAAGAATGATTTGCTTGTCCAATGTGCACAAAGAGGTGTTTGTTGTACTGTGAGAGAGAGAGAGAAAGCGGCACAGCGTCAGCAGAACTGAAATAACCGGACCCCCCCAACCCGGGGGAACGACATAATGATCCCAATCGCCCCAAGTGCCGTTACTCTTACGCTAACAAACGTTTCCAGGCAGCAGTGTTGTAAATGAGCCTATTGGATACAAGGTAATCAATAAAAATGAAATCATGGCGCCCCCTATAGGGCTGAGCGAGACTCAGTGTTACAGGAGAGGAGCAAGAGAACTGGCATAAGGCACTGATGGAAAGCGTGGCCCCCGTGACAAGTGACAGACGAGCCAATGACACGTCTAGCTGTGTGTGACCTTGCAGAGGCCTGGCAGTAGGGCATATTCCAAAGCAGGAAGTACCCAGAGGAGAGGGTGCCCTACGGCTGTTGTGCAACTACAACACTCAGTACCACGACATTAGACGCCTAATGTTGCAGCTGAACAGCTGGAGGGCCGCAAGTCATAGATCCTGGAGATCAGAAAATAGCAGTGATGACGTATCCACATTTAACTTGGCCGAGGTTAGTTTCTGGCTAAGGGGCCCCCCCTAGGAAAACAGGGGCCCAAGAACATATGCCCCAACCCAAAAAGCAACCCTGGCAGCATGATGGAGGCACGACGGTGCCCTGACAATGCACAGTAAATCCTTTTAAAGTAAACATTTAGTACGGCCAGTTCTAAGCAACTTTTCAATTGGTCTTCATTTTTTCTTTTTTTTTTTTTTTTATAGTTTTTGAATTATTTGCTTTCTTCTTCTCACTCTTCTTCACACTTCTTCTATAATTCTACAATGTTATTGTACAACTTTTTATTACTAATCTTTATATTAAGGCCCTCTGCTATTGATATCCCAGCCTCTCATTTGAACCAGTGCCCGGTTGCTAAGGTCATTTGGACCCTAGCAACTGGATAGCTCCTGAAACTCCAAACTAGAGAGCTGCTGAACAAAAACAGAATTAATTAAAAAGAACTACCAATAATAATAAATGAAGACCAATTGCAAATCGTCTCAGAATAATACTCTCTACATCCTAAGGGGTAGTTCACATTTAAATGAACTTCTAATATGTTGTAGACATTCCAAGACAATTAGCAATTGGTCTCCATTTTTTATTTATTATGGGTTTCCAGTTATTTAACTTTGTATTCAGCAGATCTCCATTTGGTATTTTAGCAGCTATCTGGTTGCTAGGGTCTTTTTTTACCCTAGTAACCAGGCAGTGGCTTAAAAAAGAGATGGGAATATGAATAGCAGAAGGGCCTGGACAGAAAGATAAGGAATAAAAAGTAACAATAACAATAAAACTGGAGCCTCACAGAGCAATAGTCTTTGGCTGCCGGGGTCAGTGACCCCCATTTGAAAGCTGGAAAGTGGCAAATAATGACGACCAACTGCAAAGTTGCTAGGAATAGGGCATTCTATAATACACTAAAATTTAAAAAATAAAAGGTGAACCGCCCCTTTAAGGCTACAAAGTACTGGTGGTCTTCCCATGAAATATTATGGGAGGAGGTGACCATAAGGGAAAGGCCTTGGGCACGGGGTCTGATGAGCTGAACATTTATTTTTAAGACCACCTGCCCCCGATGATAGATGCAGCCCCTTAAGCCTCCAGTAAGGGGGGGGGGGGGGGGGGGCGGGCAGGTGTATTTGATTCACTTACATTTGTATTTATTTTTAACTGTCACAAGGGCGGGCCCTTCATCCATCATCCTCTGTGCCAGTCAGGGCCCCCAGCTGGCATTCCTATAGCCCGGCACAGAATTGCACGTACGGTTAGGTTCCCCTTATTCTCCCCTTTTGGAAATTTTGTAGTACAGGTATGGGATCCATTATCCGGAAACCCGTTATCCAGAAAGATCCGAATTACGGAAATTCTGTCACCCATAGACTCCATTTTAATCAAGTAATTCAGATTTTTAAAATGGATTTCCTTTTTCTCTGCAATAATAAAACAGTACCTGTACTTGATCCCAACTAAGATATAATTACCCCTTATTGGGGCAGAACAGCCCTATTGGGTTTATTCAATGGTTAAATGATTCCCTTTTCTCTGCAATAATAAAACAGTACCTGTACTTGATCCCAACTAAGATATAATTACCCCTTATTGGGGGCAGAACAGCCCTATTGGGTTTATTTAATGGTTAAATGATTCCCTTTTCTCTGTAATAATAAAACAGTACCTGTACTTGATCCCAACTAAGATATAATTACCCCTTATTGGGGCAGAACAGCCCTATTGGGTTTATTTAATGGTTAAATGATTCCCTTTTCTCTGTAATAATAAAACAGTACCTGTACTTGATCCCAACTAAGATATAATTACCCCTTATTGGGGGCAGAACAGCCCTATTGGGTTTATTTAATGGTTAAATGATTCCCTTTTCTCTGTAATAATAAAACAGTACCTGTACTTGATCCCAACTAAGATATAATTACCCCTTATTGGGGGCAGAACAGCCCTATTGGGTTTATTTCATGGTTAAATGATTTTTTTAGTAGACTTAAGGTATGGAGTTCCGAATTACAGAAAGACCCCTTATTCGGAATACCCTTGGTCCCGAGCATTCTGGATAACGGCTCCTATACCTGTACTGATTCTATAGCTCTGATTGGCTGTGAGTCGTATAATCCCTGTTCTGATTGGCTGTGGATGTTTAGGCATAAGTGCCAAGCTGCAGATATTATAGAGTTAAGAAGGCCTTCGTCCTGCGATGCCCGCATACCATACATGGCATTACTGTGGCAGCCCATGGAACGGGGCATGTAAGGATGGCATGTCGGGATTCGGCACATCTGTGACCCTGAATAAGAAGCAAAGAGAGTGTCCGATATCCCCTCGCATGTGACTAATCCCACTCCCAGAAATAGCTCTGCCTGAGTTCAGCCCATTAAAATAGTTCCCTGCAGACTTGCCTGGCGGTGACCTAAGGGAGGCCCGAAGCCGGGGTCCCTCCAGGGGCTGTATGGGGCACCCCCTACACTGCTTAAAGGGGACCTGTCACCCTAAAAACTAATTCCAAATCCTTGTCTATCCTGTTAGTTGAGCAAAATAAACTTTACTTACAATGTATAAATGATTTCATTTTTGTTCCCCTTTAGTCTTGGAATTTACAGTCACAGCCAGCAGGCCGGCGCCATTTTGTAATCACTGTTATTAAGGAAAGCTTTGTATCACCCAAAAATCTTATACATTTGCCATCTAGGAAGTGCTGAATGGAAAGTGAAAGTAATTGTAATTAAAAATCTGAGTGGTCAATCATATATTGACTGCCCCGTCTCTATGCCGAAGGCATAGAGGCGGGGCAGGCAATATATGATTGACAGCTCAGATTTTTAAATCCCTTTATAACAGGTAAATCACTGCCAGCAGGCCGGCACCATTTTGTGGGCTCTGTTATTAAGGCAAAGCTTTGTATCACCCCCAAATCTCATGCAATTGCCATCTAGGAAGTGCTGAATGGAAAGTGAAAGTAATTTATACCTGGTAAAAAACAGCCAGCAGGCCGGCACTATTTTGTGGGCACTGTTATTAAGGCAAAGCTTTGTATAACCCCCAAATCTCATGCAATTGCCATCTAGGAAGTGCTGAATGGAGAGTGAAAGTAATTGTAATTAAAAATCTGAGCTAGAGGCGTGGCAGGCAATATATGATTGACAGCTCAGATTTTAAATCCATTTACAACAGGTAAATCACTGCCAGCAGGCCGGCACTATTCTGTGGGTACTGTTATTAAGGCAAAGCTTTGTATCACCCCCAAATCTCATGCAATTGCCATCTAGGAAGTGCTAAATGAGAAGTGAAAGTAATTGTAATTAAAAATCAGAGCTAGAGGCGGGGCAGGCAATATATGATTGACAGCTCAGATTTTGAAATCCATTTATAACAGGTATGGATGATTTAATTAAATCATGTAGGTCATATGTATGTCATAAAGTCCAACAATCACTGCCTAATAATGCTAAATAACATATTTATCTTGGCTCCTAAGCTGCTAACTGCCTACAGGCTTCTTATTCCTGGGCAAAAATGGCCCCATACAAAAGCCGTTACCAACAATAATCGTGTGAGCAGAAGATGAGCAGAGCGCTGAGGAATCTCCCGGAATGTGATATTCTATATGCCGTCCAGAGCCTTACATACCTTGAGAATCCTAAATCATAGTGCAGCTGCCCTTGTACACTGCCAAACAGACAGGTGCCCGGGAAATGTGTTCCCCCATACACACTGGGCTTCTTCTGCCCCGAAGGACAAAATTGTCTGAATGACAAGCACCTGCTAGAGCTTTATGGATACCAGCCGTGTACTGAGAGATATAGTTCTACTGTAACAAGTAGCCACTTTTAACAAGGTTACAAATATATAGAAACATTGGGGTAACAGTCACCCTGCTATAGTTCCAGGGGTACCCAGGGCACAAATAAGCACTCACCCCAAATCCCCCCCTAACTGGCCTTCAGGCTGGGCCCCCTTAGCCCATAACAAGGTTACAGATATATATAAACATTGGGGTAACAGTCACCCCTGCTATAGTTCCAGGCGTACCCAGGGCACAAATAAGCACTCACCCAAATCCCCCCTAACTGGCCTTCAGGCTGGGCCCCCTTACCCCAATGTTTCTATATATCTGTAACCTTGTTATGGGCTAAGGGGGCCCAGCCTGAAGGCCAGTTAGGGGGGGATTTGGGGTGAGTGCTTATTTGTGCCCTGGGTACCCCTGGAACTATAGCGGGGTGACTGTTACCCCAATGTTTCTATATATCTGTAACCTTGTTATGGGCTAACAGTCACCCTGCTATAGTTCCAGGGGTACCCAGGGCACAAATAAGCACTCACCCCAAACCCCCCCTAACTGGCCTTCAGGCTGGGCCCCCTTAGCCCATAACAAGGTTACAGATATATAGAAACATTGGGGTAACAGTCACCCCGCTATAGTTCCAGGGGTACCCAGGGCACAAATAAGCACTTACCCCAAATCCCCCCCTAACTGGCCTTCAGGCTGGGCCCCCTTAGCCCATAACAAGGTTACAGATATATAGAAACATTTGGGTAACAGTCACCCTGCTATAGTTCCAGGGGTACCCAGGGCACAAATAAGCACTCACCCCAAATCCCCCCCTAACTGGCCTTCAGGCTGGGCCCCCTTAGCCCATAACAAGGTTACAGATATATAGAAACATTGGGGTAACAGTCACCCCGCTATAGTTCCCGGGGTACCCAGGGCACAAATAAGCACTCACCCCAAATCACAGCCTGTTTACCAGACAAACCTGATAATATTACAACATTTTCTATTATATACAAGAAACTCATATATTATTATTTGGAGGGCAGTTGGTTAGGCTGTAGGGGCACTTACTGCGTCGGGGTCCCGCTGCTGTTCTAAAAACGCTGAGAATTCCACCAGTCGCAGTTTGGTTGTGCCGATGGAGCGGCCTTGCCACGCTGGAACAGAGGAGGCTGGAGGGGGGGCAGGTTCGAACCCTGAAACAGAATATGTGCCTGCGTTTAACAGAAAACCAAGTCTGAGCATCAAGTCATTCTTAAAAAACAGTCATTATATGGCTTTAAATATACAATATAACCATCTCAAATCAGTCATTTTCCTATAAATAAACGTATAATATTCTATTCTGAATGCGTCAGACGATTAGTGCTCAGAAACGGTTAACGAGTTACGTCCGAGCTGTAACTGGCTGACCCGCAGGTGTACCCGTACGGTTACAGCAATTACCACTAAAGTCAATGGGTAGTAACCCATAGCAACCAATCAGTGACTGGCCTTTTTTTTTTTTACCCAGCTGGAGAATGAAACTTTAACAATGAAAAAACAAACATCTCATTGGCTGCCATGGGTTACTGCCCAGATTAAATTTGCCCAGTTTCTATAAATGAGCCCCAGTGACTTGTGGAGGAGCACTGACTATCACCCTATTATATCTCTTCCAAAATCTCAGTAGTATATTACAACAGGCAGGAACATCCCAGTGCAATGCATTGTGGGTTATGTAGTTCCTGAGTGCTGTCTGTAAGCTGTGGAGAAGTTGTTCCAATTTGTAACATCAGTGTTTTAGTCCCTCCTCCCCTGCCAGGATTTCAAATGATGCAAAAAGAGAAGAACTGTTTTGCAGCTGGATTTCAGCATATAAACATGGTATTTATTCATACAGTGTTGGGTATATTAGGGGTTTCTGTGTTGTGTGGGGCTCTTTACACTCTATTTATTTATATAAGTATTGATACCCCCCCCCCCCCACAAATGTTGCACATATCTAGGAAACAGAATGAAATACAACTTCTACGTGGGTATCGGCTTATTTTTCTGCACAGCAGAGCGCCTCCCCGGGGGTACAATTAGAGCTTCTCAGCAGCGCACCTGTGCCCCGGCTCTCAGGGGAAAATCACAAGGAATTTAAAGTGTTTCTTGAAATGTCTGCACTCGAAAGGAAAAACTATTGTGTCTAGAAAACCACCGCCATGCCTGCCGGCGGCCATGTTTGCAGACAGCGTGGCACAGAATATGCAGCACCCATGGCACCCTGCTTGGGCACTCAGGTCAAGGTGCAGGCTATTATTCTTAGTAAAATATTTAAAAAAATAAAATAAAATTTCCTGTTTATAGTGACATCAGTGCCGGGCAAAATCCAGGGCAGATTAGTGCCTGCAGGTCATTGAGTGGGTGGTTGGGTGCTAAAGGGTTAGTTCACCTTCAACTTTTAGAATGATGTAGACAGTGATGTTCTGAGACAGTTTGCAATTGGTCTTCATTCTTAATATTTTTGTAGTTTTTCAGATTTTTAGCTTTTTGTTCAGCATCTATCTGGTTGCTAGGGTATTATTTACCCTAGTAACCAGGCAGTGATTTGAACAAGAAACTGGAATATGAATAGGAGTAATATAAAGTAACAATAGCAATATAACTGGAGCCTCCCAGAGCAATAGATTTTTTTGGCTGCCGGGGTCAGTGACCCCCCATTTGAAAGCTGATAAAAGACAGAAGAGGAAGGCAAATAATTCAGACACTATAAGAAATAAATAATGAAGACCAACTGCAAAGTGGCTAGAAATAGGATATTCTATAACATACTACAAGTTTAAATGACTGAGCGACGTGTATATAATAGAGGCATTACCTGGAATAGGTGCGGTGGCGCTGGGCTGAATGGGATAGGCTTGCTGAGCAAAGGGCTTCACACTAGAAATGAAAACAGAGTTAATATCAATATCACATTTCCAGATGCAAATAAGCATTCAGCGGATAATGGTGTTCTAAAGAGGAGTTCATGAACAAGAAAATAAACAGACGCTCTGATTCAAAGCAGCAACGCCTTAGTTGCCCAAAGGGAACAAGGCTTTGTGGGCAAAGAGTAACATATATATATATCTCTATCTATCTATCTATATATATATATTTCTCTCTCTCTATATATGTATATATAGGGGCAACACTGTCCCCCTGTGCCCCTTAGTTTTATACAGAAGTTGCTGAAAAACATAATTATAGATACAATAAAATTCACCAATGAGAATTCTACTGAACAAAAACTTCATTATAAATGCAGAATTGACCAATGAGAATGCTGATTCCCAGCACTGTGTCGGGCCCCTTGCTGGTACCTTACATATAGAGATAATTATGGCATTTTCCCATCATTATATGGCACAGGAATCAGACATGGGGATAAAGGGACAGACTTGTTCAGTGCTGGGAAACTGTGCTTATTGCTCCCAACTCCAATTGCAGGAACAGAGAACATGGAGCCGGATTTATACAGATTCTCATTGGAGGATTCTTTTGCATTTTAAAGCAGTCGCTGGCTGTGGAGACTTGGGGAAAAGTTTTATTGTGCAATATTGCTTTAAGAATACAACCCTGATGTTGCTGGACTACAGCTCCCAGCATGCCTCACCCTTCATTATATGTTACATTTTTTTGGGATTTGTAGTCCAGCAACAACTGAGTAACGTTTGGCTGAGCAGTGCAGCAGGGTTTATATCCCCTTTATGTAAACAAAGATGAGGGTTATACTTACTCTTGGGAAGAACCAGGTTGACCTGTCTGGATCATTCCTGGCCAGTACTGAGGACAGAAAGTGAAGTCATCGTTAGCAGGATAAAATAACCGTACATACACCCCCCCCCCCCCCTAAATGTATTATTATTCCTTCCTTTGGTATTGCAGGGGTCACCCCCCCCATTTCTACCCCACCCCGAACCCAAGGGGATTAATACTAAAGGTTGATTATAACTTTACACTGACCAGTCAGACCCCAAAGGATGTTGATATGGTTACGGCTGCTTCCCACTACTCCCACCCATTCCCCTGCCCATTTAATGCATCTGGCACCCCATCTTTAAGCTTCACTGAGACCATAAACCAGGTCCCCCCACCATTAAGAAAAAAAGAAGACACTTCTCCTTTAAGGGTGAAGACACACAGAGCTACTAGTAGCAGCTACTTGTCACCGCTACTAAAACAGACAATGCTGATCGTTTACTGATAATTGTCTCTACGTGTGTTTTAGCAGAGGCAATTCTCAGTATTGTCTATGGCAGGGGAGTTTAAGTAGCTCAGTGTGTCTTCACCCTAAGAGCCCCTGAGAGCAGACTTACCCCGGGAGCAGCAGGGAAGGCAGGCCGGGGGATTCCGGGCAGGCCCAGCTTGTTGTGAATTGCAGTAGCCGACACGATCTGAGCAGACGACATGGCCGCCATGTGTTGCAGTGCTTTGTCCTTTGCTGTCTGATCCTTTAAACATAACAGTTTGCGTGCAGTTACTGAGGGCAGTGCGGCAGGGGAGTGGGGCGGCTCTGAGCGTGGGTATTAAACACGAGAAGCCATTGGCAAAACGTAGTAAAGCTAGCATGCAACTAAACGAGGGACGTGGGAGTCCCAAACGCCAACTCCCTGTAGCCTGGAGATGGTTTCTCATTGCTCCACTAAGGCCAACTACAGATATGATATTAAAAACCAAAAAAAAATTGGCCTTTTTTACCCATAATGCAACATTTATAATCAGGTAAAGAATTTTACGCCTGATATTGGTTATGGTTGTTGGTTACGCCAGTTGGGCAACTGTGCTGAAGGATAGAGGGGGGTACTAATTGTCTTTTTGAAACATTAAACACTGGAGAACCATTGATACTACTGGGCAGGCTCCCTTTATTAGCTGCACCTTTGGGCTAAGAGCTGGACCACACAGGGGCCCTTGGAAGCGTGTTGGTAGGGGGCCACCCAATGGTGGTTCTTACCCAATGGGCACAGGTTTTGCCCCATATAGTGGCCATATAACTGCCAGCCCAGTCGTGAGTAGCCTAGTTAGCCAGCAATGTGACCTGATTCATACTACAGTTGGGGTTAGAAAGTAGGGTAACTATTGATAATAGCACCCCTTTAGCTGAATGTCCCTCTCCGTGGGTATTATTTCATTACACTGTGACCTCTGCTTTAATAACCAATGAAACACTAGGGCAGCTCGGGCATAGGGATTATTCAGCCAAGACAAGACGAGCCGTTAGAGATGGATACACGGTGTATGTGGAAATGCCGGTGCATGATGGGGCACGGAGGGAAGCCCTCCATAGCAGGCTGATAATTCAGGCATGTAGAGAGACGTGTTGGCGAGGCATGCACGCTTTTGCTCTTTAGCTTGGCCAATGGTCAGCGAGTGCCCGTCAACGCTGAGTTATAGCAATGATCTTGCCAATGCTTTATACAGGGTGGAGAAGGAAAGAGAGCAAGCAGAATATACAGACACAAGCCGGCGGCCAAACACTGTGCCAAGCAATAGAGACAGTCGGACACGGTGGGGGCCGTTCAATAACTTACCATGTTTGTCACCTAGATACAATATAAATGGTGCATTAGAAGGTTTGCGTAATAACCGACAGGAGGGGGGATAAGACACGTATTCGCTAAAAATATAAAAACCAGCAGTGTACGGTCAGGGTATCGTTTGTATGAATTGGCCAAACTGGGAAACGGGTCTTGGGGCTTAAATTCCACAGCCCTCTACATTGGCAAACGGCTACTTACATGGACTTCTAGCTGAGCAATAAGCTGGCTGAGGAACTGACACTCAAGGGAGAATTAAGCTTCTGTATCAGCTCAGATAAAGATCTGCCCACTGAGCACGTGCAGTGCCACTGACACACTAAAGATGGCCTAACAAGATCAGAAGATGGGCCTCTGGGCTGGTATTGTAAATTCAGTATATAAAATACAGCACTTTACTTTATTAAGGTTTTACTTCTCCTTTAACAGGGGGCTTATTTAGCACAGATCATGTTTTTATGGGAATAGAATATATATATATATATATATATATATATATATATATATAAAATATAAATATATATATATAGGGCCAAATTTGTCTCTAAGGAGCAAAGACAAAGAAGAACAAGTGTTCACTAAGGGCTATTGGCCTAAGAAATAAATGTATCATGCAAGAGATTGGCTTCCTGTGACTAACACAGCAACAGCCAATCAGTAGCTCTTGTCTTTTTAACCCATTATTATGTAATTAGTTTACCTGTATATACTATTCAATGTACAATATACTATTGTGAACTAGTAAATATGCAGTTATATTGATGACAAATATATCAAATTGCTCTAGTGATATTATTTCATTCTATTGGGATTTTTCATGGCTAATTAACAGTGATATTTGGAAGGCGGTTATTAAAACCTGATCATTTGCCGACTGGTTTTTATATCATCCGCGCCAAAAAAAATAAAAACACAAAAACCAGTTACACATTTAGAGAACCCTTAGCTACATAGAGTTATACCACATCACAAAGAGTTAACAGACAAACCTAATGACAATTGGTCAGGGAGCAGTACAAATATTTAGCTGGAAAACAGTTTCTTAATACCTCTGCTGCTTATTATCATATTTAATAACAAATACGGACGTGGAATCTGGAACCCTTGGGTTTTCCGGACAAGGGGGGGGGGTCTTAATTGGGAGCATTGTGCCTTAACATTGATAAAAATATTGAATAAGAAATTCACAGGACTGCACTGCCACCGATATGAATTTATGCTGTGTAGAATTACAGTTATTAGTTTTAATATATATATATAATTTATGTATATATATATAGATATATGTATATATATAGATATGTATATATATATACATACACACACACACACACACACAGGTATGGCACCTGTTATCCAGAATGCCTGGGACCAGGGGTTTTCTGGATAAGGGATCTTTCCTTAACTTGGATCTCCATAACTTAAGTCTACTAAAAATCATAAACCCAATAGGGCTGTTCTGCCCCCAATAAGGGGTAATTATATCTTAGTTGGGATCAAGTACAGGTACTGTTTTATTATTACAGAGAAAAGGGAATCATTTAACCATGAAATAAACCCAATAGGGCTGTTCTGCCCCAATAAGGGGTAATTATATCTTAGTTGGGATCAAGTACAGGTACTGTTTTATTATTATTACAGAGAAAAGGGAATCATTTAACCATTAAATAAACCCAATAGGGCTGTTCTGCCCCAATAAGGGGTAATTATATCTTAGTTGGGATCAAGTACAGGTACTGTTTTATTATTATTACAGAGAAAAGGGAATCATTTAACCATTAAATAAACCCAATAGGGCTGTTCTGCCCCCAATAAGGGGTAATTATATCTTAGTTGGGATCAAGTACAGGTACTGTTTTATTATTACAGAGAAAAGGGAATCATTTAACCATGAAATAAACCCAATAGGACTGTTCTGCCCCAATAAGGGGTAATTATATCTTAGTTGGGATCAAGTACAGGTACTGTTTTATTATTATTACAGAGAAAAGGGAATCATTTAACCATTAAATAAACCCAATAGGGCTGTTCTACCCCCAATAAGGGGTAATTATATCTTAGTTGGGATCAAGTACAGGTACTGTTTTATTATTACAGAGAAAAGGGAATCATTTAACCATGAAATAAACCCAATAGGGCTGTTCTGCCCCCAATAAGGGGTAATTATATCTTAGTTGGGATCAAGTACAGGTACTGTTTTATTATTACAGAGAAAAAGGAAATCATTTTTTAAAATGTGAATTATTTGATTAAAATGGGGTCTATGAGAGATGGTTTTTGGATAAGGGGTTCAATACCTGTGTATGTATATATATATATATATATATATTTTTTTTTTTTTTTTTTTAAAGATTAAAAATAAAAAAATTAAAAAAAAAACATTGTTTTATAACTTACATTTTTTGCCAATCTTAAAAAAATGACTATTTTACCAGCAACGTTATTTTTGTAGCACTTGGCGGAGCTAACAAGCCCCCCCAGTAACATGAAAGGAGGCCACCTTAACAATACTGAAATGAAGAAGCAGATGCAAACCTGTACAGAGACAGGGATAGTCGCTAATTTGTAGTCAGACTTGGAACAGCCCCTTGGGAACAGAATTCTAATCAAGTATGTAATTATCACATAAAAGAGGATTAATGTTTAAAGTCTAGGAAAATAGGGCAATAGTCTTTAACCTAACAAGCCAGGGATCGGGGGCAATTATACAGCGGCAGGGACGCTCACTGGGGCATCGTAACTGCCGCTTCACAAATTGAAAAAAAAAAAAAAAATGTAATTAAAAAAAAATTGATATTCTTTTTAAAGATTGAGTATGTAGTTGATGAAGGGCAGTATTGGCAAACAAAAGCGATTTTATCCGGGTAATGGTTAAAGCTAAGAAAAGAATGTAGATGCAGATTTGTTCCAACTTGCAGCCTAATGAGCAGTAATTAATCTCTCTCTCATTGTGTTACAACTCCATTCACATCAAAGGGAAAGGGGTTTTTTGTTTTTTTCACAGCCCTTACCCATTTGCTTCAGAAGAAAAAAATAGGGTTATAATTAAGACTTTGTGATGGGTTTTCATATAATATCAATTTTGCACATCGCTAGTCATAAAACACTTTCAGCAGTTGCATTGACCGTCTCGTCCCATCGACGTGAGAATAATAAATACATTGGGATGGGGTTGTGCGCCCGCTTGTTTGGATGGGATTGGGGGGGGGGGGGAGAGAAGGGGCTAAAATAAGAAATGACCTTAAATGAACTTGCCCCGTGTATTTGGGGAGTTCATCCCAGCTCTTTAATGCGTGTATAGCTCTGCTGTGCAACATGCAAAAAGCCACCAGGTAGCTAAAGGGTTAAAAAGGAAGAGCAGCGACCCAACGTATTCCGCAAGGTTTAAAAAGAGTAATGCTAGAAAGGAAAAAAAAAAAAAAGACTCTTTACAGCAAAGTGGTTAAGTGTGGATGAAAAATTGTAGTACCCTCCTTACTCGTTTGTTGTGCCAACGCAGCCTGTATAATAAGCCAGCCACCCATAAGTCATGCCTGTATGCGGGTACACATGCTTGCCGCTACACGGGGCGGCGGAGACCTGTACCCTGTGGCCCCTTCCAGTCATTGGTCAGAATGTCGCCCTCGGAAGTGAGGGCCACAGGCCACAGCGACCCCCGGCAACGACGTGCAGTTAATGTTCCGACAGCCAAGCTTTTCCTAAAACCATCGACTGCAAGAGGCCTCAGGCAGTGAAAGGGTTAATAGAATTGGGGCAGAGAGGGAGGGGGGTATTATTAGGGGGGGGGGACGACAAAAAGCACAGACTGCTGACAAAATAATATGCCAATAAGTCAGAAATAAAACAAAAACCTTCAGGTTAAAGATGGTGATGGATAACAAAGCTGCATAAATCCCCATTGAGAGCTAAGCAGTCCTATGTTTTATTATTATACTTATTGTTATAGTAGCTGGAAGGCACAGTGCTCCAAATTAGGGAAAGACCCAGTATCAGGAAACCACCGGGTCTCAAGCATTTTGGATACCAGATCCCATGCCTGTGTATTGTTTTATATTTTATATTAAAAAAAAAATACAATGATGAAAGCTAGAAATAAGGGCACAATATCAGAATCCAAATGGCTATAATACTTACATTTTTGATCAGGACAAAAAAATAAAATAAAAAAATATATAAATATCAGATCAGGGTAAATCTCCGTTAAAGGGGAAGTCACCCCAAAATGAAATGTTTGCCTAATTGGTTTTCAAGTACAGGTATGGGATCCGTTATTCGGAAACCCGTTATACAGAAAGCTCCGAATAACGGAAAGCCTGACTCCATTTTAATCAAATAATTCTGATTTTTAAAATGTATGTCCTTTTTCTCTGTAGTAATAAAACTGTACATTGTATTTGATACCAACTAAGATATAATTACCCCTTATTGGGGCAGAACAGCCCTATTGGGTTTATTTCATGGTTAAATGATTCCCTTTTCTCTGTAATAATAAAACAGTACCTGTACTTGATCCCAACTAAGATATAATTACCCCTTATTGGGGCAGAACAGCCCTATTGGGTTTATTTCATGGTTAAATGATTCCCTTTTCTCTGTAATAATAAAACAGTACCTGTACTTGATCCCAACTAAGATATAATTACCCCTTATTGGGGCAGAACAGCCCTATTGGGTTTATTTAATGGTTAAATGATTCCCTTTTCTCTGTAATAATAAAACTGTACCTGTACTTGATCCCAACTAAGATATAATTACCCCTTATTGGGGCAGAACAGCCCTATTGGGTTTATTTAATGGTTAAATGATTCCCTTTTCTCTGTAATAATAAAACAGTACCTGTACTTGATCCCAACTAAGATATAATTACCCCTTATTGGGGGCAGAACAGCCCTATTGGGTTTATTTCATGGTTAAATGATTCCCTTTTCTCTGTAATAATAAAACAGTACCTGTACTTGATCCCAACTAAGATATAATTACCCCTTATTGGGGCAGAACAGCCCTATTGGGTTTATTTCATGGTTAAATGATTCCCTTTTCTCTGTAATAATAAAACAGTACCTGTACTTGATCCCAACTAAGGTATAATTGATCCTTATTGGATGCAAAACAATCCTATTGGGTTTAATTAATGTTTTATTGATGTTTTAGTAGATCCAAATAACGGAAATACCCTTGGTCCCGAGCATTCTGGATAATGGGTCCTATACCTGTACATGTAACTGCTAGGGAAAGCAAGAGGGTCTGTCGCTTATTGAAGGGGGGGGTTGTTTATCTTTTGTTACATTGTTTCCAATGTCAGAAAGAGCAGGGCAGAGAATAGCAATGGCAATTTAATGAATGTATATTGGAAAGTTGATTATAATTAGACTTTCTTTCATTGTGCATCATTTGATTTTGGGCGTTCCGTCCCCCTGAAGGCGTGCAACGTGCCGACTGAAACGGTCTATTCTCTGTGGATACTGAGTGGGGTGCTGGCAGAGGGATAACAGAGCAGGTATTAAGAAACGTAAACAGCTCTCACATGCAAGGAAACTAGGTTACAAGGACCACGGCACAAAAAGCATTCACCGGTCACCATGGCAAACAGGAAGTGCAATGCTTAGCAACCACAAGCCCAAAAGCACAGAAGCGCATACCTTTAGCTTGGAATGAAAATCACGAGATTTCCTTCTGGCAAGAACCTGAATGTGACTAGACACCTGCAGGGTAGGGGAAGGGAGGAAAACAAAGGGGGGGGGGAAAAAAAAAAAAAAAAGCCTGTAACCATGGATATTAAAAAGCCCTTCAAGCCGGGCCAGCCAGACGTACCTTAATGGCCGCTTGGATTTCTCGAACTTTCTTTCTTGCTAAGACCTGTATGTGACTAGACACCTACGGGGTTCCGATTTAAAAAAAAAAATAGAAATAAAATAAAAAAAAAATATATGTATAAAAATAAAGGGATTTTTTTTTTTTAAATATATTTCGGAGGATTTTGGTTTATTGTTTACGGTGCTGGAATAATTCATCCCAAAGCTTTGAGAATTCAGCAAGGGGGGACAGTAACTATTGATTTAAAAAAAAATATTATGACATTGTATGTATCGATAATAAAGTGGGATTTACATTTATAGGACACAAAAACCAAACCTGGTCTGAAAGAAAAAGTCTGACACTTCAAATACATGAAATTGTTATAAATGTTCTACATCTCTGATGATATTGAATCAACACTTAAACAATCAATTTATAAATTCAATAGGGATGCACAGAATCCAAGATTCGGCCGAGTCTTTTTCAAAGGATTTGGGGTTTGGCCGGATCCTCAAATACAGGTATGGGGACCCATTATCCAGAATGCTCAGGACCTGGGGTTTTCCGGATAAGGGGTGTTTCCGTAATTCAAATCTCCTACCTTAAGTCTGCTAAGAAAATTATTTAAACAGTAATTTAACCCAATAGGATTGCTTTGGCTCCAATAAGGATTAATTATATCTTAGTTGGGATCAAGTACAGGTACTGTTTTATTATTACAGAGAAAAGGGAATCATTTAACCATTAAATAAACCCAATAGGGCTGTTCTGCCCCAATAAGGGGTAATTATATCTTAGTTGGGATCAAGTACAGGTACTGTTTTATTATTACAGAGAAAAGGGAATCATTTAACCATTAAATAAACCCAATAGGGCTGTTCTGCCCCCAATAAGGGGTAATTATATCTTAGTTGGGATCAAGTACAGGTACTGTTTTATTATTACAGAGAAAAGGGAATCATTTAACCATTAAATAAACCCAATAGGGCTGTTCTGCCCCAATAAGGGGTAATTATATCTTAGTTGGGATCAAGTACAGGTACTGTTTTATTATTACAGAGAAAAAGGAATCATTTAACCATTAAATAAACCCAATAGGGCTGTTCTGCCCCAATAAGGGGTAATTATATCTTAGTGGGGATCAAGTACAGGTACTGTTTTATTATTACAGAGAAAAGGGAATCATTTAACCATGAAATAAACCCAATAGGGCTGTTCTGCCCCAATAAGGGGTAATTATATCTTAGTTGGGATCAAGTACAGGTACTGTTTTATTATTACAGAGAAAAGGGAATCATTTAACCATTAAATAAACCCAATAGGGCTGTTCTGCCCCCAATAAGGGGTAATTATATCTTAGTTGGGATCAAGTACAGGTACTGTTTTATTATTACTACAGAGAAAAGGGAAATCATTTTGAAAAATTAAAATTATTTGCTTATAATGGAGTCTATGGGAGATGGCCTTTCTGTAATTCGGAACTTTCTGGATAACGGCTTTCTGGATAAGGGGTCCCATACCTGTAGTAGATTCGGTGCATCCCTAATATTAAATGATATGAACATAGAGCATTTGTGTGCACAATACACAATATGCCCAGTTTCTTTCTAACTGTATAGCATAACCTTGTGTAAAACCAGAAGGGACCAAATCCATTGAATAAGCTGAAATATAATACAATGGAAAGCTTCTCACAAATGTTTTTGAGTTTTATCAAGGAATGCATCAAACATACAACTTGAATATAGATAACCAGGTTTAATGGAAATAATAACCTCCTTTTTGATATGAGTTCAGTTGGGCTCATAGGAAAAAGGTGCATTAACACTTATCTAAACACATACATATATGGTTCCTTAGATACAGAGGAAACCAGGATAGTCTGCCTTTGACTAGAAGGGTCCATTTCCCCACCCCTTAGGCTGGCAGAGTCATTCAGCCACTCCCACGCCTTGTTTCATTAAAGGATAGAGTCTCTCTGCTTTCCGTGGTTGGCAGTACACAGATTTTCTGGAAAGTAGAGGGAATTCAAGTCCCAGAATCCATTTCTTTAACATTAACACAAGGCTTAGTGACACTGCTAGCCTGAGGGGGCTGAGGAAATACACCCTGTTAGTCAAAGGCAGACTTTCTTGGTTTCCTCTCAATTCACAAAAAAAAACTCATGTCACAAGGGTTGGCAGTATTTTTTTTTATTGTTTTTATTTAATTTAATGCGGCACATAAAGGGTTTTTCCACTGGTATATATTTTGCCCCCTCGGGTTCAAACCTGTTGTGTTCATTAAAAATGATAGAAGGCATTGGAGGTGCAGGGGGTTCCTATGCAATGAGATATAATGCTATTAATGTTGTTACATAGTTAGGATTTCTCTTTGACTAATGACCTTTTATTGCAAGGGGAAAAAAAATCATTGTTCTTACCATTTATGCCTTTGGGCTTTGTAAAAGATAAATTAATTGAAAAAAAAAATTTCCATTGTAACCTTGAACACAGACCGGAATGATCGCATTACTAAGATAATTGTCCCTGAACAAGGCATAGAGAAAAAATGTAATTACAGGTACAATTTTGTCTGTGTGTGTGTGAGGGAATATTCTCTATATTGCACCCCCCTCCCAGTGCCAAACAGGCATCACCTATCTGAAGCATTAATACCAAGACAGTCAAGTCTCTGCAAATAAAACTGTAAATGTTATATTCTTTCTATGCTCCAAATACGGAAATTCATACTAAAACACAGGCCGTACGGATGTTGTGGCTGAAGGAAACTGCTCAGTAAAGGTTCATAATTTCTCCGAATGCATTTTAATGAAGCGCAGGCTGGTTTTTCAGAATGAGCTAATGGATTAAAAAAAAGAAAAACAAGGAAAAGCGTGAAAAGACTCCCAGCAGCCCTGACTCGGTGCTGTTTGTGCTGAATCATCGCTTGCTTTCTACTATGTACTGAAACATAAGAGCTCTGACAATGTAAGGAGCCTTTGTTTGGAGAGTGCACACAAACAGAGAGGCAGCCGAGCACTAAATCTGGAGGAACTCGGCACACTGCCCTTATCCAAAGCTGATTTGGGTGGAAAAAAAAAACTGGTGCCGTATTAAATTGGTGGCTTAAATAAACATATTACATGATCAGTGATTAAAAGGTTCCAAAAAGGTTCCATGAGTTAGTGGGTTCCTCTACCCAGCGTATCATTCGGATACAAACATTGAAGCACTCGGCTCAGTTGTGCCGGATTTGTGGGGAGAAAAGGGGTTATGCACTGAAGTGATGTGTGGGTTTGGTCCGACCCATTTCCCCCCAGAGGTGGGTCTCAGTTATGCCAAATTTGTGCGGAGAAAAGAGGTTATGCACTGAAGTGATGTGTGGGTTTGGTCCGACCCATTTCCCCAAAGGTGGGTCTCAGTTGTGCTGGATTTGTGGGGAGAAAAGGGGTTATGCACTGAAGTGATGTGAGGGTTTGGTCCGACCCATTTCCCCCCAGAGGAGGGTCTCAGTTATGCCAAATTTGTGCGGAGAAAAGAGGTTATGCACTGAAGTGATGTGTGGGTTTGGTGCAACCCATTTCCCCCCAGAGGTGGGTCTCAGTTATGCCAAATTTGTGCGGAGAAAAGAGGTTTTGCACTGAAGTGATGTGTGGGTTTGGTCCGACCCATTTCCCCAAAGGTGGGTCTCAGTTGTGCCAGATTTGTGGGGAGAAAAGGGGTTTGCACTGAAGTGATGTGTGGGTTTGGTCCGACCCATTTCCCCCAGAGGTGGGTCTCAGTTGTGCCAAATTTGTGGGGAGAAAAGGGGTTATGCACTGAAGTGATGTGTGGGTTTGATCCGACCCATTTCCCCCCAGAGGTGGGTCTCAGTTACGCCAAATTTGTGGGGAGAAAAGAGGTTTTGTACTGAAGTGATGTGTGGGTTTGATCCGACCCATTTCCCCCCAGAGGTGGGTCTCAGTTACGCCAAATTTGTGGGGAGAAAAGAGGTTTTGTACTGAAGTGATGTGTGGGTTTGGTGCGACCCATTTCCCCCAGAGGTGGGTCTCAGTTGTGCCGGATTTGTGGGGAGAAAAGGGGTTATGCACTGAAGTAATGTGTGGGGTTTGGTCCGACCTATCTCCCCCAGAAGTGGGAAATGGGTTTTGCCAAATTTGTGCAGAGAAAAGGGGTTTTGCACTGGAGTGATGTGCGGGTTTGGTCCGACCCCCAGAGGTGGGTGACACGTAGGCCAAATTTGCCAATGGCTCCTCTGCTCCCCCACCTCTCCATGCTATTCCAAGCCCCACAAGTGACATGGTGGCGTTTGTTAAAGACTCATGTTTGCCCCCCTGATGATGTCAGAAAAGGGGTGTAACAGGCACAGATTTATAAATGGCGGGCTGGGTCAGGCGTGGCTTGAAGTCTCTGGGGTTAGCGTCAAGTAAGAGGCAAATATATTTCGACCCGCACATCATCAATGCACTTTTAATATTAGTGAGTTTCTAAATATGGATTGGGGGGTCCATGCAACATTTTAAAAGAGAAACTCTGAAAACACAAGGGTATTTACCCTCCCTATTGACAATATATGGGACAAAATATATGGCAGCACCTACTGGGTTATGCAAATCCAACAATGGGTTTCTTCAATGTCTCAAAGGGATGCACCCAATCCACTATCTTCCTTTGTAAAGGATTCGAATCCGGAACCGAAACCTGGATTTGGTGCATCCCTAGAGGTGAAAAGGTTGGATAAGGAGCAACAAAAGAGGCCAAACATGATGTAAAATCGGAAAACGGTGCCAGCTTGGCCAATCTGTACAGGTCATGCCGACATCCGATCAATGAAATTTGGTTGCCGAGATCTGTGCCTGACTATCGTATGCACTATCCAAACACGCACGGAACATCTGCAGAACAAAAACATGTCTCCTGCAAAACATGGAGGCTGCACGGGGCCGGCTGTATTGAAATAGAATTACAATGGGAGGGAAGGAAAGAATTTCGCAGCGAGCGGAAAGCAAATATTGGGGCATAGGCAGCGCGCTGAAGGGAAGCAGAATGTGCCGCTGTTTGATAAGAACGTTCCAGACAGCGAATGGGAAGAGGCTGCTATGTGTGAGTTACGCTGGAACAGAATAACCATACCGGGGTCTGAGCTGGAGATTCAGGCGCAAACATCTGGCGCTGCTTTACCCCAGACCCGACACACAAGTTGCTGTTACCCCGGGAGATGTGCCAGTTCTATGGGCAGGTAGGGGCAATAAAAAGCAATGAACCCTCTCTAGCTGTTTTCCTACAGTGGGTAAATGGAATGGTTCTACTAAGCCCCAATTATCTCTATATATCATGCCCCTCCCCAGATTCTTAGTGTAAAGGACTGAATACAGTCCCACAGTTAAGGATCCACGCTTAATCAGAAACGACACCCAGGTTTATCAGTATGTCTAATCTTTGATTTATGTGCCCTTGAATTGATGGCATGGCACTGTCTAAGGGAAACACTATGGCACCTCCTACCCATATGTATAAATACAAATATACAGAGAAGGAATGTTCTGGCCACACAATAAGCTGTACCCCCATACTGTACTGTCTAAGGGAAACACTATGGCACCTCCTACCCATATGTATAAATACAAATATACAGAGAAAGAATGTTCTGGGCACACAATAAGCTGTACCCCCATACTGTACTGTCTAAGGGAAACACTATGGCACCTCCTACCCATATGTATAAATACAAATATACAGAGAAGGAATGTTCTGGGCACACAATAAGCTGTACCCCCATACTGTACTGTCTAAGGGAAACACTATGGCACCTCCTACCCATATGTATAAATACAAATATACAGAGAAGGAATGTTCTGGGCACACAATAAGCTGTACCCCCATACTGTACTGTCTAAGGGAAACACTATGGCACCCCCTACCCATATGTATAAATACAAATATACAGAGAAGGAATGTTCTGGGCACACAATAAGCTGTACCCCCATACTGTACTGTCTAAGGGAAACACTATGGCACCCCCTACCCATATGTATAAATACAAATATACAGAGAAGGAATGTTCTGGGCACACAATAAGCTGTACCCCCATACTGTACTGTCTAAGGGAAACACTATGGCACCTCCTACCCATATGTATAAATACAAATATACAGAGAAGGAATGTTCTGGGCACACAATAAGCTGTACCCCCATACTGTACTGTCTAAGGGAAACACTATGGCACCTCCTACCCATATGTATAAATACAAATATACAGAGAAGGAATGTTCTGGCCACACAATAAGCTGTACCCGCATACTGTACTGTCTAAGGGAAACACTATGGCACCTCCTACCCATATGTATAAATACAAATATACAGAGAAAGAATGTTCTGGGCACACAATAAGCTGTACCCCCATACTGTACTGTCTAAGGGAAACACTATGGCACCTCCTACCCATATGTATAAATACAAATATACAGAGAAGGAATGTTCTGGGCACACAATAAGCTGTACCCCCATACTGTACTGTCTAAGGGAAACACTATGGCACCTCCTACCCATATGTATAAATACAAATATACAGAGAAGGAATGTTCTGGGCACACAATAAGCTGTACCCCCATACTGTACTGTCTAAGGGAAACACTATGGCACCCCCTACCCATATGTATAAATACAAATATACAGAGAAGGAATGTTCTGGGCACACAATAAGCTGTACCCCCATACTGTACTGTCTAAGGGAAACACTATGGCACCCCCTACCCATATGTATAAATACAAATATACAGAGAAGGAATGTTCTGGGCACACAATGTATCTACTGTATATAAGCCAGTGGGTCACTGACTTACACATACAGTTTCCAAAATGCTTTGGTTTAGTTGCCCTTTATTAAATGCTTAGAACATCCCACAGCAGCCTTGCTCCGGTACAGAATTGCCTTTCTGTGTTCAGGGAAAGTTCTATGCAACCCTGATTGTTTTCTTGGGTCCTTTAACAACGACTTCCGTCTCTTTAGAAAATGACAGAAAATTCTCTATACCTATGCATTAGAACTGCTTTAGAAAAGGCTCCGGGATACGTTGGCATGCCATGTTTATAATTATCGACAATCACGTTGGCTTTAAGGCAGCGCTGCATAATTGCCACAGATTGCTAGCTTTTTCCTTAGAGATGCAAAGCCCCGGCTATTTATTTAAATTACGGATTTCTGTTAGTCATTACACAGCCTAATTGTCCGAAATGGGAACGCAAACCTTCACCGACAGAAATGAAATCTACGAAAATGGGCAAATTATCAAATATCTAAGAATACCACATTAAAGGGGGGGTATGCATATTTGTGAGCTCGGTTAAGCTTTTATTTTCCATTTAAAAAAGTAAAGTACAAGAGCACAGAACATTGTGTCTCTGTATATTTGTATTTATACATATGGGTAGGAGGTGCCATAGTGTTTCCCTTAGACAGTACAGTATGGGGGTACAGCTTACTGTGTGCCCAGAACATTCCTTCTCTGTATATTTGTATTTATACATATGGGTAGGGGGTGCCATAGTGTTTCCCTTAGACAGTACAGTATGGGGGTACAGCTTATTGTGTGCCCAGAACATTCCTTCTCTGTATATTTGTATTTATACATATGGGTAGGGGGTGCCATAGTGTTTCCCTTAGACAGTACAGTATGGGGGTACAGCTTATTGTGTGCCCAAAACATTCCTTCTCTGTATATTTGTATTTATACATATGGGTAGGAGGTGCCATAATGTTTCCCTTAGACAGTACAGTATGGGGGTACAGCTTATTATGTGCCCAGAACATTCCCTCTCTGTATATTTGTATTTATACATATGGGTAGGAGGTGCCATAGTGTTTCCCTTAGACAGTACAGTATGGGGGTACAGCTTATTGTGTGCCCAGAACATTCCTTCTCTGTATATTTGTATTTATACATATGGGTAGGAGGTGCCATAGTGTTTCCCTTAGACAGTACAGTATGGGGGTACAGCTTATTGTGTGCCCAGAACATTCCTTCTCTGTATATTTGTATTTATACATATGGGTAGGAGGTGCCATAGTGTTTCCCTTAGACAGTACAGTATGGGGGTACAGCTTATTGTGTGCCCAGAACATTCCTTCTCTGTATATTTGTATTTATACATATGGGTAGGAGGTGCCATAGTGTTTCCCTTAGACAGTACAGTATGGGGGTACAGCTTATTGTGTGCCCAGAACATTCCTTCTCTGTATATTTGTATTTATACATATGGGTAGGAGGTGCCATAGTGTTTCCCTTAGACAGTACAGTATGGGGGTACAGCTTATTGTGTGCCCAGAACATTCCTTCTCTGTATATTTGTATTTATACATATGGGTAGGAGGTGCCATAGTGTTTCCCTTAGTGAAGTTCAATGCTTTGCATATAGAATGCCATTATTTCTCATTCCTTATGTTTAAAGGTCAGATTATATTAAAATGATGGTGTCACACAAAAAAAGTCAATGGACTCTGAGTTTTAAAGGGGACCTGTCACCCTAAGAAATAATTCCAAATCCTTTTCTATTATGTTAGTTGAGCAAAATAAACTTTACTTAGACTATCGTATATAAATTATTTCATTTTTTTCCCCTTCGCTCTTGGAATGATACAGTCACAGCCAGCAGGCCGACGCCATTTTGTAATCATTGTTATTAGGGCAAAGCTTTGTAACCCTTCCAAAATCTTATGCATTCGCTATGTGCTACGTGATATCTAGGAAGTGCTAAATGGAAAATGTAAGTAATTGCAATTAAAAATCTGAGCTGTCAATTATATATTGCCTGCCTCGCCTCTATGCCGCAGGCATAGAGGCGGGGCAGGCAATATATGATTGACAGCTCAGATTTTTAAAAACATAAAAACAGGTATGGATGTAGGACAGGTACAACAGGTATGGATGGATTGACCACAGCCAATCACAGTGGCCTCCTGAAGAAACCACCGCTGCTGGTTGCATTATCCAATGAAATTAAAGCTGGATACTCCTGATAGGAGACCATAAAAGCTAAACAAAATGGCACCCTAAAAAGTTCACCCTTTTACATCATATGCCAGAGCAATTCACATTTTTAGCTTTATAGGACAATAAAAATAATCATTATATTGTTACCTGTTTCCTGGTCCGCGTTTTTCCTGTCCTTAATTTGATATATCGGGCTATCAGTTCATTCCTACCTGAAATAAAGGGGGGGGGGGGAACACACTTAGAATCGGGCAGAATCTTTTGTTGTTTCATATATAGTAAATACGGTATATTTGCCAGTTACCCTACTGACCAGCAGCTAATGAGTGTAAAGCTCTGTAGGCAAAATTCCCAGAGTGCCCAGTGCGAATGGAACGGCAATGCAAAACATGTGACTATGGCACGCTGCACAGAATACTGGGGCTTTAACCAATTATAATCATCTTTATAGGCATACCCGTGCTGATATGTCTGGTATGATTGGCAGGGGGGCTTTGTTCCCCTTTAGTTCCAACACATGGATACTCCGAACCCATTAGTCATATTGACAAGATCACATAATACTCGGTTACTATATATTATCCTTTACCTGTATATCATATAATGCAGAGCTTTACAGGGACTCTTCAACACTGTCTCTTCCCCAGTGAGCTTACAATCTAAGGTCCCTATCACATTCCCATCAGTCCCTGCCCCAGTGAGCTTACAATCTAAGGTCCCTATCACATTCCAATCAGTCCCTGCCCCAGTGAGCTTACAATCTAAGGTCCCTATCCCATTCCCATCAGTCCCTGCCCCAGTGAGCTTACAATCTAAGGTCCCTATCACATTCCCATCAGTCCCTGTACCAGTGAGCTTACAATCTAAGGTCCCTATCCCATTCCCATCAGTCCCTGCCCCAGTGAGCTTACAATCTAAGGTCCCTATCACATTCCCATCAGTCCCTGCCCCAGTGAGTTTAAAATCTAAGGTCCCTATCCCATTCCCATCAGTCCCTGCCCCAGTGAGCTTACAATCTATGTTCCCTATCACACTAACACTAGTTTAATAAGGCCCAGAGACACAACTCCTTTAATAAAAGCTTATATATGTAAGTTTCCCGCAGGAAATCCCGTTGTTCCCTAAGTAAACCCGGCTTAGCAAAGGAAGCTTTCCTGCCCAGAAAATGATTTGCAGTTCAACAGCGACTTAAGTCTTTGGGTCAATAACCCTGGCGCCCTCTATTTGAACACAAAGGGGGTAATGTGGGGGCACTGGGGGGCAGTAAGACAGGTGCGTAGGTAACACACACACACCCAGGCAGCGCCAGAGGGCCTGGAACAGGAGGGCCAGTGTGCAGGAAGCAGGAGGGCACGTGACGCCGGCCAAATAAACAGCATCTGGGGGTTTTAAATGACAGGCCTTCACCCAGCAAGCCCGCACTGTAATCTCCCCCAGATGAGGCGCAGGCCCTACTACCTTCAATAATTCACACACACACACTGTGTACACATCACACGACAATAAGGGCATTCATGCAACCTCCTGTTCCGCAGATCAAAGCGCCCAAACGGACGGCTCCCGAGCATGCCTACTGCTGAATAATTCATTTCATGGCACTGAGAGGAGAAAAAATACGGCTCAGCGGGCGTCGGTTGGCTCGAGCCCTTTTCTGTGTGGTATGCCCAGCGCTGAATGGGAAAGGGGGGGAAAAGTCCTCCAAAGAGTGAGAGAGAGGTCCAACGGGCCAAACTGCAGCCATAATACAAAAGTACACGGCACGGATGCCAAATGGCTTAGGCCCTGGGGATAATGCCGACTGCCATCATATAAAAAGTGCTGCCAAATCCCTGAGAAATATGGGAAATACTATGTAATGTTGTGCAGTTTGGGGAAAAATAAAATGTATATTATTCTTTAAACTGCCTTGATTTTTATGGGGTACTTTTATTTCTAAAGGCAAATAATTCCCTCTGTTATTTAACATTTTATTCTTGAACCAACAAATGTATTTGTAGCTGTAATATTGGTGTGTAGGCGCCATCTCAGTGCCTTGTGCCTGAGTCTGAGCTTTCAGCCAGCGCTACACATTAGAACTGCTTTCAGCTAACCTATTGTTTCTCCTACTCCCATGTAACTGGAGGAGTCCCAAGCCGGACTTGGATTTCTTACTATTGAGTGCTATTCTGATACCTACTGGGAGCTGCTATCTTGCTCCCTTCCCATTGTTCTGCTGATCGGCTGCTGGGGGTGAGGGGGTGGATATCACTCCAACTTGCAGCGCAGCAGTAAAGTGTGCCTGAGTCTGAGCTTTCAGCCAGCGCTACACATTAGAACCGCTTTCAGGTAACCTATTGTTTCTCCTACTCCCATGTAACTGGAGGAGTCCCAAGCCGGACTTGGGTTTCTTACTATTGAGTGCTATTCTGATACCTACTGGGAGCTGCTATCTTGCTCCCTTCCCATTGTTCTGCTGATCGGCTGCTGGGGGTGAGGGGGGGGGGATATCACTCCAACTTGCAGCGCAGCAGTAAAGTGAGACTGAAGTTTATCAGAGCACAGGTTACATGGCTGTGGCACCCTGGGAAATGAAGAATATGGCTAGCCCCATGGGAAAAACAGATTACAATGCAGGATTCTGCTGGAAAACTTTTACTGATGGGTTTGGAACAAAATGAAAGTTGGTTTGGAATATAAAAGTCTCCCCTCTGTGCGGCAAATACCGCAAAACCCAAACCAGGAAGCCCATTCCCACTCACTAACACACAGTACCTGCCTTGATCCTAAGAAAAACAATCATTGCCGTTTTAGATTTTCGGTGGTAAAAAGCTGCCGCTTTCTGCAACTGAGATTTTCTTGGAAAACAGGAAAGTGCAGCCCTAAATATCTGAAATCTAAACCACTAATGTGACAAAAGGGGGGGAAACAACCAGTGCTATTAGGGCTTGCGTGAATACAGAAAAGGGTGGAGGGGGGGTAATTATGTGAAGCTAAAAGGTAACTACAAAGCATGTAGGTCAGTGTCTGTGTAACCAGCTCCCAATGTTAAATTAGATAAACTAGTGAAACCGTATCCCTTTACTTTAGATATACATTAAAGGCAAACACGGACATTCCTTCTACCCTGCTTATAGATTTTCCCAATTAAAGGGATGATCTGGGCCTTTTCATTTGGTGGGTGTTTTCCCTCAAATCCTAAACGGCAAGCGGAGTTACGTTCCGGCTGATTGATTAAACGGTGTTTAGTAGAATCAGCCCTTTGTATCTGAAAAATCAATATAATATATCGGTCTTATCATCCCTTTACCTGGGCAGGTACAGAAAATGCATTTGAATCATCACCGGCACGTAAATACAAATTTACCTACCTTATTTATATAAATACAATTTATTTACCTTATTTGTATAAACACAATTCAACTGGCCTAATTAAGTAAACACAAATTAGCTGGCCTATTTATGTAGGTACAATGTAATTGGCCTGTTTATGTAACTGCAATTTAATTGGCCTATTTAAGTATCTATCAGTTTAATTTACTACTATATGAATGTTGCTAAAACAATTCTGTACTGTACAAGAGACGGGTAATAGTTGCCCTGTATGAAATATTATGCACCATTAAAGGGCTAGTTCCCCTTTAATGTGATAGGATGCCCTGTTCCCAAGAACTTTGTAATTGGTCTTCATTTGTTATAGTCTTTAAATGCCTTCCTACTCCGCCTCTTTCCATTATTTGACAAAAAATAACTATTGCTCAATAATATTTCAGGCTACAGTCTTGTTATTGTTACTTTTTATCACTTATTTATATTTAACTCAGGCCTTTCCTATTCATCTTTCATTCAAACCACTGCCTGGTTGCTAGAGTAAACTGTCCCCTAGCAACAGGTAGCTGCTGATATTCCCAACTGGAGAGCTGCCAAACTAATTAAAAAAAAATGAATGCCAATCGCTTCCTGCCCCACAATATCCGTCTCTATCATACAAATAGTTAATTTAAAGGTGAACTAACCCTTCAGTAATCTGAGCTCTAATTTAACCAGACAGGGAACAAGGCCACAGGACTTTATCTAACATCGGAGCGCACGTGTGCCCCCCCCTTGAGTTCCGGGTCCCTTCTCCCCTTACAAATAAAACCGTCAGCGCCGATCTGAAGCGGAACAATCATCCGGGGAATGGCGGGCCCTTTATAGATCGCAACTCTGATTTAAATGAGAAAAGTGCAAGCGAGCGTCGAGGGGTCTTTGTAGGAATATATGAAGGTTCCACGGCTGCCAATCAAGAGGGGGGGAAACAGCAGGCTGAACTAGCGGTGACCCCCCCCCCCCCCGCCCCAATGGAAGCTGCCTGCCAGCTGTGCGCGCTCCGGTGACTCCCCTTTTCCGCATTATTCAGGATGGTTTAA
The DNA here is from genome assembly GCF_000004195.4 of Xenopus tropicalis. Classification (NCBI taxonomy): domain Eukaryota; kingdom Metazoa; phylum Chordata; class Amphibia; order Anura; family Pipidae; genus Xenopus; species Xenopus tropicalis. Next base: position 6,579,966 of record NC_030680.2, on the reverse strand, counting down.
TCTTAATCACAATAATCTGTGGAAATCCTGGAGCCCGGCAATTGGCATTTAGAGGCGGCCTACAAAAGGCCAGCCGTGCATATTTTATAAACCTGTCCGACAGCATCTGACACCTCGCTCCCCGTCAGATCCAATTGAGCAGATTAAAGGGGAAGCTGCCCCGGCAGAGGAAGTATCACAGGACGGAATGGAATCCACCATTCAGCATTTTTTCAGCAGGATTCAGATTCCATGGTCCGAACAGAATCCGAATCTTAAAAACATGTGACTTTTCGTCACATGAACATGGAAGCTGGAAATGTTACCAAGCCACTTCCTGGTTGCTAAGGTAACTTGGACCCTAGCAACCAAATAGCAGCTGAAATGGAGAGCTGCAGAACTGAAATAACTAAAAAAAAGTAAGATTAATAAAAAATGAAGACCAATTGCAATCTGTCTCAAAATATTATTCTCTACATCAGCGGTCCCCAAACTACGGATATTTAGGTTGTACTTCCCCTTTAATGTCGATATACCACCATCTTGTAAGCTCTTTTGGCAGGGCTCTCTTCCCCTCCTGTATCGGTTACTGATTGCTTTATATGTTACTCCTTGTAGAGTGTAAGCTCTTTTGGGCAGGGCTCTCTTCCCCTCCTGTATCGGTTACTGATTGCTTTATATGTTACTCCTTGTAGAGTGTAAGCTCTTTTGGGCAGGGCTCCCTTCCCCTCCTGTATCGGTTACTGATTGCTTTATATGTTACTCCTTGTAGAGTGTAAGCTCTTTTGGGCAGGGCTCCCTTCCCCTCTTGTATCAGTTACTGATTGCTTTATATGTTACTCCTTGTAGAGTGTAAGCTCTTTTGGGCAGGGCTCTCTTCCCCTCTTGTATCGGTTACTGATTGCTTTATATGTTACTCCTTGTAGAGTGTAAGCTCTTTTGGGCAGGGCTCTCTTCCCCTCTTGTATCGGTTATTGGTTGCTTTATATGTTACTCCTTGTAGAGTGTAAGCTCTTTTGGGCAGGGCTCTCTTCCCCTCCTGTATCTGTTATTGGTTGCTTTATATGTTACTCCTTGTAGAGTGTAAGCTCTTTTGGGCAGGGCTCCCTTCCCCTCCTGTATCGGTTATTGATTGCTTTATATGTTACTCTGTATGCCCAATGTATGTAACCCACTTATTGTACAGCGCTGCGGGATATGTTGGCGCTTTATAAATAAATGTTAATAATAATAATATTAGTGATGTTTGAGTGCAAAGAACCAGGCATTGATGCTGCAAAATTATAAATCGGAGTGGAGAAGGGACTAAAGCCCATCTGATTGGCTGCAGTTACCTAAATTTGTACATAAGAACTGGGGAGTCGTCCCGGCTACGGAGAGTACCATTTATGATCCCGCTGACATCAGAACACACCCCTGGATTGACAGGCCACACCCCCTACTTTCTTCTCCCCATGAACACTATAGGGAAGCTTGTGGGCAGCCACTCAGAGAGACAATGGATGCTTAAGAAAGGCTGAAACAAGCAGAGCCGGTAATGCCTTTGTTCTAATCCTCTTTATATTTGCATCTTAGAAATCAACAATAGAAACAACAGAAGCCGTGGGATTTCGCAGACACTGTATATTCCCAATAGGCAGGGAGGCTCAGTGGCCCCTGAGCGCAGCACTCTATGTACAGGAGAATCATTTTCCTTGGGCCGGAGATGATTAGAGAGTCGCTAGCGGCGGGAATTGCCGAAACCCAAAGATCTGCTGCTCCGACTGCTGCATGTACAGGCAGGTTCCTAATGCCTATGGCAAAGGGCAGAGACATTCAAAAAATGCGCCAAGTGCATCGCTTGCAGCGCAGGTTATAAATAAATCTGATGTGTTTGCATTCTTCCCTGCGAGCTAAATTATACACAATTATGTGGGAGATTGTGCTTTGGGTTCCAATGCACGGAATTTTCCTCTATACAGGGAGAACTTTCTGCTTGCGCTGCACACAATAAGCTGTACCCCCATACTGTACTGTCTAAGGGAACAACTATGGCACCCCCTACCCATATGTATAAATACAAATATACAGAGAAGGAATGTTCTGGGCACACAATAAGCTGTACCCCCATACTGTACTGTCTAAGGGAAACACTATGGCACCCCCTACCCATATGTATAAATACAAATATACAGAGAAGGAATGTTCTGGGCACACAATAAGCTGTACCCCCATACTGTACTGTCTAAGGGAACAACTATGGCACCTCCTACCCATATGTATAAATACAAATATACAGAGAAGGAATGTTCTGGGCACACAATAAGCTGTACCCCCATACTGTACTGTCTATGGGAAACACTATGGCACCCCCTACCCATATGTATAAATACAAATATACAGAGAAGGAATGTTCTGGGCACACAATAAGCTGTACCCTCATACTGTACTGTCTAAGGGAAACACTATGGCACCCCCTACCCATATGTATAAATACAAATATACAGAGAAGGAATGTTCTGGCACACAATAAGCTGTACCCCCATACTGTACTGTCTAACGGAAACACTATGGCACCCCCTACCCATATGTATAAATACAAATATACAGAGAAGGAATGTTCTGGGCACATAATAAGCTGTACCCCCATACTGTACTGTCTAAGGGAAACACTATGGCACCCCCTACCCATATGTATAAATACAAATATACAGAGAAGGAATGTTCTGGGCACACAATAAGCTGTACCCCCATACTGTACTGTCTAAGGGAAACACTATGGCACCTCCTACCCATTTGTTTCAATACAAATATACAGAGAAGGAATGCTCTGGGCACACAAATACTATACCCTCATACTGTACTGTTTAGTTAAAGGACAATACAATTGTGAAGACGAAATGAAGAGAGAGGCGTACGCTGACCTCCATGCTATGTGACAGTAAATGTACATTCTTGGAGGGAACGGTACATATAATGCGAAACATTTTTGTAACCTTGACAGCAGAATGTATTTCAGGGTACATAAAGGCCGTATCATATATTTTCCCTCTCGGGCCCCTGGAACATTTTCCTGCATCGCGTGTTATTTTAACGCATTATATTAAAAGCAAATATGTGAGAACGCTTCATAATTTCAAATAAATGAAATTTCTATTAAAATGGATTTTTTTTTCATAGTGCATATTTTCTTTTTCGTAGGTTTAGAAATCTGTCCGCACAAAAAAAAATAAAGAATGCGGCATTGTTCTCCTGGAAGGGACCCTGAAGAACTGGCCTCAAGGACTCGGCGCCATCGCCACATACAAACGGCTGTGACGTGCTGCCTGGCAGGGAATAAAGTCACATTGCTGATGGCTACACGTTGGTCAGTGCAATAGCCACGGCACCAAGCTACCGGCATGAAGTTGCCATTTATTATGCTTTATTTATACGCGCCGACACATTTACATAGGGCTTTATATCGATTCCCTGCCCCAGTGAGCTTACAATCTAAGGTCCCTATCACATTCCCATCAGTCCCTGCCCCAGTGAGCTTACAATCTAAGGTCCCTATCACATTCCCATCAGTCCCTGCCCCAGTGAGCTTACAATCTAAGGTCCCTATCACATTCCCATCAGCCCCTGCCCCAGTGAGCTTACAATCTAAGGTCCCTATCACATTCCCATCAGTCCCTGCCCCAGTGAGCTTACAATCTAAGGTCCCTATCACATTCCCATCAGTCCCTGCCCCAGTGAGCTTACAATCTAAGGTCCCTATCACATTCCCATCAGCCCCTGCCCCAGTGAGCTTACAATCTAAGGTCCCTATCACATTCCCATCAGCCCCTGCCCCAGTGAGCTTACAATCTAAGGTCCCTATCCCATTCCCATCAGCCCCTGCCCCAGTGAGCTTACAATCTAAGGTCCCTATCACATTCCCATCAGTCCCTGCCCCAGTGAGCTTACAATCTAAGGTCCCTATCACATTCCCATCAGTCCCTGCCCCAGTAAGCTTACAATCTAAGGCCCCTATCCCCTTCCCATCAGCCCCTGCCCCAGTGAGCTTACAATCTAAGGTCCCTATCCCATTCCCATCAGCCCCTGCCCCAGTGAGCTTACAATCTAAGGTCCCTATCACATTCCCATCAGTCCCTGCCCCAGTGAGATTACAATCTAAGGTCCCTATCACATTCCCATCAGTCCCTGCCCCAGTGAGCTTACAATCTAAGGACCCTATCACATTCCCATCAGTCCCTGCCCCAGTGAGCTTACAATCTAAGGTCCCTATCCCATTCCCATCAGTCCCTGCCCCAGTGAGCTTACAATCTAAGGTCCCTATCCCATTCCCATCAGTCCCTGCCCCAGTGAGCTTACAATCTAAGTTCCTCCTTACACAGCACACAATGGAGTCAAATCTATCAGAAGCCATCTATCCTGTAGAAGGAAAAAACAATAGAAAAACCCATGCAAGCAACAAGCACAACCTGCTCAGGTCAACATTGAACTCAGGGCCCCAGTCATTAGTGATGCCACAATGGTTTAAGCTGCTACATACAGGCCAATAATATTGAGATTCTGTCAGATACATTTCAGCAACAGTAATCCAAGATCAAGGGACAAATCTGCAAGATAAGAGTCAGGTTGGACATTGAGAAAGATCCAGAATTGCTGTACTCGGTTATAAAGCTGGCCACGCCCCTCGGAGTCTATGGGAGATGGACTTCCCATGATTGGTAACTTTCTGGATAATGGGTTACCAGATAACAGATCCCATATCTGTATCCTGATGTGCAAACTGATTTGCTATAAAGACACATAATCAAATCTATATAAATAACATTACAGATAAGGGACCTGTTGAGGACCGGGGCCTGGGTTCTGCCCCCAATAAGGGGTAATTATATCTTAGTTGGGATCAAGTACAGGTACTGTTTTATTATTACAGAGAAAAGTGGATCATTTAACCATTAAATAAACCCAATAGGGCTGTTCTGCCCCAATAATGGGTAATTATATCTTAGTTGGGATCAAGTACAGGTACTGTTTTATTATTACAGAGAAAAGTGGATCATTTAACCATTAAATAAACTCAATAGGGCTGTTCTGCCCCAATAATGGGTAATTATATCTTAGTTGGGATCAAGTACAGGTACTGTTTTATTATTACAGAGAAAAGGGAATCATTTAACCATGAAATAAACCCAATAGGGCTGTTCTGCCCCCAATAAGGGGTAATTATATCTTAGTTGGGATCAAGTACAGGAACTGTTTTATTATTACAGAGAAAAGGGAATCATTTAACCATTAAATAAACCCAGTAGGACTGTTCTGCCCCAATAAGGGGTAATTATATCTTAGTTGGGATCAAGTACAGGTACTGTTTTATTATTACAGAGAAAAGGGAATCATTTAACCATGAAATAAACCCAATGGGGCTGTTCTGCCCCAATAAGGGGTAATTATATCTTAGTTGGGATCAAGTACAGGTACTGTTTTATTATTACAGAGAAAAAGGGAATCTTTTTTTAAACATGTGAATTATTTGCTTATAATGGAGTCTATGGGAGACAGCCTTTCTGTAATTCGGAACTTTCTAGATTACAGATCTTATACCTGTACAAGTGTATACAGTGCCTAACAAGGTGGTAACACAAAGGGTGTTATGAAACAGTGAGAATAAAAACATCAGTACATGCTAGAATGAGCTCCTTGCCCCAAACAGCTTACAATCTATTATATATGTTTTTAGGTACAGTTGCAGCTATTTTATGCTTCACCAACCCTATATAAACTCTGAACTGATCTAATAACCCAAGGGAACCATCAATGGGTTCACCCTGACAGGCAGCTAATCCGTACAAATGAGAAATTAATTGCGTTAGCGCTTCACAGTGCGCCCATGAAGGTGCCGTCATTATTCTCCAATATATTTGCTTTAGCTCGTCACTCCCTGCTCATTCCCAGCGAACTGGCTCGTCCAGTCAATTAGTGGCGGATCACGAGGGAGTCATTAATGCCATCCATTACGACCCAAATCATTCTGTCAATTAAGCAGATCAGGCTGTGTCAGCGCGTATAGGGGGGCGCGCGTTATCCGCCGCGCTTTGATGAAGGCCACTCTCTCCGCTGAACCAGAATCGACGGTGACGACTCCCAGAATAATTTTACAAGATGAAAAGCCAAAATACGAGTTATTAGCTAGTCCCCCCCCCCCCCCCCGGAATTAAATCCAAGCAATTTTAAACGTGCTAAAGCAGCGCTGGCAGGGCCACTCGGCACCAATCAGACACGGGGTTAAATCAATATTTTCAATCTCTTACAATCAATTCTGGAGTTGGAAACTCGTTAGCAATTGACAGAATGTGTAAATGAAAACCCCGAACGTATGATTATTTGTTAAAATGGAAGCGGCACGTTGCAGCCGGCGGTTCTACTCTTTCCGGGGGATTCGCGGGGAATCAGGCAGCTACTCGCGCGCTAATGGAGAGGAGACGATCTAACCCCCGAGCGCCGCGCTCCCAAAATCTTTATCTAACGATCGGCGCATCGACGGGGACAGTTGGGAGATGTGACGAGCGTATTGTTAGCAGTGATTAGCACAATCAGCAGAGAATGAAATACGAGGCCTTGAAAGCGTTACCCACAAACGCACTTTTCCCAAAGTCACCATTATTTCTGGTTTGCAAGAAGAAAAAAAAAACAAAAACAAAAAAAAGATATTTTACCTTGATTTCTAAGAATCAGTTCAGGGCGACCTTTTCATTATTTTTGCTGATTACAAGGGAAATGGAATTTTTTTTTTTTTTTTTTTTTTATTCTTTGATGGGTAAAACGTCCTTCTAGTTTCCCAGCAAACAAAATGCAAACGCAATAAATACAAATTAAACAACAAAAAAAGCATTTGTTAATTTTCAGCATTCAAATTCTCTGTGAAAATGGGTTTATTTTCCCCTTTTGTCTTATGTTGGGTAAAATACAACCTGGACCCAAGGTCTTTCTGCAAACAGAACCTTAAGGTGGCCATACACGCACCGATATTATCGTACGAAACCTCGTTTCGTACGATAATCGGTGCGTGTATGGCATGTCAGCGAGCCGACCGATATCGCAGGAAGCTGCTGAAATCGGTCGGCTCGCCGATCGGCCAAGTTAGAAAATTTTGATCGGGCGCCATAGAAGGCGCCTGACCAAAATTCTCCCTTCAGAGCTGAATCGGCAGAAGGAGGTAGAAATCCTATTGTTTCTACCTCCTTACCTGCCGATTCAGCCCTGAATGGTGTGTGGCGGATCTGACGATGTTTCGTGCGACCGACGGTTGTACGAAACATCGTGAGATCGCCACGTGTATGGCCAGCTTTACTGAGCTGTTTAATTGCACAGATAATGGTAGGAATAGGCTCCTATACAGATGCCCCAAGTAACCATCACAGAGATATGGGAGGGCAGCGTATGGGCCCTTGTATGTATGGCCTATGTTTTGGCAAGTGGGAGGAAAACATAGTACAGGTATCGGACCCCTTATCCGGAAACCCCTTATCCAGAAAGCTCCGAATTACGGAATGCCTGTCTCCCATAGACTCCATTTTAATCAAATAATTCAGAATTTTAAAACTGATTTCCTTTTTCTATGTAGAAATAAAACAGAACCTTGTAATTGATTCCAAATAAGATATAATTAATCCTTATTGGATGCAAAACAATCCTATTGGGTTTAATTAATGTTTTATTGATTTTTTAGTAGATTTAAGGTATTAAGATCCAAATTACGGAAAGACCCCTTATCCGGAATACCCTTGGTCCCGAGCATTCTGGATAATGGGTCCTATACCTGTACAAGTATCAGTTATCCAGAAAGTTCAGAATAAAGGGAAGGCCATCACCCATAGACCCATTGTAATCAAATAATAATTATTATACTTATAACATATTTCCTTTTCAACTGTAATAAGAAAATGGTACCTGGTTCTTAATCCCGACTAAGATATAATTACCCCTTATTGGGTTTATTTAATGGTTAAATTATTCCCTTTTCTCTGTAATAATAAAACAGTACCTGTACTTGATCCCAACTAAGATATAATTACCCCTTATTGGGGCAGAACAGCCCTATTGGGTTTATTTAATGGTTAAATGATTCCCTTTTCTCTGTAATAATAAAACAGTACCTGTACTTGATCCCAACTAAGATATAATTACCCCTTATTGGGGCAGAACAGCCCTATTGGGTTTATTTAATGGTTAAATGATTCCCTTTTCTCTGTAATAATAAAACAGTACCTGTACTTGATCCCAACTAAGATATAATTACCCCTTATTGGGGCAGAACAGCCCTATTGGGTTTATTTAATGGTTAAATGATTCCCTTTTCTCTGTAATAATAAAACAGTACCTGTACTTGATCCCAACTAAGATATAATTACCCCTTATTGGGGGCAGAACAGCCCTATTGGGTTTATTTAATGGTTAAATGATTCCCTTTTCTCTGTAATAATAAAACAGTACCTGTACTTGATCCCAACTAAGATATAATTACCCCTTATTGGGGCAGAACAGCCCTATTGGGTTTATTTAATGGTTAAATGATTCCCTTTTCTCTGTAATAATAAAACAGTACCTGTACTTGATCCCAACTAAGATATAATTACCCCTTATTGGGGGCAGAACAGCCCTATTGGGTTTATTTCATGGTTAAATGATTCCCTTTTCTCTGTAATAATAAAACAGTACCTGTACTTGATCCCAACTAAGATATAATTACCCCTTATTGGGGCAGAACAGCCCTATTGGGTTTATTTCATGGTTAAATGATTCCCTTTTCTCTGTAATCATAAAACAGTACCTGTACTTGATCCCAACTAAGATATAATTACCCCTTATTGGGGGCAGAACAGCCCTATTGGGTTTATTTAATGGTTAAATGATTCCCTTTTCTCTGTAATAATAAAACAGTACCTGTACTTGATCCCAACTAAGATATAATCAATCTTATTCTTATTCACACAGATTTTGGTCCCCCTTTTTGCTTTCTCTACCTAACACCAAGCAGCCAGCCACTCAATCCTGCTGTGCGTCCCAGACTGGTAGTGAACTGCTTATGACTAAGTACCAGAAGGGTACGAAACGCGTAAGATGAAACTCTGCGGGGTCTGTACGCTTTTTAATATGGATATTTGAATAAAACCATCATTTTTAAGTTAAGATTTTGCAGTGAGTTTGGGATACTTTTTTTTTTATATAGATTGTAGATATGCCCTTTAATCTGGGGGCAGTAGCCTATTAACTTTGGCCCTTTTTGACTGGCCAATTTTGACCTTTGTGCTTTGCTTTCATTGCTCAGCCTGCAGCTGTATTATAGGGCTAATCACTGATTGGTTGCTGTCCAGGTGCAAATTTGCCCAGTCTTTATAAATGGCCCCCAGTAAGTCAGAAATGCACCTCTGCCCAGCAGCAGGACTAGCGTTTTTTGGATCAGGGGAGGCAGCACAAAAATAATAAAACCAATTTGAGAGATGATTATTAGATATATGCTGCAGCTGGGGTAGTTTCCCTATAATAGGAACGTAAATACTCTTAGCTAAGAAACAGCGTACAAAGGGTTACTGAGTAGTGAACGCATAAAGTGCCCGATGCCAATGAGACGCGGAACTAACGCCACCAATGAATGCCCGCCGCTGAACAATATTCTGAGTGTTCGTGGAATGGCAGGAAATCTTCCAGCACTTTCTAACATGGCAAATAGCACTTGACCTTTCTGAAATGCCCAATGTACCAAGAGTATGTGCACAATATGTACCGCGCGCTCGCTCCGCCGGCTGTCTGAAAAGCAATTGTGCTTGACCCGGGACTCAAGCCTCCCTGGCGCTCAAAGGAAAAACACAAGTCTCTCTGGTATGAAAGAGAATATTATATAATAGTGACACACAGGCCTGACTCCTACCCTGCATGATACACGGGCTCAGTGGCTGAGACAGGGGGCACATTCATGCACTGACAGAGCAGTGGTACTACATGCCATTGTGTGCCTACATGCCAATGGGGGATCAGTGCAGTGGGGCCCTACAGCTCATATTGATAGGGGTAAAGGTAAATGTAAGGTTATAGAGAAACAATCATGATATTTATCTTATTTAGGGAAACACTATGGCACCTCCTACCCATATGTATAAATACAAATATACAGAGAAGGAATGTTCTGGGCACACAATAAGCTGTACCCCCATACTGTACTGTCTAAGGGAAACACTATGGCACCCCCTACCCATATGTATAAATACAAATATACAGAGAAGGAATGTTCTGGGCACACAATAAGCTGTACCCCCATACTGTACTGTCTAAGGGAAACACTATGGCACCCCCTACCCATATGTATAAATACAAATATACAGAGAAGGAATGTTCTGGGCACACAATAAGCTGTACCCCCATACTGTACTGTCTAAGGGAAACACTATGGCACCTCCTACCCATATGTATATATACAAAAATACAGAGAAGGAATGCTCTGGGCACACAATAAGCTGTACCCCCATACTGTACTGTCTAAGGGAAACACTATGGCACCTCCTACCCATATGTATAAATACAAATAAACAGAGAAGGAATGTTCTGGGCACACAATAAGCTGTACCCCCATACTGTACTGTCTAAGGCAGTGGTCCCCAACCAGTGGCTCGTGAGCAACATGTTGCTCACCAACCCCTTGGATGTTGTTCTCCATGGCCTTAAAGCAGGTGCTCATTTTTGAATTTCTGGTAAGGAGGCAGGTTTTGGTTGTATAAAAACCAAGTATAATGCCAAACAGAGCCTTCTGTAGGCTGCCAGTCCCCATAGGGGCTATTAAGTAGCCAATTATAGCTTTTATTGGCACCCCCCAGGAACCTTTTTTGTACTTGTGTTGCTCCCCAACACTTTTTCCCTTTAAATGTGGCTCACGGATATAAAAGGTTGGGGTTCCCTGGTCTAAGGGAAACACTATGGCACCTCCTACCCATATGTATAAATACAAATATACAGAGAAGGAATGTTCTGGGCACACAATAAGCTGTGCCCCCATACTGTACTGTCTAAGGGAAACACTATGGCACCCCCTACCCATATGTATAAATACAAATATACAGAGAAGGCATGTTCTGGGCACACAATAAGCTGTACCCCCATACTGTACTGTCTAAGGGAAACACTATGGCACCCCCTACCCATATGTATAAATACAAATATACAGAGAAGGAATGTTCTGGGCACACAATAAGCTGTACCCCCATACTGTACTGTCTAAGGGAAACACTATGGCACCCCCTACCCATATGTATAAATACAAATATACAGAGAAGGAATGTTCTGGGCACACAATAAGCTGTACCCCCATACTGTACTGTCTAAGGGAAACACTATGGCACCTCCTACCCATATGTATAAATACAAATATACAGAGAGGGAATGTTCTGGGCACACAATAAGCTGTACCCCCATACTGTACTGTCTAAGGGAAACACTATGGCACCCCCTACCCATATGTATAAATACAAATATACAGAGAAGGAATGTTCTGGGCACACAACACAGGGACCCTATCAGTCATTCGATTCATAGGTGAAGTTTCACTGATTTAAGACAAATATGGAAGGCAAAGTTTTCTTACAAACACACCCACCGTCCATTAATTCAAATTTATTTCCCAAACTGACGGCTTTCTGAGTGGGTTTATCCAAACAAAACCTTTCCGTTTTGCCGCTTTTACCATATAAGAAAATGCCACAACATTTGGCGCCAGTTGAGTTAAACACTCGGGAGCACAAAAGGGGAAAGAAAACAATTTGCTAAACGCACCATTGTGACATCCTCAGGGTGCAACACAATGGATTCTGCTCTGAGCCTTTAAGTACCCTGTAATATACTCTAGCTCTCATCACAGCTCAAAATCCCTTAATGCAACATTTGTTCTGAAAAATTCAATATTGTTTCTCAGCGTGCAGCCGAGCCTTGCGCCGTTAATGCATGTTCCCCTTACATGCATTTAAAGCTGATTTATATGGAGAAAGAATGCAGCGCTGAGCCTCTGGCCTGGGAAACATTCAGCCCCAGTTAAAGAAAAAACAGCTCATTTTCTCCTTATTCGCTAACGATTTATCTTTAGACTATTCTAAAGGGATTCCCAAATGTATTAACATTATTAAAGGGGAAGTTTAACATCTAAAGGTCCCCATGCACCTTCAGATCCACTCGCTTGGCGATGTTGCCAAGCGAGTGGATCTTCTCCCAATATCCCCCACCTACGGGTGGGCGATATTGGGTGAATCCAGGCTAATTCAGTTGTTTGGCCCTGGGGCCAATGTTGCCAAGCGAGTGGATCTTCTCCCAATATCCCCCACCTACGGGTGGGCGTTATCGGGAGAATCCAGGCTAATTTGGTCGTTTGGCCCTGGGGCCAATGTTGCCAAGTGAGCGGATCTTCTCCCAATATCCCCCACCTACGGGTGGGCGATATCGGGAGAATCCAGGCTAATTTGGTCGTTTGGCCCGTGGGCCAATGCTGACTAGATTTTAGCTGATGCGGTCCCCGAGCTGACTAGATTTTAGCCGATGCGGTCCCCGAGCTGACTAGAATTTAGCCGATGCGGTCCCCGAGCTGACTAGATTTTAGCCGATGCGGTCCCCGAGCTGACTAGAATTTAGCCGATGCGGTCCCCGAGCTGACTAGATTTTAGCCGATGCGGTCCCCGAGCTGACTAGATTTTAGCCGATGCGGTCCCCGAGCTGACTAGATTTTAGCCGATGCGGTCCCCGAGCTGACTAGATTTTAGCCGATGCGGTCCCCGAGCTGACTAGATTTTAGCCGATGCGGTCCCCGAGCTGACTAGATTTTAGCCGATGCGGTCCCCGAGCTGACTAGATTTTAGCCGATGCGGTCCCCGAGCTGACTAGATTTTAGCCGATGCGGTCCCCGAGCTGACTAGATTTAGCCGATGCGGTCCCCGAGCTGACTAGATTTTAGCCGATGCGGTCCCCGAGCTGACTAGATTTTAGCCGATGCGGTCCCCGAGCTGACTAGATTTTAGCCGATGCGGTCCCCGAGCTGACTAGATTTTAGCCGATGCGGTCCCCGAGCTGACTAGAATTTAGCCGATGCGGTCCCCGAGCTGACTAGATTTTAGCCGATGCGGTCCCCGAGCTGACTAGATTTTAGCCGATGCGGTCCCCGAGCTGACTAGATTTTAGCCGATGCGGTCCCCGAGCTGACTAGATTTTAGCCGATGCGGCCCCCGAGCTGACTAGAATTTAGCCGATGCGGTCCCCGAGCTGACTAGAATTTAACCGATGCGGTCCCCGAGCTGACTAGATTTTAGCCGATGCGGTCCCCGAGCTGACTAGATTTTAGCCGATGCGGTCCCCGAGCTGACTAGATTTTAGCCGATGCGGTCCTCGAGCTGACTAGATTTTAGCCGATGCGGTCCCCGAGCTGACTAGATTTTAGCCGATGCGGTCCCCGAGCTGACTAGATTTTAGCCGATGCGGTCCCCGAGCTGACTAGATTTTAGCCGATGCGATCCCCGAGCTGACTAGATTTTAGCCGATGCGGTCCCCGAGCTGACTAGATTTTAGCCGATGCGGTCCCCGAGCTGACTAGAATTTAGCCGATGCGGTCCCCGAGCTGACTAGATTTTAGCCGATGCGGTCCCCGAGCTGACTAGATTTTAGCCGATGCGGTCCCCGAGCTGACTAGATTTTAGCCGATGCGGTCCCCGAGCTGACTAGATTTTAGCCGATGCGGTCCCCGAGCTGACTAGAATTTAGCCGATGCGGTCCCCGAGCTGACTAGAATTTAACCGATGCGGTCCCCGAGCTGACTAGAATTTAGCCGATGCGGTCCCCGAGCTGACTAGAATTTAGCCGATGCGGTCCCCGAGCTGACTAGAATTTAGCCGATGCGGTCCCCGAGCTGACTAGATTTTAGCCGATGCGGTCCCCGAGCTGACTAGAATTTAGCCGATGCGGTCCCCGAGCTGACTAGAATTTAGCCGATGCGGTCCCCGAGCTGACTAGATTTTAGCCGATGCGGTCCCCGAGCTGACTAGAATTTAGCCGATGCGGTCCCCGAGCTGACTAGAATTTAGCCGATGCGGTCCCCGAGCTGACTAGATTTTAGCCGATGCGGTCCCCGAGCTGACTAGATTTTAGCCGATGCGGTCCCCGAGCTGACTAGATTTTAGCCGATGCGGTCCCCGAGCTGACTAGAATTTAGCCGATGCGGTCCCCGAGCTGACTAGATTTTAGCCGATGCGGTCCCCGAGCTGACTAGATTTTAGCCGATGGGGGACCCATATCAGCAGCTAGAATTAGCCTGTGTTAAGAGACCAATAACTGAAAGAAAATCAATCTGAACCACTTTATAATTCCCTTCAGCCTCTTATCTTTCGTGACAGTATTGTTAAACATTAGCTGGTCTTCTGCTAAAACACACACAGAACAAGTCAAAATATGTATATTTGCTGTATATGCAGCATTCTTTCCCCCGGGCTGATATATTGGCCAGGTAGGAGGCTGCTTTTATTTTGTACTTCCTGGTAAATGGCTTATTTAATAAACAAAAGCAGCATAAGGGCCTAGTGAACTATGCTTATATCAAGAAACATATATATATATATATATATATATATATATATATATATATATATATACACACACATACAAATACTTACTGATACAGGAGGTAATAATTATTACAATTTTATTAAACAGAGGGGTTATTTAAAAACATATAGATTGTAAGCTCTACGGGGTATAGTGTATCTGACTCTTAACTTATTGCAACTGTAATTATCTGTATTTATTGTAATACTTTGTATTTATCTATTATTATCTCAAAAACCCCCTGTTTGTATTAATGTATTCTACTGTACAGCGCTGCGTACATAAGTAGCACTTTATAAATAAAGATATACATACATACAAAAAATGGATGCACTTCAAATACACACATAGATGGCGCTGTTCTATTGCTGTCTATGAAAGTGACACAAAGATGGGAGAGACTGTAATTTAGAATAAAACATTTTCCAGAAGTGGCAGATCCTTCGCCCTAAAGGGCAATGACACACAGAGCAACTTGTAGCCACCTACTTGTCGCAGCTACAAAATGGACAATACTGATAACTGTCTCTACATGGGTTTTATCTGAGATAATTCTCAGTAGTTTCTATGGCAGGGTATTTTCTGGCGTTTAGTAGCCGTGACAAGTAGCAGCTACTAAGTAGCTCCATGCTGCAAAAAAATAAAATACAGGTAAGTTTCTATTAAGTGTCCAACTCTTGGTACATTTTCAGTTTTTTATAGTTTAGGGGTCAGTTTTTTTTATAGTCTGGGGGTCAGTTTTTTTTATAGTTTGGGGGTCACTGACCACTGCAGCCCCAAAAAAAAAATGTTCTGTATAGGTTCAATTCTACCGCTACTGTTACTTTTAATTACTTGTCTCTATATTCAAGCTTTTCCTACACATCTTTTGGTCTGTCATTCAAACCACTGTCTGGTTGCTAGGGTAAATTGGACCCTAACAATCAGACAGCTGCTGTAATTACAGACTGGAGAGCTGCTGAACAAGAAGCTACACAAAACAAAACGCTTTTCCAGGCGTCGCCATATTATATTCAGAAAATGAGCTTTCGCTGCAGCGACTATTTGTACAGGTGCGCACAACAACGAATACGGTTTGAATGGTGGAAACGTTGAGTAAATAAATAAGCGATTCCATCGCAGGACGTCTGTTAAGTTCAGGGATTCTAAGGAAAGACCACAAATGGGGGAGAATTGTGTCTAGTGAGAATGCTGTGCCCCCACCCCCAGGTATAATAACATTGTATTTGTGAGTGCAGCCCTTTCCAGAAAGAATTTGCCTACTTTGTCTGTTTTCTTAAGCCGAGTCAGCAGTGCGTAACGCAAACAGATTAACACATTGTCGTTTCTATGGAAATTCTGAGGAAACAAAACAATTAACTTTACCTACACTATATATCCCATAATATACTGGTCTACCAACCAACATTCTAAAGATATTATCTATACACTATCTGCAAAGTGCTTACTTCCTATTGTGCAAGGGGTTCTGGGTAATAATCCATTTACCCCATAATCACACAGCACCCAGCGCTTCCCTCACAGCCAGGGATTCTGGGTAATATCCCACCTTACCCCATAATCACACAGCACCCAGCGCTTCCCTCACAGCCAGGGATTCTGGGTAATATCCCACCTTACCCCATAATCACACAGCACCCAGCGCTTCCCTCACAGCCAGGGATTCTGGGTAATTTCCCACCTTACCCCATAATCACACAGCACCCAGCGCTTCCCTCACAGCCAGGGATTCTGGGTAATATCCCACCTTACCCCATAATCACACAGCACCCAGCGCTTCCCTCACAGCCAGGGATTCTGGGTAATATCCCACCTTACCCCATAATCACACAGCACCCAGCGCTTCCCTCACAGCCAGGGATTCTGGGTAATATCCCACCTTACCCCCCAGGTAATCCACACAGCACCCAGCGCTTCCCTCACAGCCAGGGATTCTGGGTAATATCCCACCTTACCCCATAATCACACAGCACCCAGCGCTTCCCTCACAGCCAGGGATTCTGGGTAATATCCCACCTTACCCCATAATCACACAGCACCCAGCGCTTCCCTCACAGCCAGGGATTCTGGGTAATATCCCACCTTACCCCATAATCACACAGCACCCAGCGCTTCCCTCACAGCCAGGGATTCTGGGTAATATCCCACCTTACCCCATAATCACACAGCACCCAGCGCTTCCCTCACAGCCAGGGATTCTGGGTAATATCCCACCTTACCCCATAATCACACAGCACCCAGCGCTTCCCTCACAGCCAGGGATTCTGGGTAATATCCCACCTTACCCCATAATCACACAGCACCCAGCGCTTCCCTCACAGCCAGGGATTCTGGGTAATATCCCACCTTACCCCATAATCACACAGCACCCAGCGCTTCCCTCACAGCCAGGGATTCTGGGTAATATCCCACCTTACCCCATAATCACACAGCACCCAGCGCTTCCCTCACAGCCAGGGATTCTGGGTAATATCCCACCTTACCCCATAATCACACAGCACCCAGCGCTTCCCTCACAGCCAGGGATTCTGGGTAATATCCCACCTTACCCCATAATCACACAGCACCCAGCGCTTCCCTCACAGCCAGGGATTCTGGGTAATATCCCACCTTACCCCATAATCACACAGCACCCAGCGCTTCCCTCACAGCCAGGGATTCTGGGTAATATCCCACCTTACCCCATAATCACACAGCACCCAGCGCTTCCCTCACAGCCAGGGATTCTGGGTAATATCCCACCTTACCCCATAATCACACAGCACCCAGCGCTTCCCTCACAGCCAGGGATTCTGGGTAATATCCCACCTTACCCCATAATCACACAGCACCCAGCGCTTCCCTCACAGCCAGGGATTCTGGGTAATATCCCACCTTACCCCATAATCACACAGCACCCAGCGCTTCCCTCACAGCCAGGGATTCTGGGTAATATCCCACCTTACCCCATAATCACACAGCACCCAGCGCTTCCCTCACAGCCAGGGATTCTGGGTAATATCCCACCTTACCCCATAATCACACAGCACCCAGCGCTTCCCTCACAGCCAGGGATTCTGGGTAATATCCCACCTTACCCCATAATCACACCAGGCTCCCCAGCCAGGGTCGGGTATCCCCTCCAATCACAGCCCAGGCTTCCTCACAGCCAGGGATTCTGGGTAATATCCCACCTTACCCCATAATCACACAGCACCCAGCGCTTCCCTCACAGCCAGGGATTCTGGGTAATATCCCACCTTACCCCATAATCACACAGCACCCAGCGCTTCCCTCACAGCCAGGGATTCTGGGTAATATCCCACCTTACCCCATAATCACACAGCACCCAGCGCTTCCCTCACAGCCAGGGATTCTGGGTAATATCCCACCTTACCCCATAATCACACAGCACCCAGCGCTTCCCTCACAGCCAGGGATTCTGGGTAATATCACACAGCACCCAACACTTCCCTAAGCCGACAGATACGATTACACCCTGTGACGTGTCCGCGGCGACATCTCGTTGCTAGAAGGGGCCGCCCCTGTGGAGAAGCAGGTCGGACAGGTTGCAATGAATACAAGGGATTTCCACAAGCATCATATGAAATCAAGGCAGTATTTACTTAGTTCTGCCAATTTCTACCCCACAGTGGGATTAGGGGCATTAACCCTCCAGGCACCAGAGTCGCCTCCTACACATTGCAGAACATACAAAAGGGACAAACACCTTCCCCTTCAAGTTATGAAATCTAAAAGCCACGGTTACGTGATCCTATACATGGCCTATTGAGAAAGATTTCTTAATCTCGCATTTAAATATTCCAACAGCCTCCATTTTCCATCTTTGATGTCTGATTTGGTGTTGGAACACACCCAGCCGCTGTCCTGAAAAGCAAAATGATATAATGATATAAATCTATGTGCCATGAGTGCCTTCTATGGAGCCAATATATATATATATATTATATATATATATATATATATATATATATAAAGCACCACAAGGGTACGCAGCGCTGTACAATCGTACAAATTACACACAGAGAGGACAAGTGATATAATAAATAAATACAGTAAAATAAATATATATATATATATACATATATATATATATAATATATATGCTCAGGGAATAAGTGCCACGTGGTATGAGACACAGTAGGAAGGAGGTCCCTGCCCCGTAGAGCTTTCAATCTAAGTATATATATATATGATAATATTATATTATTTTATTTTTTTTCTGCCCATCCCATTGCCCCCTACCCCAATACATATCACCAAATAATGCCTTCACCGTGCATTCTGCTTTCACTCACAGGGGTGCTTGCTTTTTACTCAGCCTGTAAAATCCGAAGTCGTAGAACTGGATCAGAAATTGGCACAACTAAACCTGGAGAACAAGTCTTAGAAGAAGAAGAAAAAAAAATACAGAACCTGATCATTAAAGCAGATAACGTCGTGGACTTGAAAAACGCCTCGCGGCGGCCGCTCTTTTTTACGGGCTCGGCCAAATGTCACAGAACAGGATCACACAGGGAGCCCAATACTGACATTCTAAGGGATAGTGGGCGGGGCCAGGGGCCACATAACATAGGGCTGATTACACTTGGAGCAGAGGTGATTAAGAAATATATAGATTTTTTTTGAACCTTGACAGATACATAAGCTAAATGTTCTGCCTCGAGGACAAGAGACATTTATAAAGGCAATTTATCCTGCAGCGACAGTGCTGTAAATCTCAATGTACCGCTGTATGATTTGTGTGTTCTAGTTAGTGACAAGTTGATCCTTTCCAAATACAACACAACATGCACAGAACGTGCACATAGGTAGGGGGATCTTTTATCAGGAAACCAGAAAGCTCCAAAATATGGCATGCCAATTTGAAATAAGTCATTCTTTGGCTGATTTACCTTCCTCAGTAATTTAGAAATTGGTAAATCAGATTTCAGAAGGACCCCTTATCTGGAAGTAGCAAGTAAACAACTCGCTCTGACTGCCAAACGGCCCTCGCGAGTCAACAACAGGAAACGTGAAAATCTGGTTGGAGAGCCGGTCACATGGAGAGTGTCACTGTCAGGGCTAATAAATTATAAGGCCAAGTTCATCCAATTATTAAAACTACCCAAGACATGGGTCTGCCACTAAAAGGGTCTTTAACAACAGAGGTTAAAAAAATCATTGGCAAGGGATCTTTAGACAGCAAAAATCAGAAAATCAAATAAGGAGCTCAGAGTAAATATTATTGCTTAAAGGGGAACTCCACCCAAACGCAACTTTAGTTTTTAAAAAGTACCGTATATACTCAAGTATAAGCCGAATATAAGCCGAGGTACCTAATTTTACCTAAGAAAACTGGAAAAACTTATTGACTCGAGTATAAGCCTAGAGTGGGAAATGCAGCCGCTACTGCTAAGTTTCAGTAATCAAAATAAATACCAATAAAGTTACATTAATTGAGGCATTAGTAGGGTATATGTTTTAAATATTTATTTCAAAGAAAAACAGTAAACTAGCTCTGTAAGCGGAGAAGAGGGTCAACAAAACAATATGAGTACTACCCCACGCTCATTGCACATTGGTAAACTGGCAGCAGACCCAGTCCCGGAGGGATGTAAGGGGAAATAAGTATTGCTAGTGGGAGCCTAGGCCAGGGCACTGGAGGGTCTGGTTGCGGGTGGCCTAATTTGCACACAAAGGACAGAGGGTGCTAGTCTGGAGGGACCCTTGGCACCCAACACGAATATAAGCCAAGGGTAACTTTTTCAGCACATTTTGGGTGCTGAAAAACTAGGCTTATACTCGAGTATATACAGTAAACATAATTTCAAGAAATCGGCTGATCTGGCTGACTACTTTGTGACTCAAATAAAATGTAACAGTAGTCGTCCTCAGCCTGCCTTCAGCCTGTAAATGAAGACCAATTGCAAACTGTCTCAGATTATTACTCTCTACATCATACTAAAAGTTAACTCAAAGCCCCAAGACGCTGGGACCCCCCTTTTGGGAACCACTGGCCTAAGAAAATAGCAGCTGCCGCCCATATTTATGAACATAAACAGTTTGATAAACAGCAACAACGGCTACAAAGCGGCGGCGGCGACTTTCGCTCCTTAAAAGAAATGACGGGGAAATAAAAGGAATGCGTTTAAGCACAATGCAAATGCAGCTCTAATATGGCGCCCCCCCCCCAAAAAAACTCTTTTGTTATAAGTTAAGCGAAATTTATTGACATTTAAAGAACACACATTGTGCTACGATGAACAAATGGAATCTTTGTTTGTGCCTAATAATTACAATGCGTGGGTACTAGCGAACTAGATTGTAAACCTCCATAAACACAAGGGCTTATTGTCGCCATTAAACCCATTACAATCGCACAAACTGGTCAGAGCGTCGACATGAAATGGTCTCGTTCAGCAGCCGGCACAATAGGCCTCACAGCCTTTCTATACATTCTGACATTTTCTAAAAGATTTCTGCTTTTTTTATGATTCTCTTCCAAAATGCATCACAATTAAAGCAAAGGGGCACTTGAGAACCATTTCCATGAAATGCACTGCACATGGCTTAATCCCTGGAATTAAAGATAATAAAGGAACTCTGTTATCTACGATGAATATTCAGCATATAGGGTTCTGTCAATGTATTTCCATCAGGGGAAATACATATGGCTGAGATTCTAGCTATCTGTATAACAAAGCATTCTGTCACAGTGGCACAGATCCTATCTGATCCCCCCATTGTAAGCAGCAGTCCTGCCCTGCTTTATGGCTGAGATTCTAGCTATCTGTATAACAGAGCATTCTGTCACAGTGGCACAGATCCTATCTGATCCCCCCCCATTGTAAGCAGCAGTCCTGCCCTGCTTTATGGCTGAGATTCTAGCTATCTGTATAACAGAGCATTCTGTCACAGTGGCACAGATCCTATCTGATCCCCCCCATTGTAAGCAGCAGTCCTGCCCTGCTTTATGGCTGAGATTCTAGCTATCTGTATAACAGAGCATTCTGTCACAGTGGCACAGATCCTATCTGATCCCCCCCATTGTAAGCAGCAGTCCTGCCCTGCTTTATGGCTGAGATTCTAGCTATCTCTATAACAGAGCATTCTGTCACAGTGGCACAGATCCTATCTGATCCCCCCATTGTAAGCAGCAGTCCTGCCCTGCTTTATGGCTGAGATTCTAGCTATCTGTATAACAGAGCATTCTGTCATAGTGGCACAGATCCTATCTGATCCCCCCCATTGTAAGCAGCAGTCCTGCCCTGCTTTATGGCTGAGATTCTAGCTATCTGTATAACAGAGCATTCTGTCACAGTGGCACAGATCCTATCTGATCCCCCCATTGTAAGCAGCAGTCCTGCCCTGCTTTATGGCTGAGATTCTAGCTATCTGTATAACAGAGCATTCTGTCACAGTGGCACAGATCCTATCTGACCCCCCCCCCCCCCCATTGTAAGCAGCAGTCCTGCCCTGCTTTATGGCTGAGATTCTAGCTATCTGTATAACAGAGCATTCTGTCACAGTGGCACAGATCCTATCTGATCCCCCCCCCCCATTGTAAGCAGCAGTCCTGCCCTGCTTTATGGCTGAGATTCTAGCTATCTGTATAACAGAGCATTCTGTCACAGTGGCACAGATCCTATCTAATCCCCCATTGTAAGCAGCAGTCCTGCCCTGCTTTATGGCTGAGATTCTAGCTATCTGTATAACAGAGCATTCTGTCACAGTGGCACAGATCCTATCTGATCCCCCATTGTAAGCAGCAGTCCTGCCCTGCTTTATGGCTGAGATTCTAGCTATCTGTATAACAGAGCATTCTGTCACAGTGGCACAGATCCTATCTGATCCCCCCATTGTAAGCAGCAGTCCTGCCCTGCTTTATGGCTGAGATTCTAGCTACTTTTAAGACACTGATTGAGATAAGACAGCTTAGCAAAGCAAAGGAAACAACCCTATGGCAGACTGAAAAGACATAATTACATAAACATCGGCCATATTTAGCCACAGAAACCTTCCCAGCATTAATTACAAATGCATCAAGCCTCAGATCAAGGCAGAAGTGTGTGGCTGTTTTCCCAGCGCCAGCTGTTGGTTTATAATTTTTAATGCTATTTCATGTTAATAACTTCAAACCAGGCAGCAACTTAAGGACTTCAAAGCCACTCGTTCTTATTTAACCAACATTATCTTTATGTAATGCCTTAGAATTGCAGAGTTTAATTTAATTCCACCCGAGATAATTTTTCACCTAATCTGATAAAGCGGTGAGTGCCTGACTGCATGTGGTTTGAAGCCACTGTCACTTTCCTTTGACTGTTAGCTCTGTGACTACAGGACACTCTGCAGGCCGGAGCAACGGGCAGCCCTGGAAGTGTCTGTCAGCAGAAGCCGACTCATTGGTCCTGCCTGACGTAACTTACTTTCCCCTGTGTCTGGCTCATTCCAATGGGAATATGCTAGGAATGATATTCACAGCTAGCTTGCAAATATATTTCGCCTGAACGTACCATGTACCTCACTGCTTCATTAGCAAGCACCCATCTTGTAAGCAGCAGTCCTGCCCTACTTTATGGCTGAGATTCTAGCTAACTGTATAACAGAGCATTCTGTCACAGTAGCACAGATCCTATCTGATCCCCCCATTGTAAGCAGCAGTCCTGCCCTACTTTATGGCTGAGATTCTAGCTATCTGTATAACAGAGCATTCTCTCACAGTGGCACAGATCCTATCTGATCCCCCCATTGTAAGCAGCAGTCCTGCCCTGCTTTATGGCTGTGATTCTAGCTATCTGTATAACAGAGCATTCTGTCACAGTGGCACAGATCCTATCTGATCCCCCCCATTGTAAGCAGCAGTCCTGCCCTGCTTTATGGCTGAGATTCTAGCTATCTGTATAACAGAGCATTCTGTCACAGTGGCACAGATCCTATCTGATCCCCCCCATTGTAAGCAGCAGTCCTGCCCTGCTTTATGGCTGAGATTCTAGCTATCTGTATAACAGAGCATTCTGTCACAGTGGCACAGATCCTATCTGATCCCCCCATTGTAAGCAGCAGTCCTGCCCTGCTTTATGGCTGGGATTCTAGCTATCTGTATAACAGAGCATTCTGTCACAGTGGCACAGATCCTATCTGATCCCCCCCCCCCCCCCCCCCCCATTGTAAGCAGCAGTCCTGCCCTGCTTTATGGCTGAGATTCTAGCTATCTGTATAACAGCGCATTCTGTCACAGTGGCACAGATCCTATCTGATCCCCATTGTAAGCAGCAGTCCTGCCCTGCTTTATGGCTGAGATTCTAGCTATCTGTATAACAGAGCATTCTGTCACAGTGGCACAGATCCTATCTGATCCCCCCCATTGTAAGCAGCAGTCCTGCCCTGCTTTATGGCTGAGATACTAGCTATCTGTATAACAGAGCATTCTGTCACAGTGGCACAGATCCTATCTGATCCCCATTGTAAGCAGCAGTCAGGTAACAGGATATTCTAATCATAAGGTTTTATTCTCTTATCTCTTCCACTTTTCTTGTGTCAACAAATCTTTTGGCTGCAGGGCTGTAAGGAGGCCATGAAAATGCCGCCGTTTCCTACCTTTTATCAAAGGCCCTAAAAAAACACCCAAACTCAATAAAGAAGCCCTGTCGAGGGATACTAAGCAGCATATGGCTTTTGGGTTATCACTCCAACAGGCTAAATGATTTAAACAGAAAAAGAAAATAAATGCTTTGCGATGATGAGACAGTTGCTGTGGAGACAGAGGTTAATTAACTGCATTCGGCTAAGGGAAGAAGGGCCCGAGGGCACTGAGAGTGGCGACTCCTGCCTGGCATCGCTCGGCGTTTCCGGCAATCTTGGAGCATCTCTCATATTTGGAATACCGGGGATATTACCTTAGGAAACACAACATTGCTATTTATTCATTTTAATCCGGCAACATTCTTTAATCGTATCAGCGAGACAGCAACGCTCCGTCTCCGAGCGCAGGAAATAGAGCGACGGCGTCCGTACGCGCGGCACAATGGGATAACTTAAATAAGATTAAGGTGCTGTCAGATCGGAATGGGAGATTCTGATCCAATGGCCTCTTTCCTTTGTCCTTCAGTATTTATAATGGACCAAATACTGTTTCTTGTTCTGCCAGGGGGTGGGGGGGATTACAAGAAAACTCAAGTCAAAATAACCAAAACAAATTATTTTATTACGATTATTTCTTATTATGGTGCCACCGGCACCGGCCAGAAAGGAGCTCATTGTGCTTCCTTGCACTGGAAGGGAAAGTGAAATAAAATCAGATTCTACTCCAAAAGAAGCTGCCCAAATTCTGCTTTGGGTGAGGGAATGATAGTACAGGTATGGGATCCCTTATCCGGAAACCCATTATCCAGAAAGCTCCGAATTACGGAAAGCCCGTCTCCCATAGACTCCATTTTCAAATCAAATAATTCACAATTTTAAAACGGATTTCTTTTTTTCTCTGTAGTATAAAAACAGTATCTTGTAATTGATCCCAACTAAGATATAATTACCCCTTATTGGGGCAGAACAGCCTTATTGGGTTTATTTAATGGTTAAATTATTCCCTTTTCTCTGTAATAATAAAACAGTACCTGTACTTGATCCCAACTAAGATATAATTACCCCTTATTGGGGGCAGAACAGCCCTATTGGGTTTATTTCATGGTTAAATGATTCCCTTTTCTCTGTAATAATAAAACAGTACCTGTACTTGATCCCAACTAAGATATAATTACCCCTTATTGGGGCAGAACAGCCCTATTGGGTTTATTTCATGGTTAAATGATTCCCTTTTCTCTGTAATAATAAAACAGTACCTGTACTTGATCCCAACTAAGATATAAATAATCCTTATTGGATGCAAAACAATCCTATTGGGTTTAATTAATGTTTTATTAATTTTTTAGTAGACTTAAGGTATGGAGATCCAAATTACGGAAAGCCCCTTATCCGGAATACCCTTGGTCCTGAGCATTCTGGATTACAGGTCCTATACATGTACAATTATTATCTCAGGGTGAAGACACATGGAGCTACTTAGTAGCAGCTACTTGTGATGCCAGAAAATATCTTGCCATAGGCAATACTGAGAATTGCCTCTGCTAAAACACAAGTAGAGACAGTGATCAGCGTTGTCTGTTCCTGTAGCCGTGACAAGTAGCTGCTACTAGTAGCTGTGTGTCTTCACCCTAAAGGTGGCCATACACTGGCCAATTTCAGTAGCCGATATTAGTCCTTAAGACCGATTTGCCAGCTTATCTGTCCATGTGTGGCCAACATCAACAAACCTCGAACGGAAATTTGGCATGCAATTGGCCAGGTTTGATTTTTCCGCCAGATAAGGACCCGCATTAGCTTGTTTATGTGGCCCCGATCAACGACACAAATGACTGAATTACCCCGATACTGTCCACCCGTAGGTGGGAATATTGGGAGAAGGTCCGCTAACTTGACACATCTATAAGCTCTCCCTGACGCGAGGCAGCTGGACCCTTGGTCGCCTTTGATTTCATGCTCGATGCCGTTGCTGTAACTCCCACGGAATGGAATGCGACTGAACAAGAACATTTTTTGTGAGCGCACCTGCCCCAGGGTTCCAGTCACGAGGGACCCATCTGTCAATGTCACCTCCACCCCTGCAGTCAGCGGCCTCCGACGCCGGACTCATCCAACAACTCTAACCCGATCACAGAACCTGCCCGGAAACGGAGCTCAGCCCATAATGAATGATACCTACAGATCTAACGCCCCGAGACTGAGACACAGATTGGACAATCTAGATAATGACATCACCGGCGACAGCTCCGGGAAACCGCGCTTAACTTAAAAGCATTAAGTGGCCTCTCTTTTACCTTGAAGGGGTATACTTTTTATTTCTAAATGACACTGTTACACAGCAAATAATTCCCTCTGCCATTTACCCTTTATTCTTGTACCAACAAATGTATTTGTAGCTGTAATATTGGTGTGTAGGCGCCATCTCAGTGCCTTGTGCCTGAGTCTGAGCTTTCAGCCAGCGCTACACATTAGAACTGCTTTCAGCTAACCTATTGTTTCTCCTACTCCCATGTAACTGGAGGAGTCCCAAGCCGGACTTGGATTTCTTACTATTGAGTGCTATTCTGATACCTACTGGAAGCTGTTAGCATGCTCCCTTCCCATTGTTCTGCTGATCGGCTGCTGGAGGTGGGGGGGGGAAAATCACTCCAACTTGCAGCGCAGCAGTAAAGTGTGACCAGAGCACAGGTCACATGGCTGTGGCACCCTGGGAAATGAAGAATATGGCTGAAATTTCAAAATTAAATCTAAATAAATCAATTTGTGTTTTTGAAAAAGGGATTTCAATGCAGGATTCTACGGGAGCATCACTATTATTGTGGAGGGCAGGGGGGGTCATACCCTCAGCTGTACACAAGAATGAGACTTAGATTGTTAGCTCAGTGGGGTAGCGAGTCTGAAAAAGGCTGCCTATAAAAATAGAGATGGGACAAAGCTTATGAGCCACAGACAGGTGTAGAGGCATCTAGTAATAGACTATAACGAAAGGAGCAAAGACCATTCCTAAAATAGCTGACATTGCTCCGAGTCCTACACCCCCCCGAGACGAAGAAGAAGAAGTGGTCCGGCCCTGCAGGAATGGGATCCTATGATCTTTACCGAGGAGCTCGTTGTTCAACGTGATCCGAGCATTGGGATTTCTCGGGGCGGACAAACTGTCCCCGGCTCCCATTACCTCTAATCCTCATCACCTTTATATTTAGTATTATTAAGGTCTAAGCGTTTCACCGCTGCTTTTTTCCAGCTATGATAAACACGCCGGCGATTTTCTTTCTCTAGAAATATCAGCTTACGGTTACGGCACCCTACCCAGTTACAGTGCCTTTGGGATCAGGTGACGGCGGCCGGACTTGTGTGTGTTACTGCGAGACTGGGGGGGGGACAATAGCATATCTCTGCACAGTGATTGCAATAGCAGGCGGATAAACATGCAATCTGATCCCCCCCCCCTACATCTGGTATTTGTAATTTGCCATTTCTACGCTTCATTACCTTCGGGGGGGGGGGGTTACACATGGCCGTCCAGTGCAAAAATATTCCAAGAACCTCAAGTAGTCGCTGCGGCATATGTTGGCGCTTTATAAATATATAATAATAATAATAATAATAATAAATAGTCAGAAATCTGGAAATTTCCAATTGGTCTTCATATTTTATTATTTATGTGTTTCTTGTTTTTTAATTATTTACCCTTTTTGATCAGTAGTTTTCCAGCTCTTTAGAACTGCAGACGTTTTTTGGTTGCTAGGGTTCAGGTTACCTTAGCAACCAGGGAGTGGTTTGAATGAGGTATAGGAATAGGAGAGGATCTGAATAGAAAAATAAGTAATAAACAATAATAACAATAAAATTGTATCTTCACTTTTTTTTTGCTGCTGGGGTCAGTGACCGCCATTTGAAAATTGAAAAAAGTCACAAAAAAGGCAGCAAATAATTCAAAAACTATAAAAAATAATGACCATTTGAAACGTTGTTTAGAATTGGTCATTCTATAACATGGCTTAAAGGTGTACCACCCCCTTATAACTGGGGGAAATGGTAATTCTGTGGCTCAGCCACTAGAGGCGCCTGTCAGCTTCCCAAAAGGTCCAGAGTTCTATGCAGGGCAGGTCTTGACCCATTCCTTGTATATGGGGCAGTACCTAATTCTGAGTATACTGACCTGGCCTGTATATCAGATGGTTTATACGCCCATACGCTTATACAGAGGCCCATCACTTAAGGTGCCCATACACCTTCAGATCCGCTCGCTTGGCGACATCGCCAAGCGAGCGGATCTGAAGGTGTATGGGCACCTTAAGTGATGGGCCTTTGTATCGGGTGGGCGATATTGGGCGATATTAGGAGAATCCAGGCTAATTCGACCGTTTGGCCCTGGGGCCCAACGATCGAATTATGACGACGGATATAGGCATCAAGGACCCTATCAAGGAGCCGATACAGTCCCCAATCCGACTGGATTTTATAACCTGCCCGATCAATATCTGCCAGATTTCAGGCCAGATGTCGGTCGGGCAGGCCTGTCAGTAGTGCCCATACACGGGCCAATTAGCTGCCGAATCAGTCTAAGGGACCCATATCGGCAGCTACAATTGGCCCATGTATGGGCACCTTTACAATCGTGACAATGAACTTTCGGCCTATGTTGCAATAGGCGTGACTGCCCAACGAGGGGCAGACAGAGACCATTAGGGGATGACTAAGCCCTTTCTCGGAACCTTCTTTCCTTCGGTTTGGACGGCAGCAGATGTTTCTTATAAGCCCGGGGCTGCCTGAATTCCAGGGAAAATGTGAATATACGCAGACAGACAAGGCAAATGAACGACAGATAGGCAAGGAAGTGGTTAACTGGATGCATACGGCAGATTATGGGTTAATCTGGATACACGTGCTGGTGGCCAAAGTGGCCAATGTGGAGGTGTAGTCCAGTTTCGGAAAGTTTGTAAGTAAAGGTGGCCATACACGGGCAGTTTGGGCCCTTCATACCTTATCTGCTAGTGTTTTGGGCCCCCCACAACAGATATCTGACCAAAATCTGGTTGGATATCAATTGGGCAGGCTTGATTGTTCCATTGGATCAAGCTCAACGAAGTGGACCTTGCTCCTACTTTTTCCTATCTCCTTCATTGTAATGCAATCGTTTATACTATACGATCACAATAGGGCCCACCCACGGTACCACCATAATACACAGGGGTCCCCAGTAGCTGCACGGCTACAAGGGCAACATAGATGGGAGCAGTCACAAGGGCCAGGCTAATGGGAGTTGTGGGGCAGTTCGGACAGACTGGGAGTAAATTAAAATCAGACCAGGCCTGGCCGGCCAACCCGGTCCTGCAGGGCCCACGGCAGCTGCGGAACCTGCCCAGGACCGTGGCTTTTTCACCCCCCCAGACACGATGTTCCATTTGGGGTCACATGACAGCTGCAAGGCTGGAGGAACGCCGCAGCCCGGGGGCCCTCGCTGACAGGCTGGGAGCAGAATGGCACATCAGAGCGAAGGAGGAAACAAATCCTTCTTTCCATTACATCATCCCAGGAGCGGCGAGGGGGCGGGAGGGATCCCAGCTGCAAGCAGCCGCCCCGCCATCTGCTGCCCCCTTGTACCGCGTGCGAGATTTCTCTCCTACTGTTAGTGACTGAGAGGGAAAACTGCAGCCGGAATGGGAGAGACAGAGGCTGCAAAATCTCAAAATACCCCCCCCCCCCCCCCGGCCACGTGCAATAATGCCCCCCCGCAGCTTTGGCGATTTGGGGGGTTCAAGGGAAAGTAAAGGAACTCTATTATACTGTGTATAGTAAGGCAAGATAGTGTCAGGAGAATCAGCGGTAATTTAGCCTTTGAGTTAACTTTTAGTACTGGTATGGGATCCGTTATCCTGAAACCCGTTATCCAGAAAGCTTCGAATTAAGGAAAGCCTGTCTCCTATAGACTCCACTTTAATCAAATAATTCAGGTTTTTAAAATTGATTTCCTTTTTCTCTGTAATAATAAAACAGTACCTGTACTTGATCCCAACTAAGATATAATTACCCCTTATTGGGGCAGAACAGCCCTATTGGGTTTATTTCATGGTTAAATGATTCCTTTTTCTCTGTAATAATAAAACAGTACCTGTACTTGATCCTAACTAAGATATAATTACCCCTTATTGGGGGCAGAACAGCCCTATTGGGTTTATTTAATGGTTAAATGATTCCCTTTTCTCTGTAATAATAAAACAGTACCTGTACTTGATCCCAACTAAGATATAATTACCCCTTATTGGGGGGCAGAACAGCCCTATTGGGTTTATTTCATGGTTAAATGATTCCCTTTTCTCTGTAATAATAAAACAGTACCTGTACTTGATCCCAACTAAGATATAATTACCCCTTATTGGGGCAGAACAGCCCTATTGGGTTTATTTAATGGTTAAATGATTCCCTTTTCTCTGTAATAATAAAACAGTACCTGTACTTGATCCCAACTAAGATATAATTACCCCTTATTGGGGGCAGAACAGCCCTATTGGGTTTAATTAATGGTTAAATGATTCCCTTTTCTCTGTAATAATAAAACAGTACCTGTACTTGATCCCAACTAAGATATAATTACCCCTTATTGGGTTTATTTCATGGTTTATTGATTTTTTAGTAGACTTAAGATCCAAATTACAGAAAGACCCCTTATCCAGAATACCCTTGGTCCCGAGCATTCTGGATAACCCATACCTGTATAATGAAGAGAGTAATAGTCTGAGACCATTTGCAATTGGTCTTCATTTTTTATTTGTTTTTTTTTTCTTTCATTATTTCCCTTTTTGTTCAGCAGCTCTCCAGCTTGGAATTTCAGCAGTTACCTGGTTGCTAGAGTTCAAACAACTCTAGCAACCAGATAGTGGTTTGAACAAAAGACTGATCTATTTATAGGAGAGAGGCCTGAATAGAAATATAAGTAATAAAAAGTAACAATAACAATAAAACTGGCGCCTCACAGAGGAATTGTTGGCTGCCGGGGTCAGTGACCCCCATTTGAAAATGTATGAAGAAGGCACATAATTCGAAAACTATAAAAAAAAATAATGAAGAGATATTCATAGTTTGCAATTACATATGACCAATAGAAAAGTTGCTTAGAATTAGCCATTGTATAACATACTAAAGGTTAACCGAACGGTGAACCACCCCTGTAACTATGGGATAGTGGGTATAGTAAGTAACACTTTGGCGCCCAAAGAGGGTGAATGAATGAGTGGGAGGCTCAGGCACGGAATGTGGCCTCGTTTCTGGGGGAGGAATGTACATACCTAAAAAAACTTCCCCATACTTTTACTATATCATGTTTAAAAAATGTCTGTTATTTTGAAAGTTCTACCTGTTTACCACGGCTAGCTGGTTTCTAGGGTCAATGACCCTAGCAACCCAAAAAACTAATGAGGGGGCGTTAAAATCAAAGCAATAAGAAAATATATCTACTACAGATCTCTAAGTGACAAGAAGAGCTATAAAAACAAGACCAATCGCAACCTTTCTTATAACTGAATGGTCAACATGAAGCATATTTCACCTATGGGTCTCCATGCTGTTCGAAGTGGGTTTGCAGTGCTGGTTCTGACTGCTAAAACTGCCAGTTTAGCCCCTGGCCAGTAAAGATGGCCATACACGGGTAGATTTGCTCGTTTGGTGAGGTCACAGCCTGCCCAATTGACATCTGTCCAATTTCTGCTTGTTGGAGGGGCCCCATACATGGGCAGATAAGCCACCGAATCGGTCTGAAGGACCTAAAATCTGCCCATGTATGGCCAGCTTAACCCATAGCAACCAATCAGTGGCTAGATTTTTCCAGCCAGCTGCAGGTTGAACGCTGTGGAAGCAAACATCTGATTGGTTGCCAGGAGTTACTGCCCAGGTGTAAATTTTCCCAGTGTTTATTAATGACCCCCAAATTGGCTGATTTACAAATAGAGGCAGGAATTTGCAGAATGGAAAAAATAATCCCATTGGTGCAGCCCTTTTCCTTAAAGATTAGTTTACATTTGACATATTGGCCAACTACTATAACCAGGGGTTGTAATTAAAGGGGACCTGTCACTTACCCATACAAAGCTGCATAATAAAACTTTTACTTTCCATTGCGCACTTCCTAGATATCACCTAGATGGCAAATTGACCGATTTTGGGGGGGATACAAAGCTTTGTATACAAAATGGCACCGTGTGACTGTAAATTCCATGACTGAAGGGGGGAAAAAATGAAATAATTTATGTAGTAGTGATGTGCGGGCCCTGCTTGTGACTTAAATGAGCCCCAGTTCCTCCTGGCCCCACCCCCTCAATGACATCATAGGCAGGTTGGACTCGGGCCTATAAAAAGAAGGGGAACCGCAGGCTGGTTCGGGCGTGGGTTTAGGAGGGGGGCAAATATTTGCCTACCTGCACATCATTATTATACAGTGTAAGTAAAGTTTATTTTGCTCAAATAACATGATAGCAAAGGATTTGGAATTATTTCCCCTTTAACCAACAGCGGAGAGGCTACAGGTTGAGCACCCATGCCTTCATATTAAACAGCAGCCGCAGGTTGGACGTCCACGGAGACATTTTGCAATTGAGCTGCACCTGGATCCCTACGGTAAGGCTGCTGCAAACCTCCGCACATAAAGCAGCCAGCAGAAACAAAGGATAATGCATCAAAACATCAGTCGTCGCCAAAGCTGAGCTGCATGATTCTCTCGTTGGGAAGAGGGTTCTGCGGGCCGTTTGTGCGGCTCAGAGCAGATAATTCCTTATTTGGCCATTGTGCCGCAGCGTATCCTTTACAATTCCGTTTCCATCCCTCGCAGGCCGGAGGAGTTCACTAAGCACAGCAAGTGGTAATGGATTGAAAAAGCGATACAAGGTTGATTGTGTCTGCTCTGCCGCGCTGGCCCCAAACACCGGGCACCAAAGCTCAGCTGGAGAGCCGAACGAGCCCGCGGCCATCTGCCTCCTCTCTCATTTGGATGGGACACTTGAATCTCCTCATCGTCTGTATCCACAAGCCCAAAGGCCCGATGATAAAACTACCACATGGAGAGCAGTTATAATCCGCCGAAAGCATGACAAACACGGCACGCTCGTGCCAAGACAAGCTGCGGAACACCAACGCTGGCTGAGGGCTGCCGCGCAGAGCAGGTGGCCCCCTATGAACGTCACCAGAACGGATGAAGTCCAGCCACCACTCGAGTGAGTCCAGAAATCAGGAAAGGTGGCCAAAAGAGAGAAGAGTATAGGCTAATGATTGTGAGATCATGACTTGTTTGGCTATGTTGCCAGGCGATGGCGTCTTGGCCCAATTTGGCCACTGATGTCCTAGATCAGCGGTTCTCAACCTGTGGGTCGGGACCCCTTTGGGGGTCGAACGACCCTTTCACAGGGGTCGCCTAAGACCATCGGAAAACACATATTTCCGATCGTCTTAGGAATAATTTTATGGTTGGGGGTCACCGCAACATGAGGAACTGTATTAAAGGGTTGCGGCATTAGGAAGGTTGAGAACCACTGCTCTAGGCCAAACCTGGCTGATCCAATCATTGACCCAGGGGCCCAGAATCAGATTAGGGGTTTATGGAGATCCACCTGGCAAAGACTGCATCAACAGAACAATGTGGTCCTTGTCTAATGGGTTTTCAAACTTGCCCAATATTCAGCCAGATATTAGTTAGCCAAGCCCTTTGGTGGGCCACACACATGGGCCAATAAACTGCCAACTCAAGAGTCAGAAGTTTTTGTTGGCCTCTGTATGGAGATAGCTGTAAGGAGATAAACTATGGAGAGAAGAGGCTGATAATAGTGACATCAAATATATCATAAAATATATCAGAGAGACTGAAGAGAGAGAAGACAACTGAGAAATTACAGACTGAAAACTGGGTTGGGAACTTAAGCAGAATGGAGGTTCATATGGGGTGGAGCTAAGCTTGGAATGTTGGTGAGGCTCTGGAGATGAAGGACGGTCAAGGCTGACAATGGGGAAGGATCTTGGCATTCAAGACAGTGGTGGGTTATTACTAAGGTTAGTAGATCTTGTCATTAAGGACAACAGAGGTTGATAATGGAGAGAAGGTCTAGGAACTGAGGAGAGTAGTTGTGTATAAGGAGAGCAACTTGAAGAACGATGACAGGAGCTTGAGATAACGGATACAGGATGGTGAAAATGAGGAATAAAGAGGTTTTAAAGGGAAAGAGGACATAGGTTGATGAGCTTCAGACAAATATTGATGTTTTTAGTAGGGGCTGGGCACAGGAGAGGCAAATAATGGGAAGAGATGAATGAGATGGACATTGGGTTTGATAATAGGCATAGGGGAACGGCCTATTGGTAACACAGAAAAAGAGATTGAGAATGAGGCTGATTTTGGGAAGAGGAGTCTGAGACACGTTTGTTAGCATACAAAGAAGTACTGAGGCTGATAACAGTAGAAGGAGAGGTGAGCTGAGGATCATGGGAGGAACATGGGCTAAGGCTGATGAGATGAGGATAGACTGAGAGAAGTATGAGGAGAACAGATAAAGCCAATAAGGAAAGGAATCTGAGGAGAGTGGAGGTTGATTCTAGAGTGAATTCTAGAGACCCTCATCTGAGAAGGACGATGGACTATAACTGAACAAAGTAAAGAGCACTGTGACAGAAAAGGAAAGTTCTACAGTCTAGGAGTTCCTGTATCTGGTCAATCCCTGTGCAATGCTATGAAATTACAGAGATGGTGACCCCTTGTTACCAGACACAGTGGCCAGATCCATGCGTTGCAAGTCAATGTCTTTTCCCCAGTAGGCTACACCAATGTTGTAGGACCATCTGCCTTAGATACTACGTGCTCCCATTGTTATCTCTGGGTAATCAATTGCCCAGTTCTGTAGTAGAATAAAATGGTTTTGGGGGGGCTCCATACAAGTCTATGTAACCAGTAGCGCTGGTTTCAGGCTCAGAAACATTGGGCATCAGCCCTGGGCCAAGAGCTTTAGAGGTGCTCTTGGGGGAACAAAGAACCCCCATATGATAAATACACCATATATTGTTCCCAGTGTTCCGCCCACAGGTGACGGTCATACATCCCACCCCCTCCCAAGCAGCCACCAATCAGAAGCAACCTTTATACAGCAGAGTGAAACTCTCAATGTTCTGCAAGAAGCAAGAAAAACTCAGGAATGTCTCTCTGTGTCGCTCTCACAATCTGGGTCACTTGGCAATCAAACAGAACAGGTCTAGAGAGTGTTCAGAAATTGGCTTCTCCTGCCGCTCTGTCATATGGCCGCCTCAGGGGGGGGCCCCATTCAGGCTCAAGCTGTTCCCTGCAGAACGGTAAGCAAAGGAAATATCCTTCTCTGTGTGCGAGGTTCCAGCTCCGAACACTTTAATTAAGAGTAAAATTGGAGCAGAGTTTTCCCCTTAATTGACTTTACATTTACACACGCGCTCCCATAATCCCGCCGGGTTACAGACAATAGCGCTGAATTGTTACCGTTCTGCCAAATACACAAAGCACTCTAAATATGTGTCGCCACCGGGGTACAACGGGCACCAATTAAACTGCATCTTATAAGCCCCACCCACTTACTCAGCAATCCAGTTAGAGAAAACAATAGTAATAATAATATTGAATATAATATTGAATAAAAAAAAACTCTGCTTCATCTTAATAAACCATTTTCATATAAATATACTTATTTAGCAGTATGTGCCATTGGGTAATCCTAAATAGAAAACTGCCATTTTAGGTACTAAGGGCCGCCCCCTGGGATCGTAGGATTCACAGTGCACACAAACAAGCCAAGGCACACATACATGCTAGGCCCCATCAGCCAATGAATGTCTTTTGCTTCCACACTACTTGCTGTTACAATTAGAGCTGCATCACTTCCTGTCAGCTGATCTCTGAGGGAGCACACAGCCCATTACAAAATGGCAGCTCAAGGGAAAGGACGTAAAATGGCAATATTTACGGATATATACATTCCAGTTTCCAAAGTCAGACCTCTCCATTTCATGCCCCAACCTTTGATCAGGGTCATAACAAAATTTAAACTTCGTATTCCAAAACATCTAGAATCATTTTCACTCCTAATCTCAGGCTAGGGTTCCAGGTGTATCTAGAACAGGGTTCCCCAACCTTTTTTTTCTTTTGACTTGTGAGCCATTCTCAATTGTAAAAAAGAGTTGGGGAGCAACACAACCATGACAAAAGTTCCTGGGGGTCAATAAGGGCTGTCATTGGCTACCTGGGAGCCCCTATGTGTGCTGGCAGCCAATAGGAGACTCTGTTTGAACACATCCAACCAAAACTTGCCTCCAAGCCAGGAATTTAAAAATAAGCGCCTGGTTTGAGGCCACTATTAGCAACATCTAAGGGGTTGGTGAGCAACATGGAGCCACTGGTCGGGGATCATTGCCCCTTCCCAAATCTCACCCTAACTGGAGGCAGGCTTAGCTCCGCCTACCTCTGCTGGGAATTCCATGTTGGACGACCAGTGATAGTGGATCCGCTTATGAAGTACAAACTAACTCAGCATCTGGATGGACTTACCATACATTTTGCCTTCATCTGATAAGATAATTTTCCTCCGGCCGCAGGGGGGATAGATGGCCAGGGCTTCCTGAAAGCTCTGCTCAATGTCCGGGCTCCAGACCCCCTCGGCGTCGTTGTCCATGGGTTTGTCGGCGGAATCGCTCATCCTTTCGATGTCATCGGCAGGACTGTCGCTGCCGCTCCAACTGCTCGGCTCAATGATTGCGGTTGGGTAATCCAAGCCGAGGCCTGGATTCTGCACAAAGAGAAACCTGGGGTGGGGGGTGGGATAGAGAAGGCAAGATATTATGGGATGCGTCTGAATTATCGGTAAATAATAAGATAAACACAGTTTTTGGCTACTGGAACGTTCACGCTGGTTTAAACAGTAGTGGACTGGGTTATCGTTGGCCATATGCCATTATTGCTACATTGCTTCAGTAGGACAGGTCCTCAAGTTCCGTGAAGGCTGCTAGGCCTAGAACCCTTGCCCACATGGGGTGTATCAGACATGGAGCTTTCCATTGAATACAAGTGGTGATAGTAGGGCAGGGGGAGGCATTGTAACCACCACAGTGGCTTTACTTGCCCTTTCTTATCTCTGCTAACGACCCACGGAGCAATTTACCGGTGGTTGCACTTGATAGATCGAGGGCAACTAAATTGCTCCATGGGTCTTAGCCTTAGGATGAGATTTTTTTTATTATTCTTTGTGGTTTGGAATCATTTAGCTCTTAGTTCAGCTGCTCTCCAGTTTGGAAGGTCAGCAGCTATCTGGTTGCTAGGGTTGAAAGTACCATAGCAACCAAGTAGTGCTTTGAATGCGAAGCCGGAATATGAATATGAGAAAACTGAATAGGAAGATATGTAATGAAAAATAACATTAACTGTAAAATTGTAGCTTCACACAACACTTTATGGTCTACCAGGTGGTCACTGACCCCCATGTGAGAGTCGGAAGAAGAAGGAAAATAATTAAAAGCTACAACAAATAAAGACCAACTGAAAAGCTGCTAAAAAGGAAATAATTCTAAAACATACTACAAGTTATCTTGAAGGTGAAAAACCCCTTTAATGGTGGTCTTATGGTTTTAAACCCGTTTGTTGGTCATGGAGATCCCACCCCTATAAAAGCCTACAGCAATAAAGAGTCAGCCTTTGAGACCAGTACAGGGGGCGTCATGTTACCCCCAAATTGCCCCACATTATGCTTCATTTTAGGCACTGGCCTATGTACTGGCCAAAAACAACTTGTTATTCCAATGGCAGAACCTCTTTAAGTGGTTCTGGCGCAGTGGCGGCGGTGTCGGCGAGGCCGCGAATAAATAAAAGATGCTGGCGCTATATATTCACACCTGCTGGGAGAGGTAAGGTTCCCTCTTTCCACAGACAGGGTATTAATGTCACATCACAGCTCAGAAAGCGCGGCTCTTATTTCACGACGACCAGGAGACATTCTCGCGGCGCGCCCCCCAACAGCTGCGTCTGACAATCACTGGAGAGCGGGCAGTCAGGCATATGCTCAACGCGGGGACGCCGCAATGGGAACCAATCTGGTCGCACACAAAGGGAAAGATTTTTTTTTTTTTTACAGAGCAGGGGGGTACCAGCCCTGCCATCTATGAGCCATGACCGATTTGTAGCGGCTCTCGCGCGTTCCTCCAGCTGAGAGACAACACTCGCAGGGGGAAAGTGTTGGAAGGGTTACTGCCTGCCCTGCTCTCATTTCCCTACAGAAATAGGGGTTGGTAGCACTAGGTAGGTACCTAATATATAGGGGCAGAGACAGGGGAAAGTGTTGGAAGGGTTACTGCCTGCCCTGCTCTCATTTCCCTACAGAAATAGGGGTTGGTAGCACTAGGTAGGTACCTAATATATAGGGGCAGAGACAGGGGAAAGTGTTGGAAGGGTTACTGCCTGCCCTGCTCTCATTTCCCTACAGAAATAGGGGTTGGTAGCACTAGGTAGGTACCTAATATATAGGGGCAGAGACAGGGGAAAGTGTTGGAAGGGTTACTGCCTGCTCTGCTCTCATTTCCCTACAGAAATAGGGGTTGGTAGCACTAGGTAGGTACCTAATATATAGGGCAGAGACAGGGGAAAGTGTTGGAAGGGTTACTGCCTGCCCTGCTCTCATTTCCCTACAGAAATAGGGGTTGGTAGCACTAGGTAGGTACCTAATATATAGGGGCAGAGACAGGGGAAAGTGTTGGAAGAGTTACTGCCTGCCCTGCTCTCATTTCCCAACAGAAATAGGGGTTGGTAGCACTAGGTAGGTACCTAATATATAGGGGCAGAGACAGGGGAAAGTGTTGGAAGGGTTACTGCCTGCCCTGCTCTCATTTCCATACAGAAATAGGGGTTGGTAGCACTAGGTAGGTACCTAATATATAGGGGCAGAGACAGGGGAAAGAGTTGGAAGGGTTACTGCCTTCCCTGCTCTCATTTCCCTACAGAAATAGGGGTTGGTAGCACTAGGTAGGTACTTAATATATAGGGGCAGAGACAGGGGAAAAAGTTGGAAGGGTTACTGCCTGCTCTGCTCTCATTTCCCTACAGAAATAGGGGTTGGTAGCACTAGGTAGGTACCTAATATATAGGGGCAGAGACAGGGGAAAGTGTTGGGTTACTGCCTGCCCTGCTCTCATTTCCCTACAGAAATAGGGGTTGGTAGCACTAGGTAGGTACCTAATATATAGGGGCAGAGACAGGGGAAAGTGTTGGAAGGGTTACTGCCTGCCCTGCTCTCATTTCCCTACAGAAATAGGGGTTGGTAGCACTAGGTAGGTACCTAATATATAGGGGCAGAGACAGGGGAAAGTGTAGGAAGGGTTACTGCCTGCCCTGCTCTCATTTCCCTACAGAAATAGGGGTTGGTAGCACTAGGTAGGTACCTAATATATAGGGACAGAGACAGGGGAAAGTGTTGGAAGGGTTACTGCCTGCCCTGCTCTCATTTCCCTACAGAAATAGGGGTTGGTAGCACTAGGTAGGTACCTAATATATAGGGGCAGAGACAGGGGAAAGTGTAGGAAGGGTTACTGCCTGCCCTGCTCTCATTTCCCTACAGAAATAGGGGTTGGTAGCACTAGGTAGGTACCTAATATATAGGGGCAGAGACAGGGGAAAGTGTTGGAAGGGTTACTGCCTGCCCTGCTCTCATTTCCCTACAGAAATAGGGGTTGGTAGCACTAGGTAGGTACCTAATATATAGGGACAGACAAACAACCTGATTGCATGAAGCCTCTATATTGCAAAGTGCGGTTGTATGAACAGTTAAATATCAAATGAGCGGATTTTCCGGCGATGGCGTCGAAGGCAAAGAAAGGTTTCAGTAAATAAACAGATCCAGGCTCAGTGCCGGTGAGTGATGGAAGGGGAAACAGGACAATGGTATTTTAATTAGCACTTCTGATTTATTTTCAGCTTAATGACAGTGGGAGATGGTTCCTTAGACTCTGAAGCACCGGAGAGGACGGTGACGCAAGGAGCCACGGCTTTATGAACCTCCCTCGTGGCCTCTACGCGACAACAATCAACTTGTGGCAGAAAGTGGGATTTTGTGGCATCTTATCAAGCCAAGTAGGGAGGGCACCATAGCCATCTTTCTAGGACTTTTTAGGACTGTTCTGCCCCCAATAAGGGGTAATTATATCTTAGTTGGGATCAAGTACAGGTACTGTTTTATTATTACAGAGAAAAGGGAATCATTTAACCATGAAATAAACCCAATAGGGCTGTTCTGCCCCAATAAGGGGTAATTATATCTTAGTTGGGATCAAGTACATGTACTGTTTTATTATTACAGAGAAAAGGGAATCATTTAACCATGAAATAAACCCAATAGGGCTGTTCTGCCCCAATAAGGGGTAATTATATCTTAGTTGGGATCAAGTACAGGTACTGTTTTATTATTACAGAGAAAAGGGAATCATTTAACCATTAAATAAACCCAATAGGGCTGTTCTGCCCCAATAAGGGGCAATTATATCTTAGTTGGGATCAAGTACAGGTACTGTTTTATTATTACAGAGAAAAGGGAATGATTTAACCATGAAATAAACCCAATAGGGCTGTTCTGCCCCAATAAGGGGTAATTATATCTTAGTTGGGATCAAGTACAAGGCACTGTTTTACTATTACAGAGAAAAAAGGAATGCATTTTAAAATGAAGTCTATGGGAGATGGCATTCCCGTAATTTGGAGGTTTCTGAATAACAGATTCCTGGATAAAGGACCCCATACCTGTATACCTCTATTCTATTATCCTTTAGTATTCTCACTGTGAGCAGGAAGTGAATTTGTCAGGGGTTTGGTTCATAAATGGAATATATCGGAAAAGGAGAGCATGTACAGAGAGAAGCAATTAATTAAATAAAGGGGTCACAAGCTTTTTTTGTGATTATAACAAAGCCCTAAACAGAAAATACAAAGGCACTTATAGTATAATGTACAGAATGATATTCTGAGACAACTTGCAATTGGTCTTCATTTTTTATTATTTGTAGTTTTTGAATGATTTCAGTTTTTGTTTGACAACTCTCTAGCTTGGAGTTTCAGCAGCTATTTGGTTGCTAGGATCCAAATTACCTCAGCAACCAGGGTGTGGTTTGAATGAGAGACTGATACTGATATGAGTAGAAAGATAAGGAATAAAAAGTACCAATAACAATAAAACTGGAGCCTCACAGAGCAATAGGGTTTTAGCTGCCGGGGTCAGTGACCCCCATTTGAAAGCTGCAAAGAGTCAGAAGAAGAAGGAAAAACTTTTTTTTATTAGTAATTCTACAAACAATGGGGAAGGCCCTGCATAAACGACACCCCCCTTTCTTGGCAACAGAGCGGGGACATCGGGCCGGCAGATGTGTCAGTATAACCAACCCCCCGCCAATCTGTTTTTGGTTTATAGGAACTCGGCAATAATACGGTTCTGCCTACGCTGGCGTGTATACGAAGGTGCTGTTTAGAGTTCAATGGCGGTGTCAGGGTGCCGCGGCGGCGCGTAACGGGGTGAATTTTGTGAATCCAACTAATTAAAACCTCCGGCACCCTATAAACCTAAAAACCATGACCCGATAGAATAACGAGCTTAAACTACAGTATTCTGATTGGGTCAGGCAGGGTCTTATAGCAGACTGGGCCCCCCACACAAGCAGCAGGACCGCAGCCAATTAAATCCATGGGAATATCGCCCTTGTCTACTAGGGATTAAAGGGGAAGTCTCCCCCTCTATCTGTCCATTTTTGCTCATTTTGGCCGGAGACAATGAGGGCTATTTTATTGGACAGAACCTCGGCCCATTATGTGAGAGTTCATTATAATTTCCTCCCCTCTCCGGATTTAACGGCAGGTTATGGATTAGCCGAGACCCTGGAATGTATCCACCAAGTGTATTAGCCCGGCAGGAAGGCGAAAATAACCGCCATTCTGAGCGCCGCGCACAATGAAACAGTCTCTGCTCAGAGGCCAATTATCACCGGCGGGGGCTTTCAGACGCCGTATTAAAAAAAGGTGAAAAGAGAAAGGGGTTGGGGGGCAGTTTGGAAACCCCCGGCACCTAAGCCAAGGAAAGATATTGGCACGGGGTGACGGGATAAAATGGGGGGGAATAAGATAATTGGGGAGATGCTACTGTTTATATGAATCATATCATGGCCAAGAATGAGCCCCACACAGGGTCACATGTTACTGTAATTAGGTTAAGGGCAGTTTCTACATCCAATAGGAGCCTTGTAACCGCTGCCACTGGAACACGGGGCCAATCAGAATACTCCGTGCGCTACCGACCGCCCAGAGTTTGCTCCTTATCAATTTGCGCCCCAATATATTCCGCCTACGAAGGCGGGTTTATTTGGAGCGAGAACGCTTCCCCTTCCCGGTGCCAATTTTCCCCCGAAATCCTGCGCTTTGTGGAATCTCTGCTATGAGAGAGTTTTTCGAGACGAACTTGAAAATCAAGTTTAATCTTCCGGGCACCTGGCCGGCAGCGACGCTTGGCCCCGCCCATTTCTTAAAGCGGCCCCTTGCGCATTTTTTAGGCTTAAAGGAGGGGAGGTTCACCTTAAGGTTAACTTTTAGTATGTGATAGAAAGGCTAATTCTAAGCAACTTTTCAATTGGTCTTCATTATTTGTTTTTCATAGTTTTTGAATCATTTCCCTTCTTCTAACTCTCTGCAGCTTTCAAATGGGGGTCACTGACCCCTGAGTCGAAAAAACTATTACTCTATCAGGCTCCAGTTTTATTGTTACTTTATATCACCTATTTCTATTTTCAGGTCCCTCTCCTTTTCATATGTCAGTCTTTCATTCAAACCACACCTTGGTTGCTAAGGCAATTTAGATCCTAGCAACTGAACCTCAAAATAGGAGAGATGAACAAAAACTGAAAAAATTCAAAAACTACAAATAATAAAAAATGAAGACCAATTGCAAATTGTCTCAGAATATTAGTCTCCACTTCATACTAAAGGTTAACTCAAAGGTGAACAACCCGTGCCCCGAATCTCCCACCTTAACCCATTCCATGCTGGCAGCATTCTCCAGTGCCAGTCCCCTAATAAATAAATACCCCTCACCCCTACTAATGAGAAAACCCAAAGCAAAATTATGAATTCTAAATGGATTGCCTATTGAACCCAGGAGCCATGGGGGCAAGGGGGCACTGCCAGGTATTCATAAAGCAGCGCTGATAATGCAGAGAGGTGTAGTTTAGCCACAACGGTGGGTATTAAGGGTTAAGATTTTAGAAGAAGATCTTGTGACTTGTTACATTCACATTCAATCATCCCTGGGCCAAATCTTT
Source organism: Xenopus tropicalis (assembly GCF_000004195.4). Taxonomy (NCBI): domain Eukaryota; kingdom Metazoa; phylum Chordata; class Amphibia; order Anura; family Pipidae; genus Xenopus; species Xenopus tropicalis. Next base: position 6,536,505 of record NC_030680.2, on the reverse strand, counting down.
TCAAGATACATAATGTAATTTTTGGGAAGAAAAAAAAAAAAGCAGTGGATTACTCAGCCGCTCTTGGGTCTGTCCAAAAGCCCTTTGTGTCTGCATCCGACGGTCTGGCTGCCAAATGGATAGTGCTGGGTTTAATCCCGGCCCTGGCCGCCACTACGCACAGCAGCTGAGTGCCGCCTCGCGCTCCCACTCCGACAGGCAAACTTAGCGCAGTTGGGGCTCCCATTAACCTCTCCCTGCCCAGTCCCGTAAGGGGATCAGGCAGAAATAGTATTAGGAAGGAAGTGTGGGAAAGTACATTGAGCACAGCTGGCCTCTGGGATAGGGCCTATAGTAGCAGTGGGGGATAATAGCCTCTGGGAAGGGACTGGGGCTGTGGGATAGCAGGTATAGTAGGGAGAGATGGTGCCTATAGTAGCAGTGGGGGGATAATAGCCTCTGGGAAGGGACTGGGGCTGTGGGATAGCAGGTATAGTAGGGAGAGATGGTGCCTATAGTAGCAGTGGGGGGATAATAGCCTCTGGGAAGGGACTGGGGCTGTGGGATAGCAGGTATAGTAGGGAGAGATGGTGCCTATAGTAGCAGTGGGGGGATAATAACCTCTGGGAAGGGACTGGGGCTGTGGGATAGCAGGTATAGTAGGGAGAGATGGTGCCTATAGTAGCAGTGGGGGGATAATAGCCTCTGGGAAGGGACTGGGGCTGTGGGATAGCAGGTATAGTAGGGAGAGATGGTGCCTATAGTAGCAGTGGGGGGATAATAGCCTCTGGGAAGGGACTGGGGCTGTGGGATAGCAGGTATAGTAGGGAGAGATGGTGCCTATAGTAGCAGTGGGGGGATAATAGCCTCTGGGAAGGGACTGGGGCTGTGGGATAGCAGGTATAGTAGGGGAGATGGTGCCTATAGTAGCAGTGGGGGGATAATAGCCTCTGGGAAGGGACTGGGGCTGTGGGATAGCAGGTATAGTAGGGAGAGATTGTACCTATAGTAGCAGTGGGGGGATAATAGCCTCTGGGAAGGGACTGGGACTGTGGGATAGCAGGTATAGTAGGGAGAGATGGTGCCTATAGTAGCAGTGGGGGGATAATAGCCTCTGGGAAGGGACTGGGGCTGTGGGATAGCAGGTATAGTAGGGAGAGATGGTGCCTATAGTAGCAGTGGGGGGATATTAGCAGAGAAGCACATAGTAATAGAGGGGATAAAAGCAGATTTCTCCCTGCAGGCAGAGGCAGACCGGTAGAACAAACCCAGTAGCCTGTTGGACTTGGCACGGTACCAAGGTGACTTCACTTGCGGCTTATCGGGAGACACGAGTTTCTAACAGCAACTTTTTATTGGGCATGTGACCACCTTGGCTTGGGGGGGGGGGGGGGGGGGGGGGTTAGTGCTTCATTTCCCAGCATCGTAAAGGGGTTAGTAATAGGTTTGTCTCTAAAAACAACTGGAGCAGATGCAGATGGAGAAATATGAATGTCTGTAAGGAAGAGCATGTGTATAACGGATCCTGGGTATCACTTTGATGCCCCTTCTCTGCAAAAGGGTTAAGGGCACTTCAAAGGGGGGCACTTTATTTATTTATATCAAATAGGAAATCGTTTAAGGGTAACAGGGCACGGGATGAATAATTTATAGGGACGAGACAGACGGCAGCACATAAAACGGAAACCCTATAGGGGAAATTAAATACCCATAGAGCACAGGGTGTCTATGAATGTGTGGGGGGGCGGGACAGGGTGTCTGCGCTGCTGATTGGTTGCCCCAAAGAATTTGGGGTCCCTAAGACTTTTTTTTTTTTTTTTGCCCCAGTATAAAAACCTGACCTGGGCAATAAAAAACGCAGTTTCGACCGGACCGCGGAGGGAAGAAACCTCCATTGTTTAGTAGGAAACCTTGAGCCTGTCTGTCAGCAGATGGAAGAAACGGCTCGGCAGATGCCGTGTTTGTAAAAGGAGTGACTCACAGGGAAGTTTGGGGTGTTGGTGGCTCAGCGCTGTACAAATGTCAGCCGCCCAAACAATGGTCTGTTGTGCAGATTCACATCTGTACTTGTAATCACTGCGACCCCACAGCAGGGAACCATGAGCAGCAGCACAAATGGGCAGAGAGTTGAACTTTAAAGGACAAATATCCTCATTCTAAGTACAGTCAGCACTTTTTTTTGGGGGGGGGGGATATAATAAAAACTTAGGGGGCTGTTCCTGCTGAATTGTGCTTAGTACAGGGGAATCCCTATGCTGCCACAGTTTTATGGTATCTCTCTGTACAGGCTATGAGCAAACTTAGGGGGCTGTTCCTGCTGAATTGTGTTTAGTACAGGGGAATCCCTATGTGCCATAGTTTTATGGTATCTCTCTGTACAGGCTATGAGCAAACTTAGCGGGCTGTTCCTGCTGAACTGTGCTTAGTACAGGGGAATCCCTATGCTGCCATAGTTTTATGGTATCTCTCTGTACAGGCTATGGGCAAACTTAGGGGGCTGTTCCTGCTGAATTGTGCTTAGTACAGGGGAATTCCTATGCTGCCATAGATTGATGGTATCTCTCTGTAGAACACCATAGCTGCCTGGGTACTTTTGCTGGCAGTGGTATCAGACAACACCTTTGGCGCCACTATGGTTAACCCCTTACATAATTCCGGCATTGTGATTACAACACTACAGAGGGCATTGGGAGGCCATAAGGAAGGCTTTAAAAACAATGGCAGTTTAGGCAAGAGTGAAACTGCCAGCTGAGTCAGTAACACCTACAGAAGGGTTAGCAGGAGATTGTAAGCTCCTGTGGGCAAGGCCTTTTTAATACTCCTCTTTCACTTAGCAACCTGTGTCTGTTCATTTCTGTAACATTATTAAATTAATGAATAATTCTTATTATAAGAAAAAGTCAATGAAGAGGAGGCACAAAACGCGTCGGGCCTTTGACATTTCTATTAATTGCTGATTAGCGACTCCCGGCCCCCGGCGAATGATTCTCATCACAAAAGCCCGAATAGAGACGTCGGTGCTCGTTTCCCTTTGTTAATGGCTGATAATGGCATTCCGCAGGTCTCCCAAGCGCTCGCCGCGGCAATGAGCTCGCATTGATATTATGTAACCGTGCTGTTACTATGATAAAATCACAGAGGAAAAAGAAAAAAAGAGTTCATCGAAGGAAATTCTGTTACTGGGGTGAGTTCGTTAGTAATTGGGAAGTGATCTCCGCTAATTACTCAGATCTGTGTGTGCGGCTCTGGAATGTTCCTGTTGTGGCAATAAATGCGCAACGCGTATTCAGCCCTCGCATCAAACAAAACATTCACATCCCATTTATTTAACATCAAGAAAAGGACACGGACGTCCCCTAATTATTGCTTTATTATTTGTGCATCTCTAATTAGCAATAACAGGGCATACAGGCATAAAACACCTTATCCAGAAACCCGTTATCCAGAAAGCTCCAAATTACGTTAAGGTTGTCTTACATAGACTCTATCTGAATCAAACAATTTATGACTTTTTCTCTGTAATAATAAAACAGTACCTGTACTTGATCCCAACTAAGATATAATTACCCCTTATTGGGGGCAGAACAGCCCTATTGGGTTTATTTCATGGTTAAATGATTCCCTTTTCTCTGTAATAATAAAACAGTACCTGTACTTGATCCCAACTAAGATATAATTACCCCTTATTGGGGGCAGAACAGCCCTATTGGGTTTATTTAATGGTTAAATGATTCCCTTTTCTCTGTAATAATAAAACAGTACCTGTACTTGATCCCAACTAAGATATAATTACCCCTTATTGGGGCAGAACAGCCCTATTGGGTTTATTTAATGGTTAAATGATTCCCTTTTCTCTGTAATAATAAAACAGTACCTGTACTTGATCCCAACTAAGATATAATTACCCCTTATTGGGGCAGAACAGCCCTATTGGGTTTATTTAATGTTTAATTATTATTTGTTAGACATATGCTAAGGTGATCAAAATTACATAAAGATCTTTTATCCATAAAACCCCAGGTCCAGAGTATTCTAAATCACAGATCCAATAACTGTACAAGCTATAGTCAGTGTTCAGTTAGAGTTTATAAAACTGAAATTCAGTTTATAGTTTTTCCTTCATAAGCTTTCTTATTTACACTACACAATCCTGCTCAGGTCTCAAAATCCCTCACTGCTGCAAAAAGTGACTTTTACAAACAAAAGGACTGCTGTTTACAATGGGGGATCAGATAGGATCTGTGCCACTGTGACAGAATGCTCTGTTATACAGATAGCTAGAATCTCAGCCATAAAGCAGGGCAGGACTGCTGCTTACAATGGGGGGATCAGATAGGATCTGTGCCACTGTGACAGAATGCTCTGTTATACAGATAGCTAGAATCTCAGCCATAAAGCAGGGCAGGACTGCTGCTTACAATGGGGGGATCAGATAGGATCTGTACCACTGTGACAGAATGCTCTGTTATACAGATAGCTAGAATCTCAGCCATAAAGCAGGGCAGGACTGCTGCTTACAATGGGGGGGGATCAGATAGGATCTGTACCACTGTGACAGAATGCTCTGTTATACAGATAGCTAGAATCTCAGCCATAAAGCAGGGCAGGACTGCTGCTTACAATGGGGGGATCAGATAGGATCTGTGCCACTGTGACAGAATGCTCTGTTATACAGATAGCTAGAATCTCAGCCATAAAGCAGGGCAGGACTGCTGCTTACAATGGGGGGATCAGATAGGATCTGTGCCACTGTGACAGAATGCTCTGTTATACAGATAGCTAGAATCTCAGCCATAAAGCAGGGTAGGACTGCTGCTTACAATGGGGGGATCAGATAGGATCTGTGCCACTGTGACAGAATGCTCTGTTATACAGATAGCTAGAATCTCAGCCATAAAGCAGGGCAGGACTGCTGCTTACAATGGGGGGGTCAGATAGGATCTGTGCCACTGTGACAGAATGCTCTGTTATACAGATAGCTAGAATCTCAGCCATAAAGCAGGGCAGGACTGCTGCTTACAATGGGGGGATCAGATAGGATCTGTGCCACTGTGACAGAATGCTCTGTTATACAGATAGCTAGAATCTCAGCCATAAAGCAGGGCAGGACTTCAATAGGTCTTCATTTTTCATCATGTGTAATTTTTGAATTATTAAGCATTTTTAAGTAGCTGCTCTCCTGCTGGTTACTTACCTTAGAAACCAGGAATGAGTTGAATGAGACGGGAATACGAATAATAGAGGGCCTGAACAGAGAGATAAGTAATAAAAAGTAACAGTAAATAAAACTGCAGCCTCACAGAGCAATAGTGGTTAGGTTGCCGGGGTCAGCGACCCCCTGTTTGTTAATATACTCAGTGCTGCTCAATCACCAGTGAATGATTTCCTTGCCCGTCTGATCCCCAAGGACCATGACCTTGCCCTTCTATAGACCGACATTCATTAGTCCATGTAGCAGAAGTCGCTCCTCCCCCAGGGCTGTGAATCAAGCTGGCTGCTGCTACATTGTTGCAGGAGTCAGAACCAGGGATGCAGACATCATTAACAAACTGCTTTCAGCAGCAATTACATATACACATAACTCTGCATTTGTAATTCATTTATATTGGGAAGTTGCTTAGAAATACATGTTATTTATTATACGAATGAAGGGAGTCAGTGCATTTGCTCCCCCTTTAGGCGCTCGTACCCCCACTCCCACTTACTGATTGGCTGCACTGGGACTAGATGGGCGGGAGATTTAAATAGCCGCCTTATTGTGCCCTGTACTTACCCCCTTCCCTATGGCACCCAGGCATTCTGAAATAAGAAATGATTACAGGTATAGGACCCATAATCCAGAATGCTGGGGACCAAGGGTATTTCGGATAAGGGGTCTTTCCGTAATTTGGATCTTCATACCTTAAGTCTGCTGAAAAACCAATAAAATATTAATTAAATCCAATAGAATTGTTTTGCCTCCAATAAGGGGTAATTATATCTTAGTTGGGATCAAGTACAGGTACTGTTTTATTATTACAGAGAAAAGGGAATCATTTAACCATTAAATAAACCCAAAAGGGCTGTTCTGCCCCAATAAGGGGTAATTATATCTTAGTTGGGATCAAGTACAGGTACTGTTTTATTATTACAGAGAAAAGGGAATCATTTAACCATCAAATAAACCCAATAGGGCTGTCCTGCCCCAATAAGGGGTAATTATATCTTAGTTGGGATCAAGTACAGGTACTGTTTTATTATTACAGAGAAAAGGGAATCATTTAACCATGAAATAAACCCAATAGGGCTGTTCTGCCCCAATAAGGGGTAATTATATCTTAGTTGGGATCAAGTACAGGTACTGTTTTATTATTACAGAGAAAAGGGAATCATTTAACCATGAAATAAACCCAATAGGGCTGTTCTGCCCCCAATAAGGGGTAATTATATCTTAGTTGGGATCAAGTACAGGTACTGTTTTATTATTACAGAGAAAAGGGAATCATTTAACCATTAAATAAACCCAATAGGGCTGTTCTGCCCCAATAAGGGGTAATTATATCTTAGTTGGGATCAAGTACAGGTACTGTTTTATTATTACAGAGAAAAGGGAATCATTTAACCATTAAATAAACCCAATAGGGCTGTTCTGCCCCAATAAGGGGTAATTATATCTTAGTTGGGATCAAGTACAGGTACTGTTTTATTATTACAGAGAAAAGGGAATCATTTAACCATTAAATAAACCCAATAGGGCTGTTCTGCCCCAATAAGGGGTAATTATATCTTAGTTGGGATCAAGTACAGGTACTGTTTTATTATTACAGAGAAAAGGGAATCATTTAACCATTAAATAAACCCAATAGGGCTGTTCTGCCCCAATAAGGGGTAATTATATCTTAGTTGGGATCAAGTACAGGTACTGTTTTATTTTTACAGAGAAAAAGGAAATCAATTTTAAAAATCTGAATTACTTGAGTAAAATGGAGTCTATGGGAGACAGGCTTTCTGTAATTCGGAGCTTTCTGGTGATGGGTTTGCGGATAAGGGGTCTGACACCTGTACTAAGAAACACCCATTTGCACCCCAGCATCTTGGGTGATAGCAAATGACCCCCACAGCTCCTTCAGCAAGGCAGCTGATTGGCTAGGCATGGACGTGCATGGTCAGAGCAAGTCGGACCTATAGTTCAGTCCCATAAGCCTATGTGCCAATGGGCACTTGCTCTCTGGCTCAGGTTGGATACTGGCATGCTTGAGCCAATGCCACGTTGTGCTGCACAGAGCGCCAATCTGTATTTATCACAAGGCAAATACGGTGTTTCTTAGCGGCGCGGCGAATTTGCCAACATCCAATTAAAAAATGATCAGAGGCTCGAAGGATGAAAGCGGCGCGGGCAGCTTTCTTTACATTTCCATTTATCCCCTAATCACGCAGTAAACAAGCCATTTCCAAACATGACGGCTCCTAAGTGTCTCCAAAGCGCCTCCAGATTCATGACTATTCATTATATGGAGAGGGAATGGGGGGTTTACGCACCGCCGGGGTGCCCGGCTTACGTATCAACTGCCCTCCTGAGTGCCAGCCAACATGGCAGTCAGACTAACACGAGAAACGATTAACTTGTACCAATCAATAGGAAAAACTGTGTCTGGCTGCTTGCTTATATTCTCTACACTTGTTGTTCCGACTCCTGAAATAGTGTAGCAGAAGCTAGATGATGTGCAGAACTGACAGCACTGCTATAAAAACCAGAAAGGGACTGACAGACACAGTGACAGTTACACATAACTATAAACCCAGTGAGAATGAGGAATGAATGGGTATTGGGGAGTTGTATCAGGAGTCAGAACCAGCAGTGCAGGGAAGGGAAAGGGACAGACACAGTGACAGTTACACATAACTATAAACCCAGTGAGAATGAGGAATGAATGGATATTGGGGAGTTGTATCAGGAGTCAGAACCAGCAGTGCAGAGAAGGGAAAGGGACAGACACAGTGACAGTTACACATAACTATAAACCCAGTGAGAATGAGGAATGAATGGGTATTGGGGAGTTGTATCAGGAGTCAGAACCAGCAGTGCAGGGAAGGGAAAGGGACAGACACAGTGACAGTTACACATAACTATAAACCCAGTGAGAATGAGGAATGAATGGGTATTGGGGAGTTGTATCAGGAGTCAGAACCAGCAGTGCAGAGAAGGGAAAGGGACAGGCACAGTGACAGTTACACATAACTATAAACCCAGTGAGAATGAGGAATGAATGGATATTGGGGAGTTGTATCAGGAGTCAGAACCAGCAGTGCAGGGAAGGGAAAGGGACAGACACAGTGACAGTTACACATAACTATAAACCCAGTGAGAATGAGGAATGAATGGATATTGGGGAGTTGTATCAGGAGTCAGAACCAGCAGTGCAGGGAAGGGAAAGGGACAGACACAGTGACAGTTACACATAACTATAAACCCAGTGAGAATGAGGAATGAATGGATATTGGGGAGTTGTATCAGGAGTCAGAACCAGCAGTGCAGGGAAGGGAAAGGGACAGACACAGTGACAGTTACACATAACTATAAACCCAGTGAGAATGAGGAATGAATGGATATTGGGGAGTTGTATCAGGAGTCAGAACCAGCAGTGCAGAGAAGAGAAATGTAATTTTCTTTGATTACACAAAGGTTTTTGGGTGGAGTTCCCCTTTAATAAGGCTCGATGCAATGAAATGAAGGCAATCAGCAGCGCAGAAAGCAATGAACGTGACAGAGGAGCGGTTACACTGGAGAGTTAAGCCAAGGTGAGCGCCAGTGTGGGCGCCATTATTACGCGGTGCCCTTGCCAGTCAAAGGTTTTCTTGTGTTGGATAAAACCTCCTTCATCCGTCAGTCCCCCCGGCGCGGGGTTCAATAAAGCTTCACGATCACTCCGGCCTTGGGGCGAAGAATTAAATCATTACTTCAGCTTTCTATCCGCACACTTACAGGCAAGGATTTCATTAATCAAGGTTTCATCTCCTTTCATTTATTTATCTTTTTTTGGAAGGTCTTTCTTACAAGGTATGTCTCTTTTCTATAGGGAGCCTGGCATTGGAAGTTTCTCTCTAACCTTGGGAAGGCCGCACAGTGTTTAGCAAAGTGGGCTTCCATAATACATTTTATTTCCTTACTAAATTCTAAAAGAGACATTTCTCTCCTTGCACAGGAAGTGTAATGAGTTGGTTACATCTTGGCTCTGTTTCTTACAAAGCAGCAGTCCTGCCCTGCTTTATGGCTGAGATTCTAGCTATCTGTATAACAGAGCATTCTGTCACAGTGGCACAGATCCTATCTGATCCCCCCATTGTAAGCAGCAGTCCTGCCCTGCTTTATGGCTGAGATTCTAGCTATCTGTATAACAGAGCATTCTGTCACAGTGGCACAGATCCTATCCCCCCCCCCCCCCCCCCATTGTAAGCAGCAGTCCTGCCCTGCTTTATGGCTGAGATTCTAGCTATCTGTATAACAGAGCATTCTGTCACAGTGGCACAGATCCTATCTGATCCCCCCATTGTAAGCAGCAGTCCTGCCCTGCTTTATGGCTGAGATTCTAGCTATCTGTATAACAGAGCATTCTGTCACAGTGGCACAGATCCTATCTGATCCCCCCATTGTAAGCAGCAGTCCTGCCCTGCTTTATGGCTGAGATTCTAGCTATCTGTATAACAGAGCATTCTGTCACAGTGGCACAGATCCTATCTGATCCCCCCATTGTAAGCAGCAGTCCTGCCCTGCTTTATGGCTGAGATTCTAGCTATCTGTATAACAGAGCATTCTGTCACAGTGGCACAGATCCTATCTGATCCCCCCCATTGTAAGCAGCAGTCCTGCCCTGCTTTATGGCTGAGATTCTAGCTATCTGTATAACAGAGCATTCTGTCACAGTGGCACAGATCCTATCTGATCCCCCCATTGTAAGCAGCAGTCCTGCCCTGCTTTATGGCTGAGATTCTAGCTATCTGTATAACAGAGCATTCTGTCACAGTGGCACAGATCCTATCTGATCCCCCCATTGTAAGCAGCAGTCCTGCCCTGCTTTATGGCTGAGATTCTGGCTATATAATAGGAAGGAAACTACACGGTAAGGCAGCTTCTATCTATACCTGACAATACAAACATACAGGGAAGGAATGGTCTCTGCACACAAGTGACACTTATACCAATGGGAAGCGACATGGCAGCTCCGGCTATATAAATACAAATAGAGTAGAATTCCGGGCCGTATTAATGCACAAATCAGCAGACTCACTAACCGCACTTCCACAATCAGTGCCGAGAGGGGAAGTCGTTGAGTCCTGGATTTCCTGTCTGAGGTCATCGTTCAGAACTTGAAGACACCGAGCGGTTTGGGAAACTGACTCATGGCTTATTCATGGGCAACGCACAGACGCCAATGTGTTTGCGATCACGGGACCCTCGGCTCGGTTTACACGGAGCCCTGATTCCTACTTCCCAGCAGCCATTGCACAGAATGTTATTATGTTTGACCGTGGCCCTTCACTACCCCAAACCGGGCCAATCAGGAGCCTGGATACCCTACAACCTGAGGAGCATCAATAGGACTCATGAGTCGCGTCTCTCTGTGCACGCTTGGCCACTACCAGCAGCCCTGACCCCAGTCTTCGGAAGAGCATCGGGCCAATTCTGAGAGTTGTAGTTCAACAACAGCCGAGGGGCCGCGGGTTAGGCACCCCCTTGCTCTGCATTGTTCTCGGCCTCTTCCTGAAACAATTTTCAGATTCCTGAGAAAAAGAAAAAAAAAATCCCTCGGCTCCCGATATTAAATATTCAGCAGCCGCCTGTCCGAAAAAGATAAACAAAAAATTCCTTTCTTCCTTATAAAGTCATCCGCGCGGCTCGGAGCAAGTTCGGAGAAATGGCGCTGATTCAAAGAACTATTAACGGGACGGGGAGGGCGACCCACTCCTAGGGCAGAGGGAGAGAGTGCCCCAGGCCCCCTCTGGGTTTTTTGTTTGGGGGGGGGGGATTAAAACAGCTGCTGAAAGCACAAAGGACAAGTTATTACTAAGTAAATACACAAACGACTACAGCAGCTGCTATGAAGGCCCAACGTATAAACGATCCAGTAGCCAACCAATGGCATTTATTATATTTACCAATATGTCCAATAGGATCTGTGCTTCTGGCACAGGCCAATGTACTAGTGGCCAGGCATGACGGAACTTGTTGGCCCAAACAAGGGATAAACCAAATCCAGGATTTCGTTTGGGATCCAGTAATCTTTGGATTAGGATTCAGTTCGGCCGGGACAGTGGATTCGGCCGAAACCGAATCCATCAAAAAAATGCTGGATTCGGCCCGAGTCCTAGTGACTGAAGGTGAAATTTTTTGCGCAAATTAGGATTTGGTTCGGTATTTGGCTGATTCTTTGATGAAGGATTTGGGGGTTCGTCCGAACCCGAAAAAAGTGGATTTGTTGCATCCCTAGCCCAAACCCAACCCAGGAACATTCCCAAAGTTGTGGCCCATTTTGTGGCCCAACACTGCCCAACATGCCAGCCAAACCCTGCACCAATATAGGCGGCTTTAAGGGGTCACTGATCCCCCCCCCAAAACACAGACTGACCCATCTCTTTCTATTCTTATTTCTATTCTTTGTATCCCCCTCCTTTACAAACCATCTTCCTTTTTGAATTTAAACCTGCTCCCCGGTTGCCGGGGGAATTAACCCCTAGCAAGAACCCCTGCCCAACATTCCGGCCAAACCCTGCACCACTATGGGTGGCTTTCAGGGCTCACTGATCCCCCCCAAAACACAGACTGACCCAACTCTTCCTATTCTTATTTCTATTCTTCTTATCCCCCTCTTTTACAAACCATCTTCCTTTTGAATTTAAACCTGCTTCCTCGTTGCCGGGGGAATTAACCCCTAGCAACAACCCCTGCCCAACATTCCGGCCAAACCCTGCACCACTTTGGGCGGCTTTCAGGGCTCACTGACCCCCCCCCCCCAAAACAGACTGACCCATCTCTTTCTATTCTTATTTCTATTCTTCTTATCCCCCTCCTTTACAAACCATCTTCCTTTTTGATTTTAAACCTGCACCCCGGTTGCCGGGGTAATTAACCCCTAGCAACAAAAGATGCTGAACATAAACAATTAAAAAAACAGCTGAACAACCCCGCAAATACGTTTTTTTTCCCTAAATTATCATTTTCCCTTGAACGCATATGCCTTATTTTTATTAATTCCAGGGTATCCGACGTCTAACGACTCCCCCCCATACACAAGGAGTTTGAACGAGGACGCCGGCGCGCATGCAAATTACAATCAGCAGATAAATGCCCCCCCATTCCGATGCCGGCGAATTCCTTACAAACCCGCGGCAGGTGGGCTCGCCATTCTATTCGCTAATGATACCCTTGTGCGCGGAGTGGGGGGGGGGGCAAGAACGACAGCTACAATATTTTAATCAGCCGCCGTTGATCTCCATTATTAAGAAATTAATATATAATTTGCGACCAGCTGGGAAAAATAAGGGAATGTGTACATTGTGCGAATTAGGCACAGCGACAGCCCCGACAGATTGAGCGCCGCGCTGACAAATTACCCCAATGTTCTCGCATTCGGCAGGTTTTTTTCCCTCTGTTTTTTTTTTTTTGCTTGTAATTTCAACTAATTATCTCTATTAGCCTAACTCCAAAATAAAGACAACCGCGTCCAAGGGATATTAGGCTCGCAGCTTACGCTCTCTAGCAGTTTGTTTATCTGCGGCAGGGGGGGCGCGCGGCGTTATGGTTTGCGAGCAGCTGTCCTCTCTGCGGGATCTTTGGATTCTGTCTATTGCCTGTGTGCAGAGCATATTCTCACTCACAGTGATTTACATGGGCATCCTTATTAACGATATATTCATTATCTAAGCCCCACCCACCTGTAATCCTCACCAGTCCCCTCCCCACTCTAAATGATACTCAGAGTTCCCTGTATAACTCAGCCTGCAGCCTTGTGCCTTTATATGGGGGGCACAGAACCCCTCAGTGACTGCTAATATCCTTATCATTTACAGTAGGGGGTACATTATCCCTTATAATACATGAGTGATACTCAGAGTTCCCTGTATAACTCAGCCTGCAGCCTTGTGCCTTTATATGGGGGGCACAGAACCCCTCAGTGACTGCTAATATCCTTATCATTTACAGTAGGGGGTACATTATCCCTTATAATACATGAGTGATACTCAGAGTTCCCTGTATAACTCAGCCTGCAGCCTTGTGCCTTTATATGAGCACAGAACCCCTCAGTGACTGCTAATATCCTTATCATTTACAGTAGGGGGTACATTATCCCTTATAATACATGAGTGATACTCAGAGTTCCAAGGTACAAATATACAGAATGCAGACACATAGAAGGAGAGTGTTGCCTTTGCTCAGGGAATGCTGCTCATTACCCGTCGTGCAGGGGAAGCGTCAGTGGGATAAGAGAGCAGAAATTCTGGCGATCGGCCACCGACGTCATTACTAAGTAACTGCCACAGGCCGAGAGCCATAAACTGACTCCGTGCCAACAGCACTTTGCCCTTTCCCTCTGCTTTGTCTTAACTGTTATATTCACACTGGGGAGAGCCATTCGGAAGAATTGTTGTGTTTCTGAGTGGCAGAAAGGGCAGCCAATGAAATGGGTGTCCTACAGAGCTGTCACAGCACATATAGAATAATCCACCTATCCAAAGGTGACCGTCATATCCAATAGAATGAGGCTTCTAATTACCGTAAGGTATCAAACCCGATGCATTTAGCCTCCTACCAACATAATCAGCTTGTTATTCCAGATTCTGTAGTGTCTTGAGAATCACAGGCTTGTAGGATTCTAATGGTGAAAATACCCCTTACTGTATATGATAAGGATATTAGCAGTCACTGAGGGGTTCTGTGCCCATATAAAGGCACAAGGCTGCAGGCTGAGTTATACAGGGGACTCTGGGTATCACTCATGTATTATAAGGGATAATGTACCCCCTACTGTAAATGATAAGGATATTAGCAGTCACTGAGGGGTTCTGTGCCCATATAAAGGCACAAGGCTGCAGGCTGAGTTATACAGGGGACTCTGGGTATCACTCATGTATTATAAGGGATAATGTACCCCCTACTGTAAATGATAAGGATATTAGCAGTCACTGAGGGGTTCTGTGCCCATATAAAGGCACAAGGCTGCAGGCTGAGTTATAAAGGTTGAACTTTTTTTTTTTTTTAATTTAATTGTACAAATTAATAAAGTTCTTCTTTTGCGGAGAACAGTAATTCACAGCCCATGAGGATTTACATTCTTCCAAGTCTGTCTCCAGACATACTTGGCGCGATAAGATAATGCCACTGTTTATTTAACATTGGTAAAATAAAGACTTGGCACCGCAGCAATGGGGAGCGCAATAAACAATCCCTTATTCTTTTATGGCACCGGCAAAGCGTGCAGCACAGCCTGGGAACAGGAAAGGCAGGTAGGAACGGGTTCGGGTAGAGCTTCCAATTTTATAAACCTGCTGCTATTATGCAAGTGGCTCAAACACACATGTACATTTACACCACACAGGCATTTGTTTCCTATTTGTAAGTTTAAACTTTTTTTTCCCACATTTTCAGGACAAGATTCAAGTTACAGATATACAGAAACATTGGGGTAACAGTCACCCCGCTATAGTTCCAGGGGTACCCAGGGCACAAATAAGCACTCACCCCAAATCCCCCCCTAACTGGCCTTCAGGCTGGGCCCCCTTAGCCCATAACAAGGTTACAGATATATAGAAACATTGGGGTAACAGTCACCCCGCTATAGTTCCAGGGGTAGCCAGGGCACAAATAAGCACTCACCCCAAATCCCCCCCTAACTGGCCTTCAGGCTGGGCCCCCTTAGCCCATAACAAGGTTACAGATATATAGAAACATTGGGGTAACAGTCACCCCGCTATAGTTCCAGGGGTACCCAGGGTACAAATAAGCACTCACCCCAAATCCCCCCCTAACTGGCCTTCAGGCTGGGCCCCCTTAGCCCATAACAAGGTTACAGATATATAGAAACATTGGGGTAACAGTCACCCCGCTATAGTTCCAGGGGTACTCAGGGTACAAATAAGCACTCACCCCAAATCCCCCCCTAACTGGCCTTCAGGCTGGGCCCCCTTAGCCCATAACAAGGTTACAGATATATAGAAACATTGGGGTAACAGTCACCCCGCTATAGTTCCAGGGGTACCCAGGGTACAAATAAGCACTCACCCCAAATCCCCCCCTAACTGGCCTTCAGGCTGGGCCCCCTTAGCCCATAACAAGGTTACAGATATATAGAAACATTGGGGTAACAGTCACCCTGCTATAGTTCCAGGGGTACCCAGGGCACAAATAAGCACTCACCCCAAATCCCCCCCTAACTGGCCTTCAGGCTGGGCCCCCTTAGCCCATAACAAGGTTACAGATATATAGAAACATTGGGGTAACAGTCACCCTGCTATAGTTCCAGGGGTACCCAGGGCACAAATAAGCACTCACCCCAAATCCCCCCCTAACTGGCCTTCAGGCTGGGCCCCCTTAGCCCATAACAAGGTTACAGATATATAGAAACATTGGGGTAACAGTCACCCTGCTATAGTTCCAGGGGAGAAAGGCTGCAGGGGCCCTAAAGCGACTGCCATTCTCTCATCTATATTCACTTCATTTTGCACTATGAAAAGCTGCTCCTGGCTTCCTGCTGTTCAATTACTAGGACTGCTGCAAACTTTCCTGTTGATTTATAACAGAAGACACAGTATTCTCAGCCATCGAGGATTCCCTCCCCCGGGGGAGCTCAATGGAGTCCAGTCTGGTCAGTAGCGAGTCTGTGTCTTTGCTTTACTGCACTGACACACAACAAGGCTCACTTTGGGGCACAGGAAAAGGGGAGTTTTTTTAAGCTTCCTCAATCATGTTTGGGCTTGGAATGCTGCTTCCCTCGACTAATCTCAAGGTCTGCCTTTATCCACAGCATTGGCCGGGGCAAAATGGCATGCCAACAGTTGCCCAGGCTACAAAAAAAAAAAAAAAATTTTTAAAAAATTACCATTTTCCCAGTAGCGGCCAAAATAAACCCTGCGCTACTGTGTGTCGCCACCCTATATATTCAGCGTGATTCAGCAGGATTCAGGGATAGTAAAGAATCCAAGCTGGTTTTATGGAGCAGATAAAGGGCACATTTACTGCCGCGCCGGGGTTGGAATAAGCGCTCCGGCAGATGGCACAGGGCTTGGGAAATCTTTACACGGCGCAGTTACGGCCTTTATTAAAGAAAAATACAGGTTGTGCCGTGGGACAGTGAGATGGGGAGAGGAAGCGCAAGGTCAAAGGAAGGCGAAATAAAGAATTACCCCCCCCCCCCCCCAAACTTGGCTTTCAGAGAAAAAAAAATCCTGGTCTCGAGAGACGGTGAAAAGGCAGAGACCTCGGAGACTCGGAATTCTTGTAAAACAGATGTCACCGCTATGGAAACTAAAGGGGGAGTCTGTGCCCAAGGATGGAAAACACATTGACACAGACAAGAAAAGTCAATTTTACACTGCTGAGAAGCTCTACTGGGGAACGGGGGGGTCAAAAATATTTAAAAACTTGGCCTTTTATCAGTGATTATTTTAAAAAATGAAAAAAGTGTGTATTTTACATACAGGATTTGAACAATGATTGACTTTATAAAATAGATATCTGCTTTATGTTACAGTTAGGAAAGGATTTTAATCATTTTTGTATGATAATTTGACCAATGGCACCCTGCTATAGTTCCAGGGGTAGCCAGGGCACAAATAAGCACTCACCCCAAATCCCCCCCTAACTGGCCTTCAGGCTGGGCCCCCTTAGCCCATAACAAGGTTACAGATATATAGAAACATTGGGGTAACAGTCACCCTGCTATAGTTCCAGGGGTACCCAGGGCACAAATAAGCACTCACCCCAAATCCCCCCCTAACTGGCCTTCAGGCTGGGCCCCCTTAGCCCATAACAAGGTTACAGATATATAGAAACATTGGGGTAACAGTCACCCCGCTATAGTTCCAGGGGTACCCAGGGCACAAATAAGCACTCACCCCAAATCCCCCCCTAACTGGCCTTCAGGCTGGGCCCCCTTAGCCCATAACAAGGTTACAGATATATAGAAACATTGGGGTAACAGTCACCCTGCTATAGTTCCAGGGGTACCCAGGGCACAAATAAGCACTCACCCCAAATCCCCCCCTAAGTGGCCTTCAGGCTGGGCCCCCTTAGCCCATAACAAGGTTACAGATATATAGAAACATTGGGGTAACAGTCACCCTGCTATAGTTCCAGGGGTACCCAGGGTACAAATAAGCACTCACCCCAAATCCCCCCCTAACTGGCCTTCAGGCTGGGCCCCCTTAGCCCATAACAAGGTTACAGATATATAGAAACATTGGGGTAACAGTCACCCTGCTATAGTTCCAGGGGTACCCAGGGCCAGTACTGGCCAGTTTGGCTAGCACAGGTGGCCCGCCCAGGTAAGACAATAATAAATGTCTAATTGAAGCTTACAGAGCCAAATTAATACCAATTCGTTTCCCAAACGAGGATGTGAGGTTCCCCTATGGGGGCAGAGAGAGGCGGCCAATCCCCTGACAATAATGGCCCCTTTGACAGGTCCGTATGACGGTGCGGGCAGCTCTTAGCTAAGAATAAGCCTCTCTTGTGCCGAGTACAAACACAGCGGAGAGCTCTCAATCTAAAGGAGAGCGCAGATTAACCATAATACGGGTTCTTTTAGATAAGTAACTTTTTTTCCTTATCTGGGTTTGTGTTTAAAGAACATGGGGGGGGCCGCCTGAAGTGTAAAGTGGTGATGGGGACCCCTGTGCAGCAGGGGGGCAGCACCCACACATGGACAAAAGCTAATACTATTAGATCCAAGGTTGCCTCGGAGTCTTTTAAATAATTTGATTTTATTTTTTATATCTCAAGTTGCTAAGGGAGACAACTCATGGCAACCAGAAAAGCAGGTAAGACATGATGATAATGATGATAACTCGATGATAATTCTTACTCCTTACAAGACAGGGTGCCACAGGGCACCGAGGCAGGGCGCCACAGGGCACCGAGGCAGGGCGCCACAGGGCACCGAGGCAGGGCGACACAGGGCACCGAGGCAGGGCGACACAGGGCACCGAGGCAGGGCGACAGGCACCGAGGCAGGGCGACACAGGGCACCGAGGCAGGGCGACACAGGGCACCGAGGCAGGGCGACACAGGGCACCGAGGCAGGGCACCGAGGCAGGGCGACACAGGGCACCGAGGCAGGGCGACACAGGGCACCGAGGCAGAGCGCCCAGGACATCGAAGCAGGGTGCCCAGAGCACCAAGACAAAGTGCTCAAGCCACCGAGACAGGGCGCCCAGGGCACCGAGATAGAGCGTCACAGGGCAACGAGGCAGGGCGCCCAGGGCATCAGGGCAGAACATCAGGCCACTGAGACAAAGTGCTCAAGCCACCAAGGTAGGGCGCCACAGGGCAACGGGGCAGAATGTCAGGCCACTGAGACAAAGTGCTCAAGCCACCAAGGTAGGGCGCCACAGGGCAACGGGGCAGAACATCAGGCCACTGAGACAAAGTGCTAAAGCCACAGGGCACCGAGACAGGAGCGTCACAGGGCATCGGGGCAGGGCGACACAGGGCAACGAGACAGGGCACCCAAGGCCAAAATTCCAGTACTACATTTAGTAGCCTATAATAAAAACCTTTATAACAGACTCCATTAACAGCTGCCGCATCCTAAAAAATCCCGGCAAAATAAACTTCAACGCAAATCCAATTGACTAAATCCGACCAATGGAGTGAGAGGGAGAGAGTCCATGCCCAGGGGGGCAAGTAGGAGCCCTATCACAATGCTAACAATCCCTAGATAGCTTATCTACACAATATAGGCACCATATGCTGCTGCGGGGCGCACAATGGCCCTCGCACCAACGGGCCGAGCGGGAGCGCTGGCTGACAAGCCGGGGTGGCATTTAGTCGGAGCGCTGGGGTGAGGGGGCGTGCCCCTCTAATCTGCATTTTCTTTCTTCCCCAGGTGAAGGGAGAGAAAAGCAGATGTCAGGCCCACAAGCAGCTGTCTGCTGCGCCGCCGGATTTAACACATTCCTGCCTCTTTTAAAGGGGAAACTAAATCCCACTGCAGCATTTATTAGGCACGGATTTCATGTATTTTCAGTGGTTTTCTGTCCTTTCCTCAGTCTCTCACTCTCAAACCAGGAATCTCCAGGCAGCAGTGCTGTAAAGCATACTTTATAAAGGGCAACTTCGCCATGTAACGTCTTTATTGCGATACTGGGGGCCATTTCTTGTACTGTCCAGCCCCCTGCTCTATGCGTTTGCTAATAAAGAGAAGAGCTCCCTGCGCCAAACCCAAGTGGCATGTATTATGCAAGTCAAACGAGTGAACGTTGGTTACAAATCTCCATCTGGTTCCAGCATGAACCCCCCCACTGTCTTTAGTAAGGAGACATTTAAAAGAGGCGGTTTACCTTTAAGATAACTTTTAGTATGTTATAGAATGCCCTATTCCTAGCAACTTTGCAATTGGTCTTCATTATTTATTTGTTATAGTTATTGAATTATTTGCCTTCGTTGTCTACATCTTTCCAATTTTTACATGGGGGTCACTGACCCCACTATCAAAAAAAAACAAAAACTTTTCCTCTTTGAGGCTACGATTTTAATTTTATGACTTTTATCTTTCTATTTGGTCCATCTTCCATTCATATTCCAGTCTCTCATTCACACCGCTGCCTGGTTGCTAAGGTAAACAAGACCCTAGCAACCAGACAACTGCGGAAATTCCAAACTGGAAAAAAAAAAAAAAAAAAAGACATGCAGCTCCGATAGGGCCACAATGGTCCCCTGTGTAGGGTTTAACTACATAATTCACATATTCCAACACCTGCCCCCTAGAGAAACTGCCATTTAAGTATTTACCCTATATATGAATCTGACCAATGACAATTTGCAACTTTTTTTTTTTTTTTTTTAAAGGGGAACTGTACCCAAAAAACACATTAATGTCTTTAGGAAAGTTGCTCACAATGACATTAATCTCCCTGATCTCTCGCACAACCGGGTTCCTTCTTAGTTATTTCTGTCGAGCGTTTGCACCTGCTCTGAACACAATGTGGGGGGGGGGGGGGGGTGAAAGAAATTGCTGGAGGCTACAGGAATCCGGCGCTGACTGAGTTAATGGATCTAGACGCCCTGCCAGAACTAGAATCTGCTTTAGACAATGGAAGCCCCAGCCCCGAGGGGGGGGGGGGGGGGAGTGGTTGTGTAAAAACACCTGGCCTCTTTATTCCTCCTGCCTGCGAGTGCCCCCGGCTCTGTGAGTGCCAGCACAGATGAAGTCATTTTCCCTTTCTTCACAGTCCGAATAATACAGGGTGGAGGGCGACGGGGGGGGGGGGGGGGGGGACAGGGCTGGCGTTAGAGATCAGGGAGAAAGGAATCGGTGTTAGTCGGACGCTGGGAGTTATAGTTTAATAACGGCGTAGTAAAGAATACCTCGCGACTGCTGTAGTGGGTTCCAGGCTCAAGGGGGGCCCTCAGGCTTAGGGGGTCCTCCCTGCCCCCAGGTTGGAATGGCAGGGCACTTACAAAGGGCAACCGGAAATTGTATTTCTGACAGTGGCCCTATGGGGCCCCAGAGGGAAAAGGAGAATATCCCAGCACTGCCCAGGGTCACACGGGGAGGTAAGGCCCAATGTTACATTGTAACAAGTAACACAGTAATCTCTTCACTGATTGGCTGCTGAACTGATACACAGTAACTGTAGCAAACTCCTTATCGGGGGGAATGCCTAACCAAGGCCTGGGGTCGGCTTCTGGGTACAGGGAGCTGCAATGGGAAGAACTGGGGGAACAGTAAAGGAACCCCCGAAGTATGCCGGCAACGTATTGGCCCATATATAGGGGGCCCTCGGGAGGTCTTGCCCGACCAGCCTCTGCCCAAAAATCAATTGGTAGCGTTCACAATATTATGTAATGGAAAGTGCCCCGGCAGACACACACTGGGGGGCGGGGACAGGGGTGGTTTGACCACTGCTGTTTTCCACTGGTGCACATTATTAGTTGCCTAAAGCGGCTCATATGTGCCCGGATTTGTTCTGTCACAGTGGCTGTCAGTGACGATGACTATCCAGTAATCCTCCTATGAGGAACTGCTCAGTCCGGCAAAGCAACATGGCAGCTCCTATCTATACCAGACAGGCTCATAAGCAACATGGCAGCTCCTATCCATACAAGAAGGGCTCATAAGCAACATGGCAGCTCCTACCCATACCAGAAGGGCTCATAGGCAACATGGCAGCTCCTATCCATACCAGAAGGGCTCATAACCAACATGGCAGCTCCTATCCATACCAGAAGGGCTCATAAGCAACATGGCAGCTCCTACCCATACCAGAAGGGCTAATATACTAACAGTAAGCCAACAGGGGAGTGTATAACAGGGCCATTGGGTTGCTAAGGCAAAAATAAAAAATCCAATTCCCTTGTTCCGAGAGTTCCCCCTCCTGTGAGTACATAAGGACATCAGCTGCCTCTGCATGTAATTATCCTGCTTTACTGGCCCCTTCGGCAGCAAGATGGTTCTGCTTCCCAGAGCCGGGGATGGGGGGGCTGCGAGCTCAGCTTCCTTTATTATTACGTCCTGCCTGACCCCTCGCTGCACGAAGAACTGCCCCCCAAAATAGTCATTTAGTAGCTTTGTGGGGTCGGGGGGTTGTCCTGGGACCTGCGGAGCTGTAAGCAAAAGAGTGCAAAGAAACTTTATTGTGCCCCACTGATCTTTCTCATGGAAATGGGGGTGCCAGTAACACTTTATATCTGGGGGGGCCAGTAACACTTTATATCTGGGGTGGCAGTAACTTTATATCAGGGGGTACCAATAATACTTTAAATTGAGGGGGTGCCAGTAACGCTTTATATCGGGGGGGTGCCACTAACGCTTTATATCGGGGGGTGCCACTATCGCTTATCGGGGGCCGGTAACACTTATATCGGGGGGTGCCGGTAACACTTTATATATCGGGGGGTGCCGGTAACACTTTGTATATATCGGGGGGTGCCGGTAACACTTTATATATCGGGGGGTGCCGGTAACACTTTATATATCGGGGGGTGCCGGTAACACTTTATATATCGGGGGGTGCCGGTAACACTTTATATATCGGGGGGTGCCGGTAACACTTTATATATCGGGGGGTGCCGGTAACACTTTATATATCGGGGGGTGCCGGTAACACTTTATATATCGGGGGGTGCCGGTAACACTTTATATATCGGGGGGTGCCGGTAACACTTTATATATCGGGGGGTGCCGGTAACACTTTATATATCGGGGGGTGCCGGTAACACTTATATATCGGGGGGTGCCGGTAACACTTTATATATCGGGGGGTGCCGGTAACACTTTATATATCGGGGGTGCCGGTAACACTTTATATATCGGGGGGTGCCGGTAACACTTTATATATCGGGGGGTGCCGGTAACACTTTATATATCGGGGGGTGCCGGTAACACTTTATATACCTGGGGGTGCCGGTAACACTATATATATCGGGGGGTGCCGGTAACACTTTATATATCGGGGGGTGCCAATAACACTTTATATCAGGAATGGTTACCATACAGCAGCCTAAAATGAACATTGAAGGATGCAGGGATGAGTAGTTCAACAACAGCTGAAGGTTGGATTTTGCATTTTGGGTGCCACGAAGGGTCAAGTTAAGATTCTACTGGTGGGTCCAAATAGAGACCCTATTCCTTATACAGCACATTGCCTGCTTTATACCATCTCGGTGCACAGCAGCACCGCAGTCACATGACACCTCCAACACTCCATGCCGGCCGGGGTTCCATTCACCAAGAGGCTCCGTAGGCCTAACAACACCCCCCTTCAGAACCAGCGCTCTGTTACTTTCCCTTTTTTTTCCTTTCTCTCTGTCCTAAAAAGTGCACTTGAAAGGTCACAATTCAAACAAAATCTGCCGCTTCAGATTTTCCATTCAGAGCCAGGCCAGCTGGTCAATAGAAACAGCCACACAGACCCCCCCCCCCCCCCAGAACCTTGATATTTTCTTCTTAAACACAGAGGCGACTGCTCTGCATTGGGGGTTTAACCCCCGCACAGATTTCTACATCCCCACCATTAACCAGAAAACCCCGAAGTTCTGCCGCGTTCCCGCCGAATTACTGACATATTTTCTCCATTCTGTGTTTCTGCTCAAACCTTTCATGTTTCCGACTTCGTATGAAAACAAAAAAAATAATGGTGTAAAAATAATGATAAAATACTTTCCCTTTGCAGAGCGATTTAAAGGGGAAGTACACTAGGATGCTAATTATAATGGGGTCGTTGGAATGAAATAATGACACTTTCGCACTGGTTATCACGTTCTCTGTAAATGTAATCGCAATCTGTCTGGCTCTTTATATTCTCTGCACTGCTGGTTCTGACTCCTGAAACTATCTATCAAAAGACCAGGAGAGGGACCAACTCTTGACTCTTGTTTCAAGAGTCAGAACCAGTCAACAGCAGTTACATATACATGTATGGAATATCCGGATATCATGAAACCCGTTATCCAGAAAGCCCATCTCCCATAGACTTCATTTTAATCAAATAATTCAGAATTTTAAAACCTATTTCCTTTTTCTCTGTAATAATAAAACAGTACCTGTACTTGATCCCAACTAAGATATAATTACCCCTTATTGGGGCAGAACAGCCCTATTGGGTTTATTTAATGGTTAAATGATTCACTTTTCTCTGTAATAATAAAACAGTACCTGTACTTGATCCCAACTAAGATATAATTACCCCTTATTGGGGCAGAACAGCCCTATTGGGTTTATTTAATGGTTAAATGATTCCCGTTTCTCTGTAATAATAAAACAGTACCTGTACTTGATCCCAACTAAGATATAATTACCCCTTATTGGGGCAGAACAGCCCTATTGGGTTTATTTAATGGTTAAATGATTCCCTTTTCTCTGTAATAATAAAACAGTACCTGTACTTGATCCCAACTAAGATATAATTACCCCTTATTGGGGCAGAACAGTCCTATTGGGTTTATTTAATGGTTAAATGATTCCCTTTTCTCTGTAATAATAAAACAGTACCTGTACTTGATCCCAACTAAGATATAATTACCCCTTATTGGGGCAGAACAGCCCTATTGGGTTTATTTAATGGTTAAATGATTCCCTTTTCTCTGTAATAATAAAACAGTACCTGTATTTGATCCCAACTAAGATATAATTACCCCTTATTGGGGCAGAACAGCCCTATTGGGTTTATTTAATGGTTAAATGATTCCCTTTTCTCTGTAATAATAAAACAGTACCTGTACTTGATCCCAACTAAGATATAATTACCCCTTATTGGGGCAGAACAGCCCTATTGGGTTTATTTAATGGTTAAATGATTCCCTTTTCTCTGTAGTAATAAAACAGTACCTGTACTTGATCCCAACTAAGATCTAAATAATCATTATTGGATCCAAAACAATCCTGTTGGGTTTAATTAACATTTTATTGATTTTTAAGTAGACTTAAGGTATGGAGATCCAAATTACGGAAAGACTCCTTATCCAGAATAACCTTGGCCCCGAGCATTCTGGATAATGGGTCCTATACCTGTATATATATATATATATATATATATTATATATATATATATATATATATATATAGTATTTATAAGGGGTGAGAGAAATAGAACCCATTGTGTTACACTGATGGCAGATACACTGGCTATGTCATAAAAAAGCTTTGGTAAACATCCAATCAGAAATGTTCTTTATTACAATGGACCAGTCAGGTCTGATTGGCTGCAACAAGTTGCTGCTTGAGTTCCCACTGACCCCACCATGTGTCTCACTGCCTGGGATTAATAGGGAAATAAACAGGTTGCATCATGGGAGCGCTGGTGGGAAGCAAGCAGCCATTTCCGCTTTGCCAGATAAACAGACGAGGAATAAAGTGGAATTCATTAGTTTGGCCGCCCCGCGTGACTACGGCGACCACAAACATGACACGGACCCGGCTGCAAATAAACAGATTAGTCTCCTTGGGTAAATGTTTGGCCAATGAGCCGCCGGCGCAGCGAGGAATCGCACTGACAAATGGCATCCGGAATACACGCTGTGTAAATAGCAAATGGCATTGTGACGTCACCGGGCCACCGTACGGCTCATCCCCGGGATCTTATTGGTGACTCTGCCAACCAATGGAGTCTAATGTAAGGACAGGATTTATTTCCATTGTATAAGCAGAGCTTAACTTACACGAGCCAAGGCCCAGGGCTGTCAGAGGATGCTGGGAAATAAATTATACATACGACATACATCCTCTTGCCTTACTATACACACTATGCCACAACTACAGCCTCATTCTCCGACACCCCCCTTGCCTTACTACACGTACTATCCCACAACTACAGTGTCTTTGTCCAATACCCCCTTACCTTACTATACACACTATCCCACTACAGCCTCTTTCTCAGACACCCCCCTGTCTAAAGACATGAACTATCCCACAACTACAGCCTCTTTCCCAGACACCCCCCTGTTTAACGACATGAACTATCCCACAACTACAGCCTCTTTCCCAGACACCCCCCTGTCTAACGACATGAACTATCCCACAACTACAGCCTCTTTCCCAGACACCCCCCTGTCTAACGACATGAACTATCCCACAACTACAGCCTCTTTGTCCAGTACCCCCTTCCCTTATTATACACACCTTTCCACTGCTGGACTCTTTCCCCAACACCCCTTGTTTTACTATACACACTATGCCACAACTACAGCCCCTCTCTGACACCCCCTTGACTTATTATACACACCATCCCACAACTACAGTCTCTTTTCCCGACACCCCTTGTTTTACTATACACACTATCCCACAACTACAGCCTCTCTCTGACACCCCCTTGACTTATTATACACACCATCCCACAACTACAGTCTCTTTTCCCGACACCCCTTGTTTTACTATACACACTATCCCACAACTACCGCCTCTCTCGGACACCCCCTTAACTTATTATACACACCATCCCACAACTACGGTCTCTTTTCCCGACACCCCTTGCCTTACAATATGTACTATTCCATAATTACAGCCCCTACATTTTCTTGCCTTACTATACATACTATTCTAGAATTCCAGTCTCTTTCCTTTACACCAACCTGCCTTAGTATACACACAGTTCCTTTACCTTGCCCTGATACTCTCTTGCCTTAATATACACACTTACCCCGAACATTCTGCCGCTTTACTACACCACCTTGCCTGATCTATCACACTTACCGTTCCGACCCTCTGACATTATTTCAACTTACTACTCACATAACTCTACCCCAGTCACATCCCCTTCTTCCCCTGCCACTAACTCACCTTGCCTTACTACACACGCTGCAGTCACAGAGAAGTGAAATCTGTTGTCTATAAACCTTTCTATTTTCTGGGTTCAGGTCAATCACCACCAGTCCGATAATATGCTCCTTTTTTATATTTCCCTTTATAAATTGTATATTTCCATGTAAAAAAACAAAAATAAAACAAAAACAAGCTAAAAAGATGTGATAATGTAGAACGCACGGTTTTATTCCTATTCCAAACCATACAAGGGCAGGCGATTGGATCCCGCGTGCGATACACAAACACCACATTCAGCCGGGATTTATATTGAAATTATCCATTAACCTCATCACCCAGACGCGGCCGACACAGACACACAATGTAACACGGAACATCCCATTAATAGAGAAGGGGGGGGGTTAATTCAATCACATAAACATCAGAAAAATTCTGAATATTCTGCCCAATTCACAGACAAAAAAAAAAAAAAAAGTAATTGACGGGCGGGGGGGGGGGGAGGAGATAAAAGATGAAGAACCCCAGAGGCGGGAACTAGTAACATTGATACCAGGAGATCCCAATAACATAACCGCTAATGAGAAGTGGGGGGGAATATTGTAATTAATTTTTTTAAAAATTCCATTTTTAAATCCATTTCCAGTTTTTATACAATAATAAAAAAATTCCTAAAATTAGAAGTTAATAAATACCCTTTGGACAGAACCGGACCCAATAACTTCCCTGTCCAACCTGATGAATTCAGAGGGGAAATAAACGACACTGAGATTTACGGATAAAAAAAGATTAAAGAAAAATGTCAAATATTTTTTACGTATTTTACGTTCTTGTTAATTAAGACCCCCTGTAAAGTTAAAGACCCCCCCCCCCAAGCAGAAGGGCCCTGCTCTCATTTGTCTCCAAGATGGGCGCTCGTTTAGCAAAGCCTCTTGGGAGTTAATAAGGACCTGGGATAATTAACAATGAAAAAAAACAACTAATTGTGACACCGGCCAATCAATAAAGGACTGGACTTCATACATGAAAAAAAAACAAAAACAATGAATTTAAAGGCCACGTTATACCCAGATATGGCAGCGGAATACTCTAACGAGGGGCCCCGCAGTCTGTATAAAAGGGGCTGCGTAATACAAACAGAAATCTATATTTAACAACCAGGAAGGATTTTTTTTTTGGGGGAGATTTTGGAAGTTCAGCGGTTTTAGTAAAATCCCAAGGGAGCAGCCGGGATTCCGAGAATCCACTCAGGAAAGCGCGCCGGGGGTTAATGATGCCTTATTAGACACAGGGCTGCGGATTACGTTGGCAATAAAAGCTTGGGGCAGTGGAAAATTCCAAGACAAAGATAAATAAACAGAGAAACATTTGTTGCTAAACTACAACTCCCAGCATGCACAGCTGTCGTTTTGCAGATAGGGGTTTTGTTTTTTTGTTTTTTTTTTAATTTGGGGGGGTTGTTATTTTCTCCTACCGAGAAGGAAGTTTGCAGGCTGAGATCCTCTCGGGGTCCTTTTCGGCACACAGCGATTGTGCTGACTCCAGAGAATGTTCCACTTGAACTTGCAGAGATGCAGCAGCAGCAGGAACGGCCCTGGAAAAGGGGGACAGCAAAGTATCTGTGATTTTCATTCTTCCCAGCAATGCAGGGGTGCGCACCTGGGGCAAGTGGGGGGCACCCCCAGGAGAGATTTCAGGGGAGCCCAGTGTGAGTGAGAGTAGAGGCAACTGTAGTATAAGGGGGGGGGGTGCTTTCCCCGCTCCCAGGCGTTGCTAAGTTCTTCCTTCTTCAGGAAAAATTTGAAAAATGTCTATTTTTTTTTTTTTTTGGGTAATGTCAGTGAGTGAGTGCAGCCAAGGGGGAAGCGGGGGTCTCCGGCTGATGCCAACACAACTACAGGGGGGGGGGGGTATTGGCTCAGGGTCCCCCCAGCATTACTGGGGGTGCAGCAGATAAAGGGGGAGGGAACATGTGTCTGTGCAGACCCAGGGGGGGCCCCAACTTGGGCCCTGACAACTTCCACTGGGATCTGTATGGCGGCTTCCCTCTCAGACTGCCCCCCCCCTCCCCACACAAACTTATGGAACAGCCCAGGGGCACCCTGAAACCACAGACAAAAAGCCCAAGTGTTTGTGGAACTACAACCCCCCCCCCCATCTCTCCCAAAACAAAAGTACAGGCAGCTCTGCCCCAGCTCCTTCTCCCACTTTAACCCTTTCAGCCCAACTCCCCACCCTCCCAAACACCCCAGCCCCCCCCATTACAGCACAAAGTGCGCCCCAAAACACATTAACCCCTTCTCCCCCCCTCCCCACCCATGTCACTTACCCGGCAAGGTCAGCTGAGCCCCCAGTGCCAGGCAGCAGCAAGTTGTACCACTCTGTGCTATTGTTCCATAGGGCTGGGGAGGGAGCTGCTTATTTTTGGGTGGTGGTGCGTAGGGTGGGGGGGTTGCAGCTTGGGGGTGCTGTGCAGACTCAGGGGGGTCCCAGGGGGAGGGGAGGACAGGGCTGGGCCGCTCAGGGTGAGTGTGCACGGCGCTAGCGATGCGAGGAATGCTCGGAATGAGGAGAGGAATGAAATGAACGTCAGGACCGAACTAGCGGAGGGAGGGAGGGAGCTGAGAGGGAGGGGGAGGAGCAGCAGCAGGGGCGGGGCCGAGGGGGACTGACCTGACGTCAGGCGGCTTTCCCTGAGCTCCCGCCCAGTCAGAGGCGGGGCCAATGTGACGTCACCGGGCAGGGTGGGGCTATCTGGGCGGGAAAGGAGGGGCTCACGGAAGCACTTTCACTTTGTGCAGCAGGTGGGGAAGGAGCCGGGGAATGGCCGGGCCGGAGTGTGAGGGGGGAATGCGGGGATGGGGAGCCTCCGGGGCAGCGAGAGGGGAGAGTTCAACATAAACTGCATGGGGAGTTAGTTTCCGTCAGATTTTACATTACCCCGATATAAGGGGGAGGGGCCGAGCTACTGGGGAACTGTATCAATTGTAATATGCTTCTTATTTGTGAGCGGCATTGGGGCTGTAGGTGTTTGTTACTGTGTGCGCAGGCGCATTGGGTTCCGCTCTCTCCTCTCAGCAAAATGGTTTTGTACTTTCACTGAACTGGGGGGGTTACAGTGCAGCCTCTACTGGCACCCATACACTGTATAGAGCTGGGGGGCTGGCACCCATACACTGTATAGAGCTGGGGGGCTGGCACCCATACACTGTATAGAGCTGGGGGGCTGGCACCCATACACTGTATAGAGCTGGGGGGCTGGCACCCATACACTGTATAGAGCTGGGGGGCTGGCACCCATACACTGTATAGAGCTGGGGGGCTGGCACCCATACACTGTATAGAGCTGGGGGGCTGGCACCCATACACTGTATAGAGCTGGGGGGCTGGCACCCATACACTGTATAGAGCTGGGGGGCTGGCACCCATACACTGTATAGAGCTGGGGGGCTGGCACCCATACACTGTATAGAGCTGGGGGGCTGGCACCCATACACTGTATAGAGCTGGGGGGCTGGCACCCATACACTGTATAGAGCTGGGGGGCTGGCACCCCAATGTTTCTATATATCTGTAACCTTGTTATGGGCTAAGGGGGCCCAGCCTGAAGGCCAGTTAGGGGGGGATTTGGGGTGAGTGCTTATTTGTGCCCTGGGTACCCCTGGAACTATAGCGGGGTGACTGTTACCCCAATGTTTCTATATATCTGTAACCTTGTTATGGGCTAAGGGGGCCCAGCCTGAAGGCCAGTTAGGGGGGGATTTGGGTGAGTGCTTATTTGTGCCCTGGGTACCCCTGGAACTATAGCGGGGTGACTGTTACCCCAATGTTTCTATATATCTGTAACCTTGTTATGGGCTAAGGGGGCCCAGCCTGAAGGCCAGTTAGGGGGGGATTTGGGGTGAGTGCTTATTTGTGCCCTGGGTACCCCTGGAACTATAGCAGGGTGACTGTTACCCCAATGTTTCTATATATCTGTAACCTTGTTATGGGCTAAGGGGGCCCAGCCTGAAGGCCAGTTAGGGGGGATTTGGGGTGAGTGCTTATTTGTGCCCTGGGTACCCCTGGAACTATAGCGGGGTGACTGTTACCCCAATGTTTCTATATATCTGTAACCTTGTTATGGGCTAAGGGGGCCCAGCCTGAAGGCCAGTTAGGGGGGGATTTGGGGTGAGTGCTTATTTGTGCCCTGGGTACCCCTGGAACTATAGCGGGGTGACTGTTACCCCAATGTTTCTATATATCTGTAACCTTGTTATGGGCTAAGGGGGCCCAGCCTGAAGGCCAGTTAGGGGGGGATTTGGGGTGAGTGCTTATTTGTGCCCTGGGTACCCCTGGAACTATAGCAGAGAGGGGCACGGACCCCCAAAGTTATGGCACTAGTAAGGATTAGTGTGTGTTTTGATGAACAGAGACATACAGTTACAGTATATTCAGAATGGTTGAACTTAATAAACTCTTGTCTCTTTCCCACCCAATTTAAAGGGGAACCCCACCCGAAAACTTTTTCTTTTTGCCTAATGAGACAAAATGTAATTCCAATCTTTCCAATACGCAGCGGTTAACAATTTGTTACTGGTTTTAAAGTCATGTGTAACTATAACTTCATCTAAAAACAGCATCTTGTCTTTTTATTTAAAGACTCTGCACTGCTGGTTCCGACTCCTGTAACAATGTAGCAAAACTCGACTGATTACCTGGAGCTGGAGAAGTGATTTCTGTTTCAAGAGACCCAGAGAGCAGAAAGCGACGGACAGGCAGTGAGAAATGAATGGATCTTGGGGGGAAAATAACAGTTTGTGGTTGGACATTATTAACTATGTAACTAAGGGTTAAGGAACTGCAGCCCCCCAGCAGGAATGTTGTTCATTACATAAGGAACCATTAACCTGTTGCTGCACCACAACTCCCCGCGCCTGCACTGTTCCCTGTTATATAATCTCTGTAGCAAAATTACATAACGATACAAACTCCCAGCATGCTCCGGTACAGTAGCTCGTTAGTAAGAGCTGGGAAGCCATTGCTATTTGCTCAGGAAGTGCTCAGACCATTGGGAAATATAGTGTAGCGTTGTGCAACTTAACACCTCCAGCCCTGTGATCACCCAATACGATACCGCGCTCCCACTCACGGCTTGGCACGCCACATTGCTGTATATACTATGCGGGCTGAGGGCCAGAGGGCATTCATTGGCCAATATGTTATCTTTGGGCTCAGTAGCTGCAAGGCAAGGACCTGTCTTATAATCAGATAAGCCGGGGGGGGAGAGCTACGGGTTCTTCCTCCTTTTCACAAGGACTGGGTTTTTCAAACACAAAGGCATAGACGTTCATATGAACACACACGCAGAGAGCTATAGTCATACGCAGAGAGCTATAGTCATACGCAGAGAGCTATAGTCATACGCAGAGAGCTATAGTCATGCGCAGAGAGTTATAGTTATTCACAGACACACAGCAACAGACAAGGACACACAGCAACAGACAAGTACACACAGGGAGTCACACGAGTTTAAAGGGGTGGTTCACCTTTATCTTATAGAAAGGCCAATTCTAAGCAACTTTTCCATTGGTCTTCATTATTTGTTACAGTTTTTTAATTTTTTGCCGCCTTCTGACTGCATTTTTTAGACAGGGTTCACGGACCCCGGCAGCCAACAAAAACGATTGCTCTGCAAGGCTACAGTTTGTTATTGCAACTTTTTGTATCTTTCTTTTCTATTTGGACCCTCTCCTATTTATATATCAGTCTCTCATTCAAACCCTTCTCTGGTTGCTAAGGTAACTTGGACCCTAGCAACCAAATAGCCGCTGAAACTCCGAGATGGAGGGCTACTAAGCTGAAAGTGAAATAACTAAAAAAAACTACAAATAATAAAAAAGTGAAGACCAATTGTAAATTGCCTTTAGAATATTACTCTCTACATCATACTAAAAGTTAACAACCCCTTTGACACAGTTTATTTGGTCTCAGCGTGGTCCCCTAAATTCATTTCCATACAAAAAAAAGCAAAAATGGTTTGCCGCTGCCATACAGGCCCTCTCTTTGCTTCTGGTGTCCGGCTTGGCTTATTTCAGATGCGGCTAAGGGCTCTGGCACACGGGGGAGATTAGTCGCCCGCGGCAAAACTCCCTGTTCGTGGGCGACTAATCTCCCCGAGTTGCCTACCTCTGCCATCCCACCGGCGAACATGTAAGTCGCCGGCGGGGTGGCAGACGCGGCGGGGCGATTTTTTTCGGCGATTTGCGCGAAATCGCGCCGCGGCGTCTGCAATCCCGCCGGCGACTTACATGTTTGCCGGTGGGATGGCAGGGGTAGGCAACTCGGGGAGATTAGTCGCCCGCGAACAGGGAGTTTTGCCGCGGGCGACTAATCTCCCCCCGTGTGCCAGAGCCCTTAAAGCACCAGTGTCCATTGCTTCCTTAACGCTGCAGTTTGTGTCTTTGGCCAGCAGAGGGGGCTGTATATACCTGTCACGTGCTGCTCTTTTGGTCTTAAAGGCAAAGTCTCACTTTTCAAAAAGATCATTGGTGTTTGAGGCCATTTTTTTCCTCTACTAAATGTCCTGATTTCAACACCACCCATACTGCTTTTGGAAATAGCCTCCCAAAAGTTGAAGTGTTGATAGAGGCCAATAGAGGTGCTTTAGTACACTGTGTGCAGTCTATACATTTGTACTGTCTACGGGAAACACTATGGCACCTCCTACCCATATGTATAAATACAAATATACAGAGAAGGATTGTTCTGGGCACACAATAAGCTGCACCCCCATACTGTACTGTCTAAGGGAAACACTATGGCACCTCCTACCCATATGTATTAATACAAATATACAGAGAAGGATTGTTCTGGGCACACAATAAGCTGTACCCCCATACTGTACTGTCTAAGGGAAACACTATGGCACCCCCTACCCATATGTATAAATAAAAATATACAGAGAAGGAATGTTCTGGGCACTTAATACGCTGTACCCCCATACTGTACTGTCTAAGGGAAACACTATGGCACCTCCTACCCATATGTATAAATACAAATATACACAGAAGGAATGTTCTGGGCACACAATAAGCTGTACCCCCATACTGTACTGTCTAAGGGAAACACTATGGCACCTCCTACCCATATGTATAAATACAAATATACAGAGAAGGATTGTTCTGGGCACACAATAAGCTGTACCCCCATACTGTACTGTCTAACGGAAACACTATGGCACCCCCTACCCATATGTATAAATACAAATATACAGAGAAGGAATGTTCTGGGCACTTAATACGCTGTACCCCCATACTGTACTGTCTAAGGGAAACACTATGGCACCTCCTACCCATATGTATAAATACAAATATACACAGAAGGAATGTTCTGGGCACACAATAAGCTGTACCCCCATACTGTACTGTCTAAGGGAAACACTATGGCACCTCCTACCCATATGTATAAATACAAATATACAGAGAAGGAATGTTCTGGGTACACAATAAACTGTACCCCCATACTGTACTGTCTAAGGGAAATACTATGGCACCTCCTACCCATATGTATAAATACAAATATACAGAGAAGGAATGTTCTGGGCACACAATAAGCTGTACCCCCATACTGTACTGTCTAAGGGAAACACTATGGCACCCCCTACCCATATGTATAAATACAAATATACAGAGAAGGAATGTTCTGGGCACACAATAAGCTGTACCCCCATACTGTACTGTCTAAGGGCTCTGGCACACGGGGGAGATTAGTCGCCCGCGATTAACTCCCTGTTCGCGGGCGACTAATCTCCCCGAGTTGCCTACCCCTGCCATCCCACCGGCGAACATGTAAGTCGCCGGCGGGATGGCAGACCCGGCGGCGCGATTTCGCGCAAATCGCCCCGCCGCGTCTGCCATCCCGCCGGCGACTTACATGTTCGCCGGTGGGATGGCAGGGGTAGGCAACTCGGGGAGATTAGTTGCCCGCGAACAGGGAGTTAATCGCGGGCGACTAATCTCCCCCGTGTGCCAGAGCCCTAAGGGAAACACTATGGCACCTCCTACCCATATGTAGGGCTGGAGCACGTGTGCACGCGTTGCCATTATTTTGAAACCTCTAACATAAACACCAGAGTCTCTTCTGTGTTTGATTTTTCCGAGCAAAGTTAATGGTCAACTTTGCCTTAATGACATCACCCCCTCGTTACTGATTAAGGCCGCACTCTCTGTTTATTCCTTTGACTCATTCCCCATCGTGGAGGTGCGTGATGAAATCATTTACTCCTTAATGGAAAGTGTACCCACAAGCTACTGGGGCCTAGTATTAACAGGGGAAGGTCACACTTAGCAGAGAGATTTTCTGCCCCCGAGAGAGAGAATTTACCCTGGGTGGGATGGCGGCACGTTTTTCTTCAAGGCTGGGAACAATTTTTTATCTCCATCTCTAAGGTGACAATGACATTGACGGAAGTTGCTGAAACTCTCAACATTCGCAACGTTTTGCCGGTGGGTTATAAATGTTATTGTCACCTTAGGGAAGGAGATAATATGAAAAAGAAAAATCATGGGAGAATTGTCTTTAAAAAGGTTAGTTTGCTTTTTGGCAAAGGGACGCACATTCATAAATGGCACAGTGGCTCCCAGCATTAAATGGCACAGTGACTCCCGGCATTCAATGGCACAGTGACTCCCGGCATTAAATGGCACAGTGACTCCCAGCATTAAATGGCACAGTGACTCCCGGCATTAAATGGCACAGTGACTCCCGGCATTAAATGGCACAGTGACTCCCGGCATTAAATGGCACAGTGACTCCCGGCATTAAATGGCACAGTCAGTCTCAGAATTAAATGACACTGCTACCCTAATCATTAAATGATACAATCCCACCTACCCACTTTTGACATCAAATATGACATTATTGGCCGCCATATTGGAACAGAACCCAGGCCATAGAAAGACCCAACAGACTCATGGGCACTTTTATGCAAGTTCCGTGCAAAAGACCCAACATCTGACATTGCACAGAGCAGACTTCTTTTTCTTATCCTCGCGGATTCTGTCTTTCCCTACCGGCTAATTCCAGTAAATATAATCTTTTGTGAGGTCCCTTTTATTTAATAAGACATTGTAATGGAGCTATCAGGAGAGAGTTTGGCTGCACAAATTGATTCTCGGATGATGCAATGCAGCCCGGCTTTATCAACATTAAATACTTTCTCTTCAATTTCATTTTCTTTTTTTTTTTTTTTTGTAATGCTTAAAACTCTTCCTGCATTTCATCTTAGGATATGGCACTGATTTATGTCATCTGAAAGATGTTTGGGGTTGTCCTTAGTTATTTCATAAGCTTGAGAAGCAATTTACAAGGAGCACAGCTCCTCAACATGGAGCACCGAGGGCATTACATGAAATATAATTCAAATGTGGCCTTCTTTATATCTGGGGGGGTTTTGCTTCAGTAATTTTATTATGTGACACATACAAATAGAATGATGGGTCATTGGCATTATAACCTCTGGGAAGGGACTGGGGCTGTGGGATAGCAGGTATAGTAGGGGGGATAGATGGTGCCTATAGTAGCAGTGGGGGGATAATAGCCTCTGGGAAGGGACTGGGGCTGTGGGATAGCAGGTATAGTAGGGAGAGATGGTGCCTATAGTAGCAGTGGGATAATAGCCTCTGGGAAGGGACTGGGGCTGTGGGATAGCAGGTATAGTAGGGAGAGATGGTGCCTATAGTAGCAGTGGGGGGATAATAGCCTGTGGGAAGGGACTGGGGCTGTGGGATAGCAGGTATAGTAGGGAGAGATGGTGCCTATAGTAGCAGTGGGGGATAATAGCCTCTGGGAAGGGACTGGGGCTGTGGGATTGCAGGTATAGTAGGGAGAGATGGTGCCTATAGTAGCAGTGGGGGGATAATAGCCTCTGGGAAGGGACTGGGGCTGTGGGATAGCAGGTATAGTAGGGAGAGATGGTGCCTATAGTAGCAGTGGGGGATAATAGCCTCTGGGAAGGGACTGGGGCTGTGGGATAGCAGGTATAGTAGGGAGAGATGGTGCCTATAGTAGCAGTGGGGGGATAATAGCCTCTGGGAAGGGACTGGGGCTGTGGATAGCAGGTATAGTAGGGAGAGATGGTGCCTATAGTAGCAGTGGGGGGATAATAGCCTCTGGGAAGGGACTGGAGCTGTGGGATAGCAGGTATAGTAGGGAGAGATGGTGCCTTTAGTAGCAGTGGGGGATAATAGCCTCTGGGAAGGGACTGGGGCTGTGGGATAGCAGGTATAGTAGGGAGAGATGGTGCCTATAGTAGCAGTGGGGGGATAATAGCCTCTGGGAAGGGACTGGGGCTGTGGGATAGCAGGTATAGTAGGGAGAGATGGCGCCTATAGTAGCAGTGGGAGGATAATAGCCTCTGGGAAGGGACTGGGGCTGTGGGATAGTAGGTATAGTAGGGAGAGATGGTGCCTATAGTAGCAGTGGGGGATAATAGCCTCTGGGAAGGGACTGGGGCTGTGGGATAGAGGTATAGTAGGGAGAGATGGTGCCTATAGTAGCAAGTGGGGGATAATAGCCTCTGGGAAGGGACTGGGGCTGTGGGATAGCAGGTATAGTAGGGAGAGATGGTGCCTATAGTAGCAGTGGGGGGATAATAGCCTCTGGGAAGGGACTGGGGCTGTGGGATAGCAGGTATAGTAGGGAGAGATGGTGCCTATAGTAGCAGTGGGGGATAATAGCCTCTGGGAAGGGACTGGGGCTGTGGGATAGCAGGTATAGTAGGGAGAGATGGTGCCTATAGTAGCAGTGGGGATAATAGCCTCTGGGAAGGGACTGGGGCTGTGGGATAGCAGGTATAGTATGGTGCTATAGTAGCAGTGGGGGGATAATAGCCTCTGGGAAGGGGACTGAGCTGTGGGATAGCAGGTATAGTAGGGAGAGATGGTGCCTTAGTAGCAGTGGGGGGATAATAGCCTCTGGGAAGGGACTGGGGCTGTGGGATAGCAGGTATAGTAGGGGAGAGGATTGGTTGCCCTTTAGTAAGCAGTGGGGGGATAATAGCCTCTGGGAAGGGACTGGGGCTGTGGATAGCAGGTATAGTAGGGAGAGATGGTGCCTATAGTAAGCAGTGGGGGGATAATAGCCTCTGGGAAGGGACTGGAGCTGTGGGATAGCAGTATAGTAGGCAGAGATGGTGCCTATAGTAGCAGTGGGGGGATAATAGCCTCTGGGAAGGGGACTGGGGCTGTGGGATAGCAGGTATAGTAGGGAGAGATGGCTGCCTATAGTAGCAGTGGGGGGATAATAGCCTCTGGGAAGGGACTGGGGGCTGTGGGATAGCAGGTATAGTAGGGAGAGATGGTGCCTATAGTAGCAGTGGGGGGATAATAGCCTCTGGGAAGGGACTGGGGCTGTGGGATAGCAGGTATAGTAGGGAGAGATGGTGCCTATAGTAGCAGTGGGGGGATAATAGCCTCTGGGAATGGACTGGGGCTGTGGGATAGCAGGTATAGTAGGGAGAGATGGTGCCTATAGTAGCAGTGGGGGGATAATAGCCTCTGGGAAGGGACTGGGGCTGTGGGATAGCAGGTATAGTAGGGAGAGATGGTGCCTATAGTAGCAGTGGGGGGGATAATAGCCTCTTGTGTGTTTGTGGGTACGGTGCTCCCTGCAAATCGAGTTTAAGGGTGGCAAGGAAATTTCCAGTGTGTTCCTGTTCCACAAGAGCCAATAAATCAGAGTAAGGGGATGTGAGAAGCTGAGGGAAATGCTGCAGTTGCAGCCGGGGGAGAGAGGGAAGATGTAAGAATTGTTGACAGAATGGAACAGCTTGACACATTTGTTAGCAAAGGCCACTTAATAACCAGGGAACATAACACAAAGCGCATGGGAACTTGTGTGAAGAACAAATGCTCCTCTCCGCCACTTGCCCCCTAAGAACAGAAATACTATAACAACGTTTTATTTGTCAGTTTTCTTATTAACCCTACGTGGGATTCGCATTCTCTTCAATTTAAAGCAGATTAACATTGGGGGTTCCAGGTGGGGGGGGGGAACCACACTCTGCTTCTGCCCCAGTATGTGAGTTGGGCCAAAGCAATGGAGGCTCCGGCCCCTTCCTCCCCAACTTGCTCAGTTCTGCGTATAGGTAAGCTTTATTTTTTACAGACCCCCCCTCCCATTTATTATTTCCATACTCACGGCAGAAAACACAGAGAAAGCTCCCTCACGCTACAGATAATTAGATCCCGCATGGAAAGATCCACAAGTGGAAGGCGTCCAAAAACTAATGAAAACCATCACCATCTTACTGAAGTCTTATTAATTCTTTACAGTCTTCCAGAAATGCTCTGTGCAAACACGCACCCCACTCCCAATCTCCATCCAGCTTCTCCCAATCTTCTTCTCACAACTACTTAT
This sequence comes from Xenopus tropicalis, assembly GCF_000004195.4. NCBI lineage: Eukaryota > Metazoa > Chordata > Amphibia > Anura > Pipidae > Xenopus > Xenopus tropicalis. The sequence continues at coordinate 6,497,683 of NC_030680.2, read as the reverse complement.
ATCTAAAGGGCAACTAAACATGTACCTCCTGTAACTGTATAATTTTACCCTTCTGCCCCTTTAGCTTTCGCTGCCCATGAGGGATGTGGGCAGAGAAATAAAAGTAGACATTAATTCAAGCTGGACACTTAATGATCTACTCAATTGACTCAATACAGTTTGCCAAATTGGTTGGCCCCCCAGTCTAATGATCAGATCATAATGGGGTCCTATCAAGAGAGTGGTCTTCATTTGATTGGATTTTATAACCTGTCCAATAGACAACTGACTGTTTTTTATAGATATTACTTGGGCAGGCCATCAGGATGGACCAATAGATCCAACTCTGGAGGTGCCAAACTCTGCATCACTAAAGGCCACCTTTAGTTGTAGTTTTGGCACATCATGTGCAGTAGCCCATCTTGGTCTTGTCTTCTGATGTGTATTTTGTGTTGCGTGGGTTTTTTCTCCACATAAGCAATAATTAGACTTGGACATCTTTCAAGTGCCTAGCACTGTACGTATGCTATTTCCCCTTGGACTTGTCTTGTGATGATTACTGTTTGCCTTATTCTTCTTTTGCCATGTGTACAATCATGTCTTATCCTATGTGCTGTTTTGGTCTTGTCTCATCATGTGTACAGTCTTGTCTTCTTCATATGTACGGTCTTGTCTTCTTCATATGTACTGTTTTGTCTCCATTTCATGATGATCATTATCTGCCTTATTCTTCTCTTCTGAGGTGTGCTGTCTTGTTTTAGTCTTGTCTCATCATGTGTAGTATCCCGTCCTGGTCTTGTCTTTCTTTGTCGTTCATAGTCTACACATGCGTGTCATGGTGTTGTCTAGTCTTCTCATGTGTCTTATGGTCTTCTCTAGTCTTCTCATGCCTCTCATGGTCCTGTCTAGTCTTCTTGTGTCTTATGGTCTTCTCATGTGTCTTATGGTCTTCTCTAGTTTTCTCATGTCTTATGGTCTTCTCAAGTCTTCTCATGCCTCTCATGGTCCTGTCTAGTCTTCTTGTGTCTTATGGTCTTCTTTAGTCTTCTCATGTGTCTTATGGTCTTCTTTAGTTTTCTCTTGTCTTATGGTCTTCTCAAGTCTTCTCATGCCTCTCATGGTCCTGTCTAGTCTTCTTGTGTCTTATGATCTTCTCTGGTCTTCTTATGCGTCTCTTGGTCTTGTCTAATCTTCTCAAATGTCTCGTCTTATGTCTTATGGTCTTCTCTAGTTTTCTCATGTCTTATGGTCTTCTCAAGTCTTCTCATGCCTCTCATGGTCCTGTCTAGTCTTCTTGTGTCTTATGGTCTTCTCTAGTCTTCTCATGTGTCTTATGGTCTTCTTTAGTTTCCGCATGTCTTATGGTCTTCTCAAGTCTTCTCATGCCTCTCATGGTCCTGTCTAATCTTCTCAATTGTCTCGTCTTATGGTCTTGTTTAGTCTTTCATGTGTCTCATGGTCCTGTCAAGTCTTCTTGTGTCTTGTGGTCTTCTCATGTCTTCTCATGTGTCTCATGATCTTGTCTTTTCAGCTGTCCCATGGTCTTGTCTACTTGTGGTCTTGTCTTCCCATGTGTGTTTTAGTCTTGTCTCCTCATACGCACTTGCATATGTCTTGTCTTAGACATGGCTCCTCAAGTGTATTGCACTGTATGTGTTCTGTTTTTCCTTGGTCTTGTCATGTGTTGTTAGTGTATTAAGTCTTCTCAGGTTGGAAAACCCTTGACTTGGTCTCAGAGTAAGTATACAAATGAAAGTAAACAAATGAGCGCATATCACCTCCCATCTCTTTAAACATTTTGTTTATTGTTTCTCCTTAAAATATTAGCCCCACTGAGGTTCTTGCTTATGTAGAGGAAGAGATTAAGGTGTTATAGAGATGGATATATTGATGATATACCATAATTTCATCAATGGATATTCATGTGGCAAAATGAGACCAGATTTAGCTTTGGATTTCATATATCCCAAAATGTATCATGTTATACTGATTTATTATTTTTATATAATGCCACTACATGGGTAGTAATAATTTATAATGCACGAATAGAAATACTAGGGGAGAATCAGTCAAAGCTAGTGTAGGAGGTCTTACGGGTAAAGTCATATACTGTAAGTAGGGATCAGCCTGGTCCTCCAGCATGCCCCAAACTCAAGCTAGTGTAGGAGGTCTTATGGGTAAAGTCACAGCCCAAACTCAAGCTCTACAGAGTCTTATAGATAGGGATCAGCCTGGCCACAACCGCAAGCTAGTATAGGAGGTCTTATAGATAAAGTGTTATAGATAGGGATCAGCCTGGTCCTCCAGCCGGCCCCAAGCTCAAGCTTGTGTAGGAGGTCTTATAGGGAATGTTTTATAGGTAGGGATCAGCCTGGTCCTCCAGCCGGCCCCAAGTGCAAGCTAGTCTAGGAGGTCTTATAGGTAGAGACTTTAAAATTATGATTCATAATCAGTCTGGTCCTCCAACCTGTTCCAAGCTCAGAGTAGTATAAGAGGTCTTACAGGTACTGTTTTATAAGTAGGGCTCAACCTGGTCCTCCAGCTTGCCCTAAACTCAAGCTATTGTAGGAGGTCTTATAGGTAAAGTCTTATAAGTAGGGATCCTCCTGGTCCTCCAGCCTGCCCCAAGCTCAAGCTCTACAGAGTCTTTTAGATAGGGATCAGCCTGGCCACAAGCGCAAGCTAGGGTAGGAGGTCTTATAGATAAAGTGTTATAGATAGGGATCAACCTGGTCCTCCAGCCTGCCCCAAGTGCAAGCTAGTCTAGGAGGTCTTATAGGTAGAGACTTAAAAATTATGATTCAGTCTGGTCCTCCAACCTGTTCCAAGCTCAGAGTAGTATAAGAGGTCTTACAGGTACCGTTTTATAAGTAGGGCTCAACCTGGTCCTCCAACTTGCCCTAAACTCAAGCTATTGTAGGAGGTCTTATAGGTAAAGTCTTATAAGTAGGGATCATCCTGGTCCTCCAGCCTGCCCCAAACTCAAGCTCTACAGAGTCTTTCAGATAGGGATCAGCCTGGCCACAAGCGCAAGCTAGGGTAGGAGGTCGTATAGATAAAGTGTTATAGATAGGGATCAGCCTGGTCCTCCAGCCTGCCCCAAGTGCAAGCTAGTGTAGGAGGCCTTTTAGGTAAAGACTTAAAAGTTATGATTCAGTCTGGTCTTCCAACCTGTTCCAAGCTCAGAGTAGTATAGGAGGTCTTATAGGTAAAGCCTTATAAGTAGGGATCAGCCTGATCCTTGAGCCTGCCCCAAGTCTAGGAGGTCCAATAGGAAACGTTTGCCCAGATATAGTAGTAAGACTGAATGTTCCACCCCCAATGAGAATATCATACAGTATATAGATATAGCCATAGTATCCAGATATAGCACAAGTATCCAGGGCAGCAAATAATCACTCACACCAACTCTTTCCAGCTATTTAAACCCTCAGAGAGCCAATAAGCAATATGGCGGCCCCTTGTCCTATGAATAACTACAAGCAAGCTGTACGTGCCTCGTTTGCTGTTGAAAGGAACATATATATATGAAATTCATATAACGAGGGTATAGTTTGTCCCGGCGCGTTGGGTCCTAGTGCCAGCCTTACACTGCTTCTTAGAAAATAGATTCCCATGGAAGTTGTATGAACCTTGAGAAAAGAATAGTGAATACGGCTGCTCGCAGAACCCTTTCCTCGCCATTGTTTGCCTGCTGTAAGGTACCAGAAAGGCCTTTCTTACTTGCCTGCCCAAGGAAATCAGGGTCCCTGGGGTGTCAAGGTATCTATTAGGCAGAGCGTATTGAGATTTTTCTTTAAAAAAAGTTCTATACAATGCAGTTTTGTGTAATCGCCAACTCATAACAACAGCGCAGATAATCGCTCGGCAGCCTGAAATCTCTCCGTAAATAAGTCAAAGAGACACATCTTTTCTTATTCTATAATGGAAATGAGCTTGTTTGGATTCCGAGAAACCGATCCCTATGAGCTGAATGGCAACGCCGACGCAGGGTTATCTACCCGCACCCAATGTATTTGCCTGGGGCCAATAGGAAGGGTTTGCTGTGCCTTTAAAGGGCCAGTAACAGTGTCACCTGAACGACTTTGTGTTTCTACATTGAAATATAATATACACCTGCCTCCCTGAGTTTGCTTCAGAAATGTGAATATAGTTTGTACAGGTATGGGATCCCTTATCCGGAAACCCACTATCCAGAAATCTGCAGACTACTATACATATGCCAGTGGAGGTGGGTATGGGCAGTTGGAGGTCGGTGCCTTGGGTGGGTAAAAGCACCTAACTAAAGGTGGCCATACACGGGCAGATCCACTCGCTTGGCGATGTCGCAAAGCGAGCGGATCTTCACCCGATATCCCCACCTACGGGTGGGCGATATTGGGGAGGCATGGAGGCGAATTCGATCGTTTGGCTCTGGGGCAAAACGATCGAATTCTACATGCGGCAATGGGGCAGTCGGTTCAACGAGCCGATGCGGCCCCCGATCCGACTGGATTTTCTAACCTGGCCGATCGATATCTGCCCAATTTCAGACCAGATATCGGTCGGCCAGGCCCCTTGGTCCTGCCCCTACACGGGCCGATAAGCTGCCGAATCGGTCCAAGGGACCCATATCAGCAGCTAGAATCGGCCTGTGTATGGGGACCTTAACTAACTGTCATCCAGCCAATGGTACCTGCTGCCACCCAGCACCCACCACATAAGCAGCACAATATATTAGGCTAAGGGAACTCACAAATGAATAATACAACAAGGGGCCTATTTATTATACTGTTTAAGCCAGCATCACCGATGATGTTGCCCATAGCAACCAACCAGCATTTAGTTTCCAAAATTTCCTACAAGTTAGCAAACAAAAGGAAAGATCTGATTGGTTGCTATGGGCAAAATCACCGGTGATGCTGGCTTACACACTGTAATAAATACTCACGGAACCCAATTGTGTTTCATATACTCCATTACTCTGCCCCCAAGGGAAATAATTACCCATAATGCATTATATACAAAGGGTCTTCTCCTGTCTCTGCCCCCGTAGCAACATGCCTCGGAACACCTTTCTTCATTTATTTCTTGCTCTGTGAATATTTACAGCGATGGAGGGGGGGGGGGACAATTTTGTTTCATTAAAATGTGTTTTTGCTGAACTCTCCCAGTTGGACGGCGCTGCATTTGCAAATAAGGACGTTCCAGATGTGGGTTTTTTTTTTTTTTTGCTGAATAAAATGAAAAGTTCTCGGAAACATTTATTTTTATACAAGACTTGGCCGCGGCCCAACGGTTCCCTCCTTATTGCCGGAGAAGATCAGAGAGGGAGAGAGGGGCCCTGGGTGTTTTTCTCTTTGATTATCTCCAATACTAAAGAGCAGCCGCTGAGTGTGGGTTCCCCGCTGCAAATTGGGGGCCGGGTCACATGAGCGACTTTCATACTGCGCTTAATGTGCCAAATGGACTTTAATAGCACCCCAGGGAGTCGGACTTATGACAGTGACTGTCTAGTGGGTCCCTACCCTGGTGGGGGACATTTTCTCATACAGACTGTCTGTAAGAAGACGGGAGGTCAATAGGGCCCAGACTGGGGGGGCAGCTTTAGGGAATGCCGCTCCCCAACGCTCTCCTACCTGAGCTAGTGGGCGGGGATAGGGGGGCGTGAGGGGCGGGTAGTGCTTGTGTTGCCCCTCCTAAGATTTTTTTGCAGGGGGGCCCCATAGTGACTAGGAGGTGTAAGTGTGTGGATCCCTGTTGGATGGCAGATGTTCTGTCCAGTCTGAAGATGTCTCTGCCAAGTCCATCAGTACATCAGCCGACGAGAACCCACAGCTCTTCTTCATTTTTGGCTGTTACAATCTTCGGGACAAAGAGAGTGATGGAATGTGGCCATTCTCATGTTCGGCCGCCTGTAGGGTAGCCATCTGTTTGGCTCTGTGGCCATGGAGGATTGGCCAGTGTATGGGATCAAATCCTGCTTGAATTATCTTTTTTTTGTTTTTAAGGAGGTCACAATAGTTGAAAGTGCACTGAGTCTCTGCCTTGTGCTGCCCCTAATTGCAGCCACCCTGGTCTGTCTGACTGCAAGGTGGAGACAGTAGGGCAAGATGGAGACAGTAGGGCAAGGTGGAGACAGTAGGGTAAGATGGAGACAGTAGGACAAGATGGAGACAGTAGGACAAGATGGAGACAGTAGGGCAAGATGGAGACAGTAGGACAAGATGGAGCCAGTAGGGCAAGATGGAGACAGTAGGACAAGATGGAGACAGTAGGGCAAGATGGAGCCAGTAGGACAAGATGGAGCCAGTAGGACAAGATGGAAACAGTAGGACAAGATGGAGACAGTAGGACAAGATGGAGACAGTAGGATAAGATGGAGCCAGTAGGACAAGATGGAGACAGTAGGGCAAGATGGAGACAGTAGGGCAAGATGGAGCCAGTAGGACAAGATGGAGCCAGTAGGACAAGATGGAAACAGTAGGACAAGATGGAGACAGTAGGGCAAGATGGAGACAGTAGGGCAAGGTGGCAAAAATAACTTTATAACAGTGCTGCGCAGCCCAGAGCCCTTCAGCTGTACAACTCCCAGCAATGCTCCCACAGTTTGTTTTGCCCCAACACAACTCAAGACGACCCACAAACACATCCATGACTGGGTAACAAGGCTAAAGTGGCCAAACTATCCCCCTGTGTGACTGTATGCATAGCCAACCCAATATCTGTACATATTTAGACATTTACAATGGGGTCCGGGCGATGGGCACGGTCAGGGCATGGGGGTAACGCTGGTGAGTTGTGGGCGTGGCATAAACCCTCCCAGGATTTGGCCCCCGGGGGCCGATGTTGCTGCAGTAGCAGAAGTGTAAGCAGATCACTGCCCCCTGTGAGGATGAGAGACGGGGCAATAACATCAAGCCAAACAACAGATCAAAGCTAAATGGCCATTGATTTCTATAAATTCACTTATTAATCCGCTCTGTTCATAGGAAGCCGAATACAACAAAGCATCGAGCAATTTCCTCTGAAGGCAAAATATTAATAGGTTTCCTGCTTCAGCTCCCAAATAAGCTATTACTGAGTCGGAACTTGCACATCATACAGATACATTGTCCCTATTGTCTCTGCCTCTTCGTTGTTTGTCAGATATTTATTCAGTTTTATTTAGCAGCGAGCTCTTTAATACACCATTGTCTGCTGCAAACAACTGACTCCTGCTGTTAGTCCCGGGCTGATAGGAGCAGCGTTTGGTTGTAGGACGGGGTTGGGTGGCTGAGCCTCCCCCAGTTGCCATTAGCCTCCACTGCAGGGGCCCGGGGGCAGCGATGGAGGGGTAACTAAGGGGCAGTTGGAAGGTAGAATGTGGCAGCTTCTGGGGGTACAAAGTGAGACTCATCCCCTTGATTTAGTAATTTAGTTATTCAACTTCTAGTATTTATAGAACGGCCTATTCTGAGCAACTTTTCTATTGGTCTTCATTATTTATTTGTTGTAGTTTTTGAATTATTCTTCTGACTCTTTGCAGCTTTCAAATGGGGGTCACTGACCCCCCCCCCCCCCCCCCCCCCCCCGTCAGCCAAAAACCTATTGCTCTGTGAGGCTCCAGTTTTATTGTTATTGTTATTTTTTATAACTTGTTTTTTCTATTCAGGTCCTATCCTATTCATATACCGGCCTCTCATTCAAACTGCTCTGTGGTTACTAAGATAATTTGGACCCTAGCAACCGGAGGGCTGCTGAAACTTCCAACTGCAGAGCTGCTGAACAAAATGTAGAAAAAAACCCCCAATATAATAAAAAAGGAAGACCAATTGCAAATTGTCTCAGAGTATCACTCTCTACATCAAAGGGGAACAACCCCCTTATCACCTCCTTATTATTATTATTATTATTATTATTAATAACATTTATTTATAAAGCGCCAACATATCCCGCAGCGCTGTACAATAAGTGGGTTACATACATTGGACATACAGAGTAACATATAAAGCAATCAGTAACCGATACAGGAGGGGAAGGGAGCCCTGCCCAAAAGAGCTTACACTCTACAAGGAGTAACATATAAAGCAATCAGTAACCGATACAGGAGGGGAAGAGAGCCCTGCCCCAAAGAGCTTACACTCTACAAGGAGTAACATATAAAGCAATCAGTAACCGATACAGGAGGGGAAGAGAGCCCTGCCCAAAAGAGCTTACACTCTACAAGGAGTAACATATAAAGCAATCAGTAACCGATACAGGAGGGGAAGAGAGCCCTGCCCAAAAGAGCTTACACTCTACAAGGAGTAACATATAAAGCAATCAGTAACCGATACAGGAGGGGAAGGGAGCCCTGCCCAAAAGAGCTTACACTCTACTATTATTGAGTCTGATTGGCTTCTGGATACGACATGGACCCCCCCCCCCCGTGCTGGGTTTACTCTAGACGTTTTGGGGTACAGTCACCCCCATCCCTGTGGTTCTATCTGCACATTTCTATGAATCTCTCGGTCCCTCTCTGCCCTTTCCAGGGTTCTGGCCGTCGGCGCGGCCCCGACACAAGTGCGTCTGTTAAACCCTGGGGCCCTCACACTCCGGCCCAGAGCTCTAACACTCGGTAAGAGTCTGCGCTTCCCTGCGAGCCGTTCCCATAGGAATGTGGCACTTTCCCAAGCTTTCTCATCCACATCCCATTAATCTCCTTGGCTCCGAGGCAGTCCCAAAACATTGCTGTCACTGGGGGGGGGGCGAGTTTAACCCATTGTGGTCTCGGGGTTTAGGGAGAAGACTAAGAGCAGAGTAACCCTGCCCATACGGGGGTATTTGCCTTCATTCAGCACCCAAATTAAGATGATCCCATCATTTGGGCCTCTGGGGAGCCACGCCCCCATGTACTCCTCAGCCAATAGGATTTACAAGCCAGCAGCATTGGCCTGGTTATTATTCGTAGGGATGCCCCGAATCCGTCAGGATGGGTTTGGGGTTTGGGCCGAACCCAAAAAAGTGGGTTCAGTGCATCCCTACTAATTAGGGTTCGTTATTCGGCCGAATCCGTCGGGGTGGGTTTGGGGGTTCGGTCGAACCCAAAAAAGTGGGTTCAGTGCATCCCTACTAATTAGGGTTCGGTTCGGTATTCGGCCGAATCTGTCGGGGTGGGTTTGGGGGTTCGGTCGAACCCAAAAAAGTGGGTTCAGTGCATCCCTACTAATAAGGGTTCGGTATTCGGCCGAATCCATCGGGGTGGATTTGGGGGTTCGGTCGAACCCAAAAAAGTGGATTCAGTGCATCCCTACTAAGTAGGGTTTGGTTCGGTATTCGGGCGAATCCGTCGGGGTGGGTTTGGGGGTTCGGTCGAACCCAAAAAAGTGGGTTCAGTGCATCCCTACTAATTAGGGTTTGGTTCGGTATTCGGGCGAATCCGTCGGGGTGGGTTTGGGGGTTCGGTCGAACCCAAAAAAGTGGATTCACTGCATCCCTACTAATTAGGGTTCGGTTTTCAGCCGAATCCGCCGGGGTGGGTTTGGGGGTTCGGTGCATCCCTATTAATTCGGCTATTAAAGTTACCAGAAACAGCTTTTTGCCGTCCCTGGTAAATTCCGGGACGCTGGAAAATTGCGCTGGACCCCCCAGTTCTGCCGCTGAATTTAGGGTGGGATCCATTTTTTTCATTTTTCAAACTTTTTTGATTATATAGGGGCCCCCCCTAAGCACAGGCCCTGGGGTGTCTGTATATAATAATATATCCCATGTCCCTGCCTGGGTGGGATCTGACAGAAGGACCAACTCCCAGCACCCTGAGGGCGACAGCACCCGCTGTCGGGCAGAGTTGGTCTCATTCAATCTATTGGGACTTTTAAAATCTGGAAAAAAAAGTGCAGAAATCCTCACTGAGCCCCAATACAAAGCTCCGAGGCCGAAGGGACCGGGAAGGCGGATGGGAAATTTATGGGAAGGAATTCTCTCAGCGCGAGGGATCCACTGCCCTTTACTCACATCCTGCAGCATCTTGAACCCATTATAATTCAGCGATCAGATTTCATGTCAAGCAATTAGGCCGTAATTTTCCAAATGAGCTGAGCTTCCAAGTCTGGGCCTGCCCCCCGGGCTCCTTACCTTGGGGGAACGCTGCGATCAGATAGGCCCAGCCATAACTATATATAGCGAGGCAGGGGGGGGGCACGGATTAAAGGGGAGATTGACTTTTCCTTACACACAAAAGTAAGAGAAACCATAATTTAGTTACTAACGTACCCAGGGCACAAATAAGCACTCACCCCAAATCCCCCCTAACTGGCCTTCAGGCTGGGCCCCCTTAGCCCATAACAAGGTTACAGATATATAGAAACATTGGGGTAACAGTCACCCTGCTATAGTTCCAGGGGTACCCAGGGCACAAATAAGCACTCACCCCAAATCCCCCCCTAACTGGCCTTCAGGCTGGGCCCCCTTAGCCCATAACAAGGTTACAGATATATAGAAACATTGGGGTAACAGTCACCCCGCTATAGTTCCAGGGGTACCCAGGGCACAAATAAGCACTCACCCCAAATCCCCCCCTAACTGGCCTTCAGGCTGGGCCCCCTTAGCCCATAACAAGGTTACAGATATATAGAAACATTGGGGTAACAGTCACCCCACTATAGTTCCAGGGGTACCCAGGGCACAAATAAGCACTCACCCCAAATCCCCCCCTAACTGGCCTTCAGGCTGGGCCCCCTTAGCCCATAACAAGGTTACAGATATATAGAAACATTGGGGTAACAGTCACCCTGCTATAGTTCCAGGGGTACCCAGGGCACAAATAAGCACTCACCCCAAATCCCCCCCTAACTGGCCTTCAGGCTGGGCCCCCTTAGCCCATAACAAGGTTACAGATATATAGAAACATTGGGGTAACAGTCACCCTGCTATAGTTCCAGGGGTACCCAGGGCACAAATAAGCACTCACCCCAAATCCCCCCCTAACTGGCCTTCAGGCTGGGCCCCCTTAGCCCATAACAAGGTTACAGATATATAGAAACATTGGGGTAACAGTCACCCCGCTATAGTTCCAGGGGTACCCAGGGCACAAATAAGCACTCACCCCAAATTCTTCTTTTGACTCTCTGCAGCTTTCAAATAGGGGTCACTGACCCCGGCAGCCAAAACCTATTGCTCTGTGAGGCTCCAGTTTTATTGTTACTTTTTGTTCCTTATCTTTCTATTCAGCCCCTCCTCTATTCATATACCAGTCTCTCATTCAAACCACTCCCTGGTTGCTAAGGTAACTTGGACCCTAGCAACCAGATAGCTGCTGAACAAAAAGTGAAATAACTAAAAAAACACAAATAATAAAAAATGAAGACCAATTGCAAATTGTCTCAGAATATTACTCTCTACATTATACTAAAAGGTAAGTGAAAGGTGACCAACCCCGTTAAAGCTGACTCCCGACACTATACAATAGAGCTGCCGCACACAGCGATAGTTCAGCAGTCACACAAACACCAGAATGAAATAATCAGTGCAGAATAAAGGCCGGGACTCTGAGAGATTCTGCAGCTGCTACTGTTATGGGCACATATGGAGTCAATACTCAGGGATTAATGATTAAACCTGAATAGACTGTAAATTCATGGGATCTACTAGGGACATTCAGATACACAGGAACATATTTGTATTGTATCATATTGTGTAAGGTAAAACAGAGATTTGCTTTAGTTAATGCATTTACAGTGGGACTAATGCTATACTATTATATGTCTCCCCCTGTACTAAGCACAATTGAGCAGGAACAGCCCCCTAAGTTTGCTCATAGCCTGTACAGAGAGATACCATAAAACTATGGCACATAGGGATTCCCCTGTACTAAGCACAATTCAGCAGGAACAGCTCCCTAAGTTTGCTCATAGCCTGTACAGAGAGATACCATAAAACTATGGCACATAGGGATTCCCCTGTACTAAGCACAATTCAGCAGGAACAGCCCCCTAAGTTTGCCCATAGCCTGTACAGAGAGATACCATAAAACTATGGCACATAGGGATTCCCCTGTATTAAGCACAATTCAGCAGGAACAGCCCCCTAAGTTTGCTCATAGCCTGTACAGATAGATACCATAAAACTATGGCACATAGGGATTCCCCTGTACTAAGCACAATTCAGCAGGAACAGCCCCCTAAGTTTGCTCATAGCCTGTACAGAGAGATACCATAAAACTATGGCACATAGGGATTCCCCTGTACTAAGCACAATTCAGCAGGAACAGCCCCCTAAGTTTGCTCATAGCCTGTACAGAGAGATACCATAAAACTATGGCACATAGGGATTCCCCTGTACTAAGCACAATTCAGCAGGAACAGCCCCCTAAGTTTGCTCATAGCCTGTACAGAGAGATACCATAAAACTATGGCACATAGGGTTCCCCTGTACTAAGCACAATTCAGCAGGAACAGCCCCCTAAGTTTGCTCATAGCCTGTACAGAGAGATACCATAAAACTATGGCACATAGGGATTCCCCTGTACTAAGCACAATTCAGCAGGAACAGCCCCCTAAGTTTGCTCATAGCCTGTACAGAGAGATACCATAAAACTATGGCACATAGGGATTCCCCTGTACTAAGCACAATTCAGCAGGAACAGCCCCCTAAGTTTGCTCATAGCCTGTACAGAGAGATACCATAAAACTATGGCACATAGGGATTCCCCTGTACTAAGCACAATTCAGCAGGAACAGCCCCCTAAGTTTGCTGATAGCCTGTACAGAGAGATACCATAAAACTATGGCACATAGGGATTCCCCTGTACTAAGCACAATTCAGCAGGAACAGCCCCCTAAGTTTGCTCATAGCCTGTACAGAGAGATACCATAAAACTATGGCACATAGGGATTCCCCTGTACTAAGCACAATTCAGCAGGAACAGCCCCCTAAGTTTGCTCATAGCCTGTACTGAGAGATACCATAACACTATGGCACATAGGGATTCCCCTGTACTAAGCACAATTCAGCAGGAACAGCCCCTGGAGTGATTAAGTCAATGTAGATACATTGGTTAACGCCCAATCTAAGTGTTAACACATACATTAGAGCCTATGGCAGAAGGTAATGCTCCCCCATAAGAGCCGCCTCTCTTTATCAATAAACAACAAACGAGGAATGAATTTATAAATCCAATGTTTTATTTATTTTGTGAAAAGCAGATTTTGTGAAATAAAAATATACATTACAATATAATATTATTTAGTGTTTACAGCCAAAAAGTTACAAGCAAATCATAAGGCAAGTGTGAGTGTGGGGCAATTGCATATAAATAATGGGATATTCTGGCATTAGTGTCACTAACGGGCAAAGTGCTAATTATTGTGGCAATGACTGTACATTAGGCACTCGGTCATTATACACCAGGAGCGGATGGGAAGGTGGGGGAGACAGTAGGACAAGATGGAGACAGTAGGGCAAGATGGGGACAGTAGGACAAGATGGAGACAGTAGGACAAGATGGAGACAGTAGGACAAGATGGAGACAGTAGGGCAAGATGGAGACAGTAGGACAAGATGGAGACAGTAGGACAAGATGGAGACAGTAGGGCAAGATGGGGACAGTAGGGCAAGATGGAGACAGTAGGGCAAGATGGAGACAGTAGGGCAAGATGGAGACAGTAGGGCAAGATGGAGACAGTAGGGCAAGATGGAGACAGTAGGGCAAGATGGAGACAGTAGGGCAAGATGGAGACAGTAGGGCAAGATGGAGACAGTAGGGCAAGATGGAGACAGTAGGGCAAGATGGAGACAGTAGGACAAGATGGAGACAGTAGGGCAAGATGGAGACAGTAGGACAAGATGGAGACATTAGGGCAAGATGGGAACAGTAGGGCAAGATGGGGACAGTAGGACAAGATGGAGACAGTAGGGCAAGATGGGAACATTAGGGCAAGATGGGAACAGTAGGGCAAGATGGAGACATTAGGGCAAGATGGGAACAGTAGGGCAAGATGGGGACAGTAGGACAAGATGGGAACAGTAGGGCAAGATGGGGACAGTAGGACAAGATGGAGACAGTAGGGCAAGATGGAGACAGTAGGGCAAGATGGAGACAGTAGGGCAAGATGGGAACAGTAGGGCAAGATGGGGACAGTAGGACAAGATGGAGACAGTAGGGCAAGATGGAGAAAGTAGGGCAAGATGGAGACAGTAGGGCAAGATGGAGACAGTAGGGCAAGATGGAGACAGTAGGACAAGATGGAGACAGTAGGGCAAGATGGGAACAGTAGGGCAAGATGGAGACAGTAGGGCAAGATGGTGACAGTAGGGCAAGATGGAGACAGTAGGGCAAGATGGGGAACAGTAGGGCAAGATGGAGACAGTAGGGCAAGATGGAGACAGTAGGGCAAGATGGAGACAGTAGGGCAAGGTGGAGACAGTAGGACAAGATGGAGACAGTAGGACAAGATGGAGACAGTAGGGCAAGATGGAGACAGTAGGGCAAGATGGAGACAGTAGGGCAAGATGGGAACAGTAGGGCAAGATGGAGACAGTAGGGCAAGATGGAGACAGTAGGGCAAGATGGGAACAGTAGGGCAAGATGGAGACAGTAGGGCAAGATGGAGACAGTAGGGGCAAGATGGAGACAGTAGGGCAAGATGGAGACAGTAGGGCAAGATGGGGACAGTAGGGCAAGATGGAGACAGTAGGGCAAGATGGAGACAGTAGGGCAAGATGGGGACAGTAGGGCAAGATGGAGACAGTAGGGCAAGATGGAGACAGTAGGGCAAGATGGAGACAGTAGGACAAGATGGGGACAGTAGGGCAAGTTGGGACAGTAGGGCAAGATGGAGACAGTAGGGCAAGATGGGGACAGTAGGGCAAGATGGAGACAGTAGGGCAAGATGGAGATAGTAGGGCAAGATGGGGACAGTAGGGCAAGATGGAGACAGTAGGGCAAGATGGAGACAGTAGGGCAAGATGGAGAAATGAACATATTTGTGTTGTGGCCTATAGCCCTTCAGCTGCTGTTGTGTCGCCCGGGGCCCCAATACAACTAAACACAACTCTGCATGATTGTCACTATCAGCCTGAAGGGGAGTACTGAGCACTTTCTAAGCAATATTGATTAATGTATTGATTCTAAAGAGTAATCTCACCTTATAATGGTCTGAAAGATTGATATCTAAATGGTCATTTGGCCAATTATTTGTTAGCCCTTATGTTATAAGGATTTTTTCTCCCCTCTGCTATTATGCAGTTTGGAGTATTGGTTGCTAGGTCCCCTAACCCTAGTAACTAGGCATCTATTTGAGGAATAAAAGAAAGGCACGTCATTCAAGTCAATGATAAAAAGACCGCAGTATATTAGAATGTACAAGTTAACTTCCCCTTGATTGGGGGCCATTCACTAAAGGGTGCAGCTCAGTGTTTCTCTGGTGCAATTGGTTTCTATGGGCTCAGCAGGCGAGTAACACTTGTACCCACTGTCCCTGCACAAAGGCTGACACTCTATTGTCTCTGCCGTGATAACTTTACCTTGAAGCCGCTGCAGAGACATTAAGACTACATATTATAGACTCAGATTGATATATATATATATATATATAATGTATAGAAAATAAAACACCTTTACAGCTTTGTCTCCATTTATTTACTAAACTTGGCACTAAAGTAGGCGGGCCGTATTTACTAAACCCCAATGTACATGGAATTTATTTGTAATTAACTCATACAATAAGTTATTGGCCTATGAATACAGGCGGTGAGGGCAGAGAGGCGGAGCTATTAACCCCCCAAATCTACCCGCCCCTCGCCCCCACCTAGAGCTCTCATTTACCCCAGTCACTTCCAGTGTCCCATTGGGCCTCATAGGGACCAATAGAGAACCGGACCCCGAGGGCCCACCAATAGATATAGGTAGTGTTAAATGTGACCTATTGGCTAATAATTAGGCCCCCAGGGGGCGGGCCCTGCTAATGTAGCAGTAGGGGGCCCTGTGATTCTTCATGGGGGTCCTATTGGTAAACTGAACCCCAATATAAGCAATATCTCCACTGCTGGTTCTGACTATTGAATTAATCTAGCGGAAGCCAGTGAAAAAGCATGGAAGGCAAATGGAGCTGATTTCTGCTATACTGAGTCGGAACCGGCAGTGCAGAAAACAAATAGACACAGACACGGCTACAGTTACACTTACAAATGACATAAAACCAATAACAAATAACATTAAAACCGATGTAAAATGTGAATTAATGTATAAAACTGCATTCTCTTCCATTAGGAAAATCTAAAGGGGGAGGTTTAGTTCCCCTTTACTTAATGTTCCCACTGAGTTACATTAAAGCATTAGAATAAGAAACAGATACAATTAATGTCATTAATTAGTGTATAATCTAATAAATCTATAGGCAGTGTTAAAGCTAATTAATATTGTGCTAAATGTATTGGGGGGGCTCTGAATAGGGGGTGCAATAAATAGTGTCAGTGTTAATGAATTTATCAGTATGTTATAAAATGGCCAATTCGATGCATCTTTTCAATTGGTCTTCATTATTTATTTGTTAGAGTTTTTGAATTATTTCCCTTCTGCCTCTTTGCAGCTTTTAAATGGGGGTCACTGACCCCGGCAGCCAAACCCTATTGCTCTGTGAGGCTCCAGTTTTATTGTTATTGTTACTTTTTATTCCTTTTCTTTCTATTCAGCCCCTCCCCTATTCATATACCGGCCTCTCATTCAAACTACTCTCTGGTTGCTAAGGTAACTTGAACCCTAGCAACCAAACAGCTGCTGAAACTCCAAACTGGGGAGCTGCTGATCTGAAAATGAATAACTAAAAATCTACAAATGATAAAAAAAACAAAGACCAATTGCAAATTGTCTCAGAATATCGCTCTTCATCAGACTAAAGGTGAACAACCCCCGTTTGCCCTGGGGCATCATGGGACATGTGTACATACGGACGGACAGACTGAATGATGATTGCTATAAGCGCTTGCACCCTGGGTAGATAATCCTGTAAACATCAACTGTACCGTGGAGATAGGGGGGCAGATAAGCACCCCGAGGGCTACAAGTGAATTTAAAATGGAATAAACCCCCATGTTGTTGTTTCCAGGTAAAACCTGTCTAGTAACCCATGGCAACCAATTAGCTAGGTGCAGTTATTGATCTACTCTTCGCAAGCAAGCCTCTGATTGGTTGTTGTTGATTACCAGTCCTGAGTTCCACCTGTTATTACTTTACTTTGGCATTATGGTCCTTTAGTTTAGAGGTTATTGGATAGACTGTAAGCTCTTGTGACCGGGGCCCTCCGACCCTATTGGCTTTATCCTGTTCGTTGCAAATTCAGGGATGTTACCAGCTAGAAAAAAGGCTCGGTAACACCCTACAGGGGTAGGTTTAGGGGTGCAGGATCAGGGATCATGGGAGTTGGGGTTCCTTACATCTACAGGTGTAGGTTTAGGGGTGCAGGATCGGGGATCATGGGAGTTGGGGTTCCATACACCTACAGGTGTAAGTTTAGGGGTGCAGGATCAGGGATCATGAGAGTTGGGGTTCCTTACACCTACAGGTGTAAGTTTAGGGGTGCAGGATCAGGGATCATGGGAGTTGGGGTTCCTTACACCTACAGGTGTAAGTTTAGGGGTGCAGGATCAGGGATCATGGGAGCTGGGGTTCCATACACCTACAGGTGTAAGTTTAGGGGTGCAGGATCAGGGATCATGGGAGCTGGGGTTCCATACACCTACAGGTGTAAGTTTAGGGGTGCAGGATCAGGGATCATGGGAGCTGGGGTTCCATACACCTACAGGTGTAAGTTTAGGGGTGCAGGATCAGGGATCATGGGAGTTGGGGTTCCTTACACCTACAGGTGTACGTTTAGGGGTGCAGGATCAGGGGAGTTGGGGTTCCTTACACCTACAGGTGTACGTTTAGGGGTGCAGGATCAGGAATCATGGGAGTTGGGGTTCGTTCCAGGGCAGCAGTTGTGGGTGGGAGAGGAACCCCAAGGTATATACAGGAATCTATCAGTGTGTGGCTTTAACCCTCACTAAACTGAATCCCCCACTCAACCTACAGTAAAGTAAGTGCCCCCGTTTAACCCTATAAGGCCCTGGCACATTGGGGAAATGCTGTATCTGCAGCTACGGGAGGGCAGATACATGGGGGCATTTACCCTAATGGACCCTGTTGCCGTGACTGCTCCGCAGAGCGACCTTCATACTTTCCCTCCAGTGCCCAGAGCGTTCCCGGGCAATGTGGCCCCCGGCGGTGTCTTTATATGGACCATATACCAAGAGCTCCAGAGAGGTCCCCTTTAAAGCTTTAGAAAAAAAATGCGTCTTTGTAGAAAATAAATCAAGAAGTACTGTGTTCCCTTGGTGCAAAAGAAAAAAAAAAATGGCTGAAATGTTGCTTTAGGCTCCGCCCTCACTGGCGGCGCGGTCACTCCACGCTTCTGTACTTGGTGAAGAGATTGTAGAGAACCCTCAGAGTGGATTTCAGGTCACAGTTGACAATATCTAGAATAGAATTCGGGACAAGCCATAAGCAAAAATATTATTATTGCAGCCCTAAGGGAAACAGCGCCCCCCTGATATGAGCTGGTAAGAAGCGGTACTGCAACACATAATCTACAATCTATTTTTTCAGTTTTTTTTTAAAAATGAATCCTCTCCGCCTCCTCCATTGTGTGTCATAAACTTCCTGTCATTTTGAGCTTTGCGCATTCCATTTCCTGCTCCGCGCACAGGGAAACAGCTTCCCCCTATCTGCTGGGAAACCAACGCCTGTTTGACTGTGTAGGTTGGAATGGGAGAAGGTAACACAGCAGGGGGCTCGTCTATGTTGCAACACTTTCCCCTGACCTCAAATTGGATAATTCAGCTTTACTGGAAGTGAGGGAAATGTCAGCGAGTGCAAATTAATACCTTCTGGCCGCGGTTTGGGCTTCTCCAGGCCTCCGTCTTGCATCAGTTCAAAGGCAAACGTCACGTTCAGAACCTGCCGGTTACACGGGAACAAAGGGATACGGACCCGAGTGAGTGCAACGTAAACAGCTGGGGGGGGGGGTCGGTGTGGGATTTTATTGCGACATGGAACTCACTATTTATCAAGACTGGGCAAATTTGCCCATGGGCAGTAACCGATGGCAACCAGTTGAATTGCTGCATTCATTGTTCTACATGCAGCTGGCTGAAAAAAGGTAATTGCTGATTGGTTGCTACGGGTTACTGCCCATGGCCAAATTTGCCCGCTGTTGATAAATGAGCCCCAGTCTAAAATTCAAAATAGACTCTGGCATTTCAAGTACTGAGTCTAGTAATGTGCGACCCGATCCTAACCTGGCCACTCCCAGCCCGAACCCTATCCAACCCGCCCACTAATTATAGACCCATGTCTGACCCACCCACTGATGACATCACAAAAGGGGTGGGGGTGCCTATAAATAAGAGAGCAGGAACCAGGAAGTTGGCAGTGTAAGTGTAGAAAAGCTCCTCTCCAACCAACCCACAACCAGAACCTTGGCCCAAACAGCCCCCCAACGGCCCACTAAATAGTGACTGTCTATGGGCTCTTACAGCCCCCCTGGCATTTACCAGAACCCACAGATTGCCAGTCCCGGCCTGTGTCTATGGGAGTCAATATGGCAGCTCCCGCAATAAAGTGCATTATTTATGGAAGGACGGGCATTACCTTTTGCTCAAAGCTGTCGGGCGTCAAGAAGAAATTGAACAGAGGCACAAAATACCCCTCCAGGAGCCCCATGAGCAGCACCAGGTACACTCCGTCTGCAAACTGGGAGAGAAAAAAGTCAGTATGTCTCTCTGTCTCTCTATCTATGGCTCTGCTGGATGTCTAATATGTCTGTCTGTCTGTCACTGACATTGCCCCGTACCTGGGTTTCCAGTTCTGTTACTTCCAGGTTCAGTTTATTGAGGTGCTTGTTCACAAACGTGATGAGAGTCTGGGGAACAAAGGGAAAGAATATCAGTAAGGGCCGCCATGGGGGGGGGTGCAGTTCTAAAGAGAATCAGTGGCCTGTTGCTGATTGGATAAGAGCTTAGACTCCGCATGGGCTGTTCTAAAGAGAATCAGTTGCCTGTTGTTGATTGGATGAGAGCTTAGACTCCGCATGGGCTGTTCTAAAGAAAATCAGTTGCCTGCTGCTGATTGGATAAGAGCTTAGACTCCGCATGGGCTGTTCTAAAGAGAATCAGTTGCCTGTTGTTGATTGGATGAGAGCTTAGACTCCGCATGGGCTGCTCTAAAGAGAATCAGTCGCCTGTTGTTGTGTTGATTGCATAAGAGCTTAGACTCCACATGGGCTGTTCTAACGACAGTACACAGACTACTGATTGGCTGGCTCGCATCCTACACTGGCCAATCATTTTGGGTGGCATGAAACATTAACCTATTAAATACCCAAGTCCCAATAACAAACCTTTTTCACTACGTTGAGTTTGTCGGGAGCATGGTCGAACAGGGTGTCGAACGCGTCTCTTTCTGAGGAAGAAAAGGGTAAAATAACATTAATACAAATGGGAGGGTCCAACTGCTGAACTACAACTCTCAGCATCCCCCGCCCGAGTCTGTCAGAGAGGATGCTGGGAGTTCTAGTACGACGACAACTGAATCAGCCGTTTAGGGGACTCACCGTGCCTTCCAGACAGCGCCCTTGGGGAACGGAGAGAGAAAAAGAAGAGAAACCGTTATTTCGAGAAAAACAATCACCCCTGGATTTCTTATACCGCTCCCCCCCCCCACAATTACAGTTTGGGGTTCAGCTACTAAAATGGGTGCAAACCTGCATCACTGCTGTTACCCGTAGCAACCAGCCAGCAATTCAGCTCTTCCTTATGTCTCCTGGCATTATAGGCTTTAGACTTGGGTGGGGGCGGTACTGTCACCCTGGGTGGGGGCGGTACGGTCACCCTGGGTGGGGGCGGTACGGTCACCCTGGGTGGGGGCGGAACTGTCACCCTGGGTGGGGGCGGAACTGTCACCCTGGGTGGGGGAGGTACTGTCACCCTGGGTGGGGGCGGTACTGTCACCCTGGGTGGGGGCGGAACGGTCACCCTGGGTGGGGGCGGTACTGTCACCCTGGGTGGGGGCGGTACGGTCACCCTGGGTGGGGGCGGAACGGTCACCCTGGGTGGGGGCGGTACTGTCACCCTGGGTGGGGTCCGGTACTGTCACCCTGGGTGGGGGCGGTACTGTCACCCTGGGTGGGGGCGGAACTGTCACCCTGGGTGGGGGCGGTACTATCACCCTGAGTGGGGGCGGTACTGTCACCCTGGGTGGGGGCGGAACTGTCACCCTGAGTGGGGGCGGTACTGTCACCCTGGGTGGGGGCGGAACTGGGTGCCACCGATTAATCTCTCCCTGTGCACCATGGTCCGTATTCTGCATGTCAGACTCTGCGCTAAACCCCTTGGCTGGAAATCTTGCCCCCCCCCAAAACCCTCGGACCTCATTAATATGAGCAAATGGATCGTATTGCCCTGAAACATCTGGGTCCCATTATAGAGGCTTTGGCAAAGGTGCCGATCACATACTCTGTGTCACCGGTGATTTCCTCTTGGATGTGCCGAGTCTGCAACATTCCGTCCAGCTTCTGGAAGCAACGAAACGCAGCGAGGTGATGATGGGCAATTATACTGGGCCATTTCTTTATAACAGCTTCAATCTACCCCCCCCCTCCCGCCCCCCAGGTAGAATTAAACCCCCATACAGACGAGCTAAGCAGCCATTTTCAATATATGGAAGGGAAGGGTTACTGCCTGCCCTGCTCTCATTTCCCTACAGAAATAGGGGTTGGTAGCACTAGGTAGGTACCTAATATATAGGGGCAGAGACAGGGGAAAGTGTTGGGAGGGTTACTGCCTGCTCTGCTCTCATTTCCCTACAGAAATAGGGGTTGGTAGCACTAGGTAGGTACCTAATATATAGGGGCAGAGACAGGGGAAAGTGTTGGAAGGGTTACTGCCTGCCCTGCTCTCATTTCCCTACAGAAATAGGGGTTGGTAGCACTAGGTAGGTACCTAATATATAGGGGCAGAGACAGGGGAAAGTGTTGGAAGGGTTACTGCCTGCCCTGCTCTCATTTCCCTACAGAAATAGGGGTTGGTAGCACTAGGTAGGTACCTAATATATAGGGGCAGAGACAGGGGAAAGTGTTGGAAGGGTTACTGCCTGCCCTGCTCTCATTTCCCTACAGAAATAGGGGTTGGTAGCACTAGGTAGGTACCTAATATATAGGGGCAGAGACAGGGGAAAGTGTTGGAAGGGTTACTGCCTGCCCTGCTCTCATTTCCCTACAGAAATAGGGGTTGGTAGCACTAGGTAGGTACCTAATATATAGGGGCAGAGACAGGGGAAAGTGTTGGAAGGGTTACTGCCTGCCCTGCTCTCATTTCCCTACAGAAATAGGGGTTGGTAGCACTAGGTAGGTACCTAATATATAGGGGCAGAGACAGGGGAAAGTGTTGGAAGGGTTACTGCCTGCCCTGCTCTCATTTCCCTACAGAAATAGGGGTTGGTAGCACTAGGTAGGTACCTAATATATAGGGGCAGAGACAGGGGAAAGTGTTGGAAGGGTTACTGCCTGCCCTGCTCTCATTTCCCTACAGAAATAGGGGTTGGTAGCACTAGGTAGGTACCTAATATATAGGGGCAGAGACAGGGGAAAGTGTTGGAAGGGTTACTGCCTGCCCTGCTCTCATTTCCCTACAGAAATAGGGGTTGGTAGCACTAGGTAGGTACCTAATATATAGGGGCAGAGACAGGGGAAAGTGTTGGAAGGGTTACTGCCTGCCCTGCTCTCATTTCCCTACAGAAATAGGGGTTGGTAGCACTAGGTAGGTACATAATATATAGGGGCAGAGACAGGGGAAAGTGTTGGAAGGGTTACTGCCTGCCCTGCTCTCATTTCCCTACAGAAATAGGGGTTGGTAGCACTAGGTAGGTACCTAATATATAAGGGCAGAGAAAGGGGAAAGTGTTGGAAGGGTTACTGCCTGCCCTGCTCTCATTTCCCTACAGAAATAGGGGTTGGTAGCACTAGGTAGGTACCTAATATATAAGGGGCAGAGACAGGGGAAAGTGTTGGAAGGGTTACTGCCTGCCCTGCTCTCATTTCCCTACAGAAATAGGGGTTGGTAGCACTAGGTAGGTACCTAATATATAAGGGCAGAGACAGGGGAAAGTGTTGGAAGGGTTACTGCCTGCCCTGCTCTCATTTCCCTACAGAAATAGGGGTTGGTAGCACTAGGTAGGTACCTAATATATAAGGGCAGAGACAGGGGAAAGTGTTGGAAGGGTTACTGCCTGCCCTGCTCTCATTTCCCTACAGAAATAGGGGTTGGTAGCACTAGGTAGGTACCTAATATATAAGGGCAGAGACAGGGGAAAGTGTTGGAAGGGTTACTGCCTGCCCTGCTCTCATTTCCCTACAGAAATAGGGGTTGGTAGCACTAGGTAGGTACCTAATATATAAGGGGCAGAGACAGGGGAAAGTGTTGGAAGGGTTACTGCCTGCCCTGCTCTCATTTCCCTACAGAAATAGGGGTTGGTAGCACTAGGTAGGTACCTAATATATAGGGGCAGAGAAAGGGGAAAGTGTTGGAAGGGTTACTGCCTGCCCTGCTCTCATTTCCCTACAGAAATAGGGGTTGGTAGCACTAGGTAGGTACCTAATATATAGGGGCAGAGAAAGGGGAAAGTGTTGGAAGGGTTACTGCCTGCCCTGCTCTCATTTCCCTACAGAAATAGGGGTTGGTAGCACTAGGTAGGTACCTAATATATAGGGGCAGAGAAAGGGGAAAGTGTTGGAAGGGTTACTGCCTGCCCTGCTCTCATTTCCCTACAGAAATAGGGGTTGGTAGCACTAGGTAGGTACCTAATATATAGGGGCAGAGAAAGGGGAAAGTGTTGGAAGGGTTACTGCCTGCCCTGCTCTCATTTCCCTACAGAAATAGGGGTTGGTAGCACTAGGTAGGTACCTAATATATAGGGGCAGAGAAAGGGGAAAGTGTTGGAAGGGTTACTGCCTGCCCTGCTCTCATTTCCCTACAGAAATAGGGGTTGGTAGCACTAGGTAGGTACCTAATATATAGGGGCAGAGACAGGGGAAAGTGTTGGAAGGGTTACTGCCTGCCCTGCTCTCATTTCCCTACAGAAATAGGGGTTGGTAGCACTAGGTAGGTACCTAATATATAGGGGCAGAGACAGGGGAAAGTGTTGGAAGGGTTACTGCCTGCCCTGCTCTCATTTCCCTACAGAAATAGGGGTTGGTAGCACTAGGTAGGTACCTAATATATAGGGGCAGAGACAGGGGAAAGTGTTGGAAGGGTTACTGCCTGCCCTGCTCTCATTTCCCTACAGAAATAGGGGTTGGTAGCACTAGGTAGGTACCTAATATATAGGGGCAGAGACAGGGGAAAGTGTTGGAAGGGTTACTGCCTGCCCTGCTCTCATTTCCCTACAGAAATAGGGGTTGGTAGCACTAGGTAGGTACCTAATATATAGGGGCAGAGACAGGGGAAAGTGTTGGAAGGGTTACTGCCTGCCCTGCTCTCATTTCCCTACAGAAATAGGGGTTGGTAGCACTAGGTAGGTACCTAATATATAGGGGCAGAGACAGGGGAAAGTGTTGGAAGGGTTACTGCCTGCCCTGCTCTCATTTCCCTACAGAAATAGGGGTTGGTAGCACTAGGTAGGTACCTAATATATAGGGGCAGAGAAAGGGGAAAGTGTTGGAAGGGTTACTGCCTGCCCTGCTCTCATTTCCCTACAGAAATAGGGGTTGGTAGCACTAGGTAGGTACCTAATATATAGGGCAGAGACAGGGGAAAGTGTTGGAAGGGTTACTGCCTGCCCTGCTCTCATTTCCCTACAGAAATAGGGGTTGGTAGCACTAGGTAGGTACCTAATATATAGGGGCAGAGACAGGGGAAAGTGTTGGAAGGGTTACTGCCTGCCCTGCTCTCATTTCCCTACAGAAATAGGGGTTGGTAGCACTAGGTAGGTACCTAATATATAGGGGCAGAGACAGGGGAAAGTGTTGGAAGGGTTACTGCCTGCCCTGCTCTCATTTCCCTACAGAAATAGGGGTTGGTAGCACTAGGTAGGTACCTAATATATAGGGGCAGAGACAGGGGAAAGTGTTGGAAGGGTTACTGCCTGCCCTGCTCTCATTTCCCTACAGAAATAGGGGTTGGTAGCACTAGGTAGGTACCTAATATATAAGGGCAGAGACAGGGGAAAGTGTTGGAAGGGTTACTGCCTGCCCTGCTCTCATTTCCCTACAGAAATAGGGGTTGGTAGCACTAGGTAGGTACCTAATATATAGGGGCAGAGACAGGGGAAAGTGTTGGAAGGGTTACTGCCTGCCCTGCTCTCATTTCCCTACAGAAATAGGGGTTGGTAGCACTAGGTAGGTACCTAATATATAGGGCAGAGACAGGGGAAAGTGTTGGAAGGGTTACTGCCTGCCCTGCTCTCATTTCCCTACAGAAATAGGGGTTGGTAGCACTAGGTAGGTACCTAATATATAGGGGCAGAGACAGGGGAAAGTGTTGGAAGGGTTACTGCCTGCTCTGCTCTCATTTCCCTACAGAAATAGGGGTTGGTAGCACTAGGTAGGTACCTAATATATAGGGGCAGAGAAAGGGGAAAGTGTTGGAAGGGTTACTGCCTGCCCTGCTCTCATTTCCCTACAGAAATAGGGGTTGGTAGCACTAGGTAGGTACCTAATATATAGGGGCAGAGACAGGGGAAAGTGTTGGAAGGGTTACTGCCTGCCCTGCTCTCATTTCCCTACAGAAATAGGGGTTGGTAGCACTAGGTAGGTACCTAATATATAGGGGCAGAGACAGGGGAAAGTGTTGGAAGGGTTACTGCCTGCCCTGCTCTCATTTCCCTACAGAAATAGGGGTTGGTAGCACTAGGTAGGTACCTAATATATAGGGGCAGAGACAGGGGAAAGTGTTGGAAGGGTTACTGCCTGCCCTGCTCTCATTTCCCTACAGAAATAGGGGTTGGTAGCACTAGGTAGGTACCTAATATATAAGGGCAGAGACAGGGGAAAGTGTTGGAAGGGTTACTGCCTGCCCTGCTCTCATTTCCCTACAGAAATAGGGGTTGGTAGCACTAGGTAGGTACCTAATATATAGGGGCAGAGACAGGGGAAAGTGTTGGAAGGGTTACTGCCTGCCCTGCTCTCATTTCCCTACAGAAATAGGGGTTTGGTAGCACTAGGTAGGTACCTAATATATAGGGGCAGAGAAAGGGGAAAGTGTTGGAAGGGTTACTGCCTGCCCTGCTCTCATTTCCCTACAGAAATAGGGGTTGGTAGCACTAGGTAGGTACCTAATATATAAGGGCAGAGACAGGGGAAAGTGTTGGAAGGGTTACTGCCTGCCCTGCTCTCATTTCCCTACAGAAATAGGGGTTGGTAGCACTAGGTAGGTACCTAATATATAGGGGCAGAGACAGGGGAAAGTGTTGGAAGGGTTACTGCCTGCCCTGCTCTCATTTCCCTACAGAAATAGGGGTTGGTAGCACTAGGTAGGTACCTAATATATAGGGGCAGAGACAGGGGAAAGTGTTGGAAGGGTTACTGCCTGCCCTGCTCTCATTTCCCTACAGAAATAGGGGTTGGTAGCACTAGGTAGGTACCTAATATATAGGGGCAGAGACAGGGGAAAGTGTTGGAGGGTTACTGCCTGCCCTGCTCTCATTTCCCTACAGAAATAGGGGTTGGTAGCACTAGGTAGGTACCTAATATATAGGGGCAGAGACAGGGGAAAGTGTTGGAAGGGTTACTGCCTGCCCTGCTCTCATTTCCCTACAGAAATAGGGGTTGGTAGCACTAGGTAGGTACCTAATATATGGGGGCAGAGACAGGGGAAAGTGTTGGAAGGGTTACTGCCTGCCCTGCTCTCATTTCCCTACAGAAATAGGGGTTGGTAGCACTAGGTAGGTACCTAATATATAGGGGCAGAGACAGGGGAAAGTGTTGGAAGGGTTACTGCCTGCCCTGCTCTCATTTCCCTACAGAAATAGGGGTTGGTAGCACTAGGTAGGTACCTAATATATAGGGGCAGAGACAGGGGAAAGTGTTGGAAGGGTTACTGCCTGCCCTGCTCTCATTTCCCTACAGAAATAGGGGTTGGTAGCACTAGGTAGGTACCTAATATATAGGGGCAGAGACAGGGGAAAGTGTTGGAAGGGTTAATGCCTGCCCTGCACCCAGCTGATGTGCCACATAGTGAATTTCAGATATTAAGGCCCAAACATTGACGTTACCTGCACAACGACGACCTGAATTGATACATGATCGGGTAGTCGGATGGGGGCCCGAAAATACTGTGACAGGGCAACCAGAAGATGAAGGATGGCTACCACAGACTTTGCATGGATTGCTGAAATAAAAGAAAAAAAATGAAGATTAAGTTGATTTTTCCCCCATTTGCCATACGGGCACCTAAAGGCCCAATATTCCCAGCAATCGTCAGAGCTACCAAGGCGGCTGGGGGTGCAGCTGCGCCAGGGCCTGTGTTCCAATAGGGCAGATTACTCTGTGTCATCAACATGCCAAGCTCTGATTGGTCAGTCAGTTCTGGTGGGCTGGAGAACACAGGCTCTGAGTGTTTAAAAAGTATTTGGAAAATATTTGTCCCCCCTGCCCCTCCTTCCCAGAGCCGACTGGGATTTATAATTGATCATGTGTGCAGGGCTGTCCAATCACAGGCCAGTACACTCCCCTTCCTGCTGCTTCTAGTGTGATGTAGAGCGTGCTATACTGAGACAATTTGCAATTGGTCTTCATTTTTTATTATTGGTAGCTTTTTAATTATTTTACTGTTTCTTCCGCAGCTCTGCAGTTTGGAATTTCAGCAGCTATCTGGTTGCTAGGGTCCAGTTTAACTTGGTAACCATGGAATGGTTTGAGAGATTAACTGGTATATGAATAGGAGAGGGGCTGAATAGTAAGACAAGCAATAAAAAGTAACAATAACAATAAAACTGGAGCCTCACAGAGCAATAGGGTTTGGCTGCCGGGGTCAGTGACCCCCATTTCAAAGATGGAAAGAGGCAGAAGAAGAAGGCAAATAATGATAAAACTATAAAAGATAAATAATGAAGACCAATTGAAAAGTTGCTTTGAACTGGCCATTCTGTAACATACTAAAAGTTATCTTAAACGTGAGGCAGCAAGTTTGCCCGGTAGCAGTAACCCATAGCAACCAATAAGATGTTGCTATGAGTCGCCAGGTGACCAGTATTCTACCTGCTGATCAGCGTCGGCCCAGATCCGATCCCCCCCAGGGTGCTCCCGCGATCCGCTGTCTCCATCCCCCAACGTGCCGCAGGTAAGGGAGGGTGTCAGAGGCCTCTGGGGGGTGGGGGGGGTGAAGGTGGTGGGGTGCCATTTGGGGGTGCAGGGGCCCCTGAGACAGACGCCCCAGTGCACCCCCTAGTCCAAACCTGCTGCTGATTGGTTGCTATGGGTTACTGCTCCTGGGCAAACTAAGTGCCTTTTATTACATAACCCCATTAGTGTGTTATAGTGTGTTTAGTTGTTTAACTTTTAGATTGTAAGCTCCTGTGACCAGAGCCCTCATCATATTTTTTTAATCTCTAACCCTTGTTAAATTGTAAGACCCCTGTTTGTTATCCTATACCGGCCCTTTCCAGCCTACCGCCGAAGTGAGTGGCTGCTCCCCGGTTGCTATCACAATTAACCCCTAGCAACCAGATAATTGAAAGTAAATAGGTGCAAAAAAAAAACTAAAAAAAACAAGGACCAACTGCAATTTTAAAGGGCAAACTCACAGTCCACATTCCACTTGACGCTGCGGGGGGGCAGCTTGAGGGTCTCGTTGATCTTCTCCAGCACCGTCTGCAGCTTCTGCTTCTGGGCGATTTCCGACTGCGTCACTTCGGCGACATTTAGCTTCTCCCCTTCGAGTTTCTCTACAATAAACGACAGAGGGAAGGATTGATGGGCAGAAAATTCCAACTACCCCCCCCCCCCAACCAACCGACCCCCGGGGGGGGGGCCTAGAGTATCTTCTTATTAAGGAACCTTTTCACGCTGCGGCTTTTATACTCTCCAGAGAAATGAAAGGCGAGAGCGGCTGAGAGAGTCGCACTCCCACACACACCGCCGCGCAGTCTCTTAAGAGGGTATTAAGTAGGGTCCCTACTAAGTGGCGGGCTCTTGTTGAGAGGCGCTGCTGCGTTACCCGGCGCTGCTCACTCCCCGTAGCAACGGATGGGGGGGCGGAAACGCACAAAGAAGAGCTTTTCTTCCCTTCGCACAATAAACCCACTACATTAAATGGAATAAAAATAATGGACAAGTGTCGGGCGGCCAATATGTCACATTAAAGAGACGCCTTAAGGAGAGCGTTCCTCTGGTAATGCACAGCCGGAGAGGCCGAGATCTATTACTGCATCCACCGGCTGAAATGTAGCATTGGAAATCAATGCCGGCGCCGAAAGGGGGTCACCGAGTTCTGACACTCAGCCCGAGTGGCTTCTGCTGCACGGGAACAATGCATGAAACAGGAATCGAGACGCGCGGCGGCCCCCGGGGGGGTCAGAGAGAGAGGCGGCGACGTGATTGACTGGCGCAATACGGACTCGCGGCCTCTCTCAGTAAATATAGTTATTAAATGGAACTCAAGCACCCAGGCAGGACTTCAAAGGGTTTGTGATCTCAGACTCTCAGCCATAAAGCAGGGCAGGACTGCTGCTTACAATGGGGGGGGATCAGATAGGATCTGTGCCACTGTGACAGAATGCTCTGTTATACAGATAGCTAGAATCTCAGCCATAAAGCAGGGCAGGACTGCTGCTTACAATGGGGGGATCAGATAGGATCTGTGCCACTGTGACAGAATGCTCTGTTATACAGATAGCTAGAATCTCAGCCATAAAGCAGGGCAGGACTGCTGCTTACAATGGGGGGATCAGATAGGATCTGTGCCACTGTGACAGAATGCTCTGTTATACAGATAGCTAGAATCTCAGCCATAAAGCAGGGCAGGACTGCTGCTTACAATGGGGGGATCAGATAGGATCTGTGCCACTGTGACAGAATGCTCTGTTATACAGATAGCTAGAATCTCAGCCATAAAGCAGGGCAGGACTGCTGCTTACAATGGGGGGGGTCAGATAGGATCTGTGCCACTGTGACAGAATGCTCTGTTATACAGATAGCTAGAATCTCAGCCATAAAGCAGGGCAGGACTGCTGCTTACAATGGGGGGATCAGATAGGATCTGTGCCACTGTGACAGAATGCTCTGTTATACAGATAGCTAGAATCTCAGCCATAAAGCAGGGCAGGACTGCTGCTTACAATGGGGGGATCAGATAGGATCTGTGCCACTGTGACAGAATGCTCTGTTATACAGATAGCTAGAATCTCAGCCATAAAGCAGGGCAGGACTGCTGCTTACAATGGGGGATCAGATAGGATCTGTGCCACTGTGACAGAATGCTCTGTTATACAGATAGCTAGAATCTCAGCCATAAAGCAGGGCAGGACTGCTGCTTACAATGGGGGGGATCAGATAGGATCTGTGCCACTGTGACAGAATGCTCTGTTATACAGATAGCTAGAATCTCAGCCATAAAGCAGGGCAGGACTGCTGCTTACAATGGGGGGATCAGATAGGATCTGTGCAAGGACTGAATATCCAGGAAAATGGGTTCCTTAAGAAAATGGGGGGCTTAGGATTTGTGTCTGGGCACAAAGTAGTGCAATTTGGGGTGCAATAAGTGACAAATAAACCTGTCAGACAGGCTCAGTGTTGGGCCAGGAGTATTGGGCAATTAGGGGTTAGAAAGCAAAGCAGCCTTTAACTATCCCACAGCGCCCCCTAGTTCGCTTATGTAGAGATTAAACTCTTAATTACAGATGCAAAACAAGGAACCAATGGGAAGGCTGCTTCCCCATTAAGCTCAACCAGGGCTTTTCAGTCTGTTAGAACCCTATCAGGGGAGCCGGCTGATTGGACAAGGGGCTGAGGGAGATTCCAGGGGGGTATATGGTAGTGCTTTCTGATTTGGGGTTCTGCTTACCGAAAAGCTTCTGCAGGACTTGCCCATCGTACATATCCTCCGCTAGATCCTTCACAATGATTCTCTCCCCAACCAGAACATCATTGATCCAATCTATTAGAACCTGCCCCGGAACAGAGAATTAGAGATTTTGGCACCAAGAAGCAACATTAAAACATGTCAAACCTCCCATCTGTCCAGGATCTCAGGCCCATCCCTTTACCAGCATAAACCACGCCCACTAATGGGAGGCTCTCTGTACAATTAGGTTGCACTGTTAATTTGCACAATTAAATGAGGCAAAATCTTGTCCTACTGTCCCTCACCCCCTCTGTCTGCAACCTGATCTGCCGAGGGAGCCCCAGGTCTTAGGGCTGAAATCTTCCTCTTCCCTTTCATCTCTGTCTTACCCTACAGTCTTAGCACCCTGCCTTCATCTTGCCCTACTGTCCCCATCTTGCCCTACTGTCTCCATCTTGCCCTACTGTCTCCATCTTGCCCTACTGTCTCCATCTTGCCCTACTGTCTCCACCTTGCCCTACTGTCTCCACCTTGCCCTACTGTCTCCACCTTGCCCTACTGTCTCCATCTTGCCCTACTGTCCCCATCTTGCCCTACTGTCTCCACCTTGCCCTACTGTCTCCACCTTGCCCTACTGTCTCCACCTTGCCCTACTGTCTCCACCTTGCCCTGCTGTCTCCATCTTGCCCTACTGTCTCCATCTTGCCCTACTGTCTCCATCTTGCCCTACTGTCTCCATCTTGCGCTACTGTCTCCAACTTGCCCGACTGTCTCCATCTTGTCCTACTGTCTCCATCTTGTGCTACTGTCTCCATCTTGCCCTACTGTCTCCATCTTGCCCTACTGTCTCCATCTTGCCCTACTGTCTCCATCTTGCCCTACTGTCTCCATCTTGCCCTACTGTCTCCATCTTGCCCTACTGTCTCCATCTTGCCCTACTGCTTCAATCTTGCGCTACTGTCTCCATCTTGCCCTACTGTCTCCCATCTTGCCCTACTGTCTCCATCTTGCCCTACTGTCTCCATCTTGTCCTACTGCTTCAATCTTGCGCTACTGTCTCCATCTTGCCCTACTGTCTCCATCTGCCCTACTGTCTCCATCTTGCCTACTGTTCTCTCATCTTGCCCTACTGTCTCCATCTTGCCCTACTGTCTCCATCTTGCCCTACTGTCTCCATCTTGCCCTACTGCTTCAATCTTGCGCTACTGTCTCCATCTTGCCCTACTGTCTCCATCTTGCCCTACTGTCTCCATCTTGCCCTACTGTCTCCATCTTGCCCTACTGTCTCCATCTTGTCCTACTGCTTCAATCTTGCGCTACTGTCTCCATCTTGCCCTACTGTCTCCATCTTGCCCTACTGTCTCCATCTTGCCCTACTGTCTCCATCTTGCCCTACTGTCTCCATCTTGCCCTACTGTCTCCATCTTGTCCTACTGCTTCAATCTTGCGCTACTGTCTCCATCTTGCCCTACTGTCTCCATCTTGTCCTACTGTCTCCATCTTGCCCTACTGTCTCCATCTTGCCCTACTGTCTCCATCTTGCCCTACTGACTCCATCTTGCCCTACTGTCTCCATCTTGCCCTACTGTCTCCATCTTGCCCTACTGTCTCCATCTTGCCCTACTGTCTCCATCTTGCCCTACTGTCTCCATCTTGTCCTACTTTGTCCATCTTGATTTCCTATCCCCATTTAACCCTACTGTTAACATATTCCCCTACTATCTATAACTTGACCTAATGTTGCCATATACAACTTTTAATCCCATACTGCCCAACCTTTCTTACTCGTGAGCCACAGACAAATATAAAAAGTCTTGGGGAGCAACACAAGCACCATAAAAGTTCATGGAGGTGCAAATAAGGGCTGTGATTGGCTATTAGGGGCCTCTATGCACCCTATCAGCTTACAGGGGGCTTTATTTGGTAGGAAATCTTGTTTTTATTAAACCAAAACTACTTGCCCCCAAGTCAGGAATTCAAAAATAACTCCCTGGTTTGGGAGCAACACCCAAGGGGTTGGGGAGCAACATGTTACCCCCGAGCCACTGCCCTACTGCCTCCATCTTGCTTTGCTCCTTAGCACTAGATCTGCGTTCCTCTATCCATCCCTACACTAGTAGGGCGCCACCATGTGTGAGGTCTGGGGCAACTGCCTGTTTTCCCATTCCCCTTAGGGCATCAGTAACAGGTGTGTAACCCACAATTCTCCCTTTATTCTTAGGGTGCCGCAGGCCCAGCCCGTGGGGGCTACAGAATTCCACTGATGGATACGAACAAACAGGTGCCAATCATATCCCTCCCTCCCTCGCCCGACCGCCACTGATATTCAGTCGCCAGTGAGCAGCGTGGGATCAACTCATTTCGCTTCATTTGTGCCAGAGAAACGTGAAATTATCCCCACGGTGATCCCTCATCGCTAGCCCCGCCCACATGGGCGACTCGAAGCCTTCGGGGAGTTAATGAGAATAACTGTCGGTTTGCGGCGTCCACCTGGCCAGGGAGGGAAGTCGGACGCTCGAGCGCAATCAATGGGGAAGGGGGATTAATTGGGCAGGAGCCGGCTCGGGCACAGACGCACGCCTCTCCCATCGGGGGGCCCCATTGATCCGGCTTAGAGGATTGAATCTATCAGTGGTGCAACTCTGCCTGCGGCCGGGCGCCTGCTGGATTCTGTGAGGGGAAGGCAACGGGTTTAATCTCCCCGGCACCGCCGGACTCTGGGCTGCTGATAGCAACGGAAATATTTCAAAAAGGATTTGATTTAAAAATGTGTTTTTTTGTCTATTGCAACTATGTAGCAGAAGCCGCCTCTCTTCCAGCCAAGTCTCTAATCCCCACAATGCCTTGCGTGGTTAATCAGCCGGAAGCTGCTGCATTGTTTGCTTCATGTGTTTGGGGGGGGGGGGGGGGGGTCTCAGTACAATGAAATGGTGACGTCATCCAATAAAAACATAAACATTTCTTGGAGGGTCTTGTTGGCCTTACCCTCATCAGCTCCTGTAGCCTGGCGTCACTCCTAGAGTAGGGATCGATCATGGTTCGAACTTCATTTTCCTCTTTGAAGGGAACAAAACAGTAGTAAAGGCAAAAATACAAATATACAGAGAAGGAATGTTCTGGGCACACAATAAGCTGTACCCCCATACTGTACTGTCTAAGGGAAACACTATGGCACCCCCTACCCATATGTATAAATACAAATATACAGAGAAGGAATGTTCTGGGCACACAATAACCTGTACCCCCATACTGTACTGTCTAAGGGAAACACTATGGCACCCCCTACCCATATGTATAAATACAAATATACAGAGAAGGAATGTTCTGGGCACTCAATAACCTGTACCCCCATACTGTACTGTCTAAGGGAAACACTATGGCACCCCCTACCCATATGTATAAATACAAATATACAGAGAAGGAATGTTCTGGGCACACAATAAGCTGTACCCCCATACTGTACTGTCTAAGGGAAACACTATGGCACCCCCTACCATATGTATAAATACAAATATACAGAGAAGGAATGTTCTGGGCACACAATAAGCTGTACCCCCATACTGTACTGTCTAAGGGAAACACTATGGCACCCCCTACCCATATGTATAAATACAAATATACAGAGAAGGAATGTTCTGGGCACACAATAAGCTGTACCCCCATACTGTACTGTCTAAGGGAAACACTATGGCACCCCCTACCCATATGTATAAATACAAATATACAGAGAGGGAATGTTCTGGGCACACAATAAGCTGTACCCCCATACTGTACTGTCTAAGGGAAACACTATGGCACCCCCTACCCATATGTATAAATACAAATATACAGAGAAGGAATGTTCTGGGCACACAATAAGCTGTACCCCCATACTGTACTGTCTAAGGGAAACACTATGGCACCCCCTACCCATATGTATAAATACAAATATACAGAGAAGGAATGTTCTGGGCACACAATAAGCTGTACCCCCATACTGTACTGTCTAAGGGAAACACAATGGCACCTCCTACCCATATGTATAAATACAATATACAGAGAAGGAATGTTCTGGGCACACAATAAGCTGTACCCCCATACTGTACTGTCTAAGGGAAACACTATGGCACCCCCTACCCATATGTATAATACAAATATACAGAGAAGGAATGTTCTGGGCACACAATAACCTGTACCCCCATACTGTACTGTCTAAGGGAAACACTATGGCACCCCCTACCCATATGTATAAATACAAATATACAGAGAAGGAATGTTCTGGGCACACAATAAGCTGTACCCTCATACTGTACTGTCTAAGGGAAACACAATGGCACCTCCTACCCATATGTATAAATACAAATATACAGAGAAGGAATGTTCTGGGCACACAATAAGCTGTACCCCATACTGTACTGTCTAAGGGAAACACTATGGCACCCCCTACCCATATGTATAAATACAAATATACAGAGAAGGAATGTTCTGGGCACACAATAAGCTGTACCCTCATACTGTACTGTCTAAGGGAAACACAATGGCACCTCCTACCCATATGTATAAATACAAATATACAGAGAAGGAATGTTCTGGGCACACAATAAGCTGTACCCTCATACTGTACTGTCTAAGGGAAACACAATGGCACCTCCTACCCATATGTATAAATACAAATATACAGAGAAGGAATGTTCTGGGCACACAATAAGCTGTACCCCATACTGTACTGTCTAAGGGAAACACTATGGCAGCTCATACATTACCAGCGGCTGTAGGTGGAACATACCCAGCATGGTGTCCTCGGGGTCCAGCTCAAACGGAATGGGGTTGAGGGGCAAGTTAATAGCATTGATCCCTTCCTCCTGGAGTTCGGATACTGCAAAACACAAAAAGAGTTTAATTAACCTGCAATTAACCTTCCCCTCGTTAGTCTCGTTAGCCCAATCACTTCAGTAACCCTTCCCAAGTGGCTGCCCCATACTGTATCTCTGGCCCGGGGAAGACAGCGGCACAAATCTGCAATTAATTGCCAGTATTTCAGGAAATGGCCCATTATCCGCCGACTCCCAGCCAAGGAACAAGACCCCTGTACTGTGTTTCCATTGGTCCATATAAAGGGGGGGTCATTACGTAGCCACCGACTCCCAGCCAAGGAACAAGACCCCTGTACTGTGTTTACATTGGTCCGTATAAAGGGGGGGTCATTACGCAGCCGCCGACTCGTTTTTTCCAATAAACAAAAATTGCGACGAGACCCAAAGGCCACAGTAATTATATTTAGCGCCATTTACAGACCCCCCCCCCCTCTTGCCGCAGACACCAGGTGCATCCCGTCTGCCCCCCCATAACTCCCTGCTACTCTCCATCCTCCCCCCCCTGGTGACCCCCCTGTCTGCAACAGGATCAGAGGCAGCGGCAGGAACCCCCGCAGGAAGATGCACAGACGGAACAATGTCAGGGTCTCGACTTCCGAATTGCGACTTCCGAACAGCGGCCACGCGCCAGGCACAGGGACCTATGGGAATTGGACCTCTGTCAGAATCAGATCCCTCATTGTTCCATTCGCATGAGATTGGCGTCTGCAGATCTGGTACAACCTGAATAGATGCGCCGGCTTAAAGGGCCAGCGTCGCGCTTACACTCGCCTAACTGTATAGTGTAACTGTATAGTGAGCAGCTATGGATCTGTAGTAGTTTATATAAGGGGTGGGTAACAGGAGTATAACGATACTACTCATACAATCCCCACGGGCAGCGACTGAGAGAAATGGAAACATTTATTTATTGGGACAAAAGAAACGCGTTTTGTGCCCAATAGGGAAGGTACTGACGGGGTCCAGACCTATACACTTCCTTTATAAGCAGCCGTGACCAATCAGATCACACTACATAGCCACTTGTACCAAATGGCACCACAAGTGCATATGTCTTATATATAGTAGTGTTAGTTATACCCATGTAATTACTCTACTGTCTCCATCTTGCCCTACTGTCTCCATCTTGCCCTACTGTCTCCATCTTGTCCTACTGCCTCCATCTTGCCCTACTGTCTCCATCTTGCCCTACTGTCTCCATCTTGCCCTACTGTCTCCATCTTGCCCTACTGTCTCCATCTTGCCCTACTGCCTCCATCTTGCCCTACTGTCTCCATCTTGCCCTACTGTCTCCATCTTGCCCTACTGTCTCCATCTTGCCCTACTGTCTCCATCTTGCCCTACTGTCTCCATCTTGCCCTACTGTCTCCATCTTGCCCTACTGTCTCCATCTTGCCCTACTGTCTCCATCTTGCCCTACTGTCTCCATCTTGCCCTACTGTCTCCATCTTGCCCTACTGTCTCCATCTTGCCCTACTGTCTCCATCTTGCCCTACTGTCTCCATCTTGCCCTACTGTCTCCATCTTGCCCTACTGTCTCCATCTTGCCCTACTGTCTCCATCTTGCCCTACTGTCTCCATCTTGCCCTACTGTCTCCATCTTGCCCTACTGTCTCCATCTTGCCCTACTGTCTCCATCTTGCCCTACTGCCTCCATCTTGTCCTACTGTCCCCATCTTGCCCTACTGTCTCCATCTTGCCCTACTGTCTCCATCTTGTTCTACTGCAATTCCACTGCCATTCCTTCTAAAATTGTGGGGCCTCACCATGGGCCCCTTATTTAAACCCCCTTTAAAAAGCTCAGGTCTATGACACCCATCCAACCCCTCAGATAAAACCCCAACCCCAAACAGCACAAAGCGCCAGACTCAACATATTTACAAACCATCATCCAAACTCAGTAACATTTTCCTGTATCAACGGAACTGACTCCCAGCAACCCCTCAGGAGTCTGAAATGGGACCTCCAAGCCCTGTCTCCCCCTTTATCCCGCTTCTCCCCCTTTATCCCGTGTCTCCCCCTTTATCCCGCGTCTCCCCCTTTATCCCGCGTCTCCCCCTTTATCCCGCGTCTCCCCCTTTATCCCGCGTCTCCCCCTTTATCCCGCGTCTCCCCCTTTATCCCAGGTCTCCCCCTTTATCCCGCTTCTCCCCCTTTATCCCGCGTCTCCCCCTTTATCCCGCGTCTCCCCCTTTATCCCGCGTCTCCCCCTTTATCCCAGGTCTCCCCCTTTATCCCGCTTCTCCCCCATTATCCCGCGTCTCCCCCTTTATCCCAGGTCTCCCCCTTTATCCCAGGTCTCCCCCTTTATCCCGCTTCTCCCCCATTATCCCGCGTCTCCCCCTTTATCCCAGGTCTCCCCCTTTATCCCGCGTCTCCCCCTTTATCCCAGGTCTCCCCCTTTATCCCGCGTACAATACAGTGCTCCCCCCTTTGTGCTGCTCCAATAAGATCATGACCCCCCCAAGCTGCTGAGAGGCGGTGAGTCGGTACCTTTAGCGCAGAGCGCGGCGCAGCCCATGGTGCAGCCCACCCCGAGGCACCGGCATCGTTACTGAGGCAGGAGAAACGGATCGGCTCCGGTACCCAATGAGTCCAATGGATGAATTAAAGGCCACTTTGCAGCAATGAAGGTCGTATTATTTTCTCCCTTTGCCCAGAAGCTTCCGTGCGTCTAACGTTATATCCCCGAGCGTCACTGCCCGGCTCTGCCCCGGGATTCTAATCTAATATGGAGCTGCCGGAAAGTCATGGGCCGTCTGCAAAGTAAATAGCCCTCTGAGTGCAACAGGGAGTCAGGCAACGCCATTGATTAGCAGGGAGGTGCAGGCTCATGCCTATGGGGGGCTCCCAGGATCTCCACTGTTTGGCTATTGGTCAATTATACAGTGAAAGAAGAGGGTACTGGCACCCCAACTACATTATTCTCTCTTTCTATTATCCATACTTCCCACATTTTCTTCTGCTCTACCCCTATATAAATACAAATATACAGAGAGGGAATGTTCTGGGCACACAATAAGCTGTACCCCCATACTGTACTGTCTAAGGGAAACACTATGGCACCCCCTACCCATATGTATAAATACAAATATACAGAGAAGGAATGTTCTGGGCACACAATAAGCTGTACCCCCATACTGTACTGTCTAAGGGAAACACTATGGCACCTCCTACCCATATGTATAAATACAAATATACAGAGAAGGAATGTTCTGGGCACACAATAAGCTGTACCCCTATACTGTACTGTCTAAGGGAAACACTATGGCACCCCCTACCCATATGTATAAATACACATATACAGAGAGGGAATGTTCTGGGCACACAATAAGCTGTACCCCCATACTGTACTGTCTAAGGGAAACACTATGGCACCCCCTACCCATATGTATAAATACAAATATACAGAGAAGGAATGTTCTGGGCACACAATAAGCTGTACCCCTATACTGTACTGTCTAAGGGAAACACTATGGCACCCCCTACCCATATGTATAAATACACATATACAGAGAGGGAATGTTCTGGCACCCAATAAGCTGTACCCCTATACTGTACTGTCTAAGGGAAACACTATGGCACCCCCTACCCATATGTATAAATACAAATATACAGAGAAGGAATGTTCTGGGCACACAATAAGCTGTACCCCCATACTGTACTGTCTAAGGGAAACACTATGGCACCCCTACCCATATGTATAATACAAATATACAGAGAAGGAATGTTCTGGGCACACAATAAGCTGTACCCCCATACTGTACTGTCTAAGGGAAACACTATGGCACCCCCTACCCATATGTATAAATACAAATATACAGAGAAGGAATGTTCTGGGCACACAATAAGCTGTACCCCCATACTGTACTGTCTAAGGGAAACACTATGGCACCCCTACCCATATGTA
Source organism: Xenopus tropicalis (assembly GCF_000004195.4). Classification (NCBI taxonomy): domain Eukaryota; kingdom Metazoa; phylum Chordata; class Amphibia; order Anura; family Pipidae; genus Xenopus; species Xenopus tropicalis. The sequence continues at coordinate 6,457,915 of NC_030680.2, read as the reverse complement.
TAAATACAAATATACAGAGAAGGAATGTTCTGGGCACACAATAAGCTGTACCCACATACTGTACTGTCTAAGGGAACCACTATGGCACCTCCTACCCATATGTATAAATACAAATATACAGAGAAGGAATGTTCTGGGCACACAATAAGCTGTACCCCCATACTGTACTGTCTAAGGGAACCACTATGGCACCTCCTACCCATATGTATAAATACAAATATACAGAGAAGGAATGTTCTGGGCACACAATAAGCTGTACCCCCATACTGTACTGTCTAAGGGAAACACTATGGCACCCCCTACCCATATGTATAAATACAAATATACAGAGAAGGAATGTTCTGGGCACACAATAAGCTGTACCCACATACTGTACTGTCTAAGGGAACCACTATGGCACCTCCTACCCATATGTATAAATACAAATATACAGAGAAGGAATGTTCTGGGCACACAATAAGCTGTACCCCCATACTGTACTGTCTAAGGGAACCACTATGGCACCTCCTACCCATATGTATAAATACAAATATACAGAGAAGGAATGTTCTGGGCACACAATAAGCTGTACCCCCATACTGTACTGTCTAAGGGAAACACTATGGCACCCCCTACCCATATGTATAAATACAAATATACAGAGAAGGAATGTTCTGGGCACACAATAAGCTGTACCCCCATACTGTACTGTCTAAGGGAAACAAATCCCATTAGTGGGGCAGAGACAGTACAGAGGAACGCTCTAATATGATTAGACGAGACCTGAACAATTCCAACAACAAAGCGCCTTTCCCATGCAGCGAGCGCCCCGTTACCAGCAGGGCAGTTGGCAGTTAATATAATGCGGCAGTTGCGTCTCTGGGAAAGCTGAACATTTGCTCAAACAGCGAATAAACAAGGGGCCAAACTGTACAAAAACCTACTTAAAAGGTTTCGTTTTACAAAGGGAAAAAAATGCAATTACTGCTCGTAATTCCTATCAGTGTCGTGTGTAATTAGAGCGCGAGCCGGTGGAAATATCCCAGAGTCCCCAGACGCCGCTCGTCTGAGCAATAACAGTTACGGCCGGGGTTGGAGCAAAAATGCGGGAACGTAAGCGGCAGAATTGGATTTAACCCCCGAGATTTTATCTGCCGGCTCCTAGCGACTGTATGGGGGGGATAAACTACATCTGATTGGAGAATGGCATTGGCCCTGTTGTCTCTGCTCCTTAAGGGCCACTATATCCTCAATTTCATTATTTGTATTAGCCTGTACAGAGAGATACCATAGGGATTCCCCTGTACTAAGCACAATTCAGCAGGAACAGCCCCCTAAGTTTGCCCATAGCCTGTACAGAGAGATACCATAAAACTATGGCACATAGGGATTCCCCTGTACTAAGCACAATTCAGCAGGAACAGCCCCCTAAGTTTGCTCATAGCCTGTACAGAGAGATACCATAAAACTATGGCACATAGGGATTCCCCTGTACTAAGCACAATTCAGCAGGAACAGCCCCCTAAGTTTGCCCATAGCCTGTACAGAGAGATACCATAAAACTATGGCACATAGGGATTCCCCTGTACTAAGCACAATTCAGCAGGAACAGCCCCCTAAGTTTGCTCATAGCCTGTACAGAGAGATACCATAAAACTATGGGCAGCATAGGGATTCCCCTGTACTAAGCACAATTCAGCAGGAACAGCCCCCTAAGTTTGCCCATAGCCTGTACAGAGAGATACCATAAAACTATGGCACATAGGGATTCCCTTGTACTAAGCACAATTCAGCAGGAACAGCCCCCTAAGTTTGCCCATAGCCTGTACAGAGAGATACCATAAAACTATGGCACATAGGGATTCCCCTGTACTAAGCACAATTCAGCAGGAACAGCCCCCTAAGTTTGCCCATAGCCTGTACAGAGAGATACCATAAAACTATGGCACATATGGATCCCCCTGTACTAAGCACAATTCAGCAGGAACAGCCCCATAAGTTTGCTCATAGCCTATACAGAGAGATACCATAAAACTATGGCACATAGGGATTCCCCTGTACTAAGCACAATTCAGCAGGAACAGCCCCCTAAGTTTGCTTGTAGCCTGTAGAACATACTTTGCACCATTCAGCAGGGTAGTTTAGGGTAAAGTGCCCCATAACAGGCAGTCAGTCTGGGGGTAATTGGGTTTATGACTATAAACTCAGCAAAACATTCATGTAGTATGGGACACAATAAGGCGACTGCCAAAAAGCCTTCTGGAAAAGCACTTCTAATAAAATCTAATACCTTCCGACAGCGGTTGAGAATAATGAAACGTTTCCAATGGTTTCATCCTGCCTGGGTCAGCACATTTCCAGCCGAGCCCAAAGCCAAGAGTCCGATGCATTTCCTGGACACACGGCCCAGATTCCTCGGGTTTGAACATCTCACCCTATAGGGTTACTAACAGGGTCCCAATGTCACTCGCTCCAGCGGGAATAACATCATATTCAGCTACAGAAATATCTACACAAATACTAGAAATATATCATCTGCCCTCCTAATATCAAATAGGAACCGCAGGAATGAGGCAAATAAATGTAATTTATCTACACTATCAGCCCCATAGTTTTATGGTATCTCTCTGTACAGGCTATGAGCAAACTTAGGGGGCTGTTCCTGCTGAATTGTGCTTAGTACAGGGGAATCCCTATGTGCCATAGTTTTATGGTATCTCTCTGTACAGGCTATGAGCAAACTTAGGGGGCTGTTCCTGCTGAATTGTGCTTAGTACAGGGGAATCCCTATGTGCCATAGTTTTATGGTATCTCTCTGTACAGGCTATGAGCAAACTTAGGGGGCTGTTCCTGCTGAATTGTGCTTAGTACAGGGGAATCCTATGTGCCATAGTTTTATGGTATCTCTCTGTACAGGCTATGAGCAAACTTAGGGGGCTGTTCCTGCTGAATTGTGCTTAGTACAGGGGAATCCCTATGTGCCATAGTTTTATGGTATCTCTCTGTACAGGCTATGAGCAAACTTAGGGGGCTGTTCCTGCTGAATTGTGCTTAGTACAGGGGAATCCCTATGTGCCATAGTTTTATGGTATCTCTCTGTACAGGCTATGAGCAAACTTAGGGGGCTGTTCCTGCTGAATTGTGCTTAGTACAGGGGAATCCCTATGTGCCATAGTTTTATGGTATCTCTCTGTACAGGCTATGAGCAAACTTAGGGGGCTGTTCCTGCTGAATTGTGCTTAGTACAGGGGAATCCCTATGTGCCATAGTTTTATGGTATCTCTCTGTACAGGCTATGAGCAAACTTAGGGGGCTGTTCCTGCTGAATTGTGCTTAGTACAGGGGAATCCCTATGTGTCATAGTTTTATGGTATCTCTCTGTACAGACTATGAGCAAACTTAGGGGGCTGTTCCTGCTGAATTGTGCTTAGTACAGAGGAATCCCTATGCTGCCATAGTTTTATGGTATCTCTCTGTACAGGCTATGGGCAAACTTAGGGGGCTGTTCCTGCTGAATTGTGCTTAGTACAGGGGAATCCCTATGTGCCATAGTTTTATGGTATCTCTCTGTACAGGCTATGAGCAAACTTAGGGGGCTGTTCCTGCTGAATTGTGCTTAGTACAGGGGAATCCCTATGTGCCATAGTTTTATGGTATCTCTCTGTACAGGCTATGGGCAAACTTAGGGGGCTGTTCCTGCTGAATTGTGCTTAGTACAGGGGAATCCCTATGTGCCATAGTTTTATGGTATCTCTCTGTACAGACTATGAGCAAACTTAGGGGGCTGTTCCTGCTGAATTGTGCTTAGTACAGGGGAATCCCTATGTGCCATAGTTTTATGGTATGTCTCTGTACAGGCTATGAACAAACTTAGGGGGCTGTTCCTGCTGAATTGTGCTTAGTACAGAGGAATCCCTATGCTGCCATAGTTTTATGGTATCTCTCTGTACAGGCTATGGGCAAACTTAGGGGGCTGTTCCTGCTGAATTGTGCTTAGTACAGAGGAATCCCTATGTGCCATAGTTTTATGGTATCTCTCTGTACAGGCTATGAGCAAACTTAGGGGGCTGTTCCTGCTGAATTGTGCTTAGTACAGGGGAATCCCTATGTGCCATAGTTTTATGGTATCTCTCTGTACAGGCTATGAGCAAACTTAGGGGGCTGTTCCTGCTGAATTGTGCTTAGTACAGGGGAATCCCTATGTGCCATAGTTTTATGGTATCTCTCTGTACAGGCTATGGGCAAACTTAGGGGGCTGTTCCTGCTGAATTGTGCTTAGTACAGAGGAATCCCTATGTGCCATAGTTTTATGGTATCTCTCTGTACAGGCTATGAACAAACTTAGGGGGCTGTTCCTGCTGAATTGTGCTTAGTACAGGGGAATCCCTATGTGCCATAGTTTTATGGTATCTCTCTGTACAGGCTATGAACAAACTTAGGGGGCTGTTCCTGCTGAATTGTGCTTAGTACAGGGGAATCCCTATGTGCCATAGTTTTATGGTATCTCTCTGTACAGGCTATGAGCAAACTTAGGGGGCTGTTCCTGCTGAATTGTGCTTAGTACAGGGGAATCCCTATGTGCCATAGTTTTATGGTATCTCTCTGTACAGGCTATGAGCAAACTTAGGGGGCTGTTCCTGCTGAATTGTGCTTAGTACAGGGGAATCCCTATTTGCCATAGTTTTATGGTATCTCTCTGTACAGGCTATGGGCAAACTTAGGGGGCTGTTCCTGCTGAATTGTGCTTAGTACAGGGGAATCCCTATGTGCCATAGTTTTATGGTATCTCTCTGTACAGGCTATGAGCAAACTTAGGGGGCTGTTCCTGCTGAATTGTGCTTAGTACAGGGGAATCCCTATTTGCCATAGTTTTATGGTATCTCTCTGTACAGGCTATGAGCAAACTTAGGGGGCTGTTCCTGCTGAATTGTGCTTAGTACAGGGGAATCCCTATGTGCCATAGTTTTATGGTATCTCTCTGTACAGGCTATGAGCAAACTTAGGGGGCTGTTCTGCCAAGGTAAGTACCCAATGAAGTGCCGGGGGGGCTAGGTTGGAGGGGTATATAGCATTTATACAATAAGGAAGAGCAGATTGTACAGAGCATAAAATCAAAGACACTAGTCGGTCGGTTATTTCGTGGGGAAACTAAATATAACTTTGCTGCATCAGCTCAGAATTTCCTTACAGACCCAGCGCCAAACATTAAAGAAAAAATCCACCAGAATTTGTTTGTCTTCTCCCAAAACGACTCGTGAGATGATTCAATTAAGAGAATCTGGGCCAGAATCATTTAGGTGGGAGGAGCCGCCCTCCAGCTACAGACTTAGCCCCCAGCATACCCCATCTGCTGGTCAGAAATATATTGCACCTAATTAGCCCTGGGGGTTAGTCCAACCATATACTTTAAAGCAGCCATCTCCACTAATATTTTTAGTACAATTCAGCAGGAACAGCCCCCTAAGTTTGCTCATAGCCTGTACAGAGAGAGACCATAAAACTATGGCACATAGGGATTCCCCTGTACTAAGCACAATTCAGCAGGAACAGTCCCCTAAGTTTGCTCATAGCCTGTACAGAGAGATACCATAAAACTATGGCAGCATAGGGATTCCCCTGTACTAAGCACAATTCAGCAGGAACAGCCCCCTAAGTTTGCTCATAGCCTGTACAGAGAGATACCATAACACTATGGTACACAGAGATTCCCCTGTACTAAGCACAATTCAGCAGGAACAGCCCCCTAAGTTTGCTCATAGCCTGTACAGAGAGATACCATAAAACTATGGCACATTGGGATTCCCCTGTACTAAGCACTATTCAGCAGGAACAGCCCCCTAAGTTTGCCCATAGCCTGTACAGAGAGATACCATAAAACTATGGCACATAGGGATTCCCCTGTACTAAGCCCAATTCAGCAGGAACAGCCCCCTAAGTTTGCTCATAGCCTGTACAGAGAGATACCATAAAACTATGGCAGCATAGGAATTCCCCTGTACTAAGCACAATTCAGCAGGAACAGCCCCCTAAGTTTGCTCATAGCCTGTACAGAGAGATACCATAACACTATGGTACACAGAGATTCCCCTGTACTAAGCACAATTCAGCAGGAACAGCCCCCTAAGTTTGCTCATAGCCTGTACAGAGAGATACCATGAAACTATGGTACATAGGGATTCCCCTGTACTAAGCACAATTCAGCAGGAACAGCCCCCTAAGTTTGCTCATAGCCTGTACAGAGATACCATAAAACTATGGCAGCATAGGAATTCCCCTGTACTAAGCACAATTCAGCAGGAACAGCCCCCTAAGTTTGCTCATAGCCTGTACAGAGAGATACCATAACACTATGGTACATAGGGATTCCCCTGTACTAAGCACAATTCAGCAGGAACAGCCCCCTAAGTTTGCTCATAGCCTGTACAGAGAGATACCATAAAACTATGGCACATAGGGATTCCCCTGTACTAAGCACAATTCAGCAGGAACAGCCCCCTAAGTTTGCTCATAGCCTGTACAGAGAGATACCATAAAACTATGGCACATAGGGATTCCCCTGTACTAAGCACAATTCAGCAGGAACAGCCCCCTAAGTTTGCCCATAGCCTGTACAGAGAGATACCATAAAACTATGGCACATAGGGATTCCCCTGTACTAAGCACAATTCAGCAGGAACAGCCCCCTAAGTTTGCTCATAGCCTGTACAGAGAGATACCATAAAACTATGGCAGCATAGGGAGCCTGTCCCATAGCAGAGCCTGTCCCACTGCAGAGCCTGTCCCATAGCAGAGCCTGTCCCATAGCAGAGCCTGTCCCACAGCAGAGCCTGTCCCACAGCAGAGCCTGTCCCACAGCAGAGCCTGTCCCATAGCAGAGCCTGTCCCGCTGCTCATTCCCTACATCTGCACTCAATTTCCCCACTTTCTTCCATAAAAGGTAAGTGAAGTCTGTGGGATCTGCAGGGCAGTGAATATAAACAGAACAGCGCCAGTTACTGTATGGGCCCATCTGGGAGCAGGAGAGAAGCCCCCCTCCCGGCATTTAACCCTTTATATCCCACCCTAACAATCAATCCCAGGTCCCAGCCTGACTCAGTAGGATTCACACAGGCAGCCTTACACAGCGTGGGAACCAATAGCCCCGATTCTGCCCTTGTGGGTCGGGGGCCAAACCGTGTTTATAAGTCGCTCTGGGGCCAAACTTAGTACCCAGGGCTGGGGCTTTACTTTATTATTTGGGCCCTATTCTGCCGAGTTGGCCGGGCCCACTGCTTGGTTGTAACTAAGTACTAAGGAGGAGGAGCCTCCACCGAGGAGTATGAAGCCCATAGGCATTGGAACCAGGGGGGTGGGGGCAGAATTCATGGGGGTAGAGGAGGGCCCAACAGGTGTGTATAGCCTGTATGGGATTGGTCAGGACGGTAACATGGATAAAGTAATAGATTGGGGGGAACGAGAGTAGGGTTTCCACCTTCCCCTATGAAATAATACCGGCTGGTACGAATAGGGGCGGGGCCAGAGTCAGCAGTTCGGGGAAAATGGCGGCTGGGAGAATTGGGGGTTTAAACTGGCAGTTTAGGGGAGTAACTGGAATGATGTCTTTATGGACACTTTTTATTACTGGTCATAGCTGGGTAGGTAGGTGGCAACCCTATGAATATGGGATAGTAACCGATCACTACTATTGGTTGTTACTATGGCTACTGCCCCCATCCCTCTGGGTAAGAACTACTTGCACCCAGCATCTGTTCCAAACCAAAGTAATTGGCCTCAAATGTAACCCATGGGAGGGGGAGATACTAAGGCAGACTGGATTGTGATTGGTCGGCTTGTACGCATGCTTAATAGGCATGCAGCAGAAGGAAGTGCTACTAAATTCCCAAAAACATATATTTTTGCCTTTAGTGCCCTTTTAAACGACATTTATCTTCCGTAACAATAGCAAAAGCTTGAATATATATTAATGTATAACGAGAATTATGAGGCGGCCGGGGGTCAAGGCGCTGCTATGTTGCTATGTAAGCGGGGAGACAATAGCAACGCTAAATTGCTCGGGTTCGCCGACCCCTCGAGCGGCTGCAGGTATTCGCGCAGGGACTGGGCTAACAATCCTTGAACCCTCATCTAAAAGCCAATTGAATGAAACGGCAGCCGCTAATTACGCTTGGAAACCGCCGCCGCCGCGCACAAAGCAGCTTTTAAAATATTTATTCCGTCGCCCCAATGACACCGAGCGCCGCTGGGAGCTTAGATACAAAGCATTAAGGGGTCGGCGCGATAGAACGTTCCCCCACGTTATTGTCACAGGATCACCATTAACCCTGCCTTGTTTGTCTATTGGTTTATTAACGCGCACGCTTCTCCGTATTGTTCCCCCCCCCCGGTGGCCCCTCGCTGTTCACCAGGGAACCGCTCCATTGAAATTCCAAGCACTTGTGAAAAGTGTAGGAAGTATTTTACACGCTCGGATAAAGCAAAGATGAAGAGGAAAGGTCTCCTAATGGGTCCCCCGAGGGTGACTAAGTAGTCAGCTCAGTCTCTGATTGGCTGGGGTAGTAAAATATTGGTCATCAGTAACAACAACCAGGAAAAACCTGTAAAATATGTCCTTGTTTATATATATATTTTATATCAGTTATAACTGGCAAAAGCCATTTCATCCACTGTATTATAATCATGTAGCCCTGTTATAATATATCTACTTTATATAATCCTTATCATTTACAGTAGGGGGTACATTATCCCTTATAATACATGAGTGATACTCAGAGTTCCCTGTATAACTCAGCCTGCAGCCTTGTGCCTTTATATGGGGGGCACAGAACCCCTCAGTGACTGCTAATATCCTTATCATTTACAGTAGGGGGTACATTATCCCTTATAATACATGAGTGATACTCAGAGTTCCCTGTATAACTCAGCCTGCAGCCTTGTGCCTTTATATGGGGGGCACAGAACCCCTCAGTGACTGCTAATATCCTTATCATTTACAGTAGGGGGTACATTATCCCTTATAATACATGAATGATACTCAGAGTTCCCAATAAAATGGCAATTAGTCTGAAGGGGAAATAATACTTGGGAAAGAATAAAAAACTTAAGAATTGGAACTCAAGATTTTTTTCTTGTGAGATCATGAGACAAAAACAAGAATTTCTCTGTGACTTTGATAAATTCTGAGTTTATATCTAGTAACCCTGCCAAAAAGTGAGACAAGACTGTTGTTTATTCCCAGAGGATAGTAATAGCAGCAGCAGGGAGGAAATAAACTCCCCAACCAGCTGTCAGGGGTTTCTATATACAGTGGAGGAAATAATTATTTGACCCCTCACTGATTTTGTAAGTTTGTCCAATGACAAAGAAATGAAAAGTCTCAGAACAGTATCATTTCAATGGTAGGTTTAACAGTGGCAGATAGCACATCAAAAGGAAAATCGAAAAAATAACTTTAAATAAAAGATAGCAACTGATTTGCATTTCATTGAGTGAAATAAGTTTTTGAACCCCTACCAACCATTAAGAGTTCTGGCTCCCACAGAGTGGTTAGACACTTCTACTCAATTAGTCAACCTCATTAAGGACACCTGTCTTAACTAGTCACCTGTATAAAAGACACCTGTCCACAGAATCAATCAATCAAGCAGACTCCAAACTCTCCAACATGGGAAAGACCAAAGAGCTGTCCAAGGATGTCAGAGACAAGATTGTAGACCTGCACAAGGCTGGAATGGGCTACAAAACCATTAGCAAGAAGCTGGGAGAGAAGGTGACAACTGTTGGTGCGATTGTTGGAAAATGGAAGGAGCACAAAATGACCATCAATCGACCTCGCTCTGGGGCTCCACGCAAGATCTCACCTCGTGGGGTGTCAATGATTCTGAGAAAGGTGAAAAAGCATCCTAGAACTACACGGGAGGAGTTAGTTAATGACCTCAAATTAGCAGGGACCACAGTCACCAAGAAAACCATTGGAAACACATTACACCGCAATGGATTAAAATCCTGCAGGGCTCGCAAGGTCCCCCTGCTCAAGAAGGCACATGTGCAGGCCCGTCTGAAGTTTGCCAATGAACACCTGAATGATTCTGTGAGTGACTGGGAGAAGGTGCTGTGGTCTGATGAGACCAAAATAGAGCTCTTTGGCATTAACTCAACTCGCTGTGTTTGGAGGAAGAAAAATGCTGCCTATGACCCCCAAAACACCGTCCCCACCGTCAAGCATGGGGGTGGAAACATTTTGCTTTGGGGGTGTTTTTCTGCTAAGGGCACAGGACAACTTATTCGCATTAACGGGAAAATGGACGGAGCCATGTATCGTGAAATCCTGAACGACAACCTCCTTCCCTCTGCCAGGAAACTGAAAATGGGTCGTGGATGGGTGTTCCAGCACGACAATGACCCAAAACATACAGCAAAGGCAACAAAGGAGTGGCTCAAGAAGAAGCACATTAAGGTCATGGAGTGGCCTAGTCAGTCTCCGGACCTTAATCCAATAGAAAACCTATGGAGGGAGCTCAAGCTCAGAGTTGCACAGAGACAGAAACCTTAGGGATTTAGAGATGATCTGCAAAGAGGAGTGGGACCAACATTCCTCCTAAAATGTGCGCAAACTTGCTCATCAATTACAAGAAACGTTTGGCCTCTGTGCTTGCAAACAAGGGGTTTTCCACTAAGTATTAAGTCTTTTTTTGTTAGAGGGTTCAAAAACTTATTTCACTCAATGAAATGCAAATCAGTTGCTATCTTTTATTTAAAGTTATTTTTTCGATTTTCCTTTTGATGTGCTATCTGCCACTGTTAAACCTACCATTGAAATGATACTGTTCTGAGACTTTTCATTTCTTTGTCATTGGACAAACTTACAAAATCAGTGAGGGGTCAAATAATTATTTCCTCCACTGTATATATATATATATATATATATATATATATATATATATATATATATATATATATATATATATAAATATCTGACAATTGTTATTCAAAGCATTTTTGTTCTCTAAGCAATTGACAAAGGAGGAGGAAAGGAGGGTGATTTCAGGTAAGGCCTTAAGTCTGGGCACCCCTGCTACACTATATTGGTACAGTCCAGCTTGCCTGTTGCATAATAATAGATGGAAGAGTCTACATAGCTACAGGGGGGGGCAACTAAGAATCATGGCTTCCCTGCCATACTGCCAGATTTATCTGGGGGTTTGAGGGTACAGCAGAGGGGTCTCCCCCATGAATGCAAACCCAGCCTGGCCTGCCCCCCTCGGGGGTATAAAGGGCCAATGCACTTAGGGAGGGCTGAGGGGTATCCTGTGGGTACAGCTGCTTGCATTCCCATAGAAACATGCAGGGGATTCTGGGAGTTGTAGTTCAGTTGCCACAAAGGAGTCACGGCTCCGTTTCTGAGGGCGGATGGAAAATGAGTGGGGCCCCTGTGGGGAGGGAAAGGGCAAGTAAAAGAGATGTTTTTGCGATTCTAAGCTGATTTAAAGAAAACAAAGGCAAAGTTGCACCCGCAGAGGAGGAATGTACTTTCTTTCAGCGCTCGCATACGTGGGATTCCTGCAGGCTGACAGCACATTATTTCCAATATCTCATTTAAACTGCCACAGCCACTGCCGAAACACCATTACCCTTCCGCCCCGCCGCTTCCCCTACATCTGCCTAGTGAGCATAGTGAGAGCTGCAACTCCCAGCGACCCGCCGAAAGCTTGTCAGATGCTGGGGGGCAGTTAGGCAAAATAATAGGGGTTTAAACCCAATCATAGCACCGTCCCACTGCGCACACTTGTTTTGCTATAGAAGTTGCCAAAAACATAATTATAAATGCAAGAAAATTCACCAATGAGAATTCTACTGATAGAAAACATCATTATAAATGCGATAGAAGTGACCAATGAGAATGCTGATTCACTGTGTCAGGCCCCTTGCTGGTACCTTACATATAGAGATAATGATGGCATTTTCCCCTCATTATATGGCACAGGAATCAGACATGGGGATAAAGGGACAGACTTGTTCAGTGCTGGGAAACTGTGCTTATTGCTCCCAACTCCAATTGCAGGAACAGAGAACATGGAGCCGGATTTATACAGATTCTCATTGGAGGATTCTTTTGCATTTTAAAGCAGCCGCTGGCTGTGGGGATTTGGGGGAAACGTTTCAGAAAATTGTGTAATATTGCTTTACAAATACAACCCTGATGTTGCTGGACTACAGCTCCCAGCATGCCTCACCCTTCGTTATATGTTACATTATTCTGGGATTTGTAGTCCGGCAACAACTGAGTTAAATTTGGTTTTGCCCCTTGAACCAAAATCATGGCATATTTTAAAGCTGTTTTTGCTACTAATAAACATAAAAGCCTTTTCGTGATTGGCCTTTGCTTGTGCAGCAATCAGTTTCCTACTTAATATCTGAGCATTTACACTGTTTTTTAATGGAATATATTGAGAATTGCTCTCTCTGATGGAACAGATTTGTGGTGCCTCTCTGTACAGACTGAAAGAAGGGCGAAGAATGACCCTTACAGACCCCTTTGGAATACCCACAGCCCCAGTTATAGCAGACCACACCCCCTGTCAGTCAGGTCACGCCCCTTTAGGCTTCTTGAAATGGGATTATAAACGCAACTGGGGCCCCAGTGGGAGGCAGACAAAGGCTGCTTAGAGAAGGGTCAGCCAGTAATACCTCAACTGAATCTTAAGGAACAAATATATATAAGGGATACTGTACCCCCTACTGTAAATGATAAGGATATTAGCAGTCACTGAGGGGTTCTGTGCCCATATAAAGGCACAAGGCTGCAGGCTGAGTTATACAGGGAACTCTGAGTATCACTCATGTATTATAAGGGATAATGGACCCCCTACTGTAAATGATAAGGATATTAGCAGTCACTAAGGGGTTCTGTGCCCCCCATATAAAGGCACAAGGCTGCAGGCTGAGTTATACAGGGAACTCTGAGTATCACTCATGTATTATAAGGGATAATGTACCCCCTACTGTAAATGATAAGGATATTAGCAGTCACTGAGGGGTTCTGTGCCCATATAAAGGCACAAGGCAGAAGGATGAGTACTTATATACAGGTCATGGAACCTGTTTATACAATATATATTTTCATTTTATACTGTACTGTCCAAAGGAACATAATGTATAATGTATAAATACAAATATACAGAGAAGGAATGTTCTGGGCACACAATAAGCTGTACCCCCATACTGTACTGTCTAAGGGAAACACTATGGCACCCCCTACCCATATGTATAAATACAAATATACAGAGAAGGAATGTTCTGGGCACACAATAAGCTGTACCCCCATACTGTACTGTCTAAGGGAAACACTATGGCACCTCCTACCCATATGTATAAATACAAATATACAGAGAAGGAATGTTCTGGGCACACAATAAACTGTACCCCCATACCCAGGGGGCAGCAGGCAGGGAACAGGGGGTAACAGGCAGGGAACAGGGGGGCAAAGGGGGTAACAGGCAGGGCACAGGGGGTAACAGGCAGGGCACAGGGGGTATAAGGCAGGGCACAGGGGGTATAAGGCAGGGCACAGGGGGTAACAGGCAGGGAACAGGGGGGCACAGGGGGTAACAGGCAGGGCAGCAGGGGGGCACAGGGGGTAACAGGCAGGGCACAGGGGTAACAGGCAGGGCACAGGGGGTAACAGGCAGGGCACAGGGGTAACAGGCAGGGCACAGGGGGTAACAGGCAGGGCCACAGGGGTAACAGCAGGGCAAGGGGAAGGCAGGGCCAGGGGTACAGGCAGGGCTCAGGGGTAACAGGCAGGGCACAGGGGGTAACAGGCAGGGCACAGGGGTAACAGGCAGGGCACAGGGGTAACAGGCAGGGCACAGGGGTAACAGGCAGGGCACAGGGGTAACAGGCCAGGGCGTACAGGGGTAACAGGCAGGGCTCAGGGGTAACAGGCAGGGCACAGGGGGTAACAGGCAGGGCAGCAGGGGGTAACAGGCAGGGCACAGGGGGTAACAGGCAGGGCACAGGGGTAACAGGGGGAACAGGCAGGGAACAGGGGGTAACAGGCAGGGAACAGGGGGTAATAGGCAGGGCACAGGGGTAACAGGCAGGGCACAGGGGTAACAGGCAGGGCACAGGGGGGCACAGGGGTAACAGGCAGGGCACAGGGGTAACAGGCAGGGCACAGGGGGTAACAGGCAGGGCACAGGGGGCACAGGGTAACAGGCAGGGCACAGGGGTAACAGGCAGGGCACAGGGGGTAACAGGCAGGGCACAGGGGGTAACAGGCAGGGCCAGGGTACAGGCAGGGCACAGGGGGTAACAGGCAGGGCACAGGGGTAACAGGCAGGGCACAGGGGGTAACAGGCAGGGCAGCAGGGGTAAAGGCAGGGCCAGGGGGGCACAGGGGTAACAGGCAGGGCACAGGGGGGCACAGGGGTAACAGGCAGGGCACAGGGGTAACAGGCAGGGCACAGGGGGTAACAGGCAGGGCACAGGGGTAACAGGCAGGGCACAGGGGTAACAGGCAGGGCACAGGGGGTAACAGGCAGGGCACAGGGGGGACAGGGGTAACAGGCAAAGCACAGGGGTAACAGGCAGGGCACAGGGGTAAACAGCAGGGCACAGGGGTAACAGGCAGGGCACAGGGGTAACAGGCAGGGCACAGGGTAACAGGCAGGGCACAGGGGTAACAGGCAGGGCACAGGGGTAACAGGCAGGGCACAGGGGTAACAGGCAGGGCACAGGGGGTAACAGGGGTAACAGGCAGGTAACAGGCAGGCACAGGGGTAACAGGCAGGGCACAGGGGTAACAGGCAGGGCACAGGGGGGCACAGGGGTAACAGGCAGGGCCACAGGGGTAACAGGCAGGGCACAGGGGTAACAGGCAGGGCACAGGGGGGCACAGGGGTAACAGGCAGGGCACAGGGGTAACAGGCAGGGCACAGGGGTAACAGGCAGGGCACAGGGGGTAACAGGCAGGGCACAGGGGTCAACAGGCAGGGCACAGGGGTAACAGCAGGGCACAGGGGTAAACAGCAGGGCACAGGGGTAACAGGCAGGGCACAGGGGGTAACAGGCAGGGCACAGGGGGTAACAGGCAGGGCACAGGGGGTACAGGCAGGGCACAGGGGTAACAGGCAGGCCACAGGGGTAACAGGCAGGGCACAGGGGGTAACAGGCAGGGCACAGGGGGTAACAGGCAGGGCACAGGGGGTAACAGGCAGGGCACAGGGGGTAACAGGCAGGGCACAGGGGGTAACAGGCAGGGCACAGGGTAAACAGGCAGGGCACAGGGGGTAACAGGCAGGGCACAGGGGGTAACAGGCAGGGCACAGGGGTAACAGGCAGGGCACAGGGGTAACAGGCAGGGCACAGGGGTAACAGGCAGGGCACAGGGGTAACACCACACTGTATATAGGGTATTTCAGGCCCAGATGCAGATCCCGGGCAGGAATAGGCAGGACGGGCGGGTGGGTCGGTGCCTAAAGCTCTGGGGACACAGTCCGGCCCCGCGGTACATTGGGCCGATATATTGGGCCCCCGGGGGCCCCCATACTGTGTGGGCGGAGCTACAGAGAGCGCTAAGGAATGCAGCGCAGAACGTGTTGCCCCGGGGGTGCCCCCACCCACTGCCCCAATAGCCCCACCCAGTCACTTACCCTCTTTGGCCTTCTTTCTCCGGGCCAGGGTGCCCCCCAACTTGCCCAGGAACGAGTCATCTTTCTTCCGGGAGGGGGGAGACTTCGGGGTGGGGGATTTCGGGCTGGAAGGAGACTTTTGGGGGGACGTTGCCATGGCTGGGAGAGGCGCAGAGCGGCACAGCGGGGCGGGGCGGGGAGAGGCGCAGAGCGGCACAGCGGGGCGGGGCGGGGGCGTCACAGCGGGGCGGGGCGGGGGGGGGGCGTCACAGCAGGGCGGGGCTGGGATGTCACAGCGGGGCGGGGCTGGGCCTGGGGCGCAACCGGAATCCTCTCAGGCGGGATCCGCCCCTCTGTCTGCTCCCGGCACCTCTCCTGGCACAGTTACCCCAGCCTCACTCAGTTACCCCAGCCTCACTCAGTTACCCCAGCCTCACTCAGTTACCCCAGCCTCACTCAGTTACCCCAGCCTCACTCAGTTACCCCAGCCTCACTCAGTTACCCCAGCCTCACTCAGTTACCCCAGCCTCACTCAGTTACCCCAGCCTCACTCAGTTACCCCAGCCTCACTCAGTTACCCCAGCCTTACCCAGTTACCCCAGCCTCACTCAGTTACCCCAGCCTCACTCAGTTATCCCAGCCTTACCCAGTTACCCCAGCCTCACTCAGTTACCCCAGCCTCACTCAGTTATCCCAGCCTTACCCAGTTACCCCAGCCTCACTCAGTTACCCCAGCCTCACTCAGTTATAAATTTTCCCCCCAGCCTTACCCAGTTACCCCAGCCTCACTCAGTTACCCCAGCCTCACTCAGTTACCCCAGCCTCACTCAGTTACCCCAGCCTCACTCAGTTACCCCAGCCTCACTCAGTTACCCCAGCCTTACCCAGTTACCCCAGCCTCACTCAGTTACCCCAGCCTCACTCAGTTATCCCAGCCTTACCCAGTTACCCCAGCCTCACTCAGTTACCCCAGCCTCACTCAGTTACCAGCCTCACCCAGTTACCCAGCCTCACTCAGTTACCCAGGCCCACTCAGTTACCCCAGCCTCACTCAGTTACCCCAGCCTCACTCAGTTACCCCAGCCTCACTCAGTTACCCCAGCCTCACTCAGTTATCCCAGCCTTACCCAGTTACCCCAGCCTCACTCAGTTACCCCAGCCTCACTCAGTTATCCCAGCCTTACCCAGTTACCCCACCTCACTCAGTTACCCCAGCCTCACTCAGTTACCCCAGCCTCACTCAGTTACCCCAGCCTCACTCATACCCCAGCCTCACTCAGTTACCCCAGCCTCACTCAGTTATCCCAGCCTTACCCAGTTACCCCAGCCTCACTCAGTTACCCCAGCCTCACTCAGTTATCCCAGCCTTACCCAGTTACCCCAGCCTCACTCAGTTACCCCAGCCTCACTCAGTTACCCCAGCCTCACTCAGTTATCCCAGCCTTACCCAGTTACCCCAGCCTCACTCAGTTACCCCAGCCTCACTCAGTTATCCCAGCCTTACCCAGTTACCCCAGCCTCACTCAGTTACCCCAGCCTTACCCAGTTACCCCAGCCTTACCCACTTACCCCAGCCTCACTCAGTTACCCCAGCCTCACTCAGTTATCCCAGCCTTACCCAGTTACCCCAGCCTCACTCAGTTATCCCAGCCTTACCCAGTTACCCCAGCCTCACTCAGTTACCCCAGCCTCACTCAGTTACCCCAGCCTCACTCAGTTACCCCAGCCTCACTCACTTACCCCAGCCTCACTCAGTTACCCCAGCCTCACTCACTTACCCCAGCCTCACTCAGTTACCCCAGCCTCACTCAGTTACCCCAGCCTTACCCAGTTACCCAGGCCCACTCAGTTACCGCCGTCGCTGTTACCCAGTTACGTGTCTCGTGGCCTCACTCAGTTACCCCAGCCTCACTCTAGTTATCCCAGCCTTACCCAGTTACCCCAGCCTCACTTCAGTTACCCCAGCCTCACTCAGTTACCCAGCCTCACTCAGTTATCCCAGCCTTACCCAGTTACCCCAGCCTCACTCAGTTACCCCAGCCTCACTCAGTTATCCCAGCCTTACCCAGTTACCCCAGCCTCACTCAGTTACCCCAGCCTTACCCAGTTACCCCAGCCTTACCCAGTTACCCCAGCCTCACTCAGTTACCCCAGCCTCACTCAGTTATCCCAGCCTTACCCAGTTACCCCAGCCTCACTCAGTTATCCCAGCCTTACCCAGTTACCCCAGCCTCACTCAGTTACCCCAGCCTCACTCAGTTACCCCAGCCTCACTCAGTTACCCCAGCCTCACTCACTTACCCCAGCCTCACTCACTTACCCCAGCCTCACTCAGTTACCCAGCCTCACTCAGTTAGCGCCGCGCGTGTACCCAGTTACCCGCGTCGCACTCAGTTACCCCAGCCTTACCCAGTTACCCCAGCCTCACTCAGTTACCCCAGCCTCACTCAGTTATCCCAGCCTTCACCCAGTTACCCCAGCCTCACTCAGTTACCCCAGCCTCACTCAGTTACACCCCAGCCTTACCCAGTTACCCCAGCCTCACTCAGTTACCCCAGCCTCACTCAGTTACCCCAGCCTCACTCAGTTACCTCTCTCTATCTCTAATATCCAGCCTCACTCAGTACCCAGCCTCACTCAGTTACCCTATGTGCCTCACTCAGTTACCCCAGCCTCACTCAGTTATCCCAGCCTTACCCAGTTACCCCAGCCTCACTCAGTTACCCCAGCCTCACTCAGTTATCCCAGCCTTACCCAGTTACCCCAGCCTCACTCAGTTACCCCAGCCTCACTCAGTTATCCCAGCCTTACCCAGTTACCCCAGCCTCACTCAGTTACCCCAGCCTTACCCAGTTACCCCAGCCTCACTCAGTTACCCCAGCCTCACCTCAGTTACCCCAGCCTCACTCAGTTATCCCAGCCTCCCAGTTACCCCAGCCCTCACTCAGTTATCCCAGCCTACCCAGTTACCCCAGCCTCACTCAGTTACCCCAGCCTCACTCAGTTACCCCAGCCTCACTCAGTTACCCCAGCCTCACTCAGTTACCCCAGCCTCACTCAGTTACCCCAGCCTCACTCAGTTACCCCAGCCTCACTCAGTTACCCCAGCCTTACCCAGTTACCCCAAGCCTCACTCAGTTACCCCAGCCTCACCAGTTTACCCCAGCCTCACTCAGTTACCCCAGCCTCACTCAGTTATCCCAGCCCTACCCAGTTACCCCAGCCTCACTCATGTACCCCAGCCCTCACTCAGTTATCCCAGCCCCATTACCCCAGCCCACTCAGTTACCCCAGCCTCACTCAGTTACCCCAGCCTTACCCAGTTACCCCAGCCTCACTCAGTTTACCCCAGCCTTACCCAGTTACCCCAGCCTCACTCACTTACCCCAGCCTCACTCAGTTACCCCAGCCTCACTCAGTTACCCCAGCCTTACCCAGTTACCCCAGCCTCACTCAGTTACCCCAGCCTTACCCAGTTCCAGCCTCACTCAGTTACCCCAGCCTCACTCAGTTATCCCAGCCTCACCCAGTTACCCCAGCCTCACTCAGTTACCCCAGCCTCACTCAGTTACCCCAGCCTTACCCAGTTACCCCAGCCTCACTCAGTTACCCCAGCCTTACCCAGTTACCCCAGCCTCACTCAGTTATCCCAGCCTCACCCAGTTACCCCAGCCTCACTCAGTTACCCCAGCCTCACTCAGTTACCCCAGCCTTACCCAGTTACCCAGCCTCACTCAGTTACCCCAGCCTTACCCAGTTACCCCAGCCTCACTCAGTTATCCCAGCCTCACTCAGTTACCCCAGCCTCACTCAGTTATCCAGCCTCACCCAGTTACCCCAGCCTCACTCAGTTACCCCAGCCTCACTCAGTTACCCCAGCCTCACTCAGTTACCCCAGCCTCACTCAGTTACCCAGCCTCACTCAGTTACCCCAGCCTCACTTAGTTACCCCAGCCTCACTCAGTTACCCAGCCTCACTCACTTACCCCAGCCTCACTCAGTTACCCCAGCCTCACTCAGTTACCCCAGCCTTACCCAGTTACCCCAGCCTCACTCAGTTACCCCAGCCTTACCCAGTTACCCCAGCCTCACTCAGTTACCCAGCCTCACTCAGTTATCCCAGCCTCACCAGTTTACCCCAGCCTCACTCAGTTACCCCAGCCTCACCAGTTACCGCCCAAGCCTTACCCAGTTACCCCAGCCTCACTCAGTTACCCCAGCCTTACCCAGTTATCCCCAGCCTCACTCAGTTATCCCAGCCTCACTCAGTTACCCCAGCCTCACTCAGTTATCCCAGCCTCACCCAGTTACCCCAGCCTCACTCAGTTACTCCCAGCCTCACTCAGTTACCCCAGCCTCACTCAGTTACCCCAGCCTCACCCAGTTACCCCAGCCTCACCCAGTTACCCCAGCCTCACTCACTTACCCCAGCCTCACTCAGTTTACCCAGCCTCACTCAGTTACCCCAGCCTCACTCAGTTACCCCAGCCTCACTCAGTTACCCCAGCCTCACTCAGTTACCCCAGCCTTACCCAGTTACCCCAGCCTCACTCAGTTACCCCAGCCTCACTCAGTTACCCCAGCCTCACTCAGTTACCCCAGCCTCACTCAGTTACCCCAGCCTCACTCAGTCTATCCCAGCCTTAACCAGTTACCCCAGCCTCACTCAGTTACCCAGCCTCACTCAGTTACCCAGCCTCACTCAGTTACCCCAGCCTCACTCAGTTACCCCAGCCTCACTCAGTTACCCCAGCCTCACTCACTTACCCCAGCCTCACTCAGTTACCCCAGCCTCACTCAGTTACCCCAGCCTTACCCAGTTACCCCAGCCTCACTCAGTTACCCCAGCCTTACCCAGTTACCCCAGCCTCACTCAGTTACCCCAGCCTCACTCAGTTATCCCAGCCTCACCCAGTTACCCCAGCCTCACTCAGTTACCCCAGCCTCACTCAGTTACCCCAGCCTTACCCAGTTACCCCAGCCTCACTCAGTTACCCCAGCCTTACCCAGTTACCCCAGCCTCACTCAGTTATCCCAGCCTCACTCAGTTACCCCAGCCTCACTCAGTTATCCCAGCCTCACTCAGTTACCCCAGCCTCACTCAGTTACCCCAGCCTCACTCAGTTACCCCAGCCTCACTCAGTTACCCCAGCCTCACTCAGTTACCCCAGCCTCACTCAGTTACCCCAGCCTCACTCAGTTACCCCAGCCTCACTCACTTACCCCAGCCTCACTCAGTTACCCCAGCCTCACTCAGTTACCCCAGCCTCACTCAGTTACCCCAGCCTCACTCAGTTACCCCAGCCTCACTCAGTTACCCCAGCCCTTACCCAGTTACCCCAGCCTCACTCAGTTATCCCAGCCTCACTCAGTTACCCCAGCCTCACTCAGTTACCCAGCCTCACTCAGTTACCCCAGCCTCACTCAGTTATCCCAGCCTTACCCAGTTACCCCAGCCTCACTCAGTTACCCCAGCCTCACTCAGTTACCCCAGCCTCACTCAGTTACCCCAGCCTCACTCAGTTACCCCAGCCTCACTCAGTTACCCCAGCCTCACTCACTTACCCCAGCCTCACTCAGTTACCCCAGCCTCACTCAGTTACCCCAGCCTTACCCAGTTACCCCAGCCTCACTCAGTTACCCCAGCCTTACCCAGTTACCCCAGCCTCACTCAGTTACCCCAGCCTCACTCAGTTATCCCAGCCTCACCCAGTTACCCCAGCCTCACTCAGTTACCCCAGCCTCACTCAGTTTACCCCAGCCTTACCCAGTTACCCCAGCCTCACTCAGTTACCCCAGCCTTACCCAGTTACCCCAGCCTCACTCAGTTATCCCAGCCTCACTCAGTTACCCCAGCCTCACTCAGTTATCCCAGCCTCACCCAGTTACCCCAGCCTCACTCAGTTACCCCAAGCCTCACTCAGTTACCCCAGCCTCACTCAGTTACCCCAGCCTCACTCAGTTACCCCAGCCTCACTCATTACCCCAGCCTCACTCAGTTACCCCAGCCTCACTGCAGTTACCCCAGCCTCACTCAGATTCCCCAGCCTCACTCACTTACCCCAGCCTCACTCAGTTACCCCAGCCTCACTCAGTTACCCCAGCCTTACCCAGTTACCCCAGCCTCACTCAGTTACCCCAGCCTTACCCAGTTACCCCAGCCTCACTCAGTTACCCAGCCTCACTCAGTTATCCCAGCCTCACCCAGTTACCCCAGCCTCACTCAGTTACCCCAGCCTCACTCAGTTACCCCAGCCTTACCCAGTTACCCCAGCCTCACTCAGTTACCCCAGCCTTACCCAGTTACCCCAGCCTCACTCAGTTATCCCAGCCTCACTCAGTTACCCCAGCCTCACTCAGTTATCCCCAGCCTCACCCAGTTACCCCAGCCTCACTCAGTTACCCCAGCCTCACTCGGTACCCCAGCCTCACTCGGTTACCCCAGCCTCACTCAAGTTACCCCAGCCTCACCAGTTACCCCAGCCTCACCCAGTTACCCCAGCCTCACTCAGTTACCCCAGCCTCACTCAGTTACCCCAGCCTCACTCAGTTACCCCAGCCTCACTCAGTTACCCCAGCCTCACTCAGTTACCCCAGCCTCACTCAGTTACCCCAGCCTTACCCAGTTACCCCAGCCTCACCCAGTTACCCCAGCCTCACTCAGTTACCCCAGCCTCACTCAGTTACCCCAGCCTCACTCAGTTACCCCAGCCTCACTCAGTTACCCCAGCCTTACCCACTTACCCCAGCCTTACCCACTTACCCCAGCCTCACTCAGTTACCCCAGCCTCACTCAGTTACCCCAGCCTCACTCAGTTACCCCAGCCTCACTCAGTTACCCCAGCCTCACTCAGTTACCCCAGCCTCACCCAGTTACCCCAGCCTCACTCAGTTACCCCAGCCTCACTCAGTTACCCCAGCCTCACTCAGTTACCCCAGCCTCACTCAGTTACCCCAGCCTCACTCAGTTACCCCAGCCTCACCCAGTTACCCCAGCCTCACTCAGTTACCCCAGCCTCACTCAGTTACCCCAGCCTTACCCACTTACCCCAGCCTTACCCACTTACCCCAGCCTCACTCAGTTACCCCAGCCTTACCCACTTACCCCAGCCTCACTCAGTTACCCCAGCCTCACTCAGTTACCCCAGCCTCACTCAGTTACCCCAGCCTTACCCACTTACCCCAGCCTTACCCAGTTACCCCAGGGTGGCACTGTTACCCCAGCCTTACCCAGTTACCCCGGGCTGGCACTGTTACCCCAGCCTCGCCCACTTACCCCGGGCTGGTACTGTTACCCCAGCCTCGCCCACTTACCCCGGGCTGGTACTGTTACCCCAGCCTCACCCACTTACCCCGGGCTGGCACTGTTACCCCAGCTCCCCTACCCGGCTGGCTCACCCGCCCACTTACCCCGGGCTGGTACTGTTACCCCAGCCTCGCCCACTTACCCCAGGGCTGGTACAGTTACCCAGCCTCACCCACTTACCCCGGGCTGGCACTGTTACCCCAGCCTCACCCACTTACCCGGGCTGGCACAGTTACCCCAGCCTCACCCACTTACCCCGGGCTGGCACTGTTACCCCAGCCTCACCACTTACCCCGGGCTGGCACTGTTACCCCAGCCTCACCCACTTACCCCGGGCTGGCACATTACCCCAGCCTCACCCACTTACCCCGGGCTGGCACTGTTACCCCAGCCTCACCCACTTACCCCGGGCTGGCACAGTTACCCCAGCCTCACCCACTTACCCCGGGCTGGCACAGTTACCCCAGCCTTCACCCACTTACCCCGGGCTGGCACTGTTACCCCAGCCTCACCCACTTACCCCGGGGCTGGCACTGTTACCCCAGCCTCGCCCACTTACCCCGGGCTGGCACTGTTACCCCAGCCTCACCCACTTACCCCGGGCTGCACTGTTACCCCAGCCTCGCCCACTTACCCCGGGCTGGTACTGTTACCCCAGCCTGGCACCATTACCCCAGCCTCGCCCACTTACCCCGGGCTGGTACTGTTACCCCAGCCTGGCACCGTTACCCCAGCCTCGCCCACTTACCCCGGGCTGGCACTGTTACCCCAGCCTCACCCACTTACCCCGGGCTGGCACTGTTACCCCAGCCTCACCCACTTACCCCGGGCTGGCACTGTTACCCCAGCCTCACCCACTTACCCCGGGCTGCACTGTTACCCCAGCCTCGCCCACTTACCCCGGGCTGGTACTGTTACCCCAGCCTGGCACCATTACCCCAGCCTCACCCACTTACCCCGGGCTGCACTGTTACCCCAGCCTCGCCCACTTACCCCGGGCTGGTACTGTTACCCCAGCCTGGCACCATTACCCCAGCCTCGCCCACTTACCCCGGGCTGGTACTGTTACCCCAGCCTGGCACCATTACCCCAGCCTCGCCCACTTACCCCGGGCTGGTACTGTTACCCCAGCCTGGCACCATTACCCCAGCCTCGCCCACTTACCCCGGGCTGGTACTGTTACCCCAGCCTGGCACCGTTACCCCAGCCTCACCCACTTACCCCGGGCTGGCACTGTTACCCCAGCCTCACCCACTTACCCCGGGCTGGCACTGTTACCCCAGCCTCACCCACTTACCCCGGGCTGCACTGTTACCCCAGCCTCGCCCACTTACCCCGGGCTGGTACTGTTACCCCAGCCTGGCACCGTTACCCCAGCCTCGCCCACTTACCCCGGGCTGGCACTGTTACCCCAGCCTCACCCACTTACCCCGGGCTGCACTGTTACCCCAGCCTTACCCACTTACCCCGGGCTGCACTGTTACCCCAGCCTCACCCACTTACCCCAGCCTCGCCCTCTTACCCCAGGCTGGCACTGTTACCCCAGCCTCGCCCACTTACCCCAGCCTCGCCCTCTTACCCCAGGCTGGCACTGTTACCCCAGCCTCGCCCACTTACCCCAGCCTCGCCCTCTTACCCCGGGCTGCACTGTTACCCCAGCCTCACCCACTTACCCCAGCCTCGCCCTCTTACCCCGGGCTGCACTGTTACCCCAGCCTCACCCACTTACCCCAGCCTCGCCCTCTTACCCCGGGCTGGCACTGTTACCCCAGCCTCACCCACTTACCCCGGGCTGCACTGTTACCCCAGCCTCGCCCACTTACCCCGGGCTGGCACTGTTACCCCAGCCTCGCCCACTTACCCCGGGCTGCACTGTTACCCCAGCCTCGCCCACTTACCCCGGGCTGGAAGTTTCCCGGTTACTTTCTAAACTTGATACAAACTCTCTTATTTACTAACAATAGTCCCTTGTTTGCGACCTCTGCCGTAACCCGTTCCCTTCCCGAAATCCTTACTGTGCGTCTCCATGCAGTGATTCTATAATAACACACAATTGGGCACACTCTGGGGCAGATTCATTAAAAGTCCTGTACAAGTGAATAGAGAGATGGGAATTGCCCCTGTGGCAGACTGTGCCCCATTCTGCCCCCCCATTGCCCCCCCGTGCAGCCAGGCACATGATGCATAATACATACGTTGGCTGAGTTGCCAACGAGCAGCTCCATAGAGACGGACGAGGATGTGATTGGCGTTTGTCAGATCCTGCTTGAATAAAGGTGCCCATACAGGGGCCAATTTCAGCTGCAGATTTGGGTCCTTTAGACCAATTGAGCAGCTTATCTGCCTGTGTGTGGGCACCAACGACCTAAAATCGGCCAGATCTCGATTGGGCAGGTTGGATTTTTCCATCGGACTGGGGACTGCGTTGGATCCGATGGCGACTATGCCCGCCTTTTTAATCCGGTCATTTGACCCATAGGTGGGCACATTGGGAGAAGATCCCTCACCAAGCGAGAAGATCTTACAGTGTATGGGCACCTTAGGGCTGCGGCAAGTCTTCCCCTTGTCACTGCCATCACCATGCATTACCAGGCCAGGGTGCTGTTAGCTGCGCGGCTGGGCGCACATAGGTGCTGTTAGCTGCGCGGCTGGGTGGCACATAGGTGCTGTTAGCTGCGCGGCTGGGTGGCACATAGGTGCTGTTAGCTGCGCGGCTGGGTGGCACATAGGTGCTGTTAGCTGCGCGGCTGGGTGGCACATAGGTGCTGTTAGCTGCGCGGCTGGGTGGCACATAGGTGCTGTTAGCTGCGCGGCTGGGTGGCACATAGGTGCTGTTAGCTGCGCGGCTGGGTGGCACATAGGTGCTGTTAGCTGCGCGGCTGGGTGGCACATAGGTGCTGTTAGCTGCGCGGCTGGGTGGCACATAGGTGCTGTTAGCTGCGCGGCTGGGTGGCACATAGGTGCTGTTAGCTGCGCGGCTGGGCGGCACATAGGTGCTGTTAGCTGGGTGGCACATAGGTGCTGGGTGGCACAGAGGTGCTGTTAGCTACGCGGCACATAGGTGCTGTTAGCTGGGTGGCACATAGGTGCTGTTAGCTGCGCGGCTGGGTGGCACAGAGGTGCTGTTAGCTGCGCGGCACATAGGTGCTGTTAGCTGGGTGGCACATAGGTGCTGTTAGCTGCGCGGCTGGGTGGCACATAGGTGCTGTTTGCTGCGCGGCTGGGTGGCACATAGGTCCTGTTAGCTGCGTGGCTGGGTGGCACATAGGTGCTGTTAGCTGCGTGGCTGGGTGGCACATAGGTGCTGTTAGCTGCGCGGCTGGGTGGCACATAGGTGCTGTTAGCTGCGTGGCTGGGTGGCACATAGGTGCTGTTGGCTGGGTGGCACATAGGTGCTGTTAGCTGCGCGGCTGGGTGGCACATAGGTGCTGTTAGCTGAGTGGCCCCCTACACAAGTTGGAACAGGGTTCCAGGGTGGGGGGGCAAATAATCCCTGCCTCTTGCTCTCCCCATGTGACCCTGCCTTTTCACCTCTCTCTTGTTCCATTGGCCCCCAACATTTCATGTCACAATGTGGCCCCCACTGGGCACTGACACACTTATATACAGTGACAGACAGTAATTATTGGCCCCCCAAGCATACCAGCGCCGGACTGGGCTGCTGGGGTACCGGGAAAAAAACCTGAAACCCCCCAGGGCACTACCGTGATGCAATGTCTCCCTCCCCTGACGCGCCACAGGTAAGTTTCTTTTAGTAGCGCTCGGGGGTCGGGGGGCCCTGCACCCCCCTGTCCAACCCTAGTGGGTACCCTGGGGTATCAGTATGAATGCAGTGCCCATTTTGAGTTTACTGCCCCGGAACATAAAGCAACATTATTGGGCAATCATTGTTGGGGGTGGGCTGGGCAGCTTTATGTGCTTATTCCCACTGGCCTAGTAGGTCCAATTGGCCTAATGCTGGCCCTGTGCTGGGGGTAAGAGGGCCACATCCGGCCTGCGGGCCTCCAGCTGGATAGCCTTGGTCTATGGCATCTTATATCAGCCCCTCTGGAATCCACCAGCCCCCAATAATAAAAGCCACAGCTTTAGTGATAGGAGAATAAGCAGAGCTGAAGAAGAAACCTGCAGCCATTGCAATTGGTCTTTAGTATTTATTATTTGTGTTTTTTAAATTGTTTAGCTTCTTGTTTAACACTCTAGCTTGGAATTTAAGCACCTATTTGGTTGCTACGGTCTACATTACCCTAGCAACCAGGCAGTGGTTTTAATGAGAGACTGGAATATGAATAGGAGAGGGTCTCAGTAGAAAGGTAAGTAATAAAAAAGTAACAATAACAATATTGTTTTGGCTGCTAGGGTCAGTGTCCCCCATTTCATAAGAAAGAATGTAACTAATTCAAAAAATATACAAAATGAAAAATGAAGACCAATTGAAAAGTTAAGTTAAAGGGGACGTAAAACCAAAAATAAAAAATTGTCTTGTGAAACAGAATGTAATTCTACAGGTGCAACATATGCCCGACTGTAGGGGCTTTGAATCAGGGTAAAAGCTGCTCATTTTTCTATACAAAGCCCTTATTAATTGTACAGTAGAAGGGGCAGGGCACAGCCCACAAGCAGACACAGATGCATTGTATTGTTCTGATCCATTTAATTCAAAAAGACCCACAGTCAATGTAAGGTTTCTGCTTTTTGTTCATGCTATTTTTCTGGATACGTTTGTAGCAGCAACTTTGTTGCAAGTAACTGGGTTGTCAGGGCAACCGGGCACCCTTTAGCAAATGCATTGTTCCCAGGGAACACAGAGATTTTCTGACAAACAAACAGAATTTCATAATAATAATTATTGCATAGAATAGAACCGTTTCCGTCTTTTCTTATCGCTCCTTTCGTATTTTATTTGCTTTTGGGAACAAAACACACAGACTATAGACAAACTACTGCAAATATAAATAACAAAACACACATTCAATTAAAAACTATTATGTAGCTTTATTTCATTTATTCTGTAGGTAGAGGAGTGTCAGACAATATTCTCTTTCCCAAGGTGAAGTTTCCCTTTATCTTAGAATTAGGGATGATGTCACAATGGGCACTTTCCCAGCAGCCAATAGGGAGGGAGTCAAGGGCTGATTCACTTATTATATTATATATTAAATTATCAATGTTGGACCCTTTTTTTTGGGGGGGGGGGGAAGGGGCTAATGAAGTGGGTTTATAGATGATGGAAATATTGTTGCTGGGTTTAGGGGAACCAGAAGGAGGAGGGACCTAATGGGGTACAAAAGTCAGGGACCGGGCTGCCCCCCTGGATAATTTCACAGTAATTGTTGAGATGGAAGACTGGTCCATTGCTTAGCTTTTGGGGTACAGTGGAGAAACACTAGAGGGGTATATAGCTATGACCCCGGGTGCAAGATCTCTAGGGGATACAAAAGCACCCCCCCCCAAGAATCAATTATAGATAACGTCTGTCTGGGGTCTGGTTCCGTCCTGCCCCCCCTCCCAGTTGCACACAGGGCCGGAACTAGGGGTAGGTAAAAGGGGCACCTTCTCTACCTACCCCTAGTCTGAGCTCTCTTGCCCCCACTTGTCACCATGACTCCCAGCTGGGTTGCCTAGGGAACAGAGGAACCCACCGGAACCCAGGCGCTACTGCCACCTTCAAGCTGGTGGTTGCTCCAGGGTTTCCACAGCAACCAGCCTTGGGTTTCACGTAGGGAGGGGCAAGGCCGCCATTTTGACTTAAACTAAATACAGTTTTCTGGAGTGTAAAGATGTAAATGTATCTTATATTCATCATTTTCCTATCACGTCATTGATTTCTAACCAATCAGCCGTATACCGTTCCGCCAGGCTTGCAATCAGATCCTAATGAAACCAGCACGAGTCACATGACGGAGTGACAACACAGCCTTAACACTGATATTAAACATTAAACGTACAATAAAAGGTGCAGCATCATCGCCACTGAGCTTAAATACAGTTGAATAATACATCATATATATATATATCACTGAGACTGACATCAGGGTTAAAGGGTAACCAACCCCTACAGTCACATTACATTCATAACCTTACAAACATTGATTGGCTTGTGCAGTTTCCCAGGGGCCCCAGGGCCACCATTATGAATTTAATTAGCACGGCCTTATTAATCAAGGAGGCTCCAGTTAATAACCCACTGGGAACCTGGGCAGAGAGTAATATGGGGCCCCAGTGATAAAAATAGACTTCTAAATGCCACCCAACTGCTAATTATACTTAAACTCCTCCCATGATCCAACTAAATCCAGTTGTGAATAATGCTTTTATGCCTCTAGGGGTCCCCTTAGGGCCCCTGAATGCAATACCCCCAGTATCACCCTAATGGAAGCAATGAATATGGATTACACAGAACAGGAGGCAAATAGTCTTCTTTGTCCATTCCAGCCATGGTGGTAGAAGAAGTCTATGGTGTCCATTAACATTGCTTCCCTGGGGTTGTATCATACATTCTTATACTCTCTTACGTTTCAACTACATTTCCCAGAATCCTCAGCCCCATCTTTTCAGCTAAGGAGTTTATTACACAACCAGTGTTTCTTGGTTGCTGTTTTCCAACCAGTGAATTGTGGGAAGCCATCACCTTCTTCAATGATTGGTCTTCAATGATCAGTTCAAGCTGCTTGTGGTGTCTGCTTAATCATAAATACGGTGCACTATTTAATCCCATATATATCTTACATAGAGGAACACAAAACTGCAATATGGTTGACTCTCATTCTGATGAAATCCTGTAATGGTTGTCCTTGATCAGATCTTGCCCTCAACCTGAGGGCGACTCCTTGATTCACACTGGTGGAAAGAAAGATCGAGGCCGGGGTTATTTATTCTTTTCTACCCATGCTCCCCAGCTTCTACAATGAGTTATTATGAAGACTGCTCAGGTCAAGCACAGTAGAAACCATTTCCCACCATTCCACCCAAGCCCAATCTCAATGGAGGACACTCAGGATGAGCATTTATTTCACCGACAACTCATTTCAATGACCTTTTCTTGTGAATTAGGCTCATTTTCAGCTCGTGGTCCTTAGAAAGTCGAAGCCCTTGCAAGTTTCTTTCCACCGAACTCTCCTGGACTCTTTGTTCTTCTATAGAAGATACCAGTCGGTCCCTCTGCTCAATAACCTTCATCATCTCTGCAAAAAGCTCCTCTTCTTCCTCGTTGTCTGCTTCATCTTTCAGGGCGGCTATATAGAAACAAAGACATATTGATTTTTTCAGGTGCTTACAGTCAAGGCTATTTGTGTAAAAAGAAGAAACTCAAGAGTGTGTGGAACATGGTAAAGGCTCTTTAATCTCTTTGATGCCTCCAACCAGCATGGGGATGAAAGACATGTGATCCATTTGTGTTCCAGAGCTTACAAATATTTGAAAGGGAACAGGATAGGGACATTATCTGGTGTTGGTCTGTTAGAGAAGCTACGAGAGCGATACTCAGACCATGGGACACCTACGGTCAATCAGCATCTTCTCTCTCAGTATCTGCTCCAGTCTTCCTTGTTGGTCTTCAAGCTCCAGTTCCCTGGCCCTGTTAAGTAAATAGTAGATAGTGAGCGAAATAACTCAAGCACTAGACCCTCCCCCCCCATGTCAACGGCTTTTGGCCTTTATTAAGATAATCTCCCAGTGGGACAGGGCACCAGATGTAGTGCGGCAACTCTATGGTATAGAACAGAAAGCCAAAAAGTCTCGTTTTTGGACTTATATTTGCCAAAAGCTGGCATTTTAAAGCTTAGGAACTCGTTCTTCCACCATTTCTCTGCACCTGCAGACATTTCCCCCTTCTATGTACGTCACTCCTTTTTCTTTTCTATTTCTCCCATTTCTAGATACTGTTCCACCTCTCACCCTTCTTCCTCCTTCCTACTCACCACACTGTTCTTTTCTACCATTCTGCATACTGTGTCCATCATGACTGTCGGAATGTGCCTCCTAGGGGCCACCAGACAACCTGACGTTGAGGGCCAACTCTCACACAATCAAATGCAGACAGTGGCTACGATCTATACTTCTTGTTCATTGGTTGGTTGGTTGCTTTTTTCTTATAGTCAGGGAGGAGGTGGCACTTGCTTGGACTAAAAGGGTTGGTCAAAGGTTCCCGAATTCCACTGATTGTCATAGCATATATAGTACACATTGGACACACTTACATGTTGACCAGTCTGGTCTGATCCAAGTGACCTATTAATGGGACAATCAGCTGCTTTATTTGTAAAGATTGGTCTAAAGGTGGCCATACACTGTAAGCTTTTTTGGCAAAGTCCTCAAATGAGCCAAGCAATCCAATTACAACAGCAGGCATCGGCGTCATCTAACTTAGGACCACATCAACGAGCCAATGTGGTCCTCGATCCAACGGAGAATCAAACCTGCCCAATCGAGATCTGGTCGGGTAGGCCCATTGGGGGTGCCC
This sequence comes from Xenopus tropicalis, assembly GCF_000004195.4. Lineage (NCBI taxonomy): Eukaryota > Metazoa > Chordata > Amphibia > Anura > Pipidae > Xenopus > Xenopus tropicalis. The sequence continues at coordinate 6,426,543 of NC_030680.2, read as the reverse complement.
ATACATAGGCAGAAAAGCTGCTGAAATGGTCAAATTGGCAGCTGAAATCTGCCTGTCTATGGCCACTTTAAGCCTGGTAATACCAAAATGGTTGCCTACAGGCTGGTCTAACGTTGTGACTTTTCTAATGCTGTAAATGGCTCTGATAACCTATTGGTCACGTCAGTGATCCCCAACCAGTGGCTCATGAGCAACATGTTGGTCACCAACCCCTTTGGTGGAGGTTGGTCTCTTGTCGTCTGTCAGTCCACACCTGGCTACCAAATAACCAATCACAGCCCTTACTGGTCAACCCCTAGGAACTTTTTTCATGCTTGTGTTGCTCCCCAACATTTTTTATTCTTAAATATTGCTTATGGGTAAAAATAAAAAGGCTGGGGCAAGAAATAAGGAGAGTAGCCAAAGTAGCACTGCCTGCATCTGATTGTGAGCGTTGGCCCTCAATGCCAGGTTCTCTGGTGGCCCTAGGAGCTCAATGAATGATCGACTTCTCCAAGGTGGTCCTGGTCTTTGCCACCCAAACCATCGAAGCAAACCAACATCTAAAAAGCCATAACGGCCAACTGCAATATTATTTCCATGACTTGTCTATGAAGATTCTCATTCATCCAGGTCATGATATACAGTATCTAGTAGAATGAAGTCTATGAAGATTCTCATTCATTCAGGTCATGATATACAGTATCTAGTAGAATTAAGTCTAAAGCAACTTGACTTCTCCAGTTGTTTAAGACTTAATTCTACTAGATATTTCCATGACTTCTGTCTACAAATCTTCCCCCTTGGTTCTGAGCCGGCGTCGGAAATAGAAAAGTTAGAGCCACTCTCCCGCTGTCAATTCCTATTTTCCCTTTATTGCGGCGGCGGCAGACCTGTTAACAAATTCTCATTACGCCTACTGTGCCGAAGCTCGGAACGACTCTCTCTCCGGCCTGGAAGTTAAATGACAGAGCTCCTGCGGAATATTTATATATTTCTCCCCGGCAGAAAACATGCGTCAAAGCAGATTACAAGCCTGAGTAAAAGGCAACAAAGCATTAGCTGCCGCCGGCGTAAGCCTTTGGGGTCCTGCTATGTTAATGGCGAGATGAGATGCGGGAGGGAACATCAATTTAACCCAATCAAGGGATCTGCATGTAGAACCCCAGGCAGTGGCCTATCTGGGCAATTAATAAGTTCCTCCATTTCGTTCCCACCTTCGCCCCCTCCCTGAGGTTCCATCCCCACATGCTGGTGTACGGCGACTTACGTGAACAGGAGCTCGGCCTCGTAACGATTTAATTTATTCTTTTCCAGCGCGATTTGGAACCATTCGTGGAGAAGCTGTGACTCACTCTGGGCGCCCGAATCTGTAGGAAGAAATAAATGGCCGTAATGTATGGAGCGGCGAGTTCTGGCGTTATACAAATGTTCAGCATTCAGGTCATTTCCCATCCTGCCATAGGGATAACTGGGGTTTATTTCTACCCCCCCAGCATCAAATGGGCCCCTTGTGGGTTAAAATATTAATGTAACATAATATGCTGTGTAACAATGAATTACGTATTATGATAAAAATGTATAATGTATCCAATACTATCATATATGAGAACAACAATGCCTTTATATGGGCACAGAACCCCTCACTGACTGCTAATATCCTTATCATTTACAGTAGGGGGTACATTATCCCTTATAATACATGAGTGATACTCAGAGTTCCCTGTATAACTCAGCCTGCAGCCTTGTGCCTTTATATGGGGGGCACAGAACCCCTCAGTGACTGCTAATATCCTTATCATTTACAGTAGGGGGTACATTATCCCTTATAATACATGAGTGATACTCAGAGTTCCCTGTATAACTCAGCCTGCAGCCTTGTGCCTTTATATGGGGGGCACAGAACCCCTCAGTGACTGCTAATATCCTTATCATTTACAGTAGGGGGTACATTATCCCGTATAATACATGAGTGATACTCAGAGTTCCCTGTATAACTCAGCCTGCAGCCTTGTGCCTTTATATGGGCACAGAACCCCTCAGTGACTGCTAATATCCTTATCATTTACAGTAGGGGGTACATTACCCCTTATAATACATGAGTGATACTCAGAGTTCCCTGTATAACTCAGCCTGCAGCCTTGTGCCTTTATATGGGGGGCACAGACCCCTCAGTGACTGCTAATATCCTTATCATTTACAGTAGGGGGTACATTATCCCTTATAATAGTAGGGGAAAGCAAAGTCTGAATAAAGTTATTCTATTTTCACTCCTAATATTTCCATTAGATAAAACACAAAGAGGGCGGGCAGAAGGAGCATCCATATGATATTAAAGATTTTAGGAGCTGATTGCTATCGGCGGAGGCTGCCTGAGCGCCACTGACCCCTCTCTCAGGAAACCATACTCTACATAAATGGCATTTTGGGGGTGATTGGGAGATAGAGCCCCAGTGTATAGGGACTATTGTACTGTCCCCATCTTGCCCTACTGTCTCCATCTTGCCCTACTGTCTCCATCTTGCCCTACTGTCTCATTCTTGCCCTACTGTCTCCATCTTGCCCTACTGTCTCCATCTTGCCCTACTGTCCCCATCTTGCCGTACTGTCCCCATCTTGCCCTACTGTCTCCATCTTGCCCTACTGTCTCCATCTTGCCCTACTGTCTCCATCTTGCCCTACTGTCCCCATCTTGCCCTACTGTCTCCATCTTGTCCTACTGTCCCCATCTTGCCCTACTGTCTCCATCTTGCCCTACTGTCCCCATCTTGCCCTACTGTCTCCATCTTGCCCTACTGTCTCCATCTTGTCCTACTGTCCCCATCTTGCCCTACTGTCCCCACCTTGCCCTACTGTCTCCATCTTGTCCTACTGTCCCCATCTTGCCCTACTGTCCCCATCTTGCCCTACTGTCTCCATCTTGCCCTACTGTCCCCATCTTGCCCTACTGTCCCCATCTTGCCCTACTGTCCCCATCTTGCCCTACTGTCCCCATCTTGCCCTACTGTCCCCATCTTGCCCTACTGTCTCCATCTTGCCCTACTGTCCCCATCTTGCCCTACTGTCCCCATCTTGCCCTACTGTCTCCATCTTGCCCTACTGTCCCCATCTTGCCCTACTGTCCCCATCTTGCCCTACTGTCTCCATCTTGCCCTACTGTCCCCATCTTGCCCTACTGTCCCCATCTTGCCCTACTGTCCCCATCTTTCCCTACTGTCCCCATCTTGCCCTACTGTCCCCATCTTGCCCTACTGTCTCCATCTTGCCCTACTGTCACCATCTTGTTTTACTGTTTCCATCTTGCCCTACTGTCTCCATCTTGCCCTACTGTCCCCATCTTGCCCTACTGTCTCCATCTTGCTTTACTGTTTCCATCTTGCCCTACTGTTTCCATCTTGCCCTACTGTCCCCATATTGCCCTACTGTCTCCATCTTGCCCTACTGGTCTCCATCTTGCCCTACTGTCCCCATCTTGCCCTACTGTCCCCATCTTGTCCTACTGTCCCCATCTTGCCCTACTGTCCCCATCTTGCCCTACTGTCTCCATCTTGCCCTACTGTCTCCATCTTGCCCTACTGTCCCCATCTTGCCCTACTGTCCCCATCTTGCCCTACTGTCTCCATCTTGCCCTACTGTCCCCATCTTGCCCTACTGTCTCCATCTTGCCCTACTGTCTCCATCTTGCCCTACTGTCTCCATCTTTCCCTACTGTCTCCATCTTGCCCTACTGTCCCCATCTTGTCCTACTGTCTCCATCTTGCCCTACTGTCTCCATCTTGCCCTACTGTCTCCATCTTGCCCTACTGTCTCCATCTTGCCCTACTGTCTCCATCTTGCCCTACTGTCTCCATCTTTCCCTACTGTCTCCATCTTGCCCTACTGTCTCCATCTTGTCCTACTGTCCCCATCTTGCCCTACTGTCTCCATCTTGCCCTACTGTCTCCATCTTGCCCTACTGTCTCCATCTTGCCCTACTGTCCCCATCTTGCCCTACTGTCCCCATCTTGCCCTACTGTCTCCATCTTGCCCTACTGTCCCCATCTTGCCCTACTGTCTCCATCTTGCCCTACTGTCTCCATCTTGCCCTACTGTCTCCATCTTGCCCTACTGTCTCCATCTTGCCCTACTGTCCCCATCTTGTCCTACTGTCTCCATCTTGCCCTACTGTCTCCATCTTGCCCTACTGTCCCCATCTTGTCCTACTGTCTCCATCTTGCCCTACTGTCTCCATCTTGCCCTACTGTCTCCATCTTGCCCTACTGTCTCCATCTTGCCCTACTGTCTCCATCTTGTCCTACTGTCTCCATCTTGCCCTACTGTCTCCATCTTGCCCTACTGTCTCCATCTTGCCCTAATGTCTCCATCTTGCCCTACTGTCTCCATCTTGCCCTACTGTCCCCAACTTGCCCTACTGTCCCCAACTTGCCCTACTTTCTCCATCTTGTCCTACACAAATGGCATTTTGGGGGTGATTGGGAGATGGAGCCCCAGTGTATAGGGACTATTGTACGGGCCCCATTGTGTCCCTGATCCCTCTCTGCACTCTGTTTCACCCACATACGCGCCGTCCTCGTTCGCCTCCCTGCTAAATGGATAACGGCGGCGACAAAGGGCCTATTCATTCCTCACTCCTATAATTATCCCGGCAGAATTGCATAAATGTCACGGAAGAGTTGTGTCGCGAGCCCCGCGCCTTCCATTTGCCTATTCAGCGGCTCATTTCTGAGCTGTGATCATTTCCTAATTACCCAGGCATTAGCTACACGGCCGCCTGAAATGTATCACTCGAGATAGCGGCAAAGCCTGATCTAATAAGGATCGGACAATACGCCCGGCCATCAGGCATAATGAGGGGAAGAAAAAGAGCCTTAACCCTTTGGGGTGTGGGGCCGGGGACGGAACAAAGGACGGTATAAAGCCAAGTAGTTGTAATTAATATGTACAACCTCCCTGGGCTGTGCTGGAAATGTGTGGCGCTTACCCGACTTATATATTTATTTTCCAATAACCATGTTAACTATTCGTATCCATTTTGACAGTAAAGCTTACAATCTAATTTCCAAATATAATGTTTATTGAACCTCAACACCAAGTACTGCAAGCCATCATGATTTACAGATAAAAGTACCTATAAAAAACATTATCTCCAACCTGCCCTACTGTCTCCATCTTGCCCTACTGTCTCCATCTTGCCCTACTATCTCCATCTTGCCCTACTGTCTCCAACCTGTCCTACTGTCTCCATCTTGCCCTACTGTCTCCATCTTGCCCTACTGTCTCCATCTTGTCCTACTGTCTCCATCTTGTTTTACTGTCTCCATCTTGCCCTACTGTCTCCATCTTGCCCTACTGTCTCCATCTTGTCCTACTGTCTCCATCTTGTTTTACTGTCTCCATCTTGCCCTACTGTCTCCATCTTGCCCTACTGTCTCCATCTTGTCCTACTGTCTCCATCTTGTTTTACTGTCTCCATCTTGCCCTACTGTCTCCATCTTGTCCTACTGTCACCATCTTGTTTTACTGTCTCCATCTTGCCCTACTGTCTCCATCTTGTCCTACTGTCTCCATCTTGCCCTACTGTCTCCATCTTGCCCTACTGTCTCCATCTTGTCCTACTGTCTCCATCTTGCCCTACTGTCTCCATCTTGCCCTACAGTCTCCATCTTGTCCTACAGTCCCCATCTTGTCCTACTGTCTCCATCTTGCCCTACTGTCTCCATCTTGCCCTACAGTCTCTATCTTGTCCTACAGTCCCCATCTTGTCCTACTGTCTCCAACCTGTCCTACTGTTTCCATCTTGCCTTACAGTCCCCATCTTCCCATCTTGCCCTACTGTCTCCATCTTGCCCTACTGTCTCCATCTTGTCCTACTGTCTCCATCTTGCCCTACTGTCTCCATCTTGCCCTACTGTCTCCATCTTGCCCTACTGTCTCCATCTTGCCCTACTGTCTCCATCTTGTCCTACTGTCTCCATCTTGCCCTACTGTCTCCATCTTGCCCTACTGTCTCCATCTTGTCCTACTGTCTCCATCTTGCCCTACTGTCTCCATCTTGCCCTACTGTCTCCATCTTGCCCTACTGTCTCCATCTTGCCCTACTGTCTCCATCTTGCCCTACTGTCTCCATCTTGCCCTACAGTCTCCATCTTGCCTTACAGTCCCCATCTTCCCATCTTGCCCTAATGTCACTCCTTGAGAACAGAAGGTCACATTATGTCACATAACCAGATTTTTAATGAAAATACTTATTATTTATTGATGCTATAACCTGTGATTGAGGTATAATATATATATATCCCTATCCTTGCTCTGCTACAAAGGTGCAACCCCCGTGTATTGTGACAGGCAGCTAATCCCCATACAGATTGTATAATAACGCAGGGCGCGTACATATAAAGCCGTTAGAGCAGCCACACAACTGACCAATAATCTTTATTCAATTAGTAAATGATTGTTCTTAATTATTATACTCCCCAAGAGAGGGGTCTTTTCAGCCTGGGGTATTTTAAGGGGAATTATAATGAAATCCTTCAATAACATGTAAAATGGCAATTTATGAACAGAGGGGCGCCTGGCCGTGCCAATGAAAATAACGCATTAAATATTTGCTTTTGCCCATAATTACCCAGTGAGGCGGAAGGAATAGCCTTAATACACTGATTTATGATTTAAACAGGGAAATACAGACGAATTAAGCGCCAGCGCGGGGCAGACGAATTAGATCATTAAAACCTTCTCATTGATCCAATAAATAGCTGGCCTTCTGCCTAAATATCACGCTCCATTTATCCCTCATTAATATTACAGCAAATTGCAGCGGCTGATGCCTTTTATTGAGCAATGTAACAGGGTTTGGTAGATGAAGTGCAAAGATTAGGAGAGATAATAGTTCGGGAAGGCAGGGCAGCTAAATGTCCAACTGCTGCTAATTCAATTAGAGAAATGAGGAGCCCAGTGCATTATGGGGTGTCTGGATCCCCTAACTTCTAACAACAACTCTGTTCCCTGTATGTAATAAAAAGCACTAAGTTTGCCCAGGAGCAGTAACCCATAGCAACCAATAAGGTGTTTGATTTTAAACAGATGACAAGTAAATGCTGCTTACTGATTGGTTGCTATAGGTTACTGCTCCTGGGCAAACTTAGTGCCTTTTATTACATAACCCTATATGTATTTAAACTGTACCCCACTCTGCAAGGGAATGTGCTTCTTGGGGAAAGTGTTTAAAGGGTTACTGCCTGCCCTGCTCTCATTTCCCTACAGAAATAGGGGTTGGTAGCACTAGGTAGGTACCTAATATATAGGGGCAGAGACAGGGGAAAGTGTTGGAAGGGTTACTGCCTGCCCTGCTCTCATTTCCCTACAGAAATAGGGGTTGGTAGCACTAGGTAGGTACCTAATATATAGGGGCAGAGACAGGGGAAAGTGTTGGAAGGGTTACTGCCTGCTCTGCTCTCATTTCCCTACAGAAATAGGGGTTGGTAGCACTAGGTAGGTACCTAATATATAGGGGCAGAGACAGGGGAAAGTGTTGGAAGGGTTACTGCCCGCCCTGCTCTCATTTCCCTACAGAAATAGGGGTTGGTAGCACTAGGTAGGTACCTAATATATAGGGGCAGAGACAGGGGAAAGTGTTGGAAGGGTTACTGCCTGCCCTGCTCTCATTTCCCTACAGAAATAGGGGTTGGTAGCACTAGGTAGGTACCTAATATATAGGGGCAGAGATAGGGGAAAGTGTTGGAAGGGTTACTGCCTGCCCTGCTCTCATTTCCCTACAGAAATAGGGGTTGGTAGCACTAGGTAGGTACCTAATATATAGGGGCAGAGATAGGGGAAAGTGTTGGAAGGGTTACTGCCTGCCCTGCTCTCATTTCCCTACAGAAATAGGGGTTGGTAGCACTAGGTAGGTACCTAATATATAGGGGCAGAGACAGGGGAAAGTGTTGGAAGGGTTACTGCCTGCCCTGCTCTCATTTCCCTACAGAAATAGGGGTTGGTAGCACTAGGTAGGTACCTAATATATAGGGGCAGAGACAGGGGAAAGTGTTGGAAGGGATTAGCACCCGCTATTTTCTCGTTTCCCCGGTGCTGCCGAGTACCAGTACGTTATACACTTATAAATAACAATCTAGAGTATTTGGGGGTGTCCACTTATAATTCTATTTCTATTTTATATGAGTCTAACACATATTGGAAGGGCCCCTCCTGCCTGGGAGACATTAATAGCGTTTCTTCCCATAACAACGGCGCCTTGTCGTCGTGGCTTTGATAAAGCTCCCAGCATGCTGAGTGGGGCATTCTGGGAAATGTTGTTGAGTAACAGCAGGAGAGATGCAGTTCGATTCTTGTGGTGGAATAAAGACGCGGTACCTGATTCCCCGCGCAGAGCCTTCTCCAGCTTCACCCCCTGCGTCTCCAGCGCCCGCAGTTTTTCTTCCGTTTCCTGAAGCTGCCGCTGAATTGTCTGCAGGAAGGATGATATTACTGTATCTCCCTGGCACAATGGGCACTAATACATAGCTGGTTATTTAATCTAAAACATGAGTAATGTTACACTGATAATACCCTACTTGAATGATTTAAAAAAATATATGTTGTGGGTACATTATCCCTCACACCCCTGTATAACTCAGCCTGCAGCCTTGTGCCTTTATATGGGCACAGAACCCCTCAGTGACTGCTAATATCCTTATCATTTACAGTAGGGGGTACATTATCCCTTATAATACATGAGTGATACTCAGAGTTCCCTGTATAACTCAGCCTGCAGCCTTGTGCCTTTATATGGGGGGCACAGAACCCCTCAGTGACTGCTAATATCCTTATCATTTACAGTAGGGGGTACATTATCCCTTATAATACATGAGTGATACTCAGAGTTCCCTGTATAACTCAGCCTGCAGCCTTGTGCCTTTATATGGGCACAGAACCCCTCAGTGACTGCTAATATCCTTATCATTTACAGTAGGGGGTACATTATCCCTTATAATACATGAGTGATACTCAGAGTTCCCTGTATAACTCAGCCTGCAGCCTTGTGCCTTTATATGGGGGGCACAGAACCCCTCAGTGACTGCTAATATCCTTATCATTTACAGTAGGGGGTACATTATCCCTTATAATACATGAGTGATACTCAGAGTTCCCTGTATAACTCAGCCTGCAGCCTTGTGCCTTTATATGGGCACAGAACCCCTCAGTGACTGCTAATATCCTTATCATTCACAGTAGGGGGTACATTATCCCTTATAATACATGAGTGATACTCAGTTCCCTGTATAACTCAGCCTGCAGCCTTGTGCCTTTATATGGGGGGCACAGAACCCCTCAGTGACTTCTAATATCCTTATCATTAACAGTAGGGGGTACATTATCCCTTATAATACATGAGTGATACTCAGTTCCCTGTATAACTCAGCCTGCAGCCTTGTGCCTTTATATGGGCACAGAACCCCTCAGTGACTGCTAATATCCTTATCATTTACAGTAGGGGGTACATTATCCCTTATAATATATACCAGTGGGGGTTTTCTCTTACCTGAGCTTTGTGAAGTCTCTTCAACTCTTCTTGCTTAGCTTTCTGCTTGGCTTCTCTTTCTATTTTCCTCCTGTGCCTTAACTCCCGGGAGGCCTGGTTGAACAGAAAGCAGAATGTGCTTGCAGTCAATTTTACTGTATAGATACAGAAGTCATATATATATTGAAACTTTTGTTTTCTCTTTATTTAGAGTGATTTGTGCAGAAAAAACATCCCCCAAAAGTCATGTGAAACATGGAATTGGCACTGTATTTATCCTGCTGTGTGTTCTGGGGTATTATACATGGAATTGGCACTGTATTTATCCTGCTGTGGGTTCTGGGGTATTATACATGGAATTGGCACTGTATTTATCCTGCTGTGGGTTCTGGGGTATTATACATGGAATTGGCACTGTATTTATCTGCTGTGGGTTCTGGGGTATTATACATGGAATTGGCACTGTATTTATCTGCTGTGGGTTCTGGGGTATTATACATGGAATTGGCACTGTATTTATCCCGCTGTGGGTTCTGGGGTATTATACATGGAATTGGCACTGTATTTATCCCGCTGTGGGTTCTGGGGTATTATACATGGAATTGGCACTGTATTTATCCTGCTGTGGGTTCTGGGGTATTATACATGGAATTGGCACTGTATTTATCCTGCTGTGGGTTCTGGGGTATTATACATGGAATTGGCGCTGTATTTATCCCGCTGTGGGTTCTGGGTATTATACATGGAATTGGCACTGTATTTATCTGCTGTGGGTTCTGGGGTATTATACATGGAATTGGCACTGTATTTATCCTGCTGTGGGTTCTGGGGTATTATACATGGAATTGGCACTGTATTTATCCCGCTGTGGGTTCTGGGGTATTATACATGGAATTGGCACTGTATTTATCCCGCTGTGGGTTCTGGGGTATTATACATGGAATTGGCACTGTATTTATCTGCTGTGGGATCTGGGGTATTATACATGGAATTGGCCCTGTATTTATCCTGCTGTGGGTTCTGGGGTATTATACATGGAATTGGCCCTGTATTTATCCTGCTGTGGGTTCTGGGGTATTATACATGGAATTGGCACTGTATTTATCCTGCGTGGGTTCTGGGGTATTATACATGGAATTGGCACTGTATTTATCCTGCTGTGGGTTCTGGGGTATTATACATGGAATTGGCACTGTATTTATCCCGCTGTGGGTTCTGGGGTATTATACATGGAATTGGCACTGTATTTATCCCGCTGTGGGTTCTGGGGTATTATACATGGAATTGGCACTGTATTTATCCTGCTGTGGGTTCTGGGGTATTATACATGGAATTGGCACTGTATTTATCCCGCTGTGGGTTCTGGGGTATTATACATGGAATTGGCACTGTATTTATCTGCTGTGGGTTCTGGGGTATTATACATGGAATTGGCACTGTATTTATCCTGCTGTGGGTTCTGGGGTATTATACATGGAATTGGCACTGTATTTATCCTGCTGTGGGTTCTGGGGTATTATACATGGAATTGGCACTGTATTTATCCTGCTGGGGGTTCTGGGGTATTATACAGGGAATTGGCACTGTATTTATCCTACTGTGGGTTCTGGGGTATTATACATGGAATTGGCACTGTATTTATCCTACTGTGGGTTCTGGGGTATTATACATGGAATTGGCACTGTATTTATCTGCTGTGGGTTCTGGGGTATTATACATGGAATTGGCGCTGTATTTATCCTGCTGTGGGTTCTGGGGTATTATACATGGAATTGGCACTGTATTTATCCTGCTGTGGGTTCTGGGGTATTATACATGGAATTGGCACTGTATTTATCCTGCTGTGGGTTCTGGGGTATTATACATGGAATTGGCACTGTATTTATCTGCTGTGGGTTCTGGGGTATTATACATGGAATTGGCACTGTATTTATCCCGCTGTGGGTTCTGGGGTATTATACAAGGAATTGGCACTGTATTTATCCTGCTGTGGGTTCTGGGGTATTATACATGGAATTGGCACTGTATTTATCCTGCTGTGGGTTCTGGGGTATTATACATGGAATTGGCACTGTATTTATCCTGCTGTGGGTTCTGGGGTATTATACATGGAATTGGCACTGTATTTATCTGCTGTGGGTTCTGGGGTATTATACATGGAATTGGCACTGTATTTATTCCGCTGTGGGTTCTGGGGTATTATACAAGGAATTGGCACTGTATTTATCCTGCTGTGGGTTCTGGGGTATTATACATGGAATTGGCACTGTATTTATCTGCTGTGGGTTCTGGGGTATTATACATGGAATTGGCACTGTATTTATCCCGCTGTGGGTTCTGGGGTATTATACATGGAATTGGCACTGTATTTATCCCGCTGTGGGTTCTGGGGTATTATACAAGGAATTGGCACTGTATTTATCCTGCTGTGGGTTCTGGGGTATTATACGTGGAATTGGCACTGTATTTATCCTGCTGTGGGTTCTGGGGTATTATACGTGGAATTGGCACTGTATTTATCCCGCTGTGGGTTCTGGGGTATTATACGTGGAATTGGCACTGTATTTATCCTGCTGTGGGTTCTGGGGTATTATACATGGAATTGGCACTGTATTTATCTGCTGTGGGTTCTGGGGTATTATACATGGAATTGGCACTGTATTTATCTGCTGTGGGTTCTGGGGTATTATACATGGAATTGGCACTGTATTTATCCCGCTGTGGGTTCTGGGGTATTATACATGGAATTGGCACTGTATTTATCCCGCTGTGGGTTCTGGGGTATTATACATGGAATTGGCACTGTATTTATCCTGCTGTGGGTTCTGGGGTATTATACATGGAATTGGCACTGTATTTATCCTACTGTGGGTTCTGGGGTATTATACATGGAATTGGCACTGTATTTATCCCGCTGTGGGTTCTGGGGTATTATACATGGAATTGGCACTGTATTTATCTGCTGTGGGTTCTGGGGTATTATACATGGAATTGGCACTGTATTTATCCTGCTGTGGGTTCTGGGGTATTATACATGGAATTGGCACTGTATTTATCCTGCTGTGGGTTCTGGGGTATTATACAAGGAATTGGCACTGTATTTATCCTGCTGTGGGTTCTGGGGTATTATACATGGAATTGGCACTGTATTTATCCTGCTGTGGGTTCTGGGGTATTATACATGGAATTGGCACTGTATTTATCCTGCTGTGGGTTCTGGGGTATTATACATGGAATTGGCACTGTATTTATCTGCTTTGGGTTCTGGGGTATTATACATGGGATTGGCACTGTATTTATCCTGCTGTGGGTTCTGGGGTATTATACATGGAATTGGCACTGTATTTATCCTGCTGTGGGTTCTGGGGTATTATACATGGAATTGGCACTGTATTTATCCTGCTGTGGGTTCTGGGGTATTATACATGGAATTGGCACTGTATTTATCCTGCTGGGGGTTCTGGGGTATTATACATGGAATTGGCACTGTATTTATCCTGCTGTGGGTTCTGGGGTATTATACATGGAATTGGCACTGTATTTATCTGCTGTGGGTTCTGGGGTATTATACATGGAATTGGCACTGTATTTATCCCGCTGGGGGTTCTGGGGTATTATACATGGAATTGGCACTGTACTTATCTGCTGTGGGTTCTGGGGTATTATACATGGAATTGGCACTGTATTTATCTGCTGTGGGTTCTGGGGTATTATACATGGAATTGGCACTGTATTTATCCTGCTGTGGGTTCTGGGGTATTATACATGGAATTGGCACTGTATTTATCCTACTGTGGGTTCTGGGGTATTATACATGGAATTGGCACTGTATTTATCCTGCTGTGGGTTCTGGGGTATTATACATGGAATTGGCACTGTATTTATCCCGCTGTGGGTTCTGGGGTATTATACATGGAATTGGCACTGTATTTATCCCGCTGTGGGTTCTGGGGTATTATACATGGAATTGGCACTGTATTTATCCCGCTGTGGGTTCTGGGGTATTATACATGGAATTGGCACTGTATTTATCCTGCTGTGGGTTCTGGGGTATTATACATGTAATTGGCACTGTATTTATCCTGCTGTGGGATCTGGGGTATTATACATGGAATTGGCGCTGTATTTATCTGCTGTGGGTTCTGGGGTATTATACATGGAATTGGCCCTGTATTTATCCTGCTGTGGGTTCTGGGGTATTATACATGGAATTGGCACTGTATTTATCCTGCGTGGGTTCTGGGGTATTATACATGGAATTGGCACTGTATTTATCCTGCTGTGGGTTCTGGGGTATTATACATGGAATTGGCACTGTATTTATCCTGCTGTGGGTTCTGGGGTATTATACATGGAATTGGCACTGTATTTATCCCGCTGTGGGTTCTGGGGTATTATACATGGAATTGGCACTGTATTTATCTGCTGTGGGTTCTGGGGTATTATACATGGAATTGGCACTGTATTTATCCTGCTGTGGGTTCTGGGGTATTATACATGGAATTGGCACTGTATTTATCTGCTGTGGGTTCTGGGGTATTATACATGGAATTGGCACTGTATTTATCCTGCTGTGGGTTCTGGGGTATTATACATGGAATTGGCACTGTATTTATCCTACTGTGGGTTCTGGGGTATTATACATGGAATTGGCACTGTATTTATCCCGCTGTGGGTTCTGGGGTATTATACATGGAATTGGCACTGTATTTATCTGCTGTGGGTTCTGGGGTATTATACATGGAATTGGCACTGTATTTATCCTGCTGTGGGTTCTGGGGTATTATACATGGAATTGGCACTGTATTTATCCTGCTGTGGGTTCTGGGGTATTATACAAGGAATTGGCACTGTATTTATCCTGCTGTGGGTTCTGGGGTATTATACATGGAATTGGCACTGTATTTATCCTGCTGTGGGTTCTGGGGTATTATACATGGAATTGGCACTGTATTTATCCTGCTGTGGGTTCTGGGGTATTATACATGGAATTGGCACTGTATTTATCTGCTTTGGGTTCTGGGGTATTATACATGGGATTGGCACTGTATTTATCCTGCTGTGGGTTCTGGGGTATTATACATGGAATTGGCACTGTATTTATCCTGCTGTGGGTTCTGGGGTATTATACATGGAATTGGCACTGTATTTATCCTGCTGTGGGTTCTGGGGTATTATACATGGAATTGGCACTGTATTTATCCTGCTGGGGGTTCTGGGGTATTATACATGGAATTGGCACTGTATTTATCCTGCTGTGGGTTCTGGGGTATTATACATGGAATTGGCACTGTATTTATCTGCTGTGGGTTCTGGGGTATTATACATGGAATTGGCACTGTATTTATCCCGCTGGGGGTTCTGGGGTATTATACATGGAATTGGCACTGTACTTATCTGCTGTGGGTTCTGGGGTATTATACATGGAATTGGCACTGTATTTATCTGCTGTGGGTTCTGGGGTATTATACATGGAATTGGCACTGTATTTATCCTGCTGTGGGTTCTGGGGTATTATACATGGAATTGGCACTGTATTTATCCTGCTGTGGGTTCTGGGGTATTATACATGGAATTGGCACTGTATTTATCCTACTGTGGGTTCTGGGGTATTATACATGGAATTGGCACTGTATTTATCCTGCTGTGGGTTCTGGGGTATTATACATGGAATTGGCACTGTATTTATCCCGCTGTGGGTTCTGGGGTATTATACATGGAATTGGCACTGTATTTATCCCGCTGTGGGTTCTGGGGTATTATACATGGAATTGGCACTGTATTTATCCTGCTGTGGGTTCTGGGGTATTATACATGTAATTGGCACTGTATTTATCCTGCTGTGGGTTCTGGGGTATTATACATGGAATTGGCACTGTATTTATCCTACTGTGGGTTCTGGGGTATTATACATGGAATTGGCACTGTATTTATCCCGCTGTGGGTTCTGGGGTATTATACATGGAATTGGCACTGTATTTATCTGCTGTGGGTTCTGGGGTATTATACATGGAATTGGCACTGTATTTATCCTGCTGTGGGTTCTGGGGTATTATACAAGGAATTGGCACTGTATTTATCCTGCTGTGGGTTCTGGGGTATTATACATGGAATTGGCACTGTATTTATCCTGCTGTGGGTTCTGGGGTATTATACATGGAATTGGCACTGTATTTATCCTGCTGTGGGTTCTGGGGTATTATACATGGAATTGGCACTGTATTTATCCTGCTGTGGGTTCTGGGGTATTATACATGGAATTGGCACTGTATTTATCCTGCTGTGGGTTCTGGGGTACTATACATGGAATTGGCACTGTATTTATCCTGCTGTGGGTTCTGGGGTATTATACATGGAATTGGCACTGTATTTATCCTGCTGTGGGTTCTGGGTATTATACATGGAATTGGCACTGTATTTATCCTGCTGTGGGTTCTGGAGTATTATACACGGAATTGGCACTGTATTTATCCCGCTGGGGGTTCTGGGGTATTATACATGGAATTGGCACTGTATTTATCCTGCTGTGGGTTCTGGGGTATTATACATGGAATTGGCACTGTATTTATCCCGCTGGGGGTTCTGGGGTATTATACATGGAATTGGCACTGTATTTATCCTGCTGTGGGTTCTGGGGTATTATACATGGAATTGGCACTGTATTTATCCCGCTGTGGGTTCTGGGTATTATACATGGAATTGGCACTGTATTTATCTGCTGTGGGTTCTGGGGTATTATACATGGAATTGGCACTGTATTTATCCTGCTGTGGGTTCTGGGGTATTATACAAGGAATTGGCACTGTATTTATCCTGCTGTGGGTTCTGGGGTATTATACATGGAATTGGCACTGTATTTATCCTGCTGTGGGTTCTGGGGTATTATACATGGAATTGGCACTGTATTTATCCTGCTGTGGGTTCTGGGGTATTATACATGGAATTGGCACTGTATTTATCTGCTGTGGGTTCTGGGGTATTATACATGGAATTGGCACTGTATTTATCCTGCTGTGGGTTCTGGAGTATTATACACGGAATTGGCACTGTATTTATCCCGCTGGGGGTTCTGGGGTATTATACATGGAATTGGCACTGTATTTATCCTGCTGTGGGTTCTGGGGTATTATACATGGAATTGGCACTGTATTTATCCCGCTGGGGGTTCTGGGGTATTATACATGGAATTGGCACTGTATTTATCCTGCTGTGGGTTCTGGGGTATTATACATGGAATTGGCACTGTATTTATCCTGCTGTGGGTTCTGGGGTATTATACATGGAATTGGCACTGTATTTATCCCACTGGGGGTTCTGGGGTATTATACATGGAATTGGCACTGTATTTATCCTGCTGTGGGTTCTGGCGTATTATACATGGAATTGGCACTGTATTTAACCCACTGGGGGTTCTGGGGTATTATACATGGAATTGGCACCACATCCCCCTAGCGTTACCCGGGCGCCACAGACCCACGCCGCCTGTTTCTGACCCTGCTTTTAATGGACAGACCCAAGAAGGATGCATTTGCGAAGGGCCTTGAGGAGCGGGAAGCAGCATGCCGCGTTTTTATCATAATGCCACAATACACAAAGTGTTGTGGGTTAAGAAAATCATCAAAACGTTTCATCGCTGCGGGAGAAAAAATCCCAGCCCATTGTCAACATCGCCCCTTTATTAAAGGGATTATTAAGACTGCCGACGTCACAATGGATAACAAAAAGAATGCGTCGATGGCACTGTACACCTTGCACTAATGTTATTTATCGAGCCATCCTTGAAGATGGGGGAGACAACAATAAGTGCTTTTAATCCGACAATGGGGCTTTTTTGTATAAACAGTTGCCAGTGTCCCTTTCTTTTCTCCCCGCGCTTCGTTGCCATAACTTTCAGCGCTGCATTAAGCGCCGTCGCCTCGCCCATTGTCACCCCTTTTTACCGGCTCTACGCGAGCGCTGTTTTGATGTTGACAAGGCTGTATTCTCCTCGCATAAACGCCACATTGTGCTAAATGCTTTCCCGGCGGCCCCCACAGACACGTCAAGGTTACACTTAAAACGATTGGGCCGATTGTGAAGTGCATTCCTATACATTCCTGTGGGGGGGGGGCACAATATGATTTTATATTGAACGGAATAGCTATATCAATGGACCAGAAGGCGCCCTCGGGCCCCAGGAGTTTGTAGGTTGGAAATTTGCTTTCCTACATTTTATCTCTACATAGTAATAATGGGGCCCTCAGGGACCCGGGGGCCTGGTAAGCATTTGTTCAGCCCACTCACCCCAATACTGCATGTGTGTTGCAGTTATTCCCTGTTCCAGACCCTCTATCTGCAGTAAATGGATTAATGGGGGGGGTAGTCACAGGATCAGGGGGTGTCTGTGGACAACAGGAGGGTCCCATGTAGGACCAGGAGGGTACAGGGGTACTCCAGAGCCCCATAGACGGAAAGCATAATTCATTGGTTGAGAAAGAGGCGTGGCTTGTGTTGGTATGGGTGGGGTTTGGTATAATTGCAGAATGGCTGGCAGGTCCGCCGTCGTGGGGGGGGCAGGGTCAGAGGGGGTGCAATTGAGCCAGGCCCGGTGTAATCTTCCTTCCCAAGGGGGCCCGGAAAGTTACGCAAATGACATAAGTTACGCACAAAGTTACGCAATTTACATAACTTCCGCATAAACTGCTTAGAAAACGGCGTAACTTGCCTAGGAACGTAATCACTTATGTATCAAGCAAAAGCCGATGCAGAGAAGCTTTGCAGGGAGAAACCCCCGCTGCTCCCCAATGTATTAATAACTGCAGGGAAACCCCACTGCCCCCCAATGTATTAATAACTGCAGGGAAACCCCACTGCCCCCCAATGTGCTAATAACTGCAGGGAAACCCCACTGCCCCCCAATGTATTAATAACTGCAGGGAAACCCCACTGCCCCCCAATGTGCTAATAACTGCAGGGAAACCCCACTGCCCCCCAATGTGCTAATAACTGCAGGGAAACCCCGCTGCCCCCCAATGTGCTAATAACTGAAGGGAAACCCCACTGCCCCCCAATGTGCTAATAACTGCAGGGAAACCCACTGCCCCCAATGTGCTAATAACTGCAGGGAAACCCCACTGCCCCCCAATGTGCTAATAACTGCAGGGAAACCCCACTGCCCCCCCCCAATGTGCTAATAACTGCAGGGAAACCCCTGCCCCCAATGTGCTAATAACTGCAGGGAAACCCCACTGCCCCCCAATGTGCTAATAACTGCAGGGAAACCCCGCTGCCCCCCAATGTGCTAATAACTGCAGGGAAACCCCACTGCCCCCCAATGTGCTAATAACTGCAGGGAAACCCCACTGTGCCCCCAATGTGTTAATAACTGCAGGGAAACCCCACTGCCCCCCAATGTATTAATAACTGCAGGGAAAACCCCACTGCCCCCCAATGCTGCTAATAACTGCAGGGAAACCCCAATGTGCTAATAACTGCAGGGAAACCCCACTGCCCCCAATGTGTTAATAACTGCAGGGAAACCCCACTGCCCCCCAATGTGTTAATAACTGAGGGAAACCCCACTGCCCCCCAATGTGCTAATAACTGCAGGGAAACCCCCGCTGCCCCCCAATGTGCTAATAACTGCAGGGAAACCCCGCTGCCCCCCAATGTGCTAATAACTGCAGGGAACCCACTGCCCCCCAATGTGCTAATAACTGCAGGGAAACCCCCGCTGCCCCCCAATGTGCTAATAACTGCAGGGAAACCCCACTGCCCCCCAATGTGCTAATAACTGCAGGGAAACCCCGCTGCCCCCCAATGTGCTAATAACTGCAGGGAAACCCCACTGCCCCCCAATGTATTAATAACTGCAGGGAAACCCCACTGCCCCCCAATGTGCTAATAACTGCAGGGAAACCCCCCCCCATGCTAAATGCAGGGAAACCCCGCTGCCCCCCAATGTGTTAATAACTGCAGGGAAACCCCACTGCCCCCCAATGTGTTAATAACTGCAGGGAAACCCCACTGCCCCCAATGTGCTAATAACTGCAGGGAAACCCCACTGCCCCCCAATGTGTTAATAACTGAAGGGAAACCCCACTGCCCCCCAATGTGCTAATAACTGCAGGGAAACCCCACTGCCCCCCAATGTGCTAATAACTGCAGGGAAACCCCACTGCCCCCAATGTGTTAATAACTGAAGGGAAACCCCACTGCCCCCCAATGTGCTAATAACTGCAGAGAAACCCCACTGCCCCCCAATGTGCTAATAACTGCAGGGAAACCCCACTGCCCCCCAATGTGCTAATAACTGCAGGGAAACCCCACTGCCCCCCCAATGTGTTAATAACTGCAGGGAAACCCCACTGCCCCCCAATGTGCTAATAACTGCAGGGAAACCCCGCTGCCCCCCAATGTGTTAATAACTGAAGGGAAACCCCACTGCCCCCCAATGTGCTAATAACTGCAGGGAAACCCCGCTGCCCCCAATGTGCTAATAACTGCAGGGAAACCCCACTGCCCCCCAATGTGTTAATAACTGAAGGGAAACCCCACTGCCCCCCAATGTGCTAATAACTGCAGAGAAACCCCACTGCCCCCCAATGTGCTAATAACTGCAGGGAAACCCCACTGCCCCCCAATGTGCTAATAACTGCAGGGAAACCCCACTGCCCCCCAATGTGGTAATAACTGCAGGGAAACCCCACTGCCCCCCAATGTATTAATAACTGAAGGGAAACCCCACTGCCCCCCAATGTATTAATAACTGCAGGGAAACCCCACTGCCCCCCAATGTGCTAATAACTGCAGGGAAACCCCACTGCCCCCCAATGTGCTAATAACTGCAGGGAAACCCCCGCTGCCCCCCAATGTGCTAATAACTGCAGGGAAACCCCGCTGCCCCCCAATGTGCTAATAACTGCAGGGAAACCCCACTGCCCCCCAATGTGCTAATAACTGCAGGGAAACCCCCGCTGCCCCCCAATGTGCTAATAACTGCAGGGAAACCCCACTGCCCCCCAATGTGCTAATAACTGCAGGGAAACCCCGCTGCCCCCCAATGTGTTAATAACTGCAGGGAAACCCCACTGCCCCCCAATGTATTAATAACTGCAGGGAAACCCCACTGCCCCCCAATGTGCTAATAACTGCAGGGAAACCCCGCTGCCCCCCAATGTGCTAATAACTGCAGGGAAACCCCGCTGCCCCCCAATGTGTTAATAACTGCAGGGAAACCCCACTGCCCCCCAATGTGCTAATAACTGCAGGGAACCCCACTGCCCCCCAATGTGCTAATAACTGAAGGGAAACCCCACTGCCCCCCAATGTGTTAATAACTGCAGGGAAACCCCACTGCCCCCCAATGTGCTAATAACTGCAGGGAAACCCCGCTGCCCCCCAATGTGTTAATAACTGAAGGAAACCCCACTGCCCCCCAATGTGCTAATAACTGCAGGGAACCCCGCTGCCCCCCAATGTGCTAATAACTGCAGGGAAACCCCACTGCCCCCCAATGTGCTAATAACTGCAGGGAAACCCCACTGCCCCCCAATGTGCTAATAACTGCAGGGAAACCCCACTGCCCCCCAATGTGTTAATAACTGAAGGGAAACCCCACTGCCCCCCAATGTGCTAATAACTGCAGAGAAACCCCACTGCCCCCCAATGTGCTAATAACTGCAGGGAAACCCCACTGCCCCCCAATGTGCTAATAACTGCAGGGAAACCCCACTGCCCCCCAATGTGCTAATAACTGCAGGGAAACCCCGCTGCCCCCCAATGTGTTAATAACTGAAGGGAAACCCCACTGCCCCCCAATGTGCTAATAACTGCAGGGAAACCCCGCTGCCCCCCAATGTGCTAATAACTGCAGGGAAACCCCACTGCCCCCCAATGTGTTAATAACTGAAGGGAAACCCCACTGCCCCCCAATGTGCTAATAACTGCAGAGAAACCCCACTGCCCCCCAATGTGCTAATAACTGCAGGGAAACCCCACTGCCCCCAATGTGCTAATAACTGCAGGGAAACCCCACTGCCCCCCAATGTGCTAATAACTGCAGGGAAACCCCGCTGTCCCCCAATGTGCTAATAACTGCAGGGAAACCCCGCTGCCCCCCAATATGCTAATAACTGCAGGGAAACCCCCGCTGCCCCCCAATGTGCTAATAACTGCAGGGAAACCCCACTGCCCCCCAATGTATTAATAACTGAAGGGAAACCCCACTGCCCCCCAATGTATTAATAACTGAAGGGAAACCCCACTGCCCCCCAATGTGGTAATAACTGAAGGGAAACCCCACTGCCCCCCAATGTATTAATAACTGAAGGGAAACCCCACTGCCCCCAATGTATTAATAACTGAAGGGAAACCCCACTGCCCCCCAATGTATTAATAACTGAAGGGAAACCCCACTGCCCCCCAATGTGCTAATAACTGCAGGGAAACCCCACTGCCCCCCAATGTATTAATAACTGAAGGGAAACCCCACTGCCCCCCAATGTATTTATAACTGCAGGGAAACCCCACTGCCCCCCAATGTGCTAATAACTGCAGGGAAACCCCCGCTGCCCCCCAATGTGCTAATAACTGCAGGGAAACCCCCGCTGCCCCCCAATGACTTATTAGCTCATTAATTACTCACTGTAACTATTTATATGAACGGCTTATTATAGAGTCACATGCTGTTTATATTGCGCACACAAGGGGCGGGGCCACATTTTGGTACTGCCCACTTGTGTTCATGGAGGGGCCCCAAATAAGTATCTTGTGTAGGGCCCCAAAGTTCCTGATGGCCGCCCTAGTGGCTGGGATCAGGGGCATTTTTTCATTGGTGCCCAATTTTACTTGTTGGTGCCCATCACTCTAACGGCCCATGTGACCAGTGGGCTAATAATTAGGGGGCCCCGGCAGGACAGGGCTACGACGTTACTACCATGAATACTAATGGTGGATCTGACTAAAAGGGGGGTCCCTAGTTCTGCCCCTGCTGTTACTGCTATGCTATATTCAAGGCTGTATTTAGGTGCCACCCTGGGGCCTATATGCACCCCCCCCGGTCGCTGGAAGTGACATCACACACATTGTGTGCAGGGTCGGACTGGGCCACTGGGACACATGGAAAAAACCCGGTGGGCCCCGACCCTAGTGGGCCCCGTTGGCCCAGACCTGACCATTGCCAGCGCCCCCCCGTCGTCCATTCCTCCTCTGATGCTTTAAACTTATGTGCGCTCAGGGGTGGACGTTGGGTGGGGGGCCCTGTGGGGGGGGGGTAAGGGACGCTAAGTGGGGGCCCTGTGGGGGGTCAGGGGGTATGAGGGACACACCCAGCTGGGGCACCTGCTGGTAGCCCCGGTGGGCCCTGCACCCCCCAGTCCAACACTGAGCATGTACGTGATGTCACATCCCTACGTCACGGCCGCGCACCCCCACACCCCACCAATTTCCGCAGGAACTCTTCCGTGGCAGCTGAGGGGGGGGGTGATTTTTCTTTTTTTTTCTCAAAAAACAAAATCTATTCTATAGGCACTCAAGGGCCCTACCCAAAAGCTCCCACCCTCGGCACGGGGCCCTTGGGTGCCTTTATATAAAAATACGCCCCTGGCTATATTTATACATTACCCAATAGGAGTCATTTACCTAGTACCCCCCCACTTCCGTGGCAGCTGAGGGGGGGCGGGGGGTGATTTTTTTTTTTTTCTCAAAAAACAAAATCTATTCTATAGGCACCCAAGGCCCCTACACAAAAGCTCCCACCCTCGGCACGGGGCCCTTGGGTGCCTATATATAAAAATACGCCCCTGGTTATATTTATACATTACCCAATAGGAGTCATTTACCTAGCCCCCCCCCCCAGGTGTAATTACCCCCAGAAAGGCAGTTTATTTACCTTGCCAGAAAAGGAGTTCTTGGGTGCAAATTCATCCTCCGAAGAGCTGGAGTTCTCCGGCTCCTCCTTGGACGCAATTCCTACGATATCAAATCAGAAAGTGATAAGAACCCCCGGCAGAGAGACAGCCCATCCCTCATTGCACCTGCCCCCGGCTTCCCATTAGCCCCCACATGGGAGACAGGCCCAATTCTGGATTCAATCCAAGCCCCCCCGGGGCTACCGTCCCAGCCCCCAGTAGATATCACGCCGGGTCGGCTGAGTTCGTAAACACCAATTAGGCAGCCCGACAGTCTATAAAGACAGTCTCTAATTAAAAATGCATGTCTCAAGTTCGTCATGTTTCATAAATCATTGTGCGAGGGCCGAGCCGCCGTAATTGAATGTTTAAGGGAAGGAGAGAGAATGCCCCCCGTGCCAGCTCTTAAACAAATTACCCCGGCGTTGTCGGTACCATCTGGCCGCTTTTACTGCGTGACATCTGCTCAGTGTGAGGCGGGCGGCGTCGCTCTGTCTGCTGATATTGTACAAACACACGCAACTAAACGGATCCGCCAGCATTCGGGGGAACAAGGTTTTTTTTTTTTTTATCGCGCTACATAAATATTTCACTTACGCAGGCCAAACAAATGTCACATTAACGGGAATATCACGCCGCCGGGGCGCGGAGAGGGGGAAATGAAGGGAATGGGGAAGGGAAGAACGTCCCAGTTTTGATTGGGTGAGGCAATGGGGGGGGGGGGGGTCAGGGCCACGATGGATTCTGGCCTTTGGATTTTCAGCTGTTGTTGAACCACAACTTTATCGCCTCCTGTCAGTGGCGGCTGGGAGTTGTACTTCAACTACAACTGAAGGGCAACAGGTTTTAGGTTATCCCTGATATAAAGAGGCATTGTCAGTTTGTTTTCCTACTGCCTTCCTCTAGCTCTCACCTGATATTTCTACTGTCAATTTCTTGCCCTACTGTCCAAATCTTTCCGGGTGCCTTAAGCATGCCCTACTGTCTCCATCTTGCCCTACTGTCTCCATCTTGCCCTACTGTCTCCATCTTGTCCTACTGTCTCCATCTTGCCCTACTGTCTCCATCTTGTCCTACTGTCTCCATCTTGCCCTACTGTCTCCATCTTGTCCTACTGTCTCCGTCTTGCCCTACTGTCTCCGTCTTGCCCTACTGTCTCCGTCTTGCCCTACTGTCTCCGTCTTGCCCTACTGTCTCCATCTTGCCCTACTGCCTCCATCTTGTCCTACTGTCTCCATCTTGCCCTACTGTCTCCGTCTTGCCCTACTGTCTCCGTCTTGCCCTACTGTCTCCGTCTTGCCCTACTGTCTCCGTCTTGCCCTACTGTCTCCATCTTGCCCTACTGTCTCCGTCTTGCCCTACTGTCCCCGTCTTGCCCTACTGTCCCCGTCTTGCCCTACTGTCCCCGTCTTGCCCTACTGTCTCCGTCTTGCCCTACTGTCTCCGTCTTGCCCTACTGTCTCCGTCTTGCCCTACTGTCTCCGTCTTGTCCTACTGTCCCCGTCTTGCCCTACTGTCCCCGTCTTGTCCTACTGTCTCCGTCTTGTCCTACTGTCTCCATCTTGTCCTACTGTCTCCATCTTGCCCTACTGTCTCCATCTTGCCCTACTGTCTCCATCTTGCCCTACTGTCTCCATCTTGTCCTACTGTCTCCATCTTGCCCTAATGTCTCCATCTTGCCCTACTGCCTCCATCTATAGATACTGTCGCTATCTCTCCCTACTGCAGCCATATTGTCAATCTTTGTTTAGGTTTCCGTACAGTCTCCATCTTTTCCTACCACCTATATCAGTTCCTACTGTCTCTAGTCTTGTCTTTCTGTCACCATCCTGTCCTACTATCGTTCACCTGTCCCTATTGTCTTTATCTTGCCTTCTTGCTCCATCTTGTTCTACTGCCACTTTTCTTCTCCTACTTTTCTTTATCTTACCCTTTTGTATCCACCTTGGCCTACATGCTCTATCTTGTCCTACTGCCAAATCTAGTCCTACTTTTCTTTACCATACCCTGCTGTCTACTCTTACCCTTCCATCTTCACCTTGTTCTTCTGCCATGACTTACTTTTTTAAAGTTTACCTTGTCTCTCAATTTTCGCCTATTCTCACCATCTAGTCCTACTTTTCTTTTTTTACCTTACACTTTTGTATCCACCTTGTCCTACTGTCTCTATCTTGCCCTACTGTCTTTATCTCCTCTAGAATCCTCACCTTGACCTACATGCTCTATCTTTTACTCACCATCTAGTCCTACTTTTCTTTACCACCCTCTACTGTCTTCATTTTACCAATCCATCTTCACCCTGTTCTTCTGCCACCATCTTGACTTACTTTCTTCAGCTTTACCTAGTGTCTCCATTTTGGCCTGTTTGCTCTATCTTGTCCTATTCTCACCATCTAGTCCTACGTCTTTTAATCTTTCCCTACAGTTACCATCATTTTGCCCTACTGCTGCCATCTTGCCTTATTATACCCCCCACTTTTCCCACCCACAAGGGACATTATATTATTATTTTTGTATCCCCTGGGAGTAGAATAATATCTTATTACCCAGGATTCCCTGGATGGAGACTTGCTTAGAGGACTTCCTGCCCAAGGTTAGATGTTTTCCTTCTTTTGGAAGAGCTACAGTGACAGTACAGGCAGGTCCATTGCACTGGCTAAGGGGGCCACACAAGTTCTGGTTGGACAACCTCAACAACCTTCAATGCACACAAATAGGACAGATCTCCATACAGTCAAGTCATTTGTTGATTCCTTGTGTGCAGCCCCTTGTTTTTATGGGGATCACTGATCCTGCCAACTATTAGACATGGCAATGTGGCAAAATGGCAAAATAACAGCCTTTTCATCAGGTCTAGTAACTCACGGCAGCCATTCAGAAGGTCTATGTCACTGGTCACCTGTTTGAAAGCAAACATCTGATTGGTTGCAGTGGGCTTGTGGAGACTTTTGCTAAGTTACCCCCATCCTCCGTACATGCCAGGATATCATTATCACCTTATTTACTTGCGGTTTATATTTAATGCGAAGGAAGTGGAGAAAGTCACGTGACCGCAATCAAATAAAACTGCTTTCAGGGTGGAAATACTGAAATAAAAAAGCCTTTTTAAGGTTGAAAACTCCTAAAACCTTCTTGTAACAAAGAGAATCCGGAACAAATTCCCCGCAACGACCCCTTTCCATTCATTCCCCAGCATTTAGCTCCAGTCGCTTTATCTCTTTTACCGCGGGAACCGTCGTGCCGACCCGCGCGGACCTTTTTACTTCTACGCGCGAGTAATTGATGGAAGGGACAAGGTCCGCGCGGCGAGGTCCTTCCATTTTGTTCTTAAAGCACTTAACGTAACAATTAGATTTCTTCCCGCGAGTAGCGGCCGAGGCCGGCGCCGTGATGTATTGTGTGTCACATTTACACAAGCCCTCTCATAACAATGGGATTATGCGGGGATTAGCTTTGCCTTTCTTACCAGGGAAAACGCTTTAACCAACATACCCGACTAAATCATTCGCTACGGTCCCCGGTAGGAATGTGCCGGGTCTGGAATTCGGTTCTGGATTCAGTTCGGGATTCGGTTCTGGATTCTGAATCTTCAGAATGCAAGTGTCTGACCGAACCCCGATCCAAATCATTAAAATCACGTGACTTTCGGTGACACGAACACGGAAGTAAAAACGGCTTCTATTTAACCCTTCCATGGTCTAATCTCCATATGAAATCAGTTCGGTATTCGGCTGAATCGTAATGGATCCCTGGTCCCTGGGGTAATGGCCGGATCGGGATAGGCCGGTTGGGGAAGGGCAGTGTCAATGGGCTGATAATTCAACTGGATTTTTAAATTCTCCATATAAATATTCTTGGTTTCACCAACATACGGTCCAATAGGCTGTTGACTTGGTCTAGAGAGCCAAGTGGAAAGCAATTTTTGTTCTAGCCCCACCCACTGCTTGCGTAACAGACTCCCTGCCCCTCCCCTGTAAGCTGCCATCAGAGTGTTCTAGCCCCACCCACTGCTTGCGTTACAGACTCCCTGCCCCTCCCCCTGTAAGCTTCCATTAGAGTGTTCTAGTCCCACCCACTGCTTCAGTTACAGACTCCCTGTCCCTCCCCCTGTAAGCTGCCATCAGAGTGTTCTAGCCCCACCCACTGCTTCAGTTACAGACTCCCTGTCCCTCCCCCTGTAAGCTTCCATTAGAGTGTTCTAGTCCCACCCACTGCTTCAGTTACAGACTCCCTGCCCCTCCCACTGTAAGCTTCCATTAGAGTGTTCTAGTCCCACCCACTGCTTCAGTTACAGACTCCCTGCCCCTCCCCCTGTAAGCTTCCATTAGAGTGTTCTAGTCCCACCCACTGCTTGAGTTACAGACTCCCTGTCCCTCCCCCTGTAAGCTTCCATTAGAGTGTTCTAGTCCCACCCACTGCTTGAGTTACAGACTCCCTGCCCCTCCCCCTGTAAGCTGCCATTAGAGTATTCTAGCCCCACCCACTTCTTGAGTTACAGTCTCCCTGTCCCTCCCCCTGTAAGCTTCCATTAGAGTGTTCTAGTCCCACCCACTGCTTGAGTTACAGACTCCCTGCCCCTCCCCCTGTAAGCTGCCATTAGAGTATTCTAGCCCCACCCACTTCTTGAGTTACAGTCTCCCTGTCCCTCCCCCTGTAAGCTTCCATTAGAGTGTTCTAGTCCCACCCACTGCTTGAGTTACAGACTCCCTGCCCCTCCCCCTGTAAGCTGCCATAAGAGTGTTCTAGCCCCACCCACTGCTTGAGTTACAGACGCCCTGCCCCTTCCCCTGTAAGCTTCCATCAGGGTGTACTTGTCCCACCCCACCGCCCCTCCCCTGTAAACTTCCATTAGAGTCTTCTAGCCCCACCCACTGCTCGAGTTACCGACTCCCTGCCCCTCCCCTGTAAGCTGCCATCAGAGTGTTCTAGCCCAGTCGGCTTGGCCTGCCACTGCCTCAGGGACCCCTGCCCCCCCCCAATAGGCCCCCGCCTTGGCCTTCACACCCCATCACCTGTCTGACCCCAGGGGGAGGGTGACGGCCGGCTCGGGGGAACACACTGTTGCAATTGGTCTGGGCCCCTGGGGACCACCAAGTTTATTCGCGGTGCCCCGTTGACCCAGTCCGACCCTGATGACGGTAGACAAGGGGAGAGAAGCCAAATTTGGGTAACTACACAAAAATAGGGGGGGGGGGTGTTGGGATTCCGGGGGCCCCAACTCAGCACTAGCGCCTCACCTGCCCGCACAAAGGGATAAGCTCTGGGTTCTTTATCGCTCATCTTCCTCCTAAAGCTCCCGAATACACTCCACGTCTCATTGGACGAGGCGCGCAGGGGGTCCTCGGGGGTCTTACTCTTTAGTCGCAGCGACGAAAACAGGGAGTTCCTTCTGCTTCTAAAAGCCGCGGCGCCGTCATTCTCCCTAATACTGACGTTGGCCAACATTCTGGGGATGTCATCGAGTCTAACACTATTGGGGTCACGCTGGCTTTTTTGGGAACCCCCTCTCCCCCAGACGTCCTCATCGCGATCTGTCATGGCGCTACGCGTTGCGCCGGGCCGCTGCGATAAACAGTCCATTTCGGTGCCGTTGGCGCCATATTCGAAACCGCTTCGACCCCTTCTGAAGATAGAGGCGGGGAAGTCGAAGTAGTTGCCCTGGGGCCCGGGTTTGGCTTTGTGGGGCGACTTCTTGGGCGATTCCGGCGCGGAGCTGATCGATTTCGTGAAGGATCTTTTGATCGCGTTGGACAAAATGGCGAAGGTGGATTTTTTATTCTCTGTTTCACCGCCTGGATCGTGATTGGTCTGTGAGGAGGTTCGTTCGGTTCTGTTTGCCACGGGACCCCTGGGCTACGGCACCCTGATTGGACAGAATCTCCTGATTCTGTGACCATTTGCTCTGCATTGTGACGCTTTTGTTCCCTTGAGCCCGTTGTTGAATTCCCGTAGTATTTACTTCCACTGGGTCGGAACCTGTTCCCCGCAAGTTCTAGGTACCCAACCATATGGTTCTGTCTTGTGGTTGTTTATAATGAGGCACATAAGAAGGGATTCCTGGGTTCATCTCCTCCCTGATCATAGTATTTGTAATGTTTATATCCCCGTCAGTTACCTGGTGCACCTCTGATCTCAGGCATAACAGAATCTCCCTGAATTCCTAGTGACCCACTGCTGCTACTGTCACTTGTGACAGAATGCTCTGTTAACAATAGCAGATCTCAGCATTAACAGGAGGACTTGCCCTTACAATGCAGCCCTCTGTTGGTTGAATTCCCTGTTAAATGAGTAGGATTTACTTTCCAACTGGGATCCCGGAATGCTCTGTTATACAGATAGCTAGATCCAGCCATAAAGCAGGCAGGACTGCTGTTACAATGGAGGGTCAGATAGGTCTGTCCACTGTGACAAATGCCCATCTAATATGTGATCAGATTACTGTCCACGTTAAGTGTTGTTTTATCTCAATAAAGAGGGAGGACTGCTGCTTACAATGGGGGATCAGATAGGATTCCTGGGTTCATCTCCTCCCTGATCATAGTATTTGTAATGCTCTGTTTATATCCGCCATGGCCTCAGTTGTCCCAAAACTCTGCCAATTAATAGCAAGGCAGACGCTGCTACAATGGGATCAGATAGGTCTGTGTGACAGAATGCTCTGTTATACAGATAGCTAGAATCTCAGCCATAAAGCAGGGCAGGACTGCTGCTTACAATGGGGGGATCAGATAGGATCTGTGCCACTGTGACAGAATGCTCTGTTATACAGATAGCTAGAATCTCAGCCATAAAGCAGGGCAGGACTGGCTCGCTTACAATGGGGGGATCAGATAGGATCTGTGCCACTGTGACAGAATGCTTCTGTTATACAGATAGCTAGAATCGTCAGCCATAAAGCAGGGCAGGACTGCTGCTTACAATGGGGGGATCAGATAGGATCTGTGCCACTGTGACAAGAATGCTCTGTTATACAGATAGCTAGAATCTCAGCCATAAAGCAGGGCAGGGACTGCTGCTTACAATGGGGGGATCAGATAGGGTCTGTGCCACTGTGACAGAATGCTCTGTTATACAGATAGCTAAGAATCTCAGCCATAAAGCAGGGCAGGACTGCTGCTTACAATGGGGGGGATCAGATAGGGTCTGTGCCACTGTGACAGAATGCTCTGTTATACAGATAGCTAGAATCTCAGCCATAAAGCAGGGCAGGACTGCTGCTTACAATGGGGGGGGATCAGATAGGATCTGTTGCCACTGTGACAGAATGCTCTGTACGATAGCAAATCCAGCCATAAAGCAGGGCATGGACTGCTGCTTACAATGGGGGATCAGAAGGATCTGTGCCACTGTGACAGAATGCCTGTAACAGATAGCTAGAATCTCAGCCATAAAGAGGGCAGGACTGCTGCTTACAATGGGGGGATCAGATAGGATCTGTGCCACTGTGACAGAATGCTCTGTTATACAGATAGCTAGAATCTCAGCCATAAAGCAGGGCAGGACTGCTGCTTACAATGGGGGGATCAGATAGGATCTGTGCCACTGTGACAGAATGCTCTGTTATACAGATAGCTAGAATCTCAGCCATAAAGCAGGGCAGGACTGCTGCTTACAATGGGGGGATCAGATAGGATCTGTGCCACTGTGACAGAATGCTCTGTTATACAGATAGCTAGAATCTCAGCCATAAAGCAGGGCAGGACTGCTGCTTACAATGGGGGGATCAGATAGGATCTGTGTGATACATTATATTAAGCAGAAGACTGGGACCCATAACAAATTACCTCTTCATCAGGAGAAGTCTCTGGGTTGTTGTAACTTTCCCTTGAGGCACGACTTGATTTTTTTGCAATAATCAATGGAAAAGCTGAAATAACACGTAATAAAGAACAGCAAATTACCATCTCTCATCATGTCAAAATGAACTTGATTGGATATCATTATAAAACAATCCCTCATATGTAATAAAAGGCACTAAGTTTGCCCAGGAGCAGTAACCCATAGCAACCAATAAGATGCTGGCTTTTAAACAGCTGACCAGAAAATTCTACCTGCTGATTGGTTGCTATGGGTTACTGCTCCTGGGCAAACTTAGTGCCTTTTATTACATAACCCCCAATGTTTATAATTTGGTATATGGTATCTGCTGTTTGGGCTAGTAACCCATAGCAACCAATCAGCACTTTATGTTTAATGGCCAATTATTTACTAAGTTAAAGCTACCAATCAGCAAGTAGCATTTCCCTGTCTGTCTAAAAGCATCTTCTCATTGGCTAATAACAATTGTGTATTCTCCACCTTTATGGGCCTTAAATGCACCTAGGATTGACATCTCTCCTGCCTGGGAGGCGGGGCTTGACATCACTGGGCGGGGCAGTGCCAGCGCAGGGGCGGGTCACTACTGTCAAGGGGCGGGGCTATGACATGGCGATTGGTCAATCTTCCAGAATCCTGCCCAATTACTAGGTGGCAACCCTAATTGCCCCCCCGGAGTGGTAGGAAATCCCTAGGCTCAATATTAGGCCATTAATAAAATGAACCATAGAGGGTTGGGCGGCCAATACTAAACACAATGTGATGATATGGAACTCGCTGCCTCCCCCCCCCGTCTGCTCAGCGCCGAGTCGCAATTTTGTGGAGACAAAGTGAACAATTCTGTGTGTCAGTAGGGGCCACAAACTGCGCTCCAATCGCTCTCCCAGAGAGGAGACTTTGAAGAATCCACTTCCATTCATTGGCCCACAGGAACTCTGCTTGGGTGCTGCACATAAACTCTCATGAAATTACAAGTGGCTCCTTCAGACGTGACCTTTCCCAGGGTGAGAGAAAAACTATTTCATGCAACATATTTCAGATTCTTTTGCAGGAGACTCATTACTGACGCGCGGAACCCGGGAGAATCTGAGCTAGAACTTAAAGAAGATACAGAGCTCCCTCTTGTGGCCGCAGTGTTGTCTGCATCTGAGAACCTTGTCTCTTGCAGCAGCACCCCCACATGCAAAAACTGGGGTAACAGTCACCCCGCTATAGTTCCAGGGGTACCCAGGGCACAAATAAGCACTCACCCCAAATCCCCCCCTAACTGGCCTTCAGGCTGGGCCCCCTTAGCCCATAACAAGGTTACAGATATATAGAAACATTGGGGTAACAGTCACCCTGCTATAGTTCCAGGGGTACCCAGGGCACAAATAAGCACTCACCCCAAATCCCCCCCTAACTGGCCTTCAGGCTGGGCCCCCTTAGCCCATAACAAGGTTACAGATATATAGAAACATTGGGGTAACAGTCACCCCGCTATAGTTCCAGGGGTACCCAGGGCACAAATAAGCACTCACCCCAAATCCCCCCCTAACTGGCCTTCAGGCTGGGCCCCCTTAGCCCATAACAAGGTTACAGATATATAGAAACTTTGGGGTAACAGTCACCCCGCTATAGTTCCAGGGGTACCCAGGGCACAAATAAGCACTCACCCCAAATCCCCCCCTAACTGGCCTTCAGGCTGGGCCCCCTTAGCCCATAACAAGGTTACAGATATATAGAAACATTGGGGTAACAGTCACCCCGCTATAGTTCCAGGGGTACCCAGGGCACAAATAAGCACTCACCCCAAATCCCCCCCTAACTGGCCTTCAGGCTGGGCCCCCTTAGCCCATAACAAGGTTACAGATATATAGAAACATTGGGGTAACAGTCACCCCGCTATAGTTCCAGGGGTACCCAGGGCACAAATAAGCACTCACCCCAAATCCCCCCCTAACTGGCCTTCAGGCTGGGCCCCCTTAGCCCATAACAAGGTTACAGATATATAGAAACATTGGGGTAACAGTCACCCCGCTATAGTTCCAGGGGTACCCAGGGCACAAATAAGCACTCACCCCAAATCCCCCCCAACTGGCCTTCAGGCTGCGCCCCCTTAGCCCATAACAAGGTTTACCCCCAATTGCTATCTTTGGGCCCAATGATCCCCTGGTTAATCCCCCAGACAGAAACTCCTAAACATAAAAGAGAATAAAACTTGACCCCCATCAATGATAATCACCATTATCTCTATCTCCTCCCTGCTCTGTGTGTAGGACACGTGGCTACATACTGAGGGTTTACTAACACCTTACTACCATAGGACTTACTTGACTGAACCTTTTTTCTCCATCTGTGAGGTTTGTTGGAGGCTGCAGGCTGGTTGCTATGTGAATGGGCAGTGGCTACAAGGAGAGAATAAGACGATTAGCAGAAACTGACGGAGATGGTGGGATTGTTGCTTTGCCTACTGATTAGAAAAGGGTTCTCTAAAATGTAATAATACAAAACGACCAGGAGGGGGCAACATTGGCTAAAGATAAACTGTTACTGACACTGCATCAATTATAACAAATATTTGGGGTAGACATTACCTTTTAAAATCATTTCTGCCCACTAGAGACAGTCCTAGAGGTTGGGCTTGTTCCTACTTACCATCAGAAGGGATTGATTGGCCACTGGGCTCATGGCTTGCATCATTTCTCGTTGCCAAGCCCATGGCTGTATCCTTACTGTGATGGTTGGGGGCATCTTCAAACACTTCACCATCTATGTCTGAACTGGAGAGATAAAAAAAAGTGACATATACGGTCACATGACTCTAAGGATCCTCTTTGCAAGGAAAAAAATAAACAAATATTGGCCACAATATACAATTGCCCCCCCCCCCCCCCCCACATAGGGGCAATAATAGAATACAGGCTGCAGCACTCACCTAGTTCCAATCCCTGCCTATCTCTCCTACTTCCTACTTCTCCACTAAGCCTCAAGGGGGCACTGTTACGGGACAATGACCATTAGCTCAAACCTGTAATGTCTGTTTGCACGTTTGGGTTCCACCTAGTGGTCAGCACTGGGCATTACATTAAATAAAAACCAGCATTATGGAAGTTTCTGTGACCAGAAAGTCAAAATATTAAGATACTCATTAAAATGGCGGCTGCTGGAAATCCCTGTAACAATGTTTAGACATCCCGGCCATTTATTCATGGGCACGTGGGCTTGTGTCTGAATATAGCCACGGGGCATGTCCTGGCAGATAATCACTTCTTATTGGAGCAACGTGCCCTGGCAGCCGCTGGCATGTTTATGGAGGTGGCGAGCCGAGGGATGAGTATTATTGTAGCTCTGTCTGCAAACACCAGTAAATCATTGTAGCACAGCTGGGCCTTAGTGAGTAGGAGCCTGTCTATAACTGGGGGCCGTTATATAGTATTTGTGTGCCCAGAACATTCCTTCTCTGTATATTTGTATTTATACATATGGGTAGGGGGTGCCATAGTGTTTCCATTAGACAGTACAGTATGGGGGTACAGCTTATTGTGTGCCCAGAACATTCCTTCTCTGTATATTTGTATTTATACATATGGGAGGGAGGTGCCATAGTGTTTCCCTTAGACAGTACAGTATGGGGGTACAGCTTATTGTGTGCCCAGAACATTCCCTCTCTGTATATTTGTATTTATACATATGGGAGGGAGGTGCCATAGTGTTTCCCTTAGACAGTACAGTATGGGGGTACAGCTTATTGTGTGCCCAGAACATTCCTTCTCTGTATATTTGTATTTATACATATGGGTAGGGGGTGCCATAGTGTTTCCATTAGACAGTACAGTATGGGGGTACAGCTTATTGTGTGCCCAGAACATTCCTTCTCTGTATATTTGTATTTATACATATGGGTAGGGGGTGCCATAGTGTTTCCATTAGACAGTACAGTATGGGGGTACAGCTTATTGTGTGCCCAGAACATTCCTTCTCTGTATATTTGTATTTATACATATGGGTAGGAGGTGCCATAGTGTTTCCCTTAGACAGTACAGTATGGGGTACAGCTTATTGTGTGCCCAGAACATTCCTTCTCTGTATATTTGTATTTATACATATGGGTAGGGGGTGCCATAGTGTTTCCATTAGACAGTACAGTATGGGGGTACAGCTTATTGTGTGCCCAGAACATTCCTTCTCTGTATATTTGTATTTATACATATGGGTAGGGGGTGCCATAGTGTTTCCATTAGACAGTACAGTATGGGGGTACAGCTTATTGTGTGCCCAGAACATTCCCTCTCTGTATATTTGTATTTATACATATGGGTAGGGGGTGCCATAGTGTTTCCATTAGACAGTACAGTATGGGGGTACAGCTTATTGTGTGCCCAGAACATTCCCTCTCTGTATATTTGTATTTATACATATGGGTAGGGGGTGCCATAGTGTTTCCATTAGACAGTACAGTATGATCGTTTCTAGATCATAGGCCTTTGGCATGATGGGTACCTGCTCTCATCGCTCATGACCATGACTCGCACGGCCAGAAGGTTGTGTCCCACCCCCTCCTCTTGGGGGGCGATCCGTACAGATTTCCACTCTACTGATGATGCTCTTCTTCTAAAGTCTTCAAACTGGTGGTTTGCTCGAGACTTTTTTGGTGAAGTTGGTTCATCTGCCCATCACAAAAATATAAAGAAGAAGTAGTAATATACACCTATTAGTACTGCATTGTTGTAGCAGATAAAGGCAGAAAGGTTGGCTCCCTACTATACCTGCTATCCTACAGCCCCAGTCCCTTCCCAGAGGCTATTATCCCCCCACTGCTACTATAGGCACCATCTCTCCCTACTATACCTGCTATCCCACAGCCCCAGTCCCTTCCCAGAGGCTATTATCCCCCCACTGCTACTATAGGCACCATCTCTCCCTACTATACCTGCTATCCCACAGCCCCAGTCCCTTCCCAGAGGCTATTATCCCCCCACTGCTACTATAGGCACCATCTCTCCCTACTATACCTGCTATCCCACAGCCCCAGTCCCTTCCCAGAGGCTATTATCCCCCACTGCTACTATAGGCACCATCTCTCCCTACTATACCTGCTATCCCACAGCCCCAGTCCCTTCCCAGAGGCTATTATCCCACTGCTACTATAGGCACCATCTCTCCCTACTATACCTGCTATCCTACAGCCCCAGTCCCTTCCCAGAGGCTATTATCCCCCCACTGCTACTATAGGCACCATCTCTCCCTACTATACCTGCTATCCCACAGCCCCAGTCCCTTCCCAGAGGCTATTATCCCCCCACTGCTACTATAGGCACCATCTCTCCCTACTATACCTGCTATCCCACAGCCCCAGTCCCTTCCCAGAGGCTATTATCCCCCCACTGCTACTATAGGCACCATCTCTCCCTACTATACCTGCTATCCCACAGCCCCAGTCCCTTCCCAGAGGCTATTATCCCACTGCTACTATAGGCACCATCTCTCCCTACTATACCTGCTATCCTACAGCCCCAGTCCCTTCCCAGAGGCTATTATCCCCCCACTGCTACTATAGGCACCATCTCTCCCTACTATACCTGCTATCCCACAGCCCCAGTCCCTTCCCAGAGGCTATTATCCCCCCACTGCTACTATAGGCACCATCTCTCCCTACTATACCTGCTATCCCACAGCCCCAGTCCCTTCCCAGAGGCTATTATCCCACTGCTACTATAGGCACCATCTCTCCCTACTATACCTGCTATCCCACAGCCCCAGTCCCTTCCCAGAGGCTATTATCCCACTGCTACTATAGGCACCATCTCTCCCTACTATACCTGCTATCCCACAGCCCCAGTCCCTTCCCAGAGGCTATTATCCCCCCACTGCTACTATAGGCACCATCTCTCCCTACTATACCTGCTATCCCACAGCCCCAGTCCCTTCCCAGGGGCTATTATCTCCCCACTGCTACTATAGGCACCATCTCTCCCTACTATACCTGCTATCCCACAGCCCCAGTCCCTTCCCAGGGGCTATTATCCCCCCACTGCTACTATAGGCACCATCTCTCCCTACTATACCTGCTATCCCACAGCTCCAGTCCCTTCCCAGAGGCTATTATCCCCCCACTGCTACTATAGGCACCATCTCTCCCTACTATACCTGCTATCCCACAGCCCCAGTCCCTTCCCAGAGGCTATTATCCCCCCACTGCTACTATAGGCACAATCTCTCCCTACTATACCTGCTATCCCACAGCCCCAGTCCCTTCCCAGAGGCTATTATCCCACTGCTACTATAGGCACCATCTCTCCCTACTATACCTGCTATCCCACAGCCACCGTCCCTTCCCAGAGGCTATTATCCCCCCACTGCTACTATAGGAACCATCTCTCCCTACTATACCTGCTATCCCACAGCCCCAGTCCCTTCCCAGGGGCTATTATCCCCCCACTGCTACTATAGGCACCATCTCTCCCTACTATACCTGCTATCCCACAGCCCCAGTCCCTTCCCAGAGGCTATTATTATCCCCATTTTACTCTCCCTTCAGTGCATTACTAGGGGGTCACTTGCAATACTATTATTTGCTGCCATTTTATGGACAAGCCGATATCAAGAACTATGGGAAACTACAGCAAATGAAGTGCATGGCTGTCTCTATCCCATGTTAGTAAAAGACTTATCCTGCACTTTAAGAACCTACTTGATGGTTCCTTGGCAGAAGGTTCTGGCTTTGTATAAATACATTAGGGTATAGAGAACCAACAAGTGATTTGTGAACATTTTTTTAAATGAAAAGCAAAAAGATGTTTCCCTTGTACTGAGGCCAGAGAGAAGGAAGTGATTCATCCAGTTTGTCAGGCAGATTATTTTGAATAGTCTGAACTAACTTGGGATTGGCTGGGTGCCACACAAATAGGTTATAAGAGAAGTGTACCTGAAATATAAGTAGTGTTTAACTTTCATTTATTTTCCTTTAGGCAGTACAGTATGGGGGTACATCTTATTGTGTGCCCAGAACATTCCTTCTCTGTATATTTGTATTTATACATATGGGTAGGAGGTGCCATAGTGTTTCCCTTAGACAGTACAGTATGAGGGTACAGCTTATTGTGTGCCCAGAACATTCCCTCTCTGTATATTTGTATTTATACATATGGGTAGGAGGTGCCATAGTGTTTCCCTTAGACAGTACAGTATGGGGGTACATCTTATTGTGTGCCCAGAACATTCCTTCTCTGTATATTTGTATTTATACATATGGGTAGGAGGTGCCATAGTGTTTCCCTTAGACAGTACAGTATGGGGGTACATCTTATTGTGTGCCCAGAACATTCCTTCTCTGTATATTTGTATTTATACATATGGGTAGGGGGTGCCATAGTGTTTCCCTTAGACAGTACAGTATGGGGGTACAGCTTATTGTGTGCCCAGAACATTCCTTCTCTGTATATTTGTATTTATACATATGGGTAGGAGGTGCCATAGTGTTTCCCTTAGACAGTACAGTATGGGGGTACATCTTATTGTGTGCCCAGAACATTCCTTCTCTGTATATTTGTATTTATACATATGGGTAGGGGGTGCCATAGTGTTTCCCTTAGACAGTACAGTATGGGGGTAAAGCTTATTGTGTGCCCAGAACATTCCTTCTCTGTATATTTGTATTTATACATATGGGTAGGGGGTGCCATAGTGTTTCCCTTAGACAGTACAGTATGGGGGTAAAGCTTATTGTGTGCCCAGAGCATTCCTTCTCTGTATATTTGTATTTATACATATGGGTAGGGGGTGCCATAGTGTTTCCCTTAGACAGTACAGTATGGGGGTACAGCTTATTGTGTGCCCAGAACATTCCTTCTCTGTATATTGGTATTTATACATATGGGTAGGGGGAGCCATAGTGTTTCCCTTAGACAGTACAGTATGGGGGTACAGCTTATTGTGTGCCCAGAACATTCCTTCTCTGTATATTTGTATTTATACATATGGGTAGGGGGTGCCATAGTGTTTCCCTTAGACAGTACAGTATGGGGGTACAGCTTATTGTGTGCCCAGAACATTCCTTTTCTGTATATTTGTATTTATACATATGGGTAGGAGGTGCCATAGTGTTTCCCTTAGACAGTACAGTATGGGGGTACAGCTTATTGTGTGCCCAGAACATTCCCTCTCTGTATATTTGTATTTATACATATGGGTAGGAGGTGCCATAGTGTTTCCCTTAGACAGTACAGTATGGGGGTACAGCTTATTGTGTGCCCAGAACATTCCATGAAGAACAAAAATCATACTGGGTAAATATGGGAGAATGTTCTATAAACTACAGTTGGGGGACAATGAGCAGTATAATTATAGATGGAAAAACGTCTTTTCCTCAACCAAGACTTAAGCTATCACTTAACCTAAAACTTTTGATTAGACATGGTCCAAGTTGTTAAATAGAGATGTTCGGAAAACCTTTTGCTCCATCTGTAGACTCTGGACAACTCTACGCTGGGGGGATAAATGCAGAATATATGAGGTGTATGTTGGCTATGGGCAGCTCTTTACAAGTAAAGTGGAGTTGGAGATGGTTATAGTTATTGATTGAATACGGTTGGTCATCTTTTCTCTTTACTGCTCTTGCTACTTCCACACAGTACAACCCACATGGTCCTTTACTGTCCCTATCAATCCTTACATAGAGGCCAAATACTGTCTGCACCAATCACAATCTGTGAAGAGTACAATAAAAAAAATCCATCATTTGAACATCGAAGGTCATAAAGAAGTTTAAGAAACCATCTCCACCTTGAAGGCATCATTGTTACCTTCTTAATGGACATCACAAGTCATCAACCAGTTTGGGAACCATCTCCAGACAGATGGGACAAGGAGTTGACTTTCCTCTGCTATCCTAAGCTATCCCTTTTCCCCTGACCAGAGAGGGCAGGTATTTGTTCACATCTCAAGGAGGTCAAGAACATAGCAAAGCCGGCTAAAGCCTCCCATATATACCAGACACCTGGAAGGAAAAGGTTGTCTCCATGGTTCCAGATACAGTAGAAGATCCTTGCACCCTACATCTCCTATGATGCCTCAGACAATGGCCTGAATATGCACGATAAGAACGCGGGTTACTAAATCCAAAGTCAATACCTCATTAATGAACATCTAAGGTCAACCTTAGTTAAACCTTCTCCAGACAGGTGGGATCTGGATGACTTGGGTCAAGTTGTTTGTTCAGCTCTTCTGTTCTAAACCGTCCCTTTCCCAAAGGTTGAAGAGAGCGACTGTATTTGTCGACATCTCAAGGTGCACAACCAAGTCCCTTTGGTAAATATTTAGTTTGCTCCAAGTGCTTCTCCAAGGCCATCTCCCTCTCCTGCTAATGGTTTCACCCGGTAACAGATCGGAAAGTCGATTTATTGTGAAACGCTTTCCCGGGAGCTTGGTCAAACTCACTTGTCCAAACATAAATCATCCAGTTCCTACTTATCCGTCGCTCTATAAATACTGGAAGGGTTGGATGTTTGTTCTGTCTCTGCCTCCATAACCCTTTGAATGGGTCTCTGAACTGCATTAAAGGCAAAATAAACCCAGAATGGACCTACTGAGTCACAGTTTTAAGGTCTATCCCTGAACAACCTGGAGCACCGGGGTTCTTCATGCTGCCGGGCCAGTATAATTTCATTTTTGGCTCTTATTAACCATCGACCATCCCTCTTGTTTTGCACAAGAATGTGGATAGAATGATACAGCAAGGCCAGAGATATGGAAGGCTGTGGGCAGACGGGAAGGTTCATATGGAAGGCTGTGGGAGAACAATGGAGCCTTGGGCAGGGTCAGACTGGGGGGTGCAGAGCCCACCGGGGCTGCCATCCCAGGTACCCTGTACCCCCCAAGGTGCCCCCACCAGCCACATCCCCCACAGGGGGAGGGACACCGGCGGCCAGGGGAGCACCGACAGGGATCGGCCCAATCAGGCCCTGGGCTTGGGCAATGCTGAGACTTAATTAACACTCTATAGGAGTTAAGAGGAAACAATCCAAAAGCAAAACAACAACATAGTTACTTCTTAGTGTTTCCATTAGCCAAATACAAAAAATAACTGAAAAACTGAAGTTATTGGAAAAAAAATGTGTTTCTTTGGGAACAAATTAAGATTTTTAAAAATGAAATGTAAACCCTTATAACAAATTAATAAGAAAAAGTGTGCTCTTCTGAGCAATATTACAGTTGACATTTTCTTTTAGTTTTCAAAATATTAGCAGTTTAGTAGGAAAGGTTAGAAAATGAAGTTCCTGAGCAGAGAAGAGTCGCCTGATGTTTCTCCGGTCAGTTCTTCTTTTCTAAGGAAATTAATTTTCAGCCCACTGCAGACAGTTGGCCAAAATGACCAGCAGGTGGAGCTGTTTTATCAAATATCTTTCGAACTAGAATATGGCAGAAATGCTTGGAAGAGCACTCTGGGCAACTTTACAGTGATTTGTTTTGAGGGTTTACATTGCCTTTATATATATTAAAGAACGGAAGAA
This sequence comes from Xenopus tropicalis, assembly GCF_000004195.4. Lineage (NCBI taxonomy): Eukaryota > Metazoa > Chordata > Amphibia > Anura > Pipidae > Xenopus > Xenopus tropicalis. Next base: position 6,384,853 of record NC_030680.2, on the reverse strand, counting down.
CATATATGCTCTAAATATGAACTTTTGCAAACCTATTCTTATAAACTAGCAGTGAATATAAGCACCACCCCCAAGGAGCCATTTCTCAGTATAACTGGGAAATATGAACTTTTGCAAACTGAACCTATTCTTATACATTAGCAGTGAATATAAGCACCGCCCCCAAGGATCCATCTCTCAGCATAACTGGGAAATATGAACTTTTGCAAACTGAACCTATTATTATACATTAGCAGTGAATATAAGCACCGCCCCCAAGGAGCCATCTCTCAGTATAACTGGGAAATATGAACTTTTGCAAACTGAACCTATTCTTATACATTAGCAGTGAATATAAGCACCACCCCCAAGGAGCCATCTCTCAGTATAACTGGGAAATATGAACTTTTGTAAACTTTACCTATTCTTATACATTAGCAGTGAATATAAGCACCACCCCCAAGGAGCCATCTCTCAGTATAACTGGGAAATATGAACTTTTGCAAACTGAACCTATTCTTATACATTAGCAGTGAATATAAGCACCGCCCCCAAGGAGCCATCTCTCAGTATAACTGGGAAATATGAACTTTTGTAAACTTTACCTATTCTTATACATTAGCAGTGAATATAAGCACCGCCCCCAAGGAGCCATCTCTCAGTATAACTGGGAAATATGAACTTTTGTAAACTTTACCTATTCTTATACATTAGCAGTGAATATAAGCACCACCCCCAAGGAGCCATCTCTCAGTATAACTGGGAAATATGAACTTTTGTAAACTTTACCTATTCTTATACATTAGCAGTGAATATAAGCACCACCCCCAAGGAGCCATCTCCCAGTATAACTAGGAAATCTATGTTACTGCTGTTAGGCTTATGGATATCTCCAACCCATACAGTATAGGCAGGTTAGCTCCTGGTCAAAATGACCCTACTGTGTATGACTGTTATAGGGCCCTTAGATTGTAAGCTCCTGGGGCTGGAAATGATGCCTGTGCAATAAAAAGCATAGTAATAATAATCATTTTGCACGGAGAGTGCTCGAGTGAGGTGGATATTAGATAAGAAATAAATCAAACGATTGTACATAGGCCAAAGCCCAGTGTCAGCAAGTCCAGCTAATATTTCCTAGAGGTTATGAGAGGACCTCAATGAGAGGAAGGTGCTAATCCTGAGGTGCCATTTACTAATCCCCTTATAGCTAAACCATTAGCGGAGGGTACAGCTCATTCCCTCCCTGTGTCTCGCGGCAGCCAAAAAACAAAAATAATTTCGGACTATCTGTTCCTCGGGGGAGGGGTGGTTTGTGGAAGTCGGTTCTTGAAATCGATTTCTATGGGGGGCCCTAATGTATATATTATATATATTGTTTTGCCCAGACCATGAACCCTGTATGGGTGACTCCTGACAAATAAGCCAGTGGGTACAGCCTACGGCTACAGCCAATAAATACAACTTCCTGTCAAGAGTGACATCACCACACACAGGAAGTGACATCATCATAAACAGGATGTGATATCATGAGAGAGGAAGAGGAAGGTGAAGAATCCTGTTGTGACTCATGAACCCATCCCCACATCTGCCTTTTATACCCACAACCAATACCCCTATTTTTTAGCCCCTTAGGGCTCTTAAATGCCCCCTAGACTGTTCCTATTTGGCTGCTAGTGAATGGGACATTGTTAAGTGCAGTTCCTAGTACTGTATCTCTCAATATATACCTATATATACACACACTTCCATGTAATGGCCATGCTTAAACTCTTCTATAAATACAGGCATCCCAAGAGCATTACCCCCCCCCCCCCGGATCTGTATAAATAAAACACAGCTGGAAGGGGCCCTGGACCATTGGGCCCACTGGGATTATAATGCTAAGAGATACAGTATTGGTAAAAAAAAACATTAAAGGGGTTGTTAACTTGAAAAGTTGTTACTATGTTACTAGTACCTGTACTTGATCCCAACTAAGATATAATTACCCCTTATTGGGGGCAGAACAGCCCTATTGGGTTTATTTAATGGTTAAATGATTCCCTTTTCTCTGTAATAATAAAACAGTACCTGTACTTGATCCCAACTAAGATATAATTACCCCTTATTGGGGCAGAACAGCCCTATTGGGTTTATTTAATGGTTAAATGATTCCCTTTTCTCTGTAATAATAAAACAGTACCTGTACTTGATCCCAACTAAGATATAATTACCCCTTATTGGGGGCAGAACAGTCCTATTGGGTTTATTTCATGGTTAAATGATTCCCTTTTCTCTGTAATAATAAAACAGTACCTGCACTTGATCCCAACACATATATATATACAGGTATAAAATAAATTGCACTTATATATTATATATAAATGTATTGGTGCAAAACCCTGTATAGCCACCAGTGTGTAGCCAGATCAGCACTATATTAAATGCAATTTGCTTTATACATTTGATTTTATTGGCCCATATTATAGGAAGGCACCCCTCTTTGTTCTATGCCACCAAGGATAGATTGTAAGCTCTGCAGGTCAGGGATGGACAGTTGCTGGGAAATTCCCACATACCCCAGTGTGTATAATTAGTAATGCTGTATAAAATAAGGATTAACTACCAGGTTTCACACTCTCCCTCCTCCCCCAGTTATATTTCCATCGCCCATAAAGCTGCTCCTCCTTGGATTAGATCCATATGTTGCACTGAGCTGTAGCCGGATCCGGTTTATGGGAGAGATCTTTCATTCTCGCACTATAAAGCCTAAAGGTCAGATGCTTATTTCAGACCTGGAAGGCTCAAGGCACGACGGTGTTTTGTGTAACCTGACATGTTGGATTCTCTAATAAATTATTTTCCATAGGGGACATGGTGGCATCCAGTCATTCTGGAGGAAAGGAGATTTCACTATCAGCATAGGAAGGAAAGCATAGGCTGTCAAGTTATGGGATTCTCTACATAGGGACACAGGCAACTCTTTGGTGGGGTTAAATAATGAATCAGTTGCCTCTCTATATATTTGTAAAATATAAAAAATGAAATTAATGACTTACACAGTAATTTATAAAGATAGAATCTCAGCCATAAAGCAGGGCAGGACTGCTGCTTACAATGGGGGGATCAGATAGGATCTGTGCCACTGTGACAGAATGCTCTGTTATACAGATAGCTAGAATCTCAGCCATAAAGCAGGGCAGGGCTGCTGCTTACAATGGGGATCAGATAGGATCTGTGCCACTGTGACAGAATGCTCTGTTATACAGATAGCTAGAATCTCAGGGGGGCCCATGTTAAAGCAGAGCAGGGCAGGACTGCTGCTTACAATGGGGGGATCAGATAGGATCTGTGCCACTGTGACAGAATGCTCTGTTATACAGATAGCTAGAATCTCAGCCATAAAGCAGGGCAGGACTGCTGCTTACAATGGGGGGGCGATAGGATCTGTGCCACGTGACAGGAATGCCTCTTATACAGATAGCTAGAATCTCAGCCATAAAGCAGGGCAGGACTGCTGCTTACAATGGGGGATCAGATAGGATCTGTGCCACTGTGACAGAATGCTCTGTTATACAGATAGCTAGAATCTCAGCCATAAAGCAGGGCAGGACTGCTGCTTACAATGGGGGGGATCAGATAGGATCTGTGCCACTGTGACAGAATGCTCTGTTATACAGATAGCTAGAATCTCAGCCATAAAGCAGGGCAGGACTGCTGCTTACAATGGGGGGATCAGATAGGATCTGTGCCACTGTGACAGAATGCTCTGTTATACAGATAGCTAGAATCTCAGCCATAAAGCAGGGCAGGACTGCTGCTTACAATGGGGGGGATCAGATAGGATCTGTGCCACTGTGACAGAATGCTCTGTTATACAGATAGCTAGAATCTCAGCCATAAAGCAGGGCAGGACTGCTGCTTACAATGGGGGGATCAGATAGGATCTGTGCCACTGTGACAGAATGCTCTGTTATACAGATAGCTAGAATCTCAGCCATAAAGCAGGGCAGGACTGCTGCTTACAATGGGGGGATCAGATAGGATCTGTGCCACTGTGACAGAATGCTCTGTTATACAGATAGCTAGAATCTCAGCCATAAAGCAGGGCAGGACTGCTGCTTACAATGGGGGGGGGATCAGATAGGATCTGTGCCACTGTGACAGAATGCTCTGTTATACAGATAGCTAGAATCTCAGCCATAAAGCAGGGCAGGACTGCTGCTTACAATGGGGGGATCAGATCGGATCTGTGCCGTTCATACTTTGGCTGTAGGTGGAGACACTGTTCACATTTCTGATAAAGTAATAAGAAATCCTGAGAAGGGAAATATTCTGTCATCAGATTTTAATTTCCTGCCCTCCCCTAATTGGCGCAATGTTTGGAGCCCGGCCACACTGGTACCGTCGGACCCGGAATCCCTCGTTTCAACAAATCTGCAATAAATGAATCATTCGGACATTCCGAGTACAAACGTTAATCTGAATCGCTACGGAACAAAGCTGCCATTCTGCGGCGTAATTATAATTTAATTGCATTCTGTTACCCAATCCGGGCAGAATATTAGAAAATAAATATATATATTACTTACCTCGTGGCCCTGGAAACGGCACAGAAATACTTACGGCAAAGGCAGACAAGGTTCAACAAGGAAAGCAAAGCAGAGAAGCTGATAGAGAAGAAGACGAAAGGGATGAGGCCCAATGGGTCAACAGACAGACAGACAGAGAACAACATTGGGTCGGACGATACGGAGCAATTTGTGTGGGTCTGGTATCAAAGGGGCTCAGTTCTATACAGACAGACATCAAAGCACAATAGCAAACACGTATAAAGAACATGGAACATTATCTCCAGAGTATCTTCAAGCTTGTAATTGGCTGAAAGCAAATACTCACCTGCGGGTGGAATGCCACACGCAATATGGCGGCCCCGGTTGATGGAAAAACCAAACAACCCCAGCAAAAGCTTGGTCACGTGGACAGATTTTGATGTTCTTCACTGTGATCTTGTCTACGGTTTCAGCCACTAGGGGGCTCTAGACTAGATTCCAAGACCGATGCTCATTGCATTCCCATTTTCGTCATTGGGTAACACAATTAGTCTTATGTAGATTGTTATATTCTGATCTGAGGCTTGACTGGGACTTGAAACCCCTTGGGACCCATCCATAATTGGGAGTCATCATTACTAAAGGTGACTAATAGTACAGTTAGTAGGAAGTTAGTAGGAAGACTGGTTCCAAGACCAGATTTTGATGTCCTTCATCGTGATCTTGTCTATGGTTTCAGCCACTAGGGGGCTCTAGACTAGATTCCAAGACCAATGCATTTTAAGCTCATTGCATTCCCATTTTCGTCATTGGGTAACACAATTAGTCTTATGTCAATTGTTATTTTCTAATCTGAGTCTTGACTGGGACTTGAAACCCCTTTGGACCCATCCATAATTGGGAGTCATCATTACTAAAGGTGACTTAATAGTACAGTTAGTAGGATGTTAGTAGGAAGACTGGTTCCAAGATTAGATTTTGATGTTCTTCATCATGATCATGTCTATGGTTTCAGCCACTAGGGGGCTCTAGACTAGAGTCCAAGACCGATGCATTTTAAGCTCAATGCATTCCCATTTTTGTCATTGGGTAACACAATTAGGCTTATGTTGATTGTTATTTTGTGATCTGAGGCTTGACTGGGACTTGAACCCCTTGGGACCCATCCATAATTGGGAGTCATCATTGCTAAAGGTGACTTATTGTGCACTAATAGTATAGTTAGTAGGAAGAGACATATTTAGGGGGGCTTATAGAGCTCAGACTTGGCTCCAGATGACATAATGAGTGTAATGCAGGCGAGGCTTGGCCCCTGTGTGTTTATTAATAGTGTAGCAACGTTTCGGGGGGCGTACCCCTTCATCAGTTTACTAATGGAGGAGGCACGGGGGGGGGGCTGATGGAACTTCTAATTTATGATTTTTGGGGCTCCTGATGACCCAAACCAGACAGGATCTCATTCTATTCTGTGATGTTTGGGTTGAAGGCTTAGTATTGTGTGGCTTAAGGCACTGCTGACATTATCACTGATCTGTTCCCCTTTACTTCAAGGTTCCTAAGGGTTCTGGGTAGTCAAGTAGTTGTAGACCACCTCCCCCACCCCAAGATGAGTAATACTATAGAGTACTGGTTGACCCAAGAGGGCACGGTTCCTCCTGTGGGTGGGGTGGGAGACAGGGCCGCGCCGGTCAAGCTAAAGGGAAAGATAAAACGAGGGGATGACTATGGAACGTTCCAGCTGCTGCACTTTAAACCCAGCGGGATCGGTGATTCATGGTGTTGTTTTAGCGCAACAAGAGCCGCCGTCTGAATCCCAAACTCCAAAGGGGCCTTTGTGCTTGGAAAGAGCTTCATAAATATCTTTTATCCCTACGTTATTTTTACTCCCTCCTGGGGTGAAAAGCAAAAAGAAAAGAGAGAGAAGTGGGCAGCGAGGAGTGGGGGATTTGCCCACTGCAGCCCCTTTGTGCGAGGAGATCTAACGTAGTGGGACGTATTGTGTTATTCAGGCCTCGGGGGTCAGTCTGATCCCTGCGGTGTAACGGCCATTAAATCAGTTCAAGTTCCCCCAGCCGCCAACTGTGTGATAGCAGGTGTGTCTAGTATTAAATGTTACAGGAGATATTGTACCCCCTACTGTAAATGATAAGGATATTAGCAGTCACTGAGGGGTTCTGTGCCCCCCATATAAAGGCACAAGGCTGCAGGCTGAGTTATACAGGGAACTCTGAGTATCACTCATGTATTATAAGGGATAATGTACCCCCTACTGTAAATGATAAGGATATTAGCAGTCACTGAGGGGTTCTGTGCCCCCCATATAAAGGCACAAGGCTGCAGGCTGAGTTATACAGGGAACTCTGAGTATCACTCATGTATTATAAGGGATAATGTACCCCCTACTGTAAATGATAAGGATATTAGCAGTCACTGAGGGGTTCTGTGCCCATATAAAGGCACAAGGCTGCAGGCTGAGTTATACAGGGAACTCTGAGTATCACTCATGTATTATAAGGGATAATGTACCCCCTACTGTAAATGATAAGGATATTAGCAGTCACTGAGGGGTTCTGTGCCCCCCATATAAAGGCACAAGGCTGCAGGCTGAGTTATACAGGGAACTCTGAGTATCACTCATGTATTATAAGGGATAATGTACCCCCTACTGTAAATGATAAGGATATTAGCAGTCACTGAGGGGTTCTGTGCCCATATAAAGGCACAAGGCTGCAGGCTGAGTTATACAGGGAACTCTGAGTATCACTCATGTATTATAAGGGATAATGTACCCCCTACTGTAAATGATAAGGATATTAGCAGTCACTGAGGGGTTCTGTGTCCCCCATATAAAGGCACAAGGCTGCAGGCTGAGTTATACAGGGAACTCTGTGTATCACTCATGTATTATAAGGGATAATGTACCCCCTACTGTAAATGATAAGGATATTAGCAGTCACTGAGGGGTTCTGTGCCCATATAAAGGCACAAGGCTGCAGGCTGAGTTATACAGGGAACTCTGAGTATCACTCATGTATTATAAGGGATAATGTACCCCCTACTGTAAATGATAAGGATATTAGCAGTCACTGAGGGGTTCTGTGCCCCCCATATAAAGGCACAAGGCTGCAGGCTGAGTTATACAGGGAACTCTGAGTATCACTCATGTATTATAAGGGATAATGACCCCCTACTGTAAATGATAAGGATATTAGCAGTCACTGAGGGGTTCTGTGCCCCCCATATAAAGGCACAAGGCTGCAGGCTGAGTTATACAGGGAACTCTGAGTATCACTCATGTATTATAAGGGATAATGTACCCCTACTGTAAATGATAAGGATATGAGCAGTCACTGAGGGGTTCTGTGCCCCCCATATAAAGGCACAAGGCTGCAGGCTGAGTTATACAGGGAACTCTGAGTATCACTCATGTATTATAAGGGATAATGTACCCCTACTGTAAATGATAAGGATATGAGCAGTCACTGAGGGGTTCTGTGCCCATATAAAGGCACAAGGCTGCAGGCTGAGTTATACAGGGAACTCTGAGTATCACTCGTGTATTATAAGGGATAATGTACCCCCTACTGTAAATGATAAGGATATTAGCAGTCACTGAGGGGTTCTGTGCCCATATAAAGGCACAAGGCTGCAGGCTGAGTTATACAGGGAACTCTGAGTATCACTCATGTATTATAAGGGATAATATACCCCCTACTGTAAATGATAAGGATATTAGAAGTATTAGAGTATCACTCATGTAGGATTAACATAAGGCAAAGTGTATATGTTGATATCGGATCATATTGAGACGTATTGGAAACGGGTTGGAAATAAGAATAACGACAGGAATATAATTATTTTAGGTACAAATTGATTCCAATGACAAAGGAAGAGAGGAAACACACAGGGGTTACAAACTAACATATTTATTTGTTTACAGATCAGTTTGTCACGGAGTTGAACAGAATCCTGCGCGCGCCGTACATTTCCCATCAGAATCACAGGATTAAAAAAAAATATTCACTTCATTTGATAAACCGTGAATTAAGATGGTAAAGAAAGGACTTTCCCCCAAATCCCAGAGAGAGAGGAAAAAACAGTCCGAACGGGGAACAGAGTCTGTGACAGAGGAGACAAAATAGACAGAGACATGTAGAGCGGTCTGAAATGAGAGCGTTTCCCTCAGTCGCGAGTAGAAATCATGCAGCCGCAAGCGAGAGTCACGGATAGGCTAGAGAATAGAACGGCTGCTCTGATTGGCAGCTTCATATACGATTCATCCAATCATAACACATAAGGATTTCTTTTTCCATTTTAATCACAGATGAAACACATTAAAGGCGTTGTTCACCTTTAATTAACTCTTAGGGGCCGATTTACTAATCCACGAACGGATCGAAAGCGGCCGAATGCGTTTTTTTCATAATGATCGGTATTTTGCGATTTTTTTTTCGGCTCCGTCGCGACTTCTTTGGAAATTGTCGCGACTTTTTCGTAGCCGTTACGACTAGTGCGAATTGTCACGACTTTTTCGTAGCCGTCGCAAAAAAAATCGGAAAGGTTTGCCCGACCGTTTACTAGCGCTCGACAACTCGCGCAAGTCGTCACGGCTACGGAAAAGTCGCGACAATTCGTGCCAGTCGTAACGGCTACGAAAAAGTCGCAACAATTCACGAAAAAGTTGCGACGGTGACGAAAAAAAACGCCAAAAATACGAAAAAGTCACAAAATGTTCGTTTCCAATCCGATTTTTTCCCATTCGTGGGTTAGTAAATCAGCCCCTTAGTATGTTGTTCTGAAACAAATTGCAATTGGTCTTCATTTTTTATTATTTGTGGTTTTTTGAATGATTTAGCTTTCTCCGGCATGGCATTTTAGCTGCTATACGGTTGCTGGGGTCCAAATGACCCTAGCAACCAGGCAGTGGTTTGAATGAGAGGGAGAATAGAAGGGTCTGAATAGAAAGATATAGTAATAAAAAGTAACAATAGCAATGAAATTGCAATAGTTTTTAGGCTGCCGGGGTCAGTGACCCCCATTTGAAAGATGGAAATAGTCAGAAGAGAAAGGCAAATTATTAAAAAAATGATTAAAAATGAAGACCAATTGAATAGTTGCTATTTTATAACATAGTAAAAGTTAACTTAAAGGTGAACCAACCCTTTAATGTAAAACGGCTCCACTCAGCACTTTTGCAATTTTCCTGACTATTTAGTTTAATGACATTAGCAGTTTTACGCCGCTAATATCATAAATGTGTATAAGGAGCGCTTCCTGCACTTCAGTCCTTGCAGTGGCCAGACAGAATGACAAACGCACAAGTTACTGAAGCTAGAAGCGCCCCCTGATGATTCTCTGCTCAGTTTTATCTCTCCTCCCCTTTACAACTTGCGATTTCCCTGTGATTTGTGGCAAATAATTCATTTTTGATCACCTTACCCCCCCCCCCCCCCACTATCTTTCTTAAACCTTGAATTTTTTAAGGACAAATATGATTTGCAAAAGTGCACCCTGAGCTGTTTTACATTACATTGTGTGAGTTGTTATAGGTTCCCCCCCCCCCCCTGGGGAATGGGTTCTTCCATGTTACTGAAATGGAGGCGGTGCTTGGGGGTGGGGGCGGGGCCTCAGCCCTGGATGTGTGTATGTTTTTGCATTAAGTATTTCTTCAAAGGATCAGCCTTTATGGGGAGTTTGTGGGTATCTCCCTGATACAGGGTGTGTCTGTAATGTTATTTCTAACCCCGGGAACAATACTGTTTGTTTAGCTTTGCTTTCTAATTCTCTGTATAAAGGTTTCTTTTACCCGCAGGGTTCGGCGCATATCTGCCAACACACCGTCAATGGGATTGGACTAAAGGATCTTTACGAGCAGGTAATGTAAACACTGCGGATAATGAGCCTCTTCTGCGCCCCCACTTGAACGCTAAGGAGATACTGACAGCCCCATAGTAACATTCCTGATGGTTCTACAATAGCTCTTAGGGGATTCTCAGCTTAGATGGGATCGGGGTAGCGAAGGATTGCATTTTGGGGAATGCTGGGTAAAAATACTCAGACTGGACTAGTGGGACACTGGGAAAAACCCAATGGGCCTTGGCCCTTATGGGCCCCGCTGACCCAATCCCAATGGGCCTTTACCCTTAAGGTGGACATACACAGGCTGATTCTAGCTGCCAATATCGGTCCCATAGACCGACTTGGCAGCTTATCGGCCCGTGCATGGATACTAACGAGGGGCCTGCCCGACCGATATCTGGCCTGAAATCGGGCAGATATCAATCGGGCAGATATCAATCGGGCAGATATCAATCGGGCAGATATCAATCGGGCAGGTTAAAAGAAAAAAGTAAATTGTGGCGACTAATCTTGGCAATTTTCTTGCCATTGGGTGCTGTGTCTGTTGCTGCATTTTGGGGAATGTTGGGTAAAAATACTCAGACTGGGCTAGTGGGACATTGGGAAAAACCCGATGGGCCTCGGCCCTTATGGGCCCCACCGACCCAATCCCAGTGGGCCTTGGACACCTAGATCAACTCTGGTGCCACAGGATAAGCAATATTCATGTGTAAGGGTGAAGACACACAGAGCTACTAGTAGCAGCTACTTGTCACGGCTACAGAAACAGACAATGTTGATCATTTACTGATAATTGTCTCTACGTGTGTTTTAGCAGAGGCAATTCTCAGTATTGTCTATGGAAGGGGATTTTCTGGGGTTTAGTAGCTGTGACAAGTAGCTGCTACTAAGTAGCTCCGTGTGTCTTCGCCCTTAAGGTGGCCATACACGGGCTGATTCTAGCTGCAAATATCGGTCCCATAGACAGACTCGGCAGCTTATCGGCCCGTATATGGATACTAACGAGGGGCCTGCCCGACCGATATCTGGCCTGAAATCGGGCAGATATCAATCGGGCAAGTTAAAAGATTTAGTCGGATCGGGGACTGCATCGGCTTGTTGACCGACTGCACCTATACCCGTTTTAATGCGATCGTTTGGTCCCAGGGCCAAACGACCGAATTGGCCTGAAATAGCCCGATATTGCCCACCCGTAGGTGGGGATATCGGGAGAAGATCCGATTGCTTGGCAACCTCCCCAAACGAGCGGATCTTTACGTGTATGGGCACCTTTATACAGGAGGAGGGAGATACCTTATGGCCTGTTCTGGAGCTATTTGGGTAGGGGCATTATCTGCTTATCCCCAACACAGGCCTAAATGACACCTATTAAGGCAAAGACACATGGGGCGAATAGTCGCCGCAACTTTTTAAAAAGTCAATTGTGGCGACTTTCTCGCCATAGGCCGCTACTAATAATCACGTGCGGTTTAGCGCTGCACATTGAATCACTGCAACTTTTAAACAAGTTGCAGCGACTAATTTCCGTGTGTGTCTTCGCCCTTAACTTTAGCACTATATACATTTAATTGTCGCTGAACTGGGCCCTTGAGGTTCTATGGTGGGCCCCGAGCCCAAGGAGGTCCGACATTGGCTAAAGGGAAATTGATATATTTATAGTTAAGGATACAGCCATTCTGCCTGTTGAGAAGATACAGAATCCATAGAGGACAGGCCAAATAGATTCCCTGTCAGTATGGCTGCACCCTAACTTGGCCAAAGAACCCCAAAACTAACCCAGTGATGATGCACTCGGAGCCTCCATTGGAGTAGACAGGTGGGAATCTAGTCAAAGGCCCTACTATGGCAGTAATAGGTCTAGATAGATGTTTGTGGATTTGCAGTCTGAAAGGGGCAGGGCTAGCAAATGAATGGGCGGGGTTTGGGCAGGCCATGGGTGTAACAGGGTGTGGCCTGGATAACTTAGCTGGTGTTACTCAGGGGCTTATACTGTTTATATAACATTTAGTAATATGGATGATGTTTTTGGATTTGCAGGCTGAAAGGGGCAGGACTTGCACATGAATAGGCGGGGCTTGGACAGAAAGTGGGTGTAACAGGGTGTGGCCTGGATAACTTAGATGGCTCTGCTCAGGGGATTATACTGTTTATATAAAACTTTAGTAATATGGATGAGGGTAATAAAGACGCCCTATCTGCTTTGTGATTGGTTTAGATTCTGCCTGCAAGGGAAGTGCTTATAGGGAGAGAGCAGAATGCTGAAAGAACCCCACATGCAATTGGAGATACTATAAGGATAATGTTACAAAGTTCTCTCTTGTATTAAATGAAATGCAAAAGTCCCTGGGGGAAACTACCGGCGTATATTGAAGTATTTCACTGGCAGCTTAATGTAAACCAAATCCGTTAGTAGCAAATGATGGTAAATACAGACAATAAACCGTTAGCTGTGTCATTAATTAGTGACAACATGCAAATGCGCAATTCCTCAAGCTTTGGTTCGTTATTGGCTCCTTACACACCAGACAGACACAAATTGCTCCAATGAGGTTAAGGTAAAACGTGTTAGCGACGCCCATTAGGGGGAGGGATTAGTTACAAATCACGAGACTGGCGAGCAATCAAATCACCTGATAGTGACAACGCTTCAGCCAATGAGAGGATCTAGTACTGGAATGTTGAAAGGAACTAAAGGCAGTGGAGGGAAATAAAGAGAGAGAGAGAGAGAGGATTTGAGAGAGATCAGAAGCTGAAGGGTTAAAAAAAAGAGATAAAATCAAGAAAATGGCAGTGGTTTAGATACAGACAGAGGGAAAATAGCAGGAAACATAGGAAATGCCCTCTTTCCCCCCAATATTCCCCATTGCGGAGATGGGACACAACAGGCACATGATACAGTACATGGATACATAGCTGGCCTATTGAGTGCAGCCAGGACTCATATTCTCATTTTGCAATAATAGTTCGTATGCCCTTGAAATGTACAGTAAATCAGTAACGTGGACGTTACAGGCAGCTGATTCTCATGTTACAGCATTGGAGATTGAGGGGGCACAGAATTCCTAAAGAAATATATTGTATCCCCAGGGCAGGTTTTGGTTATTCAGTGATATCAGTACCAGGGTCGAAGTGGTGTGTGCGGGGCCCATTGGCATTGCCACCCCAGCGGCCCCCAGCAAGCACCCACCCCCCCAAGTGTACATATCTGACACTTACTTATGCACCTTGGAGGGGGGGAGGAAGGTCAGTGAGGGACCAATGCATCCTGGGGGGGGGATTGGGTCTGGGTCAGTGAGGGACCAATGCGTCCTGGGGGGATTGGGTCTGGGTCAGTGAGGGACCAATGTGTCCTGGGGGGGGATTGGGTCTGTGAGACCAATGCGTCCTGGGGGGGGGATTGGGTCTGGGTCAGTGAGGGACCAATGCGTCCTGGGGGGGATTGGGTCTGGGTCAGTGAGGGACCAATGTGTCCTGGGGGGGGATTGGGTCTGGGTCAGTGAGGGACCAATGCATCCTGGGGGGGATTGGGTCTGGGTCAGTGAGGGACCAATGCGTCCTGGGGGGGATCGGGTCTGGGTCAGTGAGGGACCAATGCGTCCTGGGGGGAGTGGGTATGGGTCAGTGAGGGACCAATGCGTCCTGGGGGGGGCTTGGGTCTGGGTCAGTGAGGGACCAATGCGTCCTGGGGGGGATTGGGTCTGGGTCAGTGAGGGACCAATGCGTCTTGGGGGGGATTGGGTCTGGGTCAGTGAGGGACCAATGCGTCCTGGGGGGGAGTGGGTATGGGTCAGTGAGGGACCAATGCGTCCTGGGGGGATCGGGTCTGGGTCAGTGAGGGACCAATGCGTCCTGGGGGGGGCTTGGGTCAGGGTCAGTGAGGGACCAATGCGTCCTGGGGGGGCTTGGGTCTGGGTCAGTGAGGGACCAATGCGTCCTGGGGGGGATTGGGTCTGGGTCAGTGAGGGACCAATGCGTCTTGGGGGGGATTGGGTCTGGGTCAGTGAGGGACCAATGCGTCCTGGGGGGGAGTGGGTATGGGTCAGTGAGGGACCAATGCGTCCTGGGGGGATCGGGTCTGGGTCAGTGAGGGACCAATGCGTCCTGGGGGGAGTGGGTATGGGTCAGTGAGGGACCAATGCGTCCTGGGGGGGATTGGGTCTGGGTCAGTGAGGGACCAATGCGTCTTGGGGGGGATTGGGTCTGGGTCAGTGAGGGACCAATGCGTCCTGGGGGGGGATTGGGTGCCAAATGTAGGGCTGTGATTGGTCATTTGGTAGCCCACCATGAATGCCAGACTGCAGGACAGTGGCCAAACTAGCTATACAGCAGACCCTGCGGCCGTGGGGGGGCCACAGGGGGACCTGGACAGCGGGGTCTGCCATATTACAGTCCCTCCTCCCCCACCGGGCCCCTTTAGAAGATCTGTTTGCAGGGTGGCAACCAAGTTACCCCACTGCTGAAGGAGTCTGGCAGTTGGTCTTTCTGCCCCCAGAACTTAAATTAGAAATGTGCCCCTGCTTTAATGTCACTCAATGGGGGTAGTAAACAACATGTTACTGGTTGGGGGTCACTGCTATCTAACAAGTTGTTTAGACTCTCTTTCTGCCAGTCTGTGGGCAGCTATAATTATTATTATTAACATTTATTTATAAAGCACCAATATATTCCGCAGCTATTGGAAGTTCTCTCTACCAAAGGATTCTGGGAGCATTTCCCCAGCCGCCCCCCCTGACGTAAGTTTACAGTAAGGATTTGAGGCTGGGAATACAATATATCTCTTTAAGAAATAATAAAGAACATATTTATCCATTAGCCCAATGGCACTGGGAACAATTTCCAGCCCAGGACCCGTAAAATCTGCCCCCTTTATACTCGCCATTGCCTGCAAGCAGGGGGGGCAATCGCTTGTCACATGACTGTCACTTGGAAACGCAGACTGACTGCCACCTTTCCAACCGACAGTCACCTGATTATCAGCTGCAACTGCCCTTGCAGGTACAGTAACTGCCCCAGGAGTCAATGGAGGCAAGTTTGGGCAATATGCCCCCACCAATCACCAAGCTGGAAATTACCCCTTTGTACAATTCCCCCCTCTCCAAACTGCAAGAAACACATTTAAACATTCTGAATATTCTAGAAATGTCAAAATTACATAATAACATAAAAAATTACAAAATCATAGCGTGGAAATATCCGTCTGTGCAAATGAATTAGGAAGCAAGTGATTAACGGCTGTAGGTAGAAATGCAATGAAATGTATGGAGGTCTCGGGGGGGGGGGGGCGGGGGATACCCATAATAACAAGCAGGGTAGCTCCGCCCCATTTTAAAGGGCATATTTCCCCCTAAGAAGGAGCCTGCAGTCTATGAGACAAGCTCGGAGGTATCGTACGGTTCGGAAGTGAGAAATGCTGAGACCACAAAGACCATTAATTGCCCTTAACCTGTGATATGGGGCATTGGGCCTGGGGCGGCGGGGGGGGGGGGGGGTGAAGCAGGGCCTGAAGGCTCAGAACCAGACCCGTTACCTTTTACACAATATCATATAGCAGAGTCTTTGCCATTCCATTGTTCCATGTCCCTAATTTAGATTTAATTGTAATTAAAGGGCAACTTCGCCTAAATTAGACAAAGAACAATTTGCAGAAAGAAAGAAAATCTTATTCTTGGGCGAAGTTATCCTTTAGTCTCTGATTTAAAATATACAAAAACTTGATTAACTGGATAATCGTCCAATCACCCTCAAGGGCAGTGAGGGCCACTCGAGGCTCTTCTATAAACATATGGCACAAAATAGGGCCTGGGTGAAATATGAGCATGGTAGGGGGGATCAATCCAGGAGAAGACCTGAGCTTTATGAAATGTCATTGGACAGTCGGTTTCAGAAATGACCTCCTAGACAAGTGACGTCCAACTGTTTCCATAGGTTGGATCAGTATTTGCCTATACTGGACCTCCAGCTAGACAGCCCTGTCCTACATCATGACATCCAGGCCATGGATCTCCAGCTAGACAGCCCTGTCCTAGACCATCACATCCAGGCCATGGATCTCCAGCTAGACAGCCCTGTCCTAGACCATCACATCCAGGCCATGGATCTCCAGCTAGACAGCCCTGTCCTAGATCATGACATCCAGGCCATGGATCTCTAGCTAGACAGCCCTGTCCTAGACCATCACATCCAGGCCATGGACCTCCAGCTAGACAGCCCTGTCCTAGACCATCACATCCAGGCCATGGATCTCCAGCTAGACAGCCCTGTCCTAGACTATCACATCCAGGCCATGGATCTCCAGCTAGACAGCCCTGTCCTAGATCATGACATCCAGGCCATGGATCTCTAGCTAGACAGCCCTGTCCTAGACCATCACATCCAGGCCATGGACCTCCAGCTAGACAGCCCTGTCCTAGACCATCACATCCAGGCCATGGATCTCCAGCTAGACAGACCTGTTCTAGATCATGACATACAGGCCATGGATCTCCAGCTAGACAGCCCTGTCCTAGACCATCACATCCAGGCCATGGATCTCCAGCTAGACAGCCCTGTCCTAGATCATGACATCCAGGCCATGGATCTCTAGCTAGACAGCCCTGTCCTAGACCATCACATCCAGGCCATGGACCTCCAGCTAGACAGCCCTGTCCTAGACCATCGCATCCAGGCCATGGATCTCCAGCTAGACAGACCTGTTCTAGATCATGACATTCAGGCCATGGATCTCCAGCTAGACAGCCCTGTCCTAGACCATCACATCCAGGCCATGGATCTTCAGCTAGACAGACCTGTTCTAGATCATGACATCCAGGCCATGGATCTCCAGCTAGACAGCCCTGTCCTAGACCATCACATCCAGGCCATGGACCTCCAGCTAGACAGCCCTGTCCTAGATCATGACATCCAGGCCATGGACCTCCAGCTAGACAGCCCTGTCCTAGACCATCACATCCAGGCCATGGAATCTCCAGCTAGACAGACCTGTTCTAGATCATGACATACAGGCCATGGATCTTCATCTAGACAGACCTGTCCTAGATAATGACATCCAGGCCATGGACCTCTAGCTAGACAGCCTTGTCCTAGATCATGGCATCCAGGCCATGGACCTCCAGCTAGACAGCCCTGTCCTAGATCATGACATCCAGGCCACGGACCTCCAGCTAGACCATCATCTTCTCTCTAGCAATGAGTATTTATACTGCAACAATGCATCAAACCAGATATTTGAATGTTCTGGCCACCTATTTGAGGAGTTATCAGAGGACCTTTTTTACTTCCTTGGCTTCCTTGAGCCACAACATTCCTACACGGTGCTTTGGCTTCCAACTGAACTGCATTCAAAGGAGTAAAGCAGGGCTTTTGTGGTTCATTACAGTTTAGAGTCCGTTATACAGAAAGAGTGGCCTCTTAGTGATCTTGAGTCGATTCAGTGAATGTGAAAGCAAAGGTAAGAACTAGACAAAAAAAACACTGTTTTTGGTCAACCAAACTGGAAACCATTTGGTAGCAACCGGACATCCGAATGTGGCTGCTCCGTACACCAGGTTGGGGACCTCCCTGTAAACCACGACAAGATGGTGCATATGGCAAAGTGCAAACCTAGAGCTTCCTTCCCCCTTAGCATCTGGCCAATGTGTCCAGAAACCTTCCCAAGGCCACCGTCACCAGAAATGTAAAGGAAAAAGCCATAGTGCAGCGGAAAAGGCAGGAAAGGCCCCTCTAGGAAGGTTAAGTGTTTTTGGACCACAGAGCGCTCTGCACTTGTTGCACCAGATCCAGAAAGGAGGGGCCTGCCTCGTGGTACATAAGGGTTAGTACCTCTAGCAGAGCGTACATTAGCGGCACCCCCACGCTCAGCAGTTCGTACAGGTAGGCATAGCTCTGCTCGTTGTTCCTGACATGGCGGTTGGCACCTTGGAACGCACCGTGCATCCAGTTAGACAAGCGGCCCGGAATGGCAAGCAGATCCCGCGTCACCATAAGCGGCCAGCTTAGCGTTTTCCTACATAAGGAGGGAACGATACCTGGGGAGCTGTCGCCGGAACTGCTGCAGGCGCTGTAGGCGCTGTCCGTGGCCACTTCCGCAGCTTCTGCCTCGCCGCTTCTCCACGTCTTGTCCTCCTCCTGGGAAGCAGAAGAGTCTCAGTTGGGCCGTTCCCAAGGGGCGTTGGCGCAGTAACGCCATGTTCTTTGCCCACTTTGGGCACATATTGTCATTTTAGTGGTCTAAAGGTCTAAAGGTTCCCCCTACCGAGAAGCTAAGACTCCTGTCAAACTCTCTGGTCTAGCGGGTACTATACACAGGGCCCCATACTACTAAAGGTCCCCATACATGGGCCGATTCTAGCTGCCAATATGGGTCCCTTAGACCGATTCGGCAGCTTACTGGCCCATGTATGGGCACTACCAATGGGCCTGCCCAACCGATATCTGGCCTGAAATCAGGCAGATCTCGATCAGGCAGGTTAGAAAATCTAGTCGGATCGGGGACTGCATTGGCTCGTTGATGTGGTCCCCGGACCGACTTTTCCTATACCCGCCATTATAATTTGATTGTTTGGCCCCAGGGCCAAATGATTGAATTAGCCTGGATATTGGGGATATTGGGAGAAGATCTGCTCGCTTGGCGACATCGCCCCGTGTATGGGAACCTTAAGTCAAGTTGGCCAATTATTATCCCACTGGTCCCCGGTGCCCCCTGGGTAAGTAGGACAGTGCTCCAATGAAATACAATACAATCATGCCTCTGAGCCACTCCCATTATGCCCAAACCCCACCCATGATCCAACCAAACCCAGCCTACTCCTGAACAAGCCCCACCCCCTTTGTAACCTTTAAACTGCCCCTTGGGGCCTCCTCTGCCACCGGGCCCCCATTCAAAGTTCCCAGCCCGGCACAAAATAAAACTTTGCCGGCATTTAAGTAGAATAATAAATTTGGACAAAAACAACCGAAAATAGAACAAGCGGCCGTATATCCAGGGAAACAGGAGAAAGTTGCTTATCCCAAAAGGAAGAATCTGGGAGGAGGGGGCGGAGCTATAAATAAAGTGCTATTTTGGGAAAGTGCATGGAACTATAAAAAGCAAAAGATCAGCCAATCGGGTCACCGGGGCAGGATTTGATTGCGTGGGATCTTCAAGCTAAAAATAAAGAAACCATAGCCCAGTATTCTGCATTCTACCCTTCCCAGCCGTGATGAAAGGGATAAAGTAATTGGTCAATTGCTGGTGGTTGCTATGGGTTACTAGACCTACATTAAACCTAAACTCCGCTCCCGTCTCACCTGCGCCTTTGACTCCGTCCTGCGTTTCCGATGTTTATTTTTGGTGACAGAATGCATGAAGTGCGGTTGGCAATAAAAATTACCTGTAAGACATAAAAAAAAAAGCCTTTGCCATTGGTATTTGCTTTGATTTTGCTTAACTACAATACCCAGAATCCTCAGCATGTCAGACATTGATGTTATCAGTCAGGTGATACATTACTGATGGCCAGGGCTGCCATAAAATTTGCAGTTGGTCTTCATTCTTTATTACTTGTGTTTTTTAAGTAATTTTACTTTGTGTTCAGCAGCTGGAGTTTCGGCAGCTATCTGGTTGCTAGGGTCCAAATTACCTTAGCAACCGGGGAGTGGTTTGAATGAGAGGCTGCTATATGAATAGGGGAGGGGCTGAATAGAAAGATAAGGAATAAAAAGTAACAATAACAATAAAACTGGAGCCTCACAGAGCAATAGGGTTTGGCTGCCGGGGTCAGTGACCCCCATTTGAAAGCAAGAATAGTTCAAAAACTATAAGAAATAATGAAGACCAACTGAAAAGTTGCTTACAATTGCCCATAGATATAACATTTAACATAATACAGTAGAAGGTGACCCACCACAGTTATTAAACTATTGGCCACCTGGGCTCCTGAGTTTAAAAAAAATATGCCCTGTTTATACAGGTTAATGCCCCCGATACACACCAGCCAAGCACCATTACGCCAAAAACCCTGCCCATGAGTGGCCCAAACTCCTCCCACTAATGCTGCAAGCCCCACCCCCCCACTACAGGATCTGCGAGTGGTCAAATCTACAGAGTTGGAAATAGAGGCAGCAGCACAGGTGCAATCCTCTTATAGCCCTTCCAGTTGCTGCACTCCATAGGCCAGTTCTGTGCAGGTTGCCCTTGGAACATAATGGCAAGTCCCCAGTGCTGCGAGTTACCCCCGGGGTATTATACACCCACCAACCTACCATCTTCTACGTTGAAGACGTAATTCCCCAGGCGGATGCTGGTGGAACAGAAGGCGCACTTGAAACATTCCCGGTGGAAGAAGTGCCCCTCGGCGCTGAGTCGCTCCACCACGTAGACCCGCCTCTTGCAGAAATAGCAGGTGTCGCTCCCTCCGATATTGGCCGGGAACTCCTTCCGTAGCGACCCCTGCGAATACACACGATGTACATTACTCCCAGGGGCCCCCAGGGACACAAACAGGGGGGGCTCATACCTTCATGCACCAAAGCCAGACCCCCCCCCCTTTATATCTTATTACCGATCTTTTGTTTCCCATCACAATCCAGTTTCTTATTTATACCGCTGCCCGGTTGCTGGGGTAATCTGAACCCTAGCAACCAGAAAGCTGCTGAAATGCCAAACTGGAGAGTTGCTAAACAAAAAAAACTACATAATTCAAAAAGCACAAAAGTGAAGACCAATTGCAAACTGTCTCAGGATATCTAGCTCATCATACTAAAAGCTAATGAATTTAATAGGTTGAAGCCCCAATGGTGTCGCATAGGGAACATAACAAACAGTAACTCCCATCATGCCCCGTTGTGTTACGGTAGTTGTAGTTCAACTGGGTTAATTGCAAATACTGGTGTATGCAGCACTCTATTAACACTCAGGCAACGCGTGAGAGATTCTCCTTACGGCTGTACCTTGGGGGCACAGGGAGGCTCCGCAGTCGAGGTCCCGTCCTCAGGCTCCTGAATTCAACATAAAGTCACTGTGGTTATCCTGATCCTGGGGGGTATCAGCCCCTTCCTACCTACACACCCTACTCCCAGCTACCTACACGCCCTACTCCCAGCTACCTACACGCCCTACTCCCAGCTACCTACACGCCCTACTCCCAGCTACCTACACGCCCTACTCCCAGCTACCTACACGCCCTACTCCCAGCTACCTACACGCCCTACTCCCAGCTACCTACACGCCCTACTCCCAGCTACCTACACGCCCTACTCCCAGCTACCTACACGCCCTACTCCCAGCTACCTACACGCCCTACTCCCAGCTACCTACACGCCCTACTCCCAGCTACCTACACGCCCTACTCCCAGCTACCTACACGCCCTACTCCCAGCTACCTACACGCCCTACTCCCAGCTACCTACACGCCCTACTCCCAGCTACCTACACGCCCTACTCCCAGCTACCTACACGCCCTACTCCCAGCTACCTACACGCCCTACTCCCAGCTACCTACACGCCCTACTCCCAGCTACCTACACGCCCTACTCCCAGCTACCTACACGCCCTACTCCCAGCTACCTACACGCCCTACTCCCAGCTACCTACACACCCTACTCCCAGCTACCTACACGCCCTACTCCCAGCTACCTACACGCCGCTTATGAGCGGGAAGTGCACCCCAGGGGGCAGTGTTGTTTATGTGCCTGCATAGAGCTGCTATATATGTTGCAATGTAAAACAGCTTCATGCATGATTGTTAAACCACGGATAATGCGTGGGCTTCCACTATATCCTTTAATACAGACAGACTGCTGCTCGGGGGCTAGCAATCTAGCCTCCCCCGTCTGCCTCTTACCAAATGAGAAGACTTAGGTTTGGGTTTGTGATCGCACATATACAGATTGACTAGAACTTCAGCCACAGCGCCGATCCCACTGGAAACCTTTCCTACGGTCATCTACCCGGCAACGAGGAAAAGGATGGGAAGAAAAGACACAGGAAATAATGAAAAGACAGGAAGTAAAGAAATAAATAGGGGGTCAAAATGTCGGGGGGGGGGTCAGACATAGAAGTAAAGAAAAGAAAGGAAGCCGAGCAGCAAAAGATATTGGTACTTTCCCAGTGCCAGGGGCACAATTATTGGGGTGTATAGCCGATAGGCCCTGGTCTGGGGGTCTCACAGTGCTACAGTGCAAACATACCCCCCCATCCCTCTCCTACTGGGGGGCAACCAGACTTCCGGTCATTAATACTAGAGTATTTTGGACAGTGGGAAGGTACCAAACACATGTGGTTATAGGGGTGAGACTTTATCCATCGACAGGAATTCCCATATGAAATCAAGTGAGTGTTAGCAGTGTGGCTAAATAAAAACATAGAAACACTATTTACCCTTTAAATGAGCAATGGGAAACATGCAGCAAGCCTTAGCGACAGTAGCTTTCTACTGGGTTCCTGATTGTCTACGGAACATCCGTGGGGTCTAGATAAATTCTCTGCCCCATTGCTCCAGTCACAGTTTCAATATAACATTTATAGAGGTAATGTACCCCCTACTGTAAATGATAAGGATATTAGCAGTCACTGAGGGGTTCTGTGCCCATATAAAGGCACAAGGCTGCAGGCTGAGTTATACAGGGAACTCTGAGTATCACTCATGTATTATAAGGGATAATGTACCCCCTACTGTAAATGATAAGGATATTAGCAGTCACTGAGGGGTTCTGTGCCCCCCATATAAAGGCACAAGGCTGCAGGCTGAGTTATACAGGGAACTCTGAGTATCACTCATGTATTATAAGGGATAATGTACCCCCTACTGTAAATGATAAGGATATTAGCAGTCACTGAGGGGTTCTGTGCCCCCCATATAAAGGCACAAGGCTGCAGGCTGAGTTATACAGGGAACTCTGAGTATCACTCATGTATTATAAGGGATAATGTACCCCCTACTGTAAATGATAAGGATATTAGCAGTCACTGAGGGGTTCTGTGCCCCCCATATAAAGGCACAAGGCTGCAGGCTGAGTTATACAGGGAACTCTGAGTATCACTCATGTATTATAAGGGATAATGTACCCCCTACTGTAAATGATAAGGATATTAGCAGTCACTGAGGGGTTCTGTGCCCATATAAAGGCACAAGGCTGCAGGCTGAGTTATACAGGGAACTCTGAGTATCACTCATGTATTATAAGGGATAATGTACCCCCTACTGTAAATGATAAGGATATTAGCAGTCACTGAGGGGTTCTGTGCCCCCCATATAAAGGCACAAGGCTGCAGGTTGAGTTATACAGGGAACTCTGAGTATCACTCATGTATTATAAGGGATAATGTACCCCCTACTGTAAATGATAAGGATATTAGCAGTCACTGAGGGGTTCTGTGCCCATATAAAGGCACAAGGCTGCAGGCTGAGTTATACAGGGAACTCTGAGTATCACTCATGTATTATAAGGGATAATGTACCCCCTACTGTAAATGATAAGGATATTAGCAGTCACTGAGGGGTTCTGTGCCCATATAAAGGCACAAGGCTGCAGGCTGAGTATTACGCTTAAAGCTACCATGGCCACGATCTGCACAGAGTTTGTGTCAGTCAGTTTATTTGGCTTCAGATGAAATAGACCCTAATGTATTAATGTTTAAGGGACCATCAACTGTAAGTTTGACTAAGATTGGGACTGAAGTGAATAAGAAAGTACATCTGTATGGAATCTGTTATTTAAATAAAGTATTATAATAATTATATTGCAAGTGAATGACTGCTGCATTTTAATAGCCATGACCACTAGGTGGTGCTCTGTGTTTGCGACAAATACCTTTCTGTTGACTGGAGCATTCAGTATGGCAGCTCCTAATTATGTTTATAAAAACAAATATACAGAGAAGGAATGTTCTGGGCACACAATAAGCTGTACCCCCATACTGTACTGTCTAAGGGAAACACTATGGCACCCCCTACCCATATGTATAAATACAAATATACAGAGAGGGAATGTTCTGGGCACACAATAAGCTGTACCCCCATACTGTACTGTCTAAGGGAAACACTATGGCAACCCCTACCCATATGTATAAATACAAAAATACAGAGAAGGAATGTTCTGGGCACACAATAAGCTGTACCCCCATACTGTACTGTCTAAGGGAAACACTATGGCACCCCCTACCCATATGTATAAATACAAATATACAGAGAGGGAATGTTCTGGGCACACAATAAGCTGTACCCCCATACTGTACTGTCTAAGGGAAACACTATGGCAACCCCTACCCATATGTATAAATACAAATATACAGAGAAGGAATGTTCTGGGCACACAATAAGCTGTACCCCCATACTGTACTGTCTAAGGGAAACACTATGGCACCCCCTACCCATATGTATAAATACAAAAATACAGAGAAGGAATGTTCTGGGCACACAATAAGCTGTACCCCCATACTGTACTGTCTAAGGGAAACACTATGGCACCCCCTACCCATATGTATAAATACAAATATACAGAGAAGGAATGTTCTGGGCACACAATAAGCTGTACCCCCATACTGTACTGTCTAAGGGAAACACTATGGCACCTCCTACCCATATGTATAAATACATTAATCAGGATAATACTGATACTATAATATATATATATATAAGACACTGCAGTAGACATGATACTGAGTTAAGGCCCAGGCTCCCAGCTGTTATATAGCGTGTAACATGGCTTGTGTTTTAGTCGCTGGATGTTGGAATATTCCGTAATTACTGTTACCAGGATCCAAACATTCAGAGAATGTTTTGAGAAGAATGTTGATCCCTTCCAAGACATGCCGCTCATTGTAGCATATTTTGGCAAAGGAAGTAAATGAGAAGCTGAAAGTGAATCAGACGGGAAGTGAAATCAGGAAAAATTGGGATTTCAGCCTATTGTGTTATTGCAGCACATTGTTTTAAAGGGAAATATTCTCCTTATAAACCAGTTTCTCTTATATACAGTACAGTATGGGGGTACAGCTTATAGTGTGCCCAGAACATTCCTTCTCTGTATATTTGTATTTATACATATGGGTAGGGGGTGCCATAGTGTTTCCCTTAGACAGTACAGTATGGGGGTACAGATTATTGTGTGCCCAGAACATTCCTTCTCTGTATATTTGTATTTATACATATGGGTAGGGGGTGCCATAGTGTTTCCCTTAGACAGTACAGTATGGGGGTACAGCTTATTGTGTGCCCAGAACATTCCTTCTCTGTATATATGTATTTATACATATGGGTAGGGGGTGCCATAGTGTTTCCCTTAGACAGTACAGTATGGGGGTACAGCTTATTGTGTGCCCAGAACATTCCTTCTCTGTATATTTGTATTTATACATATGGGTAGGGGGTGCCATAGTGTTTCCCTTAGACAGTACAGTATGGGGTACAGCTTATTGTGTGCCCAGAACATTCCTTCTCTGTGTATTTGTATTTATACATATGGGTAGGGGGTGCCATAGTGTTTCCCTTAGACAGTACAGTATGGGGGTACAGCTTATTGTGTGCCCAGAACATTCCTTCTGTGTATATTTGTATTTATACATATGGGTAGGGGGTGCCATAGTGTTTCCCTTAGACAGTACAGTATGGGGGTACAGCTTATTGTATGCCCAGAACATTCCTTCTCTGTATATTTGTATTTATACATATGGGTAGGAGGTGCCATAGTGTTTCCCTTAGACAGTACAGTATGGGGGTACAGCTTATTGTGTGCCCAGAACATTCCTTCTCTGTATATTTGTATTTATACATATGGGAGGGAGGTGCCATAGTGTTTCCCTTAGACAGTACAGTATGGGGGTACAGCTTATTGTGTGCCCAGAACATTCCCTCTCTGTGTATTTGTATTTATACATATACTAATAAGACTGGAGTAACTATCAGTTGAGACTCCTGTTACCTGCTGAGGATTTCCCATGATCCCTAAGCCTATAGTAAATGCTTCCTATCCCTTATTGGGCAGAGACAGCCGGGGGTTAGAGGTCAGAGACTCACCTTGCCCCACAGGAATTGCTGCCTGATTTACAACAGGACAGGAATGTTCTCCCTTTGAGATAAGGTTTATTGCCTTTTGAGGGGCAACAACTCCCACAAAGATTAAAGAGACAGTGACCCTTAAAGTGGAACAGCCATGTTCATTATGGTATCCCTATAGGGGGGGGTTCCCTAGTATCTATAAAGCAGCTTTGTTTATAACAAATAGGGATTATTGTCCCAGGGAAGCAACTGCCCCAGCGCTGATCCCTGTATCAGATAAGCTCAGTGTGAGTGCACAGGAAGGGCAACGCTGGGATTGGCTGGGTGGGAGCGACCAAACTGCTTATCACAGGCTGGATGGTGTAGGAAGATCATTATTAGCAGCGGCCGCCTCCCAGGGTGCAGAACAGGTTTCCAGAGCGGCCCTGACAGACTGAATCCTGGGAATGTGGGAAGGTCTGTGCTGGGATATAAATGGGTTTAGCTGGGGTTAAAGGGGAAATATCCCTCAGCAGCCTGAGAGCAAAAATGCTGAGCCCAATGGGAATTAATAATGTTTATCTTGTGTGTCTCTTATACAATGGCCCTAAACAACTTTTCAATTGGTCGTCAGTATTTATTTTGTAGTTTTTAAATGAATTGCCTTCTTCTTCTGACTCTTTGTAGCTTTCAAATGGGGGTCACTGACCCCGGCAGCCAAAACCTATTGCTCTGTGAGGCTCCAGTTTTATTGTTATTGTTACTTTTTATTCCTTATTTTTCTATCCAGGCCCCTCTCCTATGTATAGACCAATCTCTCATTTCAACCGCTCCCTGGTTACTAAGGCAATTTGAACCCTAGCAACCAGAAAGCTGCTGAAACTCCAAACTGGAGAGCCGCTGAACAAAAGGTAAATAATTGAAAAAACTACAAATAATAAAAAATGAAGACCAATTGCAAATTGTCCCGGAATATGACTCTCTACATCATAGTAAAGGTTAACAGAAAGGTTTAACCCCGGAGGGGCCACTGGAGCTCTGGTAAGCTGCACTGAGGGGTCCACCACTCAGGGGCTGGTTTTAAGAGAAGGGCAAAAGCTTGGGGCTCCCACATTCTAAGGTGAAGGGGGGGGGGGGGGTTGATGGGAGTTGAAGCTCAATAGGAAAAGAAACCTGGGCAATAAATGGTTAAGTTTCCCTTTAATCCTCATCCTATTTATAAAAGCAAAGTGGTTCAGGGAGTTGTGCCCCTACCCCCAAGCCCCTGCCCGATGCCAACCGGCACCTGTTGGGCGCTCACACTCCCATCTAAGCTCTAACCTTACCCCCAGGCCCCATAAAGGGCAAGTAAACATGTAAGTGCATCACATAACTGTGTAATGCCAAGGGTTAAAATAGCATTGGCTTCTGTTTAACCCTTCCAGTGTTAGGTCTGGCCGCCTTTCTATTGGGTGTTGGGAAAGGATGATGGGAAATGTGGCGCTGGTATAGTCTGTGTGGGTTTGGTGCTTCTCTTATTATTAAGGTAATTACATGTGTTACTGACGATCCTACGGTTTCCTAACAAAATCCAAGTCATGTAAAGCCTATCCTCCGAGCTGTGCAGGCTACTTATAGGGGCCTATGTATTATAGCATCACCGGTGATATTGCCCATAGCAACCAATAAGCAATTTGATTTTAACGGTCACCTACAAGTTAGAAAACAAAGGCAAAGATCTGATTGGTTGCTATGGGCATCATTACTATAATAAATAGGCCCCATTCCAGGCTGCATTCATGGGTCACATCAAGGGTCAGGGTCGGCCCGGCGTTCCCCTGGCCGACCGTTCCTCCCCTGAAACGTCGGGTGGGGGACCCTGCGGGGGGTTAGGGAGACTCAGCGGGGGCCCCTGTGGGGTGTAAGGGAGACTCAGCAGGGGCCCCTGCGGGGTGTAAGGGAGACTCAGCGGGGGCCCCTGCAGGGTGTAAGGGAGGCTCAGCGGGGGCCCCTGTGGGGTGTAAGGGAGACTCAGCGGGGGCCCCTGCAGGGTGTAAGGGAGGCTCAGCGGGGGCCCCTGTGGGGTGTAAGGGAGACTCAGCGGGGGCCCCTGCGGGGTGTAAGGGAGACTCAGCGGGGGCCCCTGTGGGGTGTAAGGGAGACTCAGCGGGGGCCCCTGCAGGGTGTAAGGGAGGCTCAGCGGGGGCCCCTGTGGGGTGTAAGGGAGGCTCAGCGGGGGCTCCTGCAGGGTGTAAGGGAGGCTCAGCGGGGGCCCCTGTGGGGTGTAAGGGAGGCTCAGCGGGGGCCCCTGTGGGGTGTAAGGGAGGCTCAGCGGGGGCCCCTGTGGGGTGTAAGGGAGACTCAGCGGGGGCCCCTGCAGGGTGTAAGGGAGGCTCAGCGGGGGCCCCTGTGGGGTGTAAGGGAGGCTCAGCGGGGGCTCCTGCAGGGTGTAAGGGAGACTCAGCGGGGGCCCCTGCGGGGTGTAAGGGAGACTCAGCGGGGGCCCCTGCAGGGGGTTGTTGGGTGTGGGGGATGCGGCTGGTGGGGACACCTGCAGGGCCCCTGGGGCAGCCCCCCTAACCCCCCACAGGGTCCCCCAATCAATGTCCTCCCCTGAGCGCTTTAACACATCAGGGGAGGAGCAGTCGGGTAGGGGGAGCGCTGGCAAGGGTTGGGTCTGGGCCGCCGTGGCCCACCGGGATTTTCCCCGGTGTCCCGGCGGCCCAGTCCGACCCTGCCTGCACCCCCCAGTCCGACCCTGCCTGCACCCCCCAGTCCGACCCTGCCTGCACCCCCCAGTCCGACCCTGCCTGCACCCCCCAGTCCGACCCTGCCTGCACCCCCCAGTCTGACCCTGCCTGCACCCCCCACTCCGACCCTGCCTGCACCCCCCACTCCGACCCTGCCTGCACCCCCGAGTCTGACCCTGCCAAGGGTTGGCACCAGGGGGTATTCTATGGTTACTTCTCTTATCTGCTACCTGCCCCCACCCTAAGGTTACGTCAACCCAAAAATAATAATAATAGCAATTATATATACAAATACGTCAACGACCATTGTAAATTTGTAATGAATGTATATTGCAAAGTTGCTTAGAATTATGTTTTCTTTTATTATATTTTGGGTTTACTTGTCCTTTAATCCTCATATGCTCATGTGTGTTGCTCTTATAATTTTAATTATAAAAAAATAAGAAAGTGAGTCTGCACAGCACTGCGGATACGCTTTACAGCATTAGTCATTTAATAAAGGAAGACATGATGAATATGGGTTAGTGATGGCGTTTGGGGAAGGGAATCCATGGAAGGAAGAGAAACCCAAGGCACAGATACCTTTCTAGAGGGTGCAGAAGAGGGGGATGAGTCGGATGAAGATGAAGGAGGAGGCGGATCAGGAGTTCGGGAGCTGCTGTAAGGGATTTGGGGGGAGTGATGGGAGAAGCCGAGGGAGGGAAGTTTATTCTGTTCGGAGCAGAAGGAGAGGAAATATTAGATGACGGGGTCACAAGGATTTCCCCAGACACAAAGGAGCAAGCGACATGCGAAATACACTGAGATTATATTCCTCCTCCGACTTCCCAGTATTATATCCATTTATCCATAGACCCTCATTGCCCGCCTGTTACTGACTCGCCAACATGGCAGCTTCAAAGCCTAAATACGATCATTAGCCATTATGTAAATATCTGTAATATCAACAGACATAAATTAAAGGGTAAGTGTGACCAAGGTACATGGGCCGCGTTATGGTACTATGATGTAGCCAATCACTGGGCCCTTTAGTGCACCCCCATATTGGCGTCATCAGAGCAAAGGGCACCCCCCTGTGCTTCAGATTCATTTTTCAGTAACCCACTCAATGTTCTGTAAGTATCAAAGGGGTTGTTTACCTGTGAGTTAACTTTTAGTATGATGTAGATAATAATAATAATATTCTGAGACAACTTGCAATTGGTCTTCATTTTTTTATTTGTATTTCATTTTCAGTTCAGGAGCTCTCCAGTTTGGAGTTTCAGCAGCTCTCTGGTTGCTAGGGTCCAAGTTACCTTAGCCACCAGGGAGTGGTTTGGATGAGAGACTGGTACAGGTATAGGATCCCTTATCTGAAAACCCACGATCCAGAAAGCTCCGAATTACGGAAAGCTCGTCTCCCATAGACTCCATTTTAATCAAATAATTCAGAATTTTAAAAATGATTCCCTTTTCTCTGTAATAATAAAACAGTACCTGTACTTGATCCCAACTAAGATATAATTACCCCTTATTGGGGCAGAACAGCCCTATTGGGTTTATTTCATGGTTAAATGATTCCCTTTTCTCTGTAATAATAAAACAGTACCTGTACTTGATCTCAACTAAGATATAATTACCCCTTATTGGGGCAGAACAGCCCTATTGGGTTTATTTCATGGTTAAATGATTCCCTTTTCTCTGTAATAATAAAACAGTACCTGTACTTGATCCCAACTAAGATATAATTACCCCTTATTGGGGGCAGAACAGCCCTATTGGGTTTATTTAATGGTTAAATGATTCCCTTTTCTCTGTAATAATAAAACAGTACCTGTACTTGATCCCAACTAAGATATAATTACCCCTTATTGGGGCAGAACAGCCCTATTGGGTTTATTGATTTTTTTGTTGACTTAAGGTATTGAGATCCAGATGATGGAAAAACCTCTAATCCGGAATACCCTTGGTCCCGAGCATTCTGGATAACGGGTCCTATACCTGTATATGAATAGGGGGGGGGCTAAATAGAAAAGAAAGTTACAAAAAGTAACAATAACAATAAAACTGGAGCCTCACAGATCAATAGTTTTTTGGCTGCCGGGGTCAGTGACCCCCATAGAATAAGGCAAATAAATGAAGAACTACAACAAATAAATAATGAAGACCAATTGAAAAGTTGCTTAGAACTGGCCATTCTATAACATACTACAACTTAACTCAAAGGTAAACCTCCCGTGGTGCTGAAATGCGTTGGTGGTACAGTGAGGCTAAATAATTCTCCTGCTTCCTGGGTTCCAGCATCTGTTTCTACTGTAAACGCCCAACTTGATTGGTAGTTGCCCCCCCCCCTTTGCTGAAAATAATTGAAGAATTCAGAGACTGATCTCGGTTATCGTGACCCAACCAGCAATTTACAAAGTTCACTTGTCCAGAGATTAACACCGACCTCCTCAGGGGTCAACGCGTTTCGCATCAGTATCAGGAATTCTCCACATTCCTCACTAAAGGGTAAGTAAACCTTTCTTTTGGGATGCATTTCTGGCATAGCAAAGCGATAGGGGTTGGTTGTGGGATATTCACCTTGGGCAAATCCACGGAGCCGAACAAGGAGGCCAGGTGAGCCGCCTTCTCCTTTATGTTCTTTTTGTGAAAGTCTCTGTTTGCTAAATTCTGAGCCCGTTTCTGTAGCGACAGAGAGAAAGGAAGGAAGGAAAAGAGAAGGGGATTGGAGCACAGGAACTGGGAATAAAGATCAAAGCAACGGGAACTGTCATGGGAAGGGATGGGAGGCCGAGACTTTCCCTGGGAAACATGGAAAAACTGCCAAATACATTATAAATGTGACCATTGGGGATGCTAAACTCTCTGCCTTCTGCTGCCTGGAACTACAACTCCCAGCATCCAAAGTGAGATTTCTTTTGTAGTACTGATGCTAATGTGGGAGATCAGATTCATGTATTAGCCTGTACAGAGAGATACCATAAAACTATGGCACATAGGGATTCCCCTGTACTAAGCACAATTCAGCAGGAACAGCCCCCTAAGTTTGCTCATAGCCTGTACAGAGAGATACCATAAAACTATGGCAGCATAGGGATTCCCCTGTACTAAGCACAATTCAGCAGGAACAGCCCCCTAAGTTTGCTCATAGCCTGTACAGAGAGACACCATAAAACTATGGCACATAGGGATTCCCCTGTACTAAGCACAATTCAGCAGGAACAGCCCCCTAAGTTTGCCCATAGCCTGTACAGAGAGATACCATAAAACTATGGCACATAGGGATTCCCCTGTACTAAGCACAATTCAGCAGGAACAGCCCCCTAAGTTTGCTCATAGCCTGTACAGAGAGATACCATAAAACTATGGCACATAGGGATTCCCCTGTACTAAGCACAATTCAGCAGGAACAGCCTCCTAAGTTTGCTCATAGCCTGTACAGAGAGATACCATAAAACTATGGCACATAGGGATTTCCCTGTACTAAGCACAATTCAGCAGGAACAGTATTTTACTGATTACTGTAATAACCAATAAGGATGCTGGGAGCTGTAGTTCATTAACAGCTATATAGATATAAGCCCTAGACCTCTGCCCATCTAACCCCAACTCACCCTGATTATCTTACTGCTGAGCCCCCAGGGAATCAGATATTGGGGCTACTAATATGGGGATATACAGTGTATGTAGGTGAATAAATGACTTGTAGATTGTAAGCTCTTCTGGGCAGGGCTCTCTTCCCCTCCTGTATCGGTTACTGATTGCTTTATATGTTACTCCTTGTAGAGTGTAAGCTCTTTTGGGCAGGGCTCTCTTCCCCTCTTGTATCGGTTACTGATTGCTTTATATGTTACTCCTTGTAGAGTGTAAGCTCTTTTGGGCAGGGCTCCCTTCCCCTCTTGTATCGGTTACTGATTGCTTTATATGTTACTCTGTATGTCCAATGTATGTAACCCACTTATTGTACAGCGCTGCGGGATATGTTGGCGCTTTATAAATAAATGTTAATAATAATAATGGGGCAGAATTAGGAGACAAAGCAATGAATGAGGCCAGAGGGAGTCGGGGGGCCAATCACCTGCTGAGCTTTCTCTTCGAGATCCTGGAGGCGTTCAAGTATGTTAGAGAGCACGAGAGCAGAGGGACAGGCGGAAGAGAGAGACTCGCTCCTTCCCAGGTCGTCGGGGTGGGACTGCGCTCTCTCTACCACCCTCAGCTCGCGGGTCGGTTTGGCCGGCCCAGGCCTGGGCTGTACGGGTGGTCTGACCACCGGCTGCGTCCTACTAACCGCCTGGAACTGGGGGAGAAACTGCACGTGAATAAAAGGGACTGCGCCGGCCTTGGGGGGTCACAAACGCAGCGCCAATATCCGCATAAGTGCGTTATAGGGGGGCAACTGACCCCCCCCGGGGGCTGTAAGTCAGGGGTCAATTGTTGATTGGACGGGTTTGCTGATGCACCATTGGCCAGCGTTCATCCCCACCTTTATATATATAAGCGCTATATAGGACCCCAAAGGTTTCTACTGACACCCCAAACCATGCCAGGGTGGCCCACTTGCCCTCCATTAGAAAGTGGCCCAAGTCGTACCTGCCTTTTAGTCTCGGCCTGTGGCGGGCTGGGGGTTGGCTCCTGAGGTTTAGCAAAGCGAGGGTTAACAGGAGGAGGATCAGTAAGGGGTGCAGTCACTGCCTGATCTGCTTCGGAAAGGGTTAAAGACTCCTTCAGGGACAGTAAGGCAGAGAAACAGAAGATTAGCAAGACCAGCGATGGTTAACTGGCAAGCCTTCCAGTATTACAAGTCCCGCCAAGGATGCTGGGAGTTGTAGTCGGTAGCAGCAGCCAGTTGACCAAGAGAGAACATCAGAGATATTAGTAATCAGTCCTGTGAATACAGAAAAGCATTGGAAAGCGACAGAATAAAGGGCAAGTTCTACCGTCTGTCATGTTGCATTAGGGGTTAAACACGTACAAGTTATATAAGTCCATATACTATACATATAATTTCCTCTAATTGCAATTAGCTTGTATTGGACAAATGTTATTATAATGATGAAAAAGCCAAAACTGGTTTGGTTGCTATGAACGGCATAACAACCAATCAGCAGTTAGGTCTAGGGCACTAAAAAGAATGAAAAACAAGTCAACATCTGGTTGCTATGGGTTGCATAGTAACCAATCAGCAGTTAGTTTTTTTTTTTGTTCTAGTGCAGGCGAAAAAATGAAAGCGAATAAAAGGTTGCTATGGGTTATATTATGCATAGCAACAGGATGGTAGTTAGAATAATGGAAGCTAATGATTGGTTGCTATAGGCAAAATAACTCATTTTTATTGCGCATTAAGAAGAATAAAAGGGGGAATCTGATTCGTTGGTATAAACGGGGGTTACTCCCCATTCAAAATGGATTTTGTTCATGGGAATCGCTGAAAGGGAAAGGGTTAACTGAAACAAGTCCTAAAAACAATAACAGAAGTCCTGTTTAAGCTCCAATTAGATTGCTAGCTCTATGGAACACAGGGAAAGGGTTAACTGAAACAAGTCCGAAAAAAAGTAACAGAAGTGTTTAAGCTCCAACTAGATTGTGAGCTCTATGGAACACAGGTCAAATATACCTATAAAGAAACATAAAAGCAACACAACTGGGCTGGAGAAGATCTCCCATCGCTTACCTGTCGCCGTAGCGACGTATTTGGGGCGTTTTCCTCAAACTTTGCGAGTAGCTGCGTCGCCATGGACTTCACCTTGTTCTGATTGATGACTTCTTTGGTGTCGTTGCACTCGTTCCCCGAATTCACGTTTCTGCTCGGGACATTGGCCGGCTGCAAAACATAAAGGAGGGGTTACGCTTAATGGGCGTGTCTTTTGTCATCCTCAGCTGCTAGGATTCTGTACTGTTTTATTATTACTGAGAAAAGGGAATCATTTAACCATTAAATAAACCCAATAGGGCTGTTCTGCCCCAATAAGGGGTAATTATATCTTAGTTGGGATCAAGTACAGGTACTGTTTTATTATTACAGAGAAAAGGGAATCATTTAACCATTAAATAAACCCAATAGGACTGTTCTGCCCCAATAAGGGGTAATTATATCTTAGTTGGGATCAAGTACAGGTACTGTTTTATTATTACAGAGAAAAGGGAATCATTTAACCATTAAATAAACCCAATAGGGCTGTTCTGCCCCAATAAGGGGTAATTATATCTTAGTTGGGATCAAGTACAGGTACTGTTTTATTATTACAGAGAAAAGGGAATCATTTAACCATGAAATAAACCCAATAGGGCTGTTCTGCCCCAATAAGGGGTAATTATATCTTAGTTGGGATCAAGTACAGGTACTGTTTTATTATTACAGAGAAAAGGGAATCATTTAACCATTAAATAAACCCAATAGGGCTGTTCTGCCCCAATAAGGGGTAATTATATCTTAGTTGGGATCAAGTACAGGTACTGTTTTATTATTACAGAGAAAAGGGAATCATTTAACCATTAAATAAACCCAATAGGGCTGTTCTGCCCCAATAAGGGGTAATTATATCTTAGTTGGGATCAAGTACAGGTACTGTTTTATTATTACTGAGAAAAGGGAATCATTTTTGAAAACGTGAATTATTTGATTAATATGGAGTCTATGGGAGACGGCCTTTCTGTAATTCAGAACTTTCTGGATAATGGGTTTCCAGATAAGGGGCCCAATACCTGTACTAATCTTCAGTGGGATTGGAGGAAGCAGATCAGCGGGGGACCGCCAGGCCTGGGTCCTGTTGCCCCACTGGCCTAGTCCCACCCCGAACTGACGATATATTATATTACTTCGCCCCTGTGCTCTCAAATTAAGATTTGGATTTGTTTCGCTATTCGGCCAAATCTTGCAGGAAAGATTCAGGGTTCAGCCGATCCCCAAAGTCCAGGATTCAGTTTGGGATTCGGCCAAGATTTGGGCTTTTTCAGCAGGATTCAGGGTCAGACTGGGGGGTAAAGGGCCCGCTGGGGCTCCCGCCCCAGGGGCCCTGCAGGTGCCCCTCCAGCCACGTCCCCTAACCCGCCCCTCGCTGGGGCCCCCCTAACCCCCCTGGCAGGGCCCCCCACCAAATGTCCTCCCCCAAGCGCGTAAATTTGACGCATCAGGGGAGGAGCGGTCGGGCAGGGGGAGTGCCAGCAAGGGTCGGACCGGGCCGCCCACTAAAGCTGGGGCCCACTGGGATTTTTCCCGGTGTCCCGGCGTCCCAGTCCGACCCTGGCAGGATTCGGATTCGGCCGAATCCACGTTCCTGGCCGAACCTAATCCAAATTCTTAAAATCATGTGGGGGGTTAGGGGACGCGGCCGGCAGGAGCCCCGGTGGGCCCTTTACCCCCCCAGTCCAACCCTGAATCCTGCTGAAAAAGCCCAAATCTTGGCGGAATCCCGAACTGAATCCTGGACTTTGGGTTTCGCCTGAACCCTGAATCTTTCCTGCAAGATTTGGCCAAATAGCGAAAGTTGAACATTTTTCGCCGTTTTGGTTCTTTTTAACCCTTCAGCATAGGCAAATTATGAATCGGATTTGGTTCAGCATTCGCCTGAATTTTGTGGGCAGTGCTGGGCCAAGCTGGCCAGGCGCCCTGGGCAACCTGGTCGGCTTGGCCCGCCCACTGCCAAAACCCCACCCCCCCTTCCCTGCGCACTGGCGCATAAGCAGACAGGGCAGCGGGGGGGGGTTACAGGGACCACTGCACAGTCGGGGAAAGGGTCTGGAACCGGTCGTAGGTGAAAGAGGTACCTGCCTAGCGCCCCCCCACCAAAAAAGTGGATTTGGTACCTCCCTATTCATGGTGTTTACCAGGGGCAGGCAGCATGAGTCCTATGGTAGAACTGGGAAACTAACATTATAAGCCCAGAAGGGAGGGTCGGACCCACTGTTGAACAGGAATCGTTCCAACGTTCTATTCCCGCTCCATTACGATGTGAACGCGAGGCTTTTACGAGGGGTCTTTGATCCCAGGAATAAAGCAGGGACCTTACGGAATTCTAAATACAATCATTTCTTGGCTTCGAGCAGTGATTTCAGGATATAATTTATGAGGATCCATCCCAGGCCAGTAAATAAGCCCTTTCACAATGAGGTCCGACTCCTGCTCTGTATCAGGGACAGACAGCGTGAGTCATTGGGAGGCACTGGGGAGACTGAGGGGTTAAGGGGAGATCATTTAACACACACACATATATATATATATAAAGGCAAAGGCAAGTGTGTTAGGGAAGGAATGATCCCCACCTATTCCCACAATGCACCTAAACACTACAGGTGCTGAAAGACGGGTTTTACATTCACTGTTGTCTGGGGATTCCGACTCAGTACAGAATAGAGCAATAATGTCTGTAAATAAATAACAGGATTATTTCTCCTTCATTACAGATGAAAACGTGACTGAGATAATGACATCAACATGGCATGATAAATAGCCTGAACCCCCTGTTCTCCCACCCAAGAAAGGATATGCTTCATGCTCATGTATTCTCTTTATATATAGGGAGATCTCTGTCAATATTTTCCCTTTCATAAATAGTATATATAAGGGTACAGCTTATTGTGTGCCCAGAACATTCCTTCTCTGTATATTTGTATTTATACATATGGGTAGGAGGTGCCATAGTGTTTCCCTTAGACAGTACAGTATGGGGGTACAGCTTATTGTGTGCCCAGAACATTCATTCTCTGTATATTTGTATTTATACATATGGGTAGGAGGTGCCATAGTGTTTCCCTTAGACAGTACAGTATGGGGGTACAGCTTATTGTGTGCCCAGAACATTCCTTCTCTGTATATTTGTATTTATACATATGGGTAGGAGGTGCCATAGTGTTTCCCTTAGACAGTACAGTATGGGGGTACAGCTTATTGTGTGCCCAGAACATTCCTTCTCTGTATATCTGTATTTATACATATGGGTAGGGGGTGCCATAGTGTTTCCCTTAGACAGTACAGTATGGGGGTACAGCTTATTGTGTGCCCAGAACATTCCTTCTCTGTATATTTGTATTTATACATATGGGTAGGAGGTGCCATAGTGTTTCCCTTAGACAGTACAGTATGGGGGTACAGCTTATTGTGTGCCCAGAACATTCCTTCTCTGTATATTTGTATTTATACATATGGGTAGGAGGTGCCATAATGTTTCCCTTAGACAGTACAGTATGGGGGTACAGCTTATTGTGTGCCCAGAACATTCATTCTCTGTATATTTGTATTTATACATATGGGTAGGAGGTGCCATAGTGTTTCCCTTAGACAGTACAGTATGGGGGTACAGCTTATTGTATGCCCAGAACATTCCATCACAGAGGAGGATTTGTGATGCCCGGAACGTTCACAGGCAGCAGTGAAATTCCAAAGCTCAGCACAAAATCAAGAGGCAGCTGCCATATGGCTTTGTGCAAGGGGATACGGATAGAGCTATAAGGGCCCCGGTGTTGTCTTCCTAAATATTTTCAGTGGTTTATGATGAATGAAATCCTGTATAATGTTACAGCTCCCAAAGCAATGAGCTGGTGTAACAGAATCCAGCTGCCGCGTCTTGCTGGGCTTTGTTGTTACAGAGGAGACACAGAAGCCAGCGCAGAACATTCTGGCACACGCGGAGTTAAACTGTGGGACTTATGGTACAAAGGCAAGTTCAATTGTGAATTAATTGGTACAGTGTAACATTGTAAGCAGCAGTCCTGCCCTGCTTTATGGCTGAGATTCTAGCTATCTGTATAACAGAGCATTCTGTCACAGTGGCACAGATCCTATCTGATCCCCCCATTGTAAGCAGCAGTCCTGCCCTGCTTTATGGCTGAGATTCTAGCTATCTGTATAACAGAGCATTCTGTCACAGTGGCACAGATCCTATCTGATCCCCCCATTGTAAGCAGCAGTCCTGCCCTGCTTTATGGCTGAGATTCTAGCTATCTGTATAACAGAGCATTCTGTCACAGTGGCACAGATCCTATCTGATCCCCCCCATTGTAAGCAGCAGTCCTGCCCTGCTTTATGGCTGAGATTCTAGCTATCTGTATAACAGAGCATTCTGTCACAGTGGCACAGATCCTATCTGATCCCCCCATTGTAAGCAGCAGTCCTGCCCTGCTTTATGGCTGAGATTCTAGCTATCTGTATAACAGAGCATTCTGTCACAGTGGCACAGATCCTATCTGATCCCCCCCATTGTAAGCAGCAGTCCTGCCCTGCTTTATGGCTGAGATTCTAGCTATCTGTATAACAGAGCATTCTGTCACAGTGGCACAGATCCTATCTGATCCCCCCCATTGTAAGCAGCAGTCCTGCCCTGCTTTATGGCTGAGATTCTAGCTATCTGTATAACAGAGCATTCTGTCACAGTGGCACAGATCCTATCTGATCCCCCCATTGTAAGCAGCAGTCCTGCCCTGCTTTATGGCTGAGATTCTAGCTATCTGTATAACAGAGCATTCTGTCACAGTGGCACAGATCCTATCTGATCCCCCCCATTGTAAGCAGCAGTCCTGCCCTGCTTTATGGCTGAGATTCTAGCTATCTGTATAACAGAGCATTCTGTCACAGTGGCACAGATCCTATCTGATCCCCCCATTGTAAGCAGCAGTCCTGCCCTGCTTTATGGCTGAGATTCTAGCTATCTGTATAACAGAGCATTCTGTCACAGTGGCACAGATCCTATCTGATCCCCCCCCCATTGTAAGCAGCAGTCCTGCCCTGCTTTATGGCTGAGATTCTAGCTATCTGTATAACAGAGCATTCTGTCACAGTGGCACAGACCCTATCTGATCCCCCCCCATTGTAAGCAGCAGTCCTGCCCTGCTTTATGGCTGAGATTCTAGCTATCTGTATAACAGAGCATTCTGTCACAGTGGCACAGATCCTATCTGATCCCCCCCATTGTAAGCAGCAGTCCTGCCCTGCTTTATGGCTGAGATTCTAGCTATCTGTATAACAGAGCATTCTGTCACAGTGGCACAGATCCTATCTGATCCCCCCCCCATTGTAAGCAGCAGTCCTGCCCTGCTTTATGGCTGAGATTCTAGCTATCTGTATAACAGAGCATTCTGTCACAGTGGCACAGATCCTATCTGATCCCCCCCATTGTAAGCAGCAGTCCTGCCCTGCTTTATGGCTGAGATTCTAGCTATCTGTATAACAGAGCATTCTGTCACAGTGGCACAGATCCTATCTGATCCCCCCCATTGTAAGCAGCAGTCCTGCCCTGCTTTATGGCTGAGATTCTAGCTATCTGTATAACAGAGCATTCTGTCACAGTGGCACAGATCCTATCTGATCCCCCCCCCATTGTAAGCAGCAGTCCTGCCCTGCTTTATGGCTGAGATTCTAGCTATCTGTATAACAGAGCATTCTGTCACAGTGGCACAGATCCTATCTGATCCCCCCATTGTAAGCAGCAGTCCTGCCCTGCTTTATGGCTGAGATTCTAGCTATCTGTATAACAGAGCATTCTGTCACAGTGGCACAGACCCTATCTGATCCCCCCCCATTGTAAGCAGCAGTCCTGCCCTGCTTTATGGCTGAGATTCTAGCTATCTGTATAACAGAGCATTCTGTCACAGTGGCACAGATCCTATCTGATCCCCCCATTGTAAGCAGCAGTCCTACCCTGCTTTATGGCTGAGATTCTAGCTATCTGTATAACAGAGCATTCTGTCACAGTGGCACAGATCCTATCTGATCCCCCCATTGTAAGCAGCAGTCCTACCCTGCTTTATGGCTGAGATTCTAGCTATCTGTATAACAGAGCATTCTGTCACAGTGGCACAGATCCTATCTGATCCCCCCATTGTAAGCAGCAGCCCTGCCCTGCTTTATGGCTGAGATTCTAGCTATCTGTATAACAGAGCATTCTGGCACAGTGGCACAGATCCTATCTGATCCCCCCATTGTAAGCTGTAACTCCCAGCAGCACCAATCAATTGCACCAACCTCTTCAAAGCAACGGAAGACTGTCTTTCTCCTCTTGTTCAGATCACTGTCATCTGACGTCTTTTCATCCTGGGCAGCAAAGAGAGGACTTCCATTAGTATAAGGTATAGAGCCAAATAAATCTATATATCAATCTATCTCTTTGTTTGTCTATAGTTATGATTCACTCACCACTATTTTGGCTATTTATCATCTATATATCTATATGTATCTATCATCTATCTATTTGTCTGTCTGTCTGTCTATCTATCTATCCAACCAGAGCAATCTAGAACAGCCTGAGCAATATAGACAAATCACCAGGCTATACTAACCTGTAGCCAAGGCAATTGACCAACCTGTAACCAAACAAAGCATTACCAGCCCCAGGGAATGACCAAACTATTGCCAGGCCCGGACTGGCAATCTGTGGGTTCTGGCAAATGCCATAGGGGCTTCTGTAAGATGCCATAGACAGTCACTATTTATTGGGCTCGGGGGGCTGTTTGGGCCTCTCTGCACTTGAAATGCTAGTGCCTATTTGAATACCATTCCAGGCCTACCTATAGCCAACCAAACATTAGAATGATCAGGGCTATACTAATCAGTAGCCAATCAAAGCATTACAATTCCCAGGGAAAGACCAATCTATAGCCAACCAAAGCCTTACAATTAGAGGGGCTAAACCAACCTGTAGCCAACCAAAGCATGAGAATTAGTAGGGCTAAATTAACCAGTAGCCAACCAAAGCATAAGAATTAGTAGGGCTAGACCAACCAGTAGCCAACCAAAGCATAAGAATTAGTAGGGCTAAACCAACCAGTAGCCAATCAAAGCATAAGAATTAGTAGGGATAAACCAACCAGTAGCCAACCAAAGCATAAGAATTAGTAGGGTTAAACCAACCAGTAGCCAACCAAAGCATAAGAATTAGTAGGGTTAAACCAACCAGTAGCCAACCAAAGCATAAGAATTAGTAGGGCTAAACCAACCAGTAGCCAATCAAAGCATAAGAATTAGTAGGGCTAAACCAACCAGTAGCCAACCAAAGCATGAGAATTAGTAGGGCTAAATTAACCAGTAGCCAACCAAAGCATAAGAATTAGTAGGGCTAGACCAACCAGAAGCCAACCAAAGCATAAGAATTAGTAGGGCTAAACCAACCAGTAGCCAATCAAAGCATAAGAATTAGTAGGGATAAACCAACCAGTAGCCAACCAAAGCATAAGAATTAGTAGGGTTAAACCAACCAGTAGCCAACCAAAGCATAAGAATTAGTAGGGCTAAACCAACCAGTAGCCAATCAAAGCATAAGAATTAGTAGGGTTAAACCAACCAGTAGCCAACCAAAGCATAAGAATTAGTAGGGCTAAACCAACCAGTAGCCAACCAAAGTATAGGAATTAGTAGGGCTAGACCAATCTATAGCCAACCAAAGCCTTACAATTAGAGGGGCTAAACCAACCTGTAGCCAACCAAAGCATGAGAATTAGTAGGGCTAAATTAACCAGTAGCCAACCAAAGCATAAGAATTAGTAGGGCTAGACTAACCAGTAGCCAACCAAAGCATAAGAATTAGTAGGGCTAAACCAACCAGTAGCCAATCAAAGCATAAGAATTAGTAGGGATAAACCAACCAGTAGCCAACCAAAGCATAAGAATTAGTAGGGTTAAACCAACCAGTAGCCAACCAAAGCATAAGAATTAGTAGGGCTAAACCAACCAGTAGCCAATCAAAGCATAAGAATTAGTAGGGCTAAACCAACCAGTAGCCAATCAAAGCATAAGAATTAGTAGGGCTAAACCAACCAGTAGCCAACCAAAGCATAAGAATTAGTAGGGTTAAACCAACCAGTAGCCAACCAAAGCATAAGAATTAGTAGGGCTAAACCAACCAGTAGCCAACCAAAGCATGAGAATTAGTAGGGCTAAACCAACCAGTAGCCAACCAAAGCATAAGAATTAGTAGGGCTAAACCAACCTGTAGCCAACCAAAGCATGAGAATTAGTAGGGCTAAATTAACCAGTAGCCAACCAAAGCATAAGAATTAGTAGGGCTAGACCAACCAGAAGCCAACCAAAGCATAAGAATTAGTAGGGCTAAACCAACCAGTAGCCAATCAAAGCATAAGAATTAGTAGGGATAAACCAACCAGTAGCCAACCAAAGCATAAGAATTAGTAGGGTTAAACCAACCAGTAGCCAACCAAAGCATAAGAATTAGTAGGGTTAAACCAACCAGTAGCCAACCAAAGCATAAGAATTAGTAGGGCTAAACCAACCAGTAGCCAATCAAAGCATAAGAATTAGTAGGGCTAAACCAACCAGTAGCCAACCAAAGCATAACAATTAGTAGGGCTAAACCAACCAGTAGCCAACCAAAGCATT
The DNA here is from genome assembly GCF_000004195.4 of Xenopus tropicalis. Taxonomy (NCBI): domain Eukaryota; kingdom Metazoa; phylum Chordata; class Amphibia; order Anura; family Pipidae; genus Xenopus; species Xenopus tropicalis. The sequence goes on along the minus strand of NC_030680.2, from coordinate 6,341,499 downwards.
AGAATTAGTAGGGCTAAACCAACCAGTAGCCAACCAAAGCATAAGAATTAGTAGGGCTAAACCAACCAGTAGCCAATCAAAGCATAAGAATTAGTAGGGTTAAACCAACCAGTAGCCAACCAAAGCATAAGAATTAGTAGGGCTAAACCAACCAGTAGCCAACCAAAGCATAAGAATTAGTAGGGTTAAACCAACCAGTAGCCAACCAAAGCATAAGAATTAGTAGGGCTAAACCAACCAGTAGCCAACCAAAGCATGAGAATTAGTAGGGCTAAACCCAACCAAAGTAGGCTAACAACCAAAAGCATAAGAATTAGTAGGGCTAAACCAACCAGTAGCCAACCAAAGCATAAGAATTAGTAGGGCTAAACCAACCAGTAGCCAACCAAAGCATAAGAATTAGTAGGGCCAGACCAACCAGTAGCCACCAAGCATAAATAGTGGCCAAGTAGCCAAAGTTAGGATTAGGGCTAGACCAATCTATAGCCAACCAAAGCCTTACAATTAGAGGGGCTAAACCAACCTGTAGCCAACCAAAGCATAAGAATTAGTAGGGCTAGACTAACCAGTAGCCAACCAAAGCATAAGAATTAGTAGGGCTAAACCAACCAGTAGCCAATCAAAGCATAAGAATTAGTAGGGATAAACCAACCAGTAGCCAACCAAAGCATAAGAATTAGTAGGGTTAAACCAACCAGTAGCCAACCAAAGCATAAGAATTAGTAGGGCTAAACCAACCAGTAGCCAATCAAAGCATAAGAATTAGTAGGGCTAAACCAACCAGTAGCCAATCAAAGCATAAGAATTAGTAGGGCTAAACCAACCAGTAGCCAACCAAAGCATAAGAATTAGTAGGGTTAACCAACCAGTAGCCAACCAAGTAGCCAACCAAAGCATAAGAATTAGTAGGGCTAAACCAACCAGTAGCCAACCAAAGCATGAGAATTAGTAGGGCTAAACCAACCAGTAGCCAACCAAAGCATAAGAATTAGTAGGGCTAAACCAACCTGTAGCCAACCAAAGCATGAGAATTAGCAGGGCTAAATTAACCAGTAGCCAACCAAAGCATAAGAATTAGTAGGGCTAGACCAACCAGTAGCCAACCAAAGCATAAGAATTAGTAGGGCTAAACCAACCAGTAGCCAATCAAAGCATAAGAATTAGTAGGGATAAACCAACCAGTAGCCAACCAAAGCATAAGAATTAGTAGGGTTAAACCAACCAGTAGCCAACCAAAGCATAAGAATTAGTAGGGTTAAACCAACCAGTAGCCAACCAAAGCATAAGAATTAGTAGGGCTAAACCAACCAGTAGCCAATCAAAGCATAAGGATTAGTAGGGCTAAACCAACCAGTAGCCAACCAAAGCATAACAATTAGTAGGGCTAAACCAACCAGTAGCCAACCAAAGCATTAGAATTAGTAGGGCTAAACCAACCAGTAGCCAACCAAAGCATAAGAATTAGTAGGGCTAAACCAACCAGTAGCCAATCAAAGCATAAGAATTAGTAGGGTTAAACCAACCAGTAGCCAACCAAAGCATAAGAATTAGTAGGGCTAAACCAACCAGTAGCCAACCAAAGCATAAGAATTAGTAGGGTTAAACCAACCAGTAGCCAACCAAAGCATAAGAATTAGTAGGGCTAAACCAACCAGTAGCCAACCAAAGCATAAGAATTAGTAGGGCTAAACCAACCAGTAGCCAACCAAAGCATAAGAATTAGTAGGGCTAAACCAACCAGTAGCCAACCAAAGCATAAGAATTAGTAGGGCTAGACCAACCAGTAGCCAACCAAAGTATAGGAATTAGTAGGGCTAGACCAACCAGTAGCCAACCAAAGCATTAGAATTAGTAGGGCTAAAGCAACCAGTAGCCAACCAAAGCATTAGAATTAGTAGGGCTAAACTAACCAGTAGCCAACCAAAGCATTAGAATTAGTAGGGCTAAACCAACCAGTAGCCAACCAAAGCATTATAATTATTAGGGCTAAACCAACCTATAGCCAACCAAAGCATTAGAATTAGTAAGGCTAGACCAACCAGTATCCAACCAAAGCTTTACAATACACAGGGCAAGCCCAACTAAAAACCAGTCAGAACCTTCAGCGCTCTTGTCCAACCTATAGCCAACCATTAGAATAATGAGAGGGCTCGCCCAACCTCTAGCGAAAGACAACCCTCTAGTCAACTTGACCATTAGAACCTTAAGAACCTTTCATACAACCAATGGCCAACCGGACGAGGAGAAGCAAGATAAGGAGCATGCAAAGCACATCTCCATCTCCATGGGCCGGCATTAACTCTAAAGGGGCACTAGGAACAACCGGCCAAGATTTCTGCCTGTTTGGTCCCCTCGGGGCAAGAGGAGAAGATGAATTCCTGGAACTAGCGGGGGTGCATGACAGACGCATTGTGCCATTAGCGCATTATCTCTAGTATGAGCTAAGTGTTTGGTGACTGAGTTTACAATAAAATCTCTACAAGCCATTGGGGAAAGCACCCCCCTCTGGTTTTGGTTAAGGATATAGCCTCAGCTGAACGGCCTCAGTGGCATCTACTGTTTACGAACACGTCCCATACATTTACCATCGGCGGCTAAGAAAGCAAATTAGGCATAGCCATTAGATGAGATCACCCTTATCTGCCGCCGTTGACTTCCTTGTATGGAGTTATTGCCCAATTTGTTTTGTTGCCATGGCAATCAATTAGTCGGATCACAATGTCAGGATGTCTATAGGTCTTAAGTGGGAATTAACTCAAGATGTCAGATCAAAGGGCGTCGGAGTTCCTTCTGGCGTATCAATTCTCCTGGAGAAATTATCTTTTTTGTGTCTTAAACAAGGAGAGACGTGTGAAGGTAACGTAAGGAGACATGACATCAGAATGGAGACAAATTGGGTTACTGATGATGAATTTACACAAAGACTGGCTCTCTGCCACCGACTGCAGAAGAATATATTCAGTTACAGCTCATCCGTCCAGCACATTTCATTGTGGGATAAGCAACATGGAATGATTTAGGGCTCTGAGTCTGCATCAACCCTATACTGGCCAACGTCAACCATGATAGACACCATCATGGACATCATGGATCTTCTCCTACACCATCTCAATTAGACCATAAAACAGAGCCTCACCTTTGGAACCCGCTTCCTCGGTAACGTCAGGTTGAGGTAATTGTTCACTATTAAGTTCGATGGCTTGGCTGACCGGGCGTCTCCATTATCTTTGCTCGCTGTATCTGAGAAGACATAAAGTGATACAGACGTTACAGCTTCCACCTTGGTTCTGGTTTACTCATTTGGTTGACTGGGGAGTAAGCACCTAGGAGGTTCTGGATGTCAGCTTCTCCTTTGGACCATAGGAGGTCCAATCGGACATTGTTGCTGTATAACAATTCCCACTTGGGTGAGAGACATTTGTGTATTCTTCATCAATGGCCAGTCAGTAGATACTGAGTCTATTAAGTACTATCTCTGACCTGGCCATTGATGAAGAACGTACAAATGTCTCTCAACCAAGTGACAACTGTTGGAATTGCTATAAAGCAAGAGTGTCAGAATGGGTCTCCTAGAGTCCAAAAGAGATGTTGAGAACCACTCTATGCACCAATAGATATAAAATGGGCTAAATTGTATCTGTATCACACGGCTCTACGTTACAGCTGATGGGATTGGTTATACAGTGGAGGTGACCAGGACAATCTCTGGGGTCCTGCCAATCCAGACTGACCCTCTACAGTTGTAAAATATCGGCCTTTAGCTTTTGGAGGATGCTGGGAATAGTCTGAACCCAAAAAATAGGTTCTATGTTGCTTATTTGCACCCCTTAAGGAACATGCATTCTACACAAAGCAAAGCACACTTGGCTCTACTTTTGTGGGGACCACTCAGACCCATGTAGGTCTCTACCATGTAAACCAGATGCTGCAATCGTTTGCTGCCTTGATAGTCCAGGCTGATCAGTTAAAATAGATTTTATCCTTGTTTATTCTATAGGGCAGTCAGGTTCTGTTGGCCAATGATTGGGCTGATATTAAGTCACTTTGGTTGATCCTACTGGCCCAAAATGTTGGCTTGTACGTTTGGAAACAGTGTTACCTTGGCTTAAGGTGCCCATACACGGGCCGATTCTAGCTGGTGATATGGGTCCCTTAGACCGATTCGGCAGCTTATCGGCCCATGTATGGGAACTACCGACGGGCCTGCCCGACCCATATCTGGCCTGAAATCGGGCAGATCTCGATCGAGCAGGTTAGAAAATCTAGTCAGATCGGGGACTGTATTGGCTCGTTGATGCGGTCCCCGAACCGACTTTGCCTATACCCGTCGTTCTAATTCGATCAATTGGCCCCAGGGCCAAACGACTGAATTAGCCTGGATTCTCCCGATATCGCCCTCCCGTAGGTGGGGGATATCGGGAGAAGATCTGCTCGCTTGGGGAATTTTATGGCCCAATGGTTCCATGGGTGTCTTAAGGTCCCCATACACGGGCCGATTCTAGCTGCCGATATGGGCACTACCGACGGGAGAAGATCCACTCACTTGGCGACATTGCCAAGCGAGCAGATCTGAAGGTGTATGGGTCCTTTAGTGATCATTATGTTTAAACCACAATGTCATAGTAAAGGTCCCCATACACCTTAAGATCTGCTCGCTTAGCAATGTCGCCAAGCGAGCGGATCTTCTCCCGATATCCCCACCTAAGGGTGGGCGATATCGGGGGAATTTAGGCTAATTCGATCGTTTGGCCCCAGGGCATAGGCAAAGTTGGTCTGGGGACTGCATCAGCTCTAGTCGATCCAACTAGATTTTCTAACCTGCCCGTTCGAGATCTGCCCAATTTCAGGCCAGATATGGGTCGGGCAGGCCCGCCGGTAGTGCCCATACACGGGCCGATAAGCTGCCGAATCAGTCTAAGGGACCCATATCGGCAGCTACAATCAGCCTGTGTATGGGGGCCTTAAGACACCCATGGAACCGTTGGGCCATAAAATCCCCATGAAAGGCCACCTGTGTCCCGTGGGCTTGTAGACTCATATCCGGGGCAAAACAACGCCGGGATTATCTTGCAGCATTGATGTCTAAGCAACCTCCGCATTTATAAACCCGATTATTCAGACTAAAAAAGCCCTTTGATGTCATTTCAAAGAAGAGCCCTAATCAGTTACATACCGACCGGCCGTAGAGGTGCGCCCCTAAATAACTCATAGAATTTGGAGAGGTAGAGCACCATGCTGAGCTTATCGGGCTCCTCCGTGGCCGCCATCTCTTTGCCTGTGGTCATGGGAGAGATTCCAAACTCTCTCTCTGCAATATCGAATGCCAGCTGGTTGTTCCCCACCACGTCGTCCTCCTTCAAGGAGCCGAAGTCGCTGGAGAAGAAAGGGAAAAGTCAGACGGGGAAGGGGCCAGTGCCCCCCCAGAATAAACAAGCGACCACATGAAAGGCTGGAAGGGCTGTTACATCCCCAGCAGGCTATTAGTGTAGCTGTTAGTAGTAATAATGGGCAATTATAGGAGTGTTTGCCCCTCGGGGATAAACTGGCACAGGCACGTGCAATGGGATCATTCACTGTAGTACTGGGAGATACTGGGGGGCCACATGGGGATCTACTCAGGGGCTAAAAGTTGAAATGTCACAGGGTCGACCCCTCCGGCACTCAAGCTGCCCAAGCATTCCCCATAAAGTACTGTAACCCCTCCGGCAGGGAATCTGGTGCTGCTTTAACATGTCATACAGAGAGATACCATAAAACTATGGCAGCATAGGGATTCCCCTGTACTAAGCACAATTCAGCAGGAACAGCCCCCTAAGTTTGCTCATAGCCTGTACAGAGAGATAACATAAAACTATGGCAGCATAGGGATTCCCCTGTACTAAGCACAATTCAGCAGGAACAGCCCCCTAAGTTTGCTCATCGCCTGTACAGAGAGATACCATAAAACTATGGCACATAGGGATTCCCCTGTACTAAGCACAATTCAGCAGGAACAGCCCCCTAAGTTTGCTCATCGCCTGTACAGAGAGATACCATAAAACTATGGCACATAGGGATTCCCCTGTACTAAGCACAATTCAGCAGGAACAGCCCCCTAAGTTTGCTCATCGCCTGTACAGAGAGATACCATAAAACTATGGCACATAGGGATTCCCCTGTACTAAGCACAATTCAGCAGGAACAGCCCCCTAAGTTTGCCCATAGCCTGTACAGAGAGATACCATAAAACTATGGCACATAGGGATTCCCCTGTACTAAGCACAATTCAGCAGGAACAGCCCCCTAAGTTTGCCCATAGCCTGTACAGAGAGATACCATAAAACTATGGCACATAGGGATTCCCCTGTACTAAGCACAATTCAGCAGGTACAGCCTCCTAAGTTTGCCCCATAGCCTGTACAGAGAGATACCATAAAACTGTGGAACATAGGGATTCCCCTGTACTAAGCACAATTCAGCAGGAACAGCCCCCTAAGTTTGCCCATAGCCTGTACAGAGAGATACCATAAAACTATGGCACATAGGGATTCCCCTGTACTAAGCACAATTCAGCAGGAACAGCCCCCTAAGTTTGCCCATAACCTGTACAGAGAGATACCATAAAACTATGGCACATAGGGATTCCCCTGTACTAAGCACAATTCAGCAGGAACAGCCCCCTAAGTTTGCCCATAACCTGTACAGAGAGATACCATAAAACTATGGCACATAGGGATTCCCCTGTACTAAGCACAATTCAGCAGGAACAGCCCCCTAAGTTTGCCCATAACCTGTACAGAGAGATACCATAACACTATGGCACATAGGGATTCCCCTGTACTAAGCACAATTCAGCAGGAACAGCCCCCTAAGTTTGCCCATAGCCTGTACAGAGAGATACCATAAAACTATGGCACATAGGGATTCCCCTGTACTAAGCACAATTCAGCAGGAACAGCCCCCTAAGTTTGCTCATAGCCTGTACAGAGGGATTTGAGAATGAGAATTCTTACACAAGTTCTGGGCGGAAGCGGTGGATGAGGGCGCACAAGGCCAGGCCGCTTTTCCACGAGCTGGTAAGATTTGTGACAGTGACATTCCCATAACCCTCCGTTTGCTTTTGACACCATATCAGAAGTTTGTTGGGTCTCACATCCGACTCTGCAGAAGAAAGAAGAACACGTTGAATAGTGAAAAATCAATGAAACTCCCCCCTTTTTCACACGGACATAGTGTGGGTGAGTGTTGCAGTTACGCTAAACATACCGTGCCTGGAGACTCCCACCGACCGCCTGATGGAACTCGCCCGCTCCAGGGAACACGTCTGTAATTCATTGGTGATGAACAAATGTTTAACCTGCAGGAGAACGAGATAATGATGTCATAGTCTGGCGCAATTGTACAGTTCAACATCAGTGTTATCCACTCCGACTGTATCTCCCAGCAACATTCCCAAGCGCTGATGTCAAATGATGTGATAACCTAAGTGCATGGGATGGGATCCAGACGTTTGGGTGGCAGGTCTGTAAACCTTTGTTTATTGTGTGCCCAGAACTTTCCTTTTCTGTATATTTGTATTTATACATATGGGTAGGGGGTGCCATAGTGTTTCCCTTAGACAGTACAGTATGGGGGTACAGCTTATTATGTGCCCAGAACATTCCTTCTCTGTATATTTGTATTTATACATATGGGTAGGAGGTGCCATAGTGTTTCCCTTAGACAGTACAGTATGGGGGTACAGCTTATTGTGTGCCCAGAACATTCCTTCTCTGTATATTTGTATTTATACATATGGGTAGGGGGTGCCATAGTGTTTCCCTTAGACAGTACAGTATGGGGGTACAGTTTATTGTGTGCCCAGAACATTCCTTCTCTGTATATTTGTATTTATACATATGGGTAGGGGGTGCCATAGTGTTTCCCTTAGACAGTACAGTATGGGGGTACAGCTTATTGTGTGCCCAGAACATTCCTTCTCTGTATATTTGTATTTATACATATGGGTAGGGGGTGCCATAGTGTTTCCCTTAGACAGTACAGTATGGGGGTACAGCTTATTGTGTGCCCAGAACATTCCTTCTCTGTATATTTGTATTTATACATATGGGTAGGGGGTGCCATAGTGTTTCCCTTAGACAGTACAGTATGGGGGTACAGCTTATTGTGTGCCCAGAACATTCCTTCTCTGTATATTTGTATTTATACATATGGGTAGGGGTGCCATAGTGTTTCCCTTAGACAGTACAGTATGGGGGTACAGCTTATTGTGTGCCCAGAACATTCCCTCTCTGTATATTTGTATTTATACATATGGGTAGGGGGTGCCATAGTGTTTCCCTTAGACAGTACAGTATGGGGGTACAGCTTATTGTGTGCCCAGAGCATTCCTTCTCTGTATATTTGTATTTATACATATGGGTAGGAGGTGCCATAGTGTTTCCCTTAGACAGTACAGTATGGGGGTACAGCTTATTGTGTGCCCAGAGCATTCCTTCTCTGTATATTTGTATTTATACATATAGGTAGGGGTGCCATAGTGTTTCCCTTAGACAGTACAGTATGGGGGTTCAGCTTATTGTGTGCCCAGAACATTCCTTCTCTGTATATTTGTATTTATACATATGGGTAGGGGGTGCCATAGTGTTTCCCTTAGACAGTACAGTATGGGGGTACAGCTTATTGTTTGCCCAGAACTTTCCTTTTCTGTATATTTGTATTTATACATATGGGTAGGGGGTGCCATAGTGTTTCCCTTAGACAGTACAGTATGGGGGTACAGCTTATTGTTTGCCCAGAACATTCCTTCTCTGTATATTTGTATTTATACATATGGGTAGGGGGTGCCATAGTGTTTCCCTTAGACAGTACAGTATGGGGGTACAGCTTATTGTGTGCCCAGAACTTTCCTTCTCTGTATATTTGTATTATACATATGGGTAGGGGGTGCCATAGTGTTTCCCTTAGACAGTACAGTATGGGGGTACAGCTTATTGTGTGCCCAGAGCATTCCTTCTCTGTATATTTGTATTTATACATATGGGTAGGAGGTGCCATAGTGTTTCCCTTAGACAGTACAGTATGGGGGTACAGCTTATTGTGTGCCCAGAGCATTCCTTCTCTGTATATTTGTATTTATACATATGGGTAGGAGGTGCCATAGTGTTTCCCTTAGACAGTACAGTATGGGGGTACAGCTTATTGTGTGCCCAGAGCATTCCTTCTCTGTATATTTGTATTTATACATATGGGTAGGAGGTGCCATAGTGTTTCCCTTAGACAGTACAGTATGGGGGTACAGCTTATTGTGTGCCCAGAACATTCCTTCTCTGTATATTTGTATTTATACATATGGGTAGGAGGTGCCATAGTGTTTCCCTTAGACAGTACAGTATGGGAGTACAGCTTATGGTGTGCCCAGAACATTCCTTCTCTGTATATTTGTATTTATACATATGGGTAGGAGGTGCCATAGTGTTTCCCTTAGACACTACAGTATGGGGGTACAGCTTATTGTGTGCCCAGAACATTCCTTCTCTGTATATTTGTATGTATACATATGGGTAGGAGGTGCCATAGTGTTTTCCCTTAGACAGTACAGTATGGGGGTACAGCTTATTGTGTGCCCAGAACATTCCATCTCTGTATATTTGTATTTATGCATATGGGTAGGGGGTGCCATAGTGTTTCCCTTAGACAGTACAGTATGGGGGTACAGCATATTGTGTGCCCAGAACATTCCTTCTCTGTATATTTGTATTTATACATATGGGTAGGGGGTGCCATAGTGTTTCCCTTAGACAGTACAGTATGGGGGTACAGCATATTGTGTGCCCAGAACATTCCTTCTCTGTATATTTGTATTTATACATATGGGTAGGGGGTGCCATAGTGTTTTCCCTTAGACAGTACAGTATGGGGGTACAGCATATTGTGTGCCCAGAACATTCCTTTTCTGTATATTTGTATTTATACATATGGGTAGGGGGTGCCATAGTGTTTCCCTTAGACAGTACAGTATGGGGGTACAGCTTATTGTGTGCCCAGAACATTCCTTCTCTGTATATTTGTATTTATACATATGGGTAGGGGGTGCCATAGTGTTTCCCTTAGACAGTACAGTATGGGGGTACAGCTTATTGTGTGCCCAGAACATTCCTTCTCTGTATATTTGTATTTATACATATGGGTAGGGGGTGCCATAGTGTTTCCCTTAGACAGTACAGTATGGGGGTACAGCTTATTGTGTGCCCAGAACATTCCTTCTCTGTATATTTGTATTTATACATATGGGTAGGGGGTGCCATAGTGTTTCCCTTAGACAGTACAGTATGGGGGTACAGCTTATTGTGTGCCCAGAACATTCCTTCTCTGTATATTTGTATTTATACATATGGGTAGGGGGTGCCATAGTGTTTCCCTTAGACAGTACAGTATGGGGGTACAGCTTATTGTGTGCCCAGAACATTCCTTCTCTGTATATTTGTATTTATACATATGGGTAGGGGGTGCCATAGTGTTTCCCTTAGACAGTACAGTATGGGGGTACAGCTTATTGTGTGCCCAGAACATTCCTTCTCTGTATATTTGTATTTATACATATGGGTAGGGGGTGCCATAGTGTTTCCCTTAGACAGTACAGTATGGGGGTACAGCTTATTGTGTGCCCAGAACATTCCCTCTCTGTATATTTGTATTTATACATATGGGTAGGGGGTGCCATAGTGTTTCCCTTAGACAGTACAGTATGGGGGTGCAGCTTATTGAGTAATAAGGGATTAATAAGCGCAGTAGCTGCCGATATAAGAGGGTTTTGCCGCTGGCACCTTACCCGACACTGGGGGCAGGGAGTCGGCAGTCGGAGAGAGAGGCTTTAAATACACCCCTGGGGCAGATGGAAAATTCATTACAGACACTTGTGTTTTTGTCTCTTACAAGTGGTTAGTGAAGAAAATCCGCAGAGCTTACACTCGTCCCTAACTGGGCTGCCGGTTATATTACAGGCAGAGGAGTCAGCGCTTTATCAGTATTAACCCTATGCTATCCAGAGCCAACGCCATGCTGCCCAGTATTGGTGTTACTATGTGCAGTCACTATAGCGACGTCCCCTGTACATTTGATCTGTACGACGCTACGGAACACGTTGGCGCTTCGTCAATACCGACCTGGTGCGTCCGGACGCAGTTGGAGTTGAGGTTGGGGTAGCGGGTCCCGGGGTCGATGGTGTATTGGTCGAAATTCTTACTGATGTTTTCTGGGGTCGTTTGGGGGAGCAGGCGATACAGACCCTCACTGGGGGGGAGAAGAACATTGTTATATTCTCAGTCATATCCTTCCTCTGCCAGCACCCCCCTACCTACCCCCCCTACCTACCCCCCCAACCTACCCCCACCCCCACCCCGCCCCGGGGCCTATTCTCTCTCTCTCTCACCGCAAATTTTTTTGGATTTAGGAAACTGCCAAGTCAACCTGTGGTTGAGGAAACAGAGAGACAGACGGGGCGGCTGGAGCCGAGAGATTTATGGGGAAAGGTTAAACTGACACACGGAACATGCTATGAAGTCATCCCCCCCCCCCCACGGGAGGTTCCATTATTTCCCGGAGCCGCGGGCAGTGATGTCATTGCTCATCAGAAATTACACAATTTACATTAATAAAGAGATTCTGCTGGAATTTTATTGATGTCAGAAACCCCAGACGAGGGAGTCGGTAACGGATCCGTGTCATCTCCTTACCGTTCCGCCAAGAGCTCTAACGGAAGGGCCCCCTGAGCCCAACTTCGTACCATCCAGGCGGTGTCAAAAGCAGCGAGGAACCCTCTAGCGCAGCCCGTCCCCATTGGCCAAAACGGCTGCAATTAACAGAATAGCACTCAATAGTAAGAAATCCAAGTCCGGCTTGGGACTCCTCCAGTTACATGGGAGTAGGAGAAACAATAGGTTAGCTGAAAGCAGTTCTAATGTGTAGCACTGGCTGAAAGCTCAGACTCAGGCACACTTTACTGCTGTGCTGCAAGTTGGAGTGATATCCCCCCCTCACCCCCAGCAGCCAATCAGCAGAACAATGGGAAGGGAGCAAGATAGCAGCTCCCAGTAGGTATCAGAATAGCACTCAATAGTAAGAAATCCAAGTCCGGCTTGGGACTCCTCCAGTTACATGGGAGTAGGAGAAACAATAGGTTAGCTGAAAGCAGTTCTAATGTGTAGCGCTGGCTCCTTCTGAAAGCTCAGACTCAGGCACACTTTACTGCTGCGCTGCAAGTTGGAGTGATAACCAAATATACATACCTCCAGCAAACTATCGCCAACCAGCGCCACCAAGAGTTGATGCCCGTGCCGCTCGCGGACAAGGGCTGCGTTCTCCGAGGCGTACATGGAGGTGAAATCAAACATGGCTACATCCGGCTGCCCGTAATGGTTAATGGCAAAGTCTAACGATGGAAGCTGGTAGTTTGTGGCAAAGTCCGCCGCCTCCCGGGCATAGGATTGTAGGTTGTCCTGGTCAACGTTCTCTGCGCAGAGAAGCATTTCTGCATCCGCGTAGTCCTACGTGCGCACAGGGAAAGTGAATTGAGGTTAAGAGCTGACACTCTAGCATGGGATTTGCACCCTTTCTGCACATTAAGCGGAAGAGCTGACGCTCTAGCATGGGATTGGCAGCCTTTCTGCACATTAAGCGGAAGAGCTGACACTCTAGCATGGGATTTGCAGCCTTTCTGCACATTAAGCGAAGAGCTGACACTCTAGCATGGGATTTGCAGCCTTTCTGCACATTAAGCGAAGAGCTGACACTCTAGCATGGGATTTGCAGCCTTTCTGCACATTAAGCGAAGAGCTGACACTCTAGCATGGGATTTGCAGACTTTCTGCACATTAAGCGAAGAGCTGACGCTCTAGCATGGGATTTGCAGCCTTTCTGCACATTAAGCGAAGAGCTGACACTCTAGCATGGGATTTGCAGACTTTCTGCACATTAAGCGAAGAGCTGACGCTCTAGCATGGGATTAGACCCCATTTAAAACAGAAGCTGCCGCTTTACCTACATTTATAATGACTCCTTTGTCCAAGAGACTTTGTTTCTTCGCAGTCATGACAAAGTAGTGGGTGCTGTCCTTGTAATACACAATATTTTCCAGATCAATTCCTGGAAAGAGAAGAAAGGCACCTGATTATCAGCTGGAATTATTTATCCACTAAGAAGCTGCCAGTGGAAGACGTGGGGACACGGTAGGGCTGATTTATGGTCTGGCCGGTGATTACAGGGAGCTTATGGGTTAATAGCCGTATGCACAAATAATACAGTCACTTGCTTCAGCTCCTCGGCATTCTGCAGTGTAATTATTATTATTAACATTTATTTATAAAGCACCAACATACCCCGCAGCGCTGTACAATAAGTGGGTTTCATACATTGGGCATACAGAGTAACATATAAAGCAATCAGTAACCGATACAGGAGGGGAAGAGAGCCCTGCCCAAAAGAGCTTACACTCTACAAGGAGTAACATATAAAGCAATCAGTAACCGATACAGGAGGGGAAGGGAGCCCTGCCCAAAAGAGCTTACACTCTACAAGGAGTAACATATAAAGCAATCAGTAACCGATACAGGAGGGGAAGAGAGCCCTGCCCAAAAGAGCTTACACTCTACAAGGAGTAACATATAAAGCAATCAGTAACCGATACAAGAGGGGAAGAGAGCCCTGCCCAAAAGAGCTTACACTCTTCAAGGAGTAACATATAAAGCAACCAATAACCGATACAGGAGGGGAAGGGAGCCCTGCCCAAAAGAGCTTACACTCTACAAGGAGTAACATATAAAGCAACCAATAACCGATACAGGAGGGGAAGGGAGCCCTGCCCCAAAGGAGCTTACACTCTACAAGGAGTAACATATAAAGCAATCAATAACCGATACAGGAGGGGAAGGGAGCCCTGCCCCAAAGGAGCTTACAATCAATTATGTACAAAGATGTGTTTGTGGGGCACTTACTAAGAGCCATTGGTTATTATCCCATTATTATTAAATTGTTACTGTGGGAGAGGGTGTGTTGTAATGTAAGGTGTGTTAAGGCAAGGGGGTGATATATAAGTGTGTATAGTAAGGCAAGATGGTGCCAGTGAATGGGACTGTAGCTGCAGGATATTGTGTATATTGTGTATAGTAAGGGAAGGGCAATGTCAGGGTAGTGGCTGTAGTCAGGGCCATCAATGGGGTACTGGGGGGCTACAGTGAGTAGAAGTGGCCCCAAAGGACACACAAGTATAATCTGTGGGTTACAAAGGGACAAGGCTGAAGTGGGAAGTGTGGGGGGGTTTAGGTAGATTGTGGGTGGGGTGTTGGGATAATGGGGCATGACTGGGTGGGTCTATATGTGGGGCTACTTATTGGCAGGGCCCTCAACCCAGAGGCTCTATATAACCAATGCACAAAAAAATGTAGCCCCCTGGGAGGGGACGGGGGGGGGGGGGGGGGGCTGCAACCTTAGTAGTATTGTGCCCCGTAAGGGTGAAGACACACTGAGCTACTAGTAGCAGCTACTTGTCACGGCTACTAAACTCCAGAAAATCCCCTGCCATAGCCAATACTGAGAATTGCCTCTGTTAAACACACGTAGAGACAATTATCAGTAAATGATCAGCATTGTCTGTTTTAGAAGCCGCAACAAGTAGCTGCAACTAGTAGCCCCGTGTGTCTTCACCCTTATTCTGCTGGCGCCCAGGCTGTAGTAGGGATAACAAGTACCACCGAGTAAGATATGGGGGAAAGGCTGTCAGTAACACTTTATATCAGGAGGGGTGCTGGGAGATACGGGGGTCTCCACTTTCAATTTTAGCCCAGAAGCTGCCACTCCGACTACTCTGAGATCTCGGGGAATGTGTTTAACCCTGGCATCGGCCCCACAGGGCACAGGGCACAGAGCTGCAACGGGGACTATGAACAATCTCACCAGTGTGAAGCGGGCGTGGGCGGCCGGCTAATGCCCACACAGGGCTCGGCCCTACAGCCTCTTTATTCCTATTCCTAACATGGCAGCATCAGGCTCTGGTGTCTCCATCTAAACCGAGTGCTACTCTTAAAGGGACAGCGCACTGAGCAACAATATGGATTCAAAGGAAAATATACGGTTATGGGGTTTTTTTTATGAGAAATACAAGCGGGGGGGGGGCAGTTTCATTACTGACAATGTAACATTTCATTGGATCAAAGATGAAGCAGTATGTTCTCCTTGTAGATTGTAAGCTCTTTTGGGCAGGGCTCCCTTCCCCTCTTGTATCGGTTACTGATTGCTTTATATGTTACTCCTTGTAGAGTGTAAGCTCTTTTGGGCAGGGCTCCCTTCCCCTCCTGTATCGGTTACTGATTGCTTTATATGTTACTCCTTGTAGAGTGTAAGCTCTTTTGGGCAGGGCTCCCTTCCCCTCTTGTATCGGTTACTGATTGCTTTATATGTTACTCCTTGTAGAGTGTAAGCTCTTTGGGGCAGGGCTCTCTTCCCCTCCTGTATCGGTTACTGATTGCTTTATATGTTACTCCTTGTAGATTGTAAGCTCTTTTGGGCAGGGCTCCCTTCCCCTCCTGTATCGGTTACTGATTGCTTTATATGTTTCTCCTTGTAGATTGTAAGCTCTTTTGGGCAGGGCTCCCTTCCCCTCCTGTATCGGTTACTGATTGCTTTATATGTTACTCCTTGTAGAGTGTAAGCTCTTTTGGGCAGGGCTCCCTTCCCCTCCTGTATCAGTTACTGATTGCTTTATATGTTACTCCTTGTAGAGTGTAAGCTCTTTTGGGCAGGGCTCCCTTCCCCTCCTGTATCGGTTACTGATTGCTTTATATGTTACTCCTTGTAGAGTGTAAGCTCTTTTGGGCAGGGCTCTCTTCCCCTCCTGTATCGGTTACTGATTGCTTTATATGTTACTCTGTATGCCCAATGTATGAAACCCACTTATTGTACAGCGCTGCGGGATATGTTGGCGCTTTATAAATAAATGGTAATAATAATAATTTCCACTTATATTTATAAATACAAATCTGCAGACATGACTGCCATCCTGGGGGTACAGGGGGCGCTGCAGTCGGGGTCCCAAGATGGATAGACACCAAAGGGGCAGTTGGTTTTGCAGATTTTGCTGTTGGAGCAACCTGATGAGGTCTTGAGGGGGCAGGGCTTGAAATGGAGTGGGCGGAGCTTTTACTCAATGGGAGGTGTTAAGGGCGAATCAGGGTTGACCATTTTTTTTATTGGGCCCTATTCTACTGTATGTGTTGGCAGAGCTTCCCATGGGCCCAGGTGACTAGTGGGCTAATAGTTGCCCCCCCCCCCAGAGTAGAGGCTAACTATGGGTATATAGTAAAGTAAGCACAATTAAAGCCAATAGGACTGCAGGCCTATTACACATGTAGGGATAGGGAGCGCGGGTAAATAGTTCCATATTTGCTGTACAAGTGCAGGAAGGGGACACACCTGTCTCCTCTTTCAGGTCCTGGAAGAATTTCTGGTTGAAGATGAAGGCCACGCCGCTGATCTCCTCCACCTTCGCTTCCGCCGTCGTGTTCCTGTTGATGAAATTGGCCGTGATGGCGATGGCCAGCTTCCCCCGGAATTCTTTTCTACGGAATCCTGAGAAGGGAACAGCGGCTTACTCAGTGCCCACAATCATTATGTTATTAAAAAGCTCTATATTAAAGGGGAAGTAAACCACATATACAATTTTTCTAATGAAAAAACGCATTCTAAACACTTTCCAAAATACATTCATTCCTCCAGATTGGGGAGGTTTAAAATTATAGCAGATGAGGAATGCATTGGCATGTTAAGGTGGTCCCCCTCCTTCTCCTCAGTGTTAAGGTGGTCCTCCCTGGTCCTAAGGCCAGGGTTGGACTGGGTCGGGGAGGCACTGGGAAAAACCCAGTGGGCCCTGGGCCCAAACCTGATCCCCACTGGAGCTTCCCGGGCTGCAGATCTCCCTCCCCTGAAAGTAAGTTCAGGGGAGGGGGCCGGGCAGGTGTTGGGGGCCCCTGTGGTAGGGGGTGTGGGGGCTCCTTGGGGGGTGCCTAAGGCCCTGTATGTGCACGGCCAATTTGCACCCAGATATTCTTGTTTGCCAACCTCACCAATGAGCGGATCTCGTAGTACATGGACATCTTAAGGGTGAAGACACACGGAGCTACTAGTAGCAGCTACTTGTTGTGGCTACTAAAACAGATTATGATCATTTACTGATAATTGTGTCTATGTGTGTTTTAGCAGACGCAATTCTCAGTATTGTCTATGGCAGGGGATTTTCTGGTGTTCAGTAGCCATGACAAGTAGTTGCTACTAGTAGCTCTGTGTGTCTTCCCCCTAAGGGTGAAGACACACAGAGCTACTAGTAGCAGCTACTTGTCACAACTACAGAATAGACAATGCTGATCATTTACTGATGCAATTCTCAGTATTGTCTATGGCAGGGGATTTTATGGAATTTAGTAGCCACGACATGTAGCTGCTACTAAGTAGATCCGTGTGTCTTCACCCTAAGCCCTGCTGCTCTCTGACCCCCTCTGATGAATGACTTAAGGTCCCCATACACGGGCTGATTGTAGCTGCTGATATGGGTCCCTTGGACAGATTCGGCAGCTTATCAGCCCGTGTAGGGACACAAACGATGGGCCTGCCTGACCGATATCTGGCCTGAAATCGGGCAGATCTTGATCGGGCAGGTTAGAAGATTTAGTCGGATTGGGGACCCCATCGGCTCATTGATGCGGCCCCCAAACCGACTGCGCCCATTGCCGTCGTTATAATTCGATTGTTTGGCCCCAGGGCCAAACGATCGAATTAGCCTAAATTTGCCCGATATCACCCACCCGTAGGTGGGGATATTGGGAGAACATACACGTTAATCAGATTAGTATCTTTACTTATTACCCGCAGAACAGGTAAGAGCACAGCAGGGCAGGTAGGGACAGATACAGCCGCAGCTGCAGGTCTGATCCACAAAACCCAACAGAACCCAACGGAACCCAACGGAACCCAACAGAACCCAACGGAACCCAACAGAACGCCAAATTGCACGGGTGTAACCTAAAACCCATGACAATTACCGGGTCTGTTTCATTTCAAGAAGAATAAGAACGGCAATTTTAGTCTGGGGAAGGGAAGAGAATCCTTTTAATCATCAGTAATATGGGCTGATTATAGGCAATTTGGGAGAAAGCCGAATGGAAAAACCTAATCCGGGATTCAGAATGGGGATTCGGAAGATTGTCTGAGACTCAAATGTTTAAGTTCTGGTCTAACCTTATCCAGGCTGTGAGTCTCCCTCTTGCCCTGTATCTGGGCAAAGTAGCAGGGCGAGGTTGAGTTGTTGACTACAACTCCCAGAATCCCCTGACAGCCTGGGGGATCCCAGTAGTAGCTACACAGCACGGTTACACAAACTGCATTCAGCCTAAATATCTATGAAGGAATGAGAGTCAATGGGACAGAGGAGGGGTTCTGGCAGGTAAATGACGTAATTTCAGGAGTAAGAAATGCCAAGGTGTGCGGCGGGTCAGGGCCGGGGTATTTGCACTCAGAGCAAAAATAGCTCCGTATATTCACTGAATTGTAAGGCAAACATCTGCCCCATCAATCACTCGCTGTGTAACCTGCAGGGAATCTCTGTATGTCTCCAAATGGCAATGAATATAATCTGCCCCCAGCAAATCACTACTAACCTACTGAGACTATTATATTCCCCTGTACTAAGCTCAATTCAGCAGGAACAGCCCCCTAAGTTTGCTCATAGCCTGTACAGAGAGATACCATAAAACTATGGCACATAGGGATTCCCCTGTACTAAGCACAATTCAGCAGGAACAGCCCCCTAAGTTTGCCCATAGCCTGTACAGAGAGATACCATAAAACTATGGCACATAGGGATTCCCCTGTACTAAGCACAATTCAGCAGGAACAGCCCCCTAAGTTTTGCTCATAGCCTGTACAGAGAGATACCATAAAACTATGGCACATAGGGATTCCCCTGTACTAAGCACAATTCAGCAGGAACAGCCCCCTAAGTTTGCTCATAGCCTGTACAGAGAGATACCATAAAACTATGGCACATAGGGATTCCCCTGTACTAAGCACAATTCAGCAGGAACAGCCCCCTAAGTTTGCCCATAGCCTGTACAGAGAGATACCATAAAACTATGGCACATAGGGATTCCCCTGTACTAAGCACAATTCAGCAGGAACAGCCCCCTAAGTTTGCTCATAGCCTGTACAGAGAGATACCATAAAACTATGGCACATAGGGATTCCCCTGTACTAAGCACAATTCAGCAGGAACAGCCCCCTAAGTTTGCCCATAGCCTGTACAGAGAGATACCATAAAACTATGGCACATAGGGATTCCCCTGTACTAAGCACAATTCAGCAGGAACAGCCCCCTAAGTTTGCCCATAGCCTGTACAGAGAGATACCATAAAACTATGGCACATAGGGATTCCCCTGTACTAAGCACAATTCAGCAGGAACAGTCAACCTTTTAAACTGTTACACAAGGCAAAGTACAGGGAGTACCAGCCAGGAATAGATATTCTCACCTTCCAGCGTGTTTCTGCGCCCATCAGCTCCAATGATAACATCAAATTCATAATCAGATAAAGGATGATCCTGAGGAAGGAACTCTGCTCTCCAACCAGTTTCTGAGGATAAAGGGAGGCACAGAATGAGTTAATTAATCAGTTTTACAGAGAACATAAGCAACAAGCAGAGGCAGTCAAATTGTTAAATAAAATGTATAAGTGATTCTAAATATGACCCTTAGGCCCTTAGCTCATATAACAAGGTTACAGATATATAGAAACATTGGGGTAACAGTCACCCCGCTATAGTTCCAGGGGTACCCAGGGCACAAATAAGCACTCACCCCAAATCCCCCCCTAACTGGCCTTCAGGCTGGGCCCCCTTAGCCCATAACAAGGTTACAGATATATAGAAACATTGGGGTAACAGTCACCCCGCTATAGTTCCAGGGGTACCCAGGGCACAAATAAGCACTCACCCCAAATCCCCCCCTAACTGGCCTTCAGGCTGGGCCCCCTTAGCCCATAACAAGGTTACAGATATATAGAAACATTGGGGTAACAGTCACCCTGCTATAGTTCCAGGGGTACCCAGGGCACAAATAAGCCCTCACCCCAAATCCCCCCCTAACTGGCCTTCAGGCTGGGCCCCCTTAGCCCATAACAAGGTTACAGATATATAGAAACATTGGGGTAACAGTCACCCCGCTATAGTTCCAGGGGTACCCAGGGCACAAATAAGCACTCACCCCAAATCCCCCCCTAACTGGCCTTCAGGCTGAGCCCCCTTAGCCCATAACAAGGCTAGAGATTTATGGGGTGCCAGGGTGCCTGACCATTAGAATCACAGGCGGCTTTGGAGGTTCCAGTGCAATTTCACGCTTGCCACGTGGGCCACTAAACACCCAGGTATCACAGTGAGTTTATATCAATGCTGTGCCAGGGATGTGACCCACCGGCCATGCCTGATGCCCATTTTCGCTCATAAGTCACGGGTGAAAAACATCATTAAAAATTCCTCATTGTCAACACTTTTTGATCCCCCTATGAAACATTAGATTTACTTTCCATGGGCAGCGCTAAAATTATCCCTTCCAAGCGGTTTGCGTGGGACGCGGCTCCATTACAGGGCATACCCGGGCACCGGCCGGCAGCCATGGGCACATACAGAGGGGAACGGCCTGTGCCAAGTGTATCGGGTGGGTGACACAACCATGTTGCTTCATCACTGGCACCCACCAACCATGCGAAGTATCCGCCGTGTCCCCTCTGCCCGCTGTGTGGGGCTATAGTTATACTGCTGGGGGGGCCCCGGGGCCCTGCAATGGGAGGGCTGTGCCTGATATTAGTACAGAGGCTCAAACCAACCTACTGCTGCACTTACCTCTCTGCTTCTTGTGTCATTATTTTATTCTCTTTTCTCTTCTACTGTTCCCTTCTCTCTCCCACTTTTATCTTAAATTTGTTTTTTTTTCTTCTTCCTCTACTTCTCCCCCCATTTGTCTCTCTACTCCCCGAACCCCCTTTCCCTTCCCCTCTCTCCTTCTGTCTCTCATCCCCTCTCCTTTCCTTTTCTATTCCCCCCCCCAACTGTTTGGCCTTACTCCCCCCCATCCTCCCTCTTCTCCCCCCTTCTATATTTCCCCTCTCCCCCCATTTGTCTCTCTACTCCCCGAACCCCCTTTCCCTTCCCCTCTCTCCTTCTGTCTCTTATCCCCTCTCCTTTTCTATTCCCCCCCCCAACTGTTTGGCCTTACTCCCCCCATCCTCCCTCTTCTCCCCTTTCTATATTTCCCCTCTCCCCCCATTTGTCTCTCTACTCCCCGAACCCCTTCCCCTCTCTCCTTCTGTCTCTCATCCCCTCTCCTTTCCTTTTCTATTCCCCCCCCCCCCCCAACTGTTTGGCCTTACTCCCCCCATCCTCCCTCTTCTCCCCTTTCTATATTTCCCCTCTCCCCCCATTTGTCTCTCTACTCCCCGAACCCCCTTTCCTTCCCCTCTCTCCTTCTGTCTCTCATCCCCTCTCCTTTCCTTTTCTATTCCCCCCCCCAACTGTTTGGCCTTACTCCCCCCCATCCTCCCTCTTCTCCCCTTTCTATATTTCCCCTCTCCCCCCATTTGTCTCTCTACTCCCCGAACCCCCTTTCCCTTCCCCTCTCTCCTTCTGTCTCTCATCCCCTCTCCTTTCCTTTTCTATTCCCCCCCCCCCAACTGTTTGGCCTTACTCCCCCCCATCCTCCCTCTTCTCCCCCTTCTATATTTCCCCTCTCCCCCCCATTTGTCTCTCTACTCCCCGAACCCCCTTTCCCTTTCCCTCTCTCCTTCTGTCTCTCATCCCCTCTCCTTTCCTTTTCTATTCCCCCCCCCCAACTGTTTGGCCTTACTCCCCCCCATCCTCCCTCTTCTCCCCTTTCTATATTTCCCCTCTCCCCCCATTTGTCTCTCTACTCCCCGAACCCCCTTTCCCTTCCCCTCTCTCCTTCTGTCTCTCATCCCCTCTCCTTTCCTTTTCTATTCCCCCCCCCAACTGTTTGGCCTTACTCCCCCCCATCCTCCCTCTTCTCCCCTTTCTATATTTCCCTCTCCCCCCATTTGTCTCTCTACTCCCCGAACCCCCTTTCCCTCCCCTCTCTCCTTCTGTCTCTCATCCCCTCTCCTTTCCTTTTCTATTCCCCCCCCCCAACTGTTTGGCCTTACTCCCCCCCATCCTCCCTCTTCTCCCCCTTCTATATTCCCCTCTCCCCCCATTTGTCTCTCAACTCCCCGAACCCCCTTTCCCTTTCCCTCTCTCCTTCTGTCTCTCATCCCCTCTCCTTTCCTTTTCTATTCCCCCCCCCAACTGTTTGGCCTTACTCCCCCCATCCTCCCTCTTCTCCCCCCTTCTATATTTCCCCTCTCCCCCCATTTGTCTCTCAACTCCCCGAACCCCCTTTCCCTTTCCCTCTCTCCTTCTGTCTCTCATCCCCTCTCCTTTCCTTTTCTATTCCCCCCCCAACTGTTTGGCCTTACTCCCCCCCCCCATCCTCCCTCTATATTTCCCCTCTCCCCCCCAAGTGTCATGGGTTCATTTAAAGCCTGAGATCTGCTGATATCTATGTAGTCTCTAGGCCTAAGCAGGGGTATTCCCAATACAAATGGGTCTGACAAGGAATTAGACTGTCAGCTCTGCAGGCCAGTAATGCACTTAATTAAAGGAAGAATACATGTAGATTTTGGGCGTGTGTACCAGTAGTTAGTAGGTTGCTATGGAAACCCAGTTGCCCGTTGGTGCTGGGAATTCTCTACTCACTCTGGTTCTCTTGATCCTCCAGAGGTTCCAGCAGCTTCATAAATTCCACATTGACGTGAATCTCGATGCCGTGCAACAGGGCGATCTTAAAGAGCATCAGCTGGAGCTGCCATATGCCTGCAAGGAACGAGGGGGTTTAACGGGTGCCCAGAGGGACAACTGCCCCGAGCTCTGTATGGGGGGGGGAGCAGGGTAATACGATTAGAAGAAAACAAAAGGAAAGGCCAATAGGGAATCAATAAGGTTTGCAAATGAGACCATAAACCCCTGTCTGTTCCTCTGTAACCCCTGCTGCCCTAGTCTGTTCCTCTGTAACCCCTGCTGCCCTAGTCTGTTCCTCTGTAACCCCTGCTGCCCTTGTCTGTTCCTTCTGTCAACCCCTGCTGCCCCTAATTTCCAAAAACCCTGCTGCCTTGCTGTTCCTCTGTAACCCCTGCTGCCCTTGTCTGTTCCTCCTGTAACCCCCCTTCTGTCCTTACCTGCCCCCTAGTCTGGTTCCTCTGTAACCCCTGCTGCCCTTGTCTGTTCCTCTGTAACCCCTGCTTGCCCCTACCTGTTCCTCTGTAACCCCTGCTGCCCTTGGTCTGTTCCTCTGTAACCCCTGCTGCCCTTGCCTGTTCCTCTGTAACCCCCTGGCCTGCCCTAGTTCATGTTCCTTCTGTAACCGCCTGGCTGGCCCTTGTCCTGTTCCTCTGTACGCGCTGCTGCCCTTGGTCTGTTCCTTCTGTATACCCCTGCTGCCCTAGTCCTGTTCGGCTCTGTAACCCCTGCTGCCCTAGTCTGTTGCGCTCCTGTAACCCTGCTGCCCTAGTCTTGTTCCTCTGTAAACCGCCTGCTGCCCTAGTCCTGTTGCTCTGTAACCCCTGCTGCCCTAGTCTGTTCCTCTGTAACCCCTGCTGCCCTTGTCTGTTCCTCTGTAACCCCTGCTGCCCTTGTCTGTTCCTCTGTAACCCCTGCTTGCCCTAGTCTGTTCCTCTGTAACCCCTGCTGCCCTAGTCTGGTCCTCTGTATTACCCCTGCTGCCCTAGTCTGTTCCTCTGTAACCCCTGCTGCCCTAGTCTGTTCCTCTGTAACCCCTGCTGCCCTTGTCTGTTCCTCTGTAACCCCTGCTGCCCTAGTCTGTTCCTCTGTAACCCTGCTGCCCTAGTCTGTTCCTCTGTAACCCCTGCTGCCCTAGCTGCTTCCTCCTGTAACCCCTGCTGCCCTAGTCTGTTCCTCCTGTAACCCCTGCTGCCCTTGTCTGTTCCTCTGTAACCCCTGCTGCCCTAGTCTGTTCCTCTGTAACCCCTGCTGCCCTAAGTCTGTTCCTCTGTAACCCCTGCTGCCCTTGTCTGTTCCTCTGTAACCCCTGCTGCCCTAGTCTGTTCCTCTGTAACCCCTGCTGCCCCTGTCTGTTCCTCTGTTAACCCCTGCTGCCCTAGGTCTGTTCCTCTGTAACCCCTGCTGCCCTGTCTGTTCCTCTGTAACCCCTGCTGCCCTTGTCTGTTCCTCTGTAACCCCTGCTGCCCTAGTCTGTTCCTCTGTAACCCCTGCTGCCCTAGTCTGTTCCCTCTGTAACCCCTGCTGCCCTAGTCTGTTCCTCTGTAACCCCTGCTGCCCTTGTCTGTTCCTCTGTAACCCCTGCTGCCCTAGTCTGTTCCTCTGTAACCCCTGCTGCCCCTGCTGTTCCTCTGTAACCCCTGCTGCCCTAGTCTGTTCCTCTGTAACCCCTGCTGCCCTAGTCTGTTCCTCTGTAACCCCTGCTGCCCTTGTCTGTTCCTCTGTAACCCTGCTGCCCTAGTCTGTTCCTCTGTAACCCCTGCTGCCCTGTCTGTTCCTCTGTAACCCCTGCTGCCCCTGTCTGTTCCTCTGTAACCCCTGCTGCCCTGTCTGTTCCTCTGTAACCCCTGCTGCCCTCTGTCTGTTCCTCTGTAACCCCTGCTGCCCTTGTCTGTTCCTCTGTAACCCCTGCTGCCCCTGCTGTTCCTCTGTAACCCCTGCTGCCCTTGTCTGTTCCTCTGTAACCCCTGCTGCCCTTGTCTGTTCCTCTGTAACCCCTGCCTGCCCTTGTCTGTTCCTCTGTAACCCCTGCTGCCCCTGCCTGTTCCTCTGTAACCCCTGCTGCCTTGTCTGTTCCTCTGTAACCCCTGCTGCCCTTGTCTGTTCCTCTGTAACCCCTGCTGCCCCTTCCTGTAACCCTGCTGCTGCTGTCCCTGCTGCCCTTGTCTGTTCTCTGTAACCCCCTGCTGCCGCCTTACCCTGCTCCTGTCTTCCTCTGTAAACCCCTGCTGCCGCTAGTCTGTTCCTCCTTGTAACCCCTGCTGCCCTTCGTCTGTTCCTCTGTAACCCCTGCTGCCCTTGTCTGTTCCTCTGTAACCCTGCTGCCCTTGTCTGTTCCTCTGTACCCCCCTCTGCCCCTCCTGTTCCTCTGTAACCCCTGCCTGCCCCTGTCCTGTTCCTCTGTAACCCCCTTGCTGCCCTGTCTGTTCCTCTGTACCCCTGCTTGCCCTGCCTGTTCCTCTGTAACCACCTGCTGCCCTAGTCTGTCCCTCTGTAACCCCTGCTGCCCTAGTCTGTTCCTCTGGTAACCCCTAGCGCCCCTGCCTGTTCCTCCTGTAACCCCTGCTGCCCTAGTCCTGTTACCTCTGTACCCCTGCTGCCACTAGTCCTGTTCCTCTGTAACCCCTGCTGCCCTACGGTCTGTTCCTCTGTAACCCTGCCTGCCCCTGCCTGTTCTCTGTAACCCCTGCTGCCCTAGTCTGTTCCTCTGTAACCCCTGCTGCCCTAGTCTGTTCCTCTGTAACCCCTGCTGCCCTAGTCTGTTCCTCTGTAACCCCTGCTGCCCTTGTCTGTTCCTCTGTAACCCCTGCTGCCCTAGTCTGTTCCTCTGTAACCCCTGCTGCCCTAGTCTGTTCCTCTGTAACCCCTGCTGCCCTAGTCTGTTCCTCTGTAACCCCTGCTGCCCTTGTCTGTTCCTCTGTAACCCCTGCTGCCCTTGTCTGTTCCTCTGTAACCCCTGCTGCCCTTGTCTGTTCCTCTGTAACCCCTGCTGCCCCTGTCTGTTCCTCTGTAACCCCTGCTGCCCCTGTCTGTTCCTCTGTAACCCCTGCTGCCCCTGCCTGTTCCTCTGTAACCCCTGCTGCCCTAGTCTGTCCCTCTGTAACCCCTGCTGCCCTAGTCTGTTCCTCTGTAACCCCTGCTGCCCTAGTCTGTTCCTCTGTAACCCCTGCTGCCCTAGTCTGTTCCTCTGTAACCCCTGCTGCCCTAGTCTGTTCCTCTGTAACCCCTGCTGCCCTAGTCTGTTCCTCTGTAACCCCTGCTGCCCTAGTCTGTTCCTCTGTAACCCCTGCTGCCCTTGTCTGTTCCTCTGTAACCCCTGCTGCCCTAGTCTGTTCCTCTGTAACCCCTGCTGCCCTTGTCTGTTCCTCTGTAACCCCTGCTGCCCTAGTCTGTTCCTCTGTAACCCCTGCTGCCCTTGTCTGTTCCTCTGTAACCCCTGCTGCCCTAGTCTGTTCCTCTGTAACCCCTGCTGCCCTAGTCTGTTCCTCTGTAACCCCTGCTGCCCTAGTCTGTTCCTCTGTAACCCCTGCTGCCCTAGTCTGTTCCTCTGTAACCCCTGCTGCCCTAGTCTATTGCCTGGTGAATGTGAGGTGGGCCCTGAATACACAGGTTTGGTGGGCCGTAGTGGGCCCTGGTACTGTATCCTAATACAAACTAATTGCAGCTCCCAGAATTCCCCTGTCAGTGGCACAGGGCTCCTGTATATGGGAACCAGTACGCCAGCTCCGTGCCCGGGTTATTGGGCTGAAAAGGCTCCCAGTGGGCAGTAAAACCTGCACATTTACAGAAGTCTCTCCGGAACCAGTAGAACAGGTCGGGCTGATCCGCATCTCGGTGTCGTCACCATAAGTTGTATTTCAAAAATGTGGTTTGTGGTTGGACGGCCAATTACTGAGCAAAGGGGATTTGTGCTGCTAAACTGGGAGATTAAAGGCAACACTGACACTTTCCCAGTCATCAGAACCTTAATGACTTTATCTACAGGCTGCGCTGCAGTAACTCAGTGTTATACTCTCGGCTGTTTATGGGCCGTACCCGGGGTACCACTGGGTCTTACACTCACCCCCAAGTGTTGCCCCAGAGCAGCCTGGGATCTGTCAGCAGTCGGACCTTACAGGGGTCTCTGGGAGGAACTTTTTGTCCAACTGGTAAGTACCCAAACCTTCCCAACTGGGCCCAGTCTCAGAGATATAGGGGCTGAGTGTTCTGTCTCCTATAGTAATTGGTCTACTGAGCTCTAGAACTGCTGGTAGAGACAGACAGACAGATAAATAGACAGACGACATAGACAGGCAGAAAAACAAACAAACAAACAAAATATAAATAAATATAGGCAATAATATAGGATAGATAGATAGATAGATAGACATACATAGAGAAAGATAGTTAGATGATAGATTGACAGAATAATAGACATATAGAATCACAGATATATATCAGATCCATAGTTGATAGAGAGATTTCTAGAACAATATATAGAACAATAGAATGATAGAACGATAGATAGATAGATAGATAGATAGATAGATAGATAGATAGACAGACAGATAGCAGAACCAAATATGATAGATAGATAGATAGATAGATAGATAGCAGATCCATAGATGATGATGATGATAGATAGATAGATAGATAGATAGATGAATAGATAGATAGATAGATAGATGATAGAAAGACAGATAGTAGACCCATAGATGATAGATAGATAGATAGATAGATAGATAGATAGATAGATAGCAGATCCATAGATGATAGATTAATAGAATAGATAGATAGATAGATAAATAGATAGATCAATAGATAGATAGATATATAAATAGATAGATAGATCAATAGATAGATAGATATAGATAGATAGATAGATAGATAGATGATAGGTAGATAGCAGATCCATGATGATAAATAGATAGATAGATCAATAGACAGACAGACAGACAGACAGACAGACAGATAGATAGATAGATAGATAGATAGATAGATAGATAGATAGATGATAGATAGATAGATAGAGGTATAGATAGGTAGATAGATAGATAGATAGATATAACCAGATAGACAATAAATAATTGAAATCCGAGGAATACCTGCCAATACCCATGGCTAAAGTAGGGGCTCAGTTTGCCACTTACTAATGTGGTCGATGGCTCCTGCGCAGAACTTTCCGTAGAACTTCTTAGCTCCGAGGCAGCGGAGATCATGGATGGTGTAAGGCCAGAGATGAAGGACATTATTCCGGGAGAAGGTGTCTCTCTTTTCCACCACCACCACTTTGGCTCCTAAGCAGGAAAGTTCTATGGCAGTCCGTAGGCCGCAGGGACCCCCTCCAATTATTAAACACTGCGGGAAGGAACGTCCATAGGGTTATATACAGGTTTATAGCAAATATCTATTTATATAGAGATAGATGTGAACAATTCGCAATATAATATATAATATACAATGAAACTAATTATTGCCCACACTTGGATTTTGGGTTTAGTTGCCCTTAAATACAATTTTTCCATACAGACCCCCCAGCTCTATACTGATCTCTCCCCGTATCGTGAGAGCCGCGGCCGCACATTCCAGCCACATTAGAACAGAAAATCATTTTTACATGGTTTCTGCGTGTTCTACTCTGGGCGCCATGAGCTAATGGGTGACAGTGAAATTTCTGAAGGATTAAATCACTTATGAATTAATGCAGGGGCCCCACGAAGAGCAAGGGAACCACTAACAGCTTCAGTACAGACCCATTGTACATCTGATCCCCCCATTGTAAGCAGCAGTCCTGCCCTGCTTTATGGCTGAGATTCTAGCTATCTGTATAACAGAGCATTCTGTCACAGTGGCACAGATCCTATCTGATCCCCCCCATTGTAAGCAGCAGTCCTGCCCTGCTTTATGGCTGAGATTCTAGCTATCTGTATAACAGAGCATTCTGTCACAGTGGCACAGATCCTATCTGATCCCCCCATTGTAAGCAGCAGTCCTGCCCTGCTTTATGGCTGAGATTCTAGCTATCTGTATAACAGAGCATTCTGTCACAGTGGCACAGATCCTATCTGATCCCCCATTGTAAGCAGCAGTCCTGCCCTGCTTTATGGCTGAGATTCTAGCTATCTGTATAACAGAGCATTCTGTCACAGTGGCACAGATCCTATCTGATCACCCCATTGTAAGCAGCAGTCCTGCCCTGCTTTATGGCTGAGATTCTAGCTATCTGTATAACAGAGCATTCTGTCACAGTGGCACAGATCCTATCTGATCCCCCCATTGTAAGCAGCAGTCCTGCCCTGCTTTATGGCTGAGATTCTAGCTATCTGTATAACAGAGCATTCTGTCACAGTGGCACAGATCCTATCTGATCCCCCCATTGTAAGCAGCAGTCCTGCCCTGCTTTATGGCTGAGATTCTAGCTATCTGTATAACAGAGCATTCTGTCACAGTGGCACAGATCCTATCTGATCCCCCCATTGTAAGCAGCAGTCCTGCCCTGCTTTATGGCTGAGATTCTAGCTATCTGTATAACAGAGCATTCTGTCACAGTGGCACAGATCCTATCTGATCCCCCCATTGTAAGCAGCAGTCCTGCCCTGCTTTATGGCTGAGATTCTAGCTATCTGTATAACAGAGCATTCTGTCACAGTGGAACAGATCCTATCTGATCCCCCCATTGTAAGCAGCAGTCCTGCCCTGCTTTATGGCTGAGATTCTAGCTATCTGTATAACAGAGCACTTGGAGAAAGAATTATGGGAAGGTAACATTGTATGACTAATGGGCCATATTAAATTCATTTATTGCTTTAAATTTTTGGGCTTTTTTTGGGGGGGGGGGGTCTCTAGGGGGGTGACTAAGATCCCTGCAAAGTTACAACATAAACATCTCAGAAGGAGAAGTCAGTGAAAACAAATGTTTGTCATACATTCGTCACGTTCCATGGACTTCCTTTTCCCTAATAATAGTAACATTCACCGAAAATCAAACATATTGGGTCATTTCTTTTAGAAAGTCACAAAGAACTAACTATAAAAATCAAATATAGACCAGATGTTATCAGAATAGGGGGAAATTGGCAGAGAAGGGTCACTGTCACCTCTTTGATCTGATTGATATGGGAACGGGGCGTTCTGACAAGTGAAAGCGCTGAGTGTCTTAGTCAGAGCGTATAAATGGCTCCCAACAAAACCCACAGCTAATGCCCTGACAGGTCAACTAGGACATTGCCGCCGAGCCAAAAGAACATGGTCTTCTTTGTTCTCCTCTTACATCCAGGTAGATAGATGTTGGGGTTCTGTTAAGTTCTAAACCCCCCACTGCTACTATAGGCACCATCTCTCCCTACTATACCTGCTATCCCACAGCCCCAGTCCCTTCCCAGAGGCTATTATCCCACTGCTACTATAGGCACCATCTCTCCCTACTATACCTGCTATCCCACAGCCCCAGTCCCTTCCCAGAGGCTATTATCCCCCCACTGTTACTATAGGCACCATCTCTCCCTACTATACCTGCTATCCCACAGCCCCAGTCCCTTCCCAGAGGCTATTATCCCCCCACTGCTACTATAGGCACCATCTCTCCTACTATACCTGCTATCCCACAGCCCCAGTCCCTTCCCAGAGGCTATTATCCCCCCACTGCTACTATAGGCACCATCTCTCCCTACTATACCTGCTATCCCACAGCCCCAGTCCCTTCCCAGAGGCTATTATCCCCCCACTGCTACTATAGGCACCATCTCTCCCTACTATACCTGCTATCCCACAGCCCCAGTCCCTTCCCAGAGGCTATTATCCCCCCACTGCTACTATAGGCACCATCTCTCCCTACTATACCTGCTATCCCACAGCCCCAGTCCCTTCCCAGAGGCTATTATCCCCCCACTGCTACTATAGGCACCATCTCTCCCTACTATACCTGCTATCCCACAGCCCCAGTCCCTTCCCAGAGGCTATTATCCCCCCACTGCTACTATAGGCACCATCTCTCCCTACTATACCTGCTATCCCACAGCCCCAGTCCCTTCCCAGAGGCTATTATCCCACTGCTACTATAGGCACCATCTCTCCCCACTATACCTGCTATCCCACAGCCCCAGTCCCTTCCCAGAGGCTATTATCCCCCCACTGCTACTATAGGCACCATCTCTCCCTACTATACCTGCTATCCCACAGCCCCAGTCCCTTCCCAGAGGCTATTATTCCCCCACTGCTACTATAGGCACCATCTCTCCCTACTATACCTGCTATCCCACAGCCCCAGTCCCTTCCCAGAGGCTATTATCCCCCACTGCTACTATAGGCACCATCTCTCCCTACTATACCTGCTATCCACAGCCCCAGTCCCTTCCCAGAGGCTATTATTCCCCACTGCTACTATAGGCACCATCTCTCCCTACTATACCTGCTATCCCACAGCCCCAGTCCCTTCCAGAGGCTATTATCCCCCCACTGCTACTATAGGCACCATCTCTCCCTACTATACCTGCTATCCCACAGCCCCAGTCCCTTCCCAGAGGCTATT
This sequence comes from Xenopus tropicalis, assembly GCF_000004195.4. NCBI lineage: Eukaryota > Metazoa > Chordata > Amphibia > Anura > Pipidae > Xenopus > Xenopus tropicalis. The sequence goes on along the minus strand of NC_030680.2, from coordinate 6,310,133 downwards.
ATCCCACTGCTACTATAGGCACCATCTCTCCCTACTATACCTGCTATCCCACAGCCCCAGTCCTTCCCAGAGGCTATTATCCCCCCACTGCTACTATAGGCACCATCTCTCCCTACTATACCTGCTATCCCACAGCCCCAGTCCCTTCCCAGAGGCTATTATCCCCCACTGCTACTATAGGCACCATCTCTCCCTACTATACCTGCTATCCCACAGCCCCAGTCCCTTCCCAGAGGCTATTATCCCCCCACTGCTACTATAGGCACCATCTCTCCCTACTATACCTGCTATCCCACAGCCCCAGTCCCTTCCCAGAGGCTATTATCCCCCCACTACTACTATAGGCACCATCTCTCCCTACTATACCTGCTATCCCACAGCCCCAGTCCCTTCCCAGAGGCTATTATCCCCCACTGCTACTATAGGCACCATCTCTCCCCACTATACCTGCTATCCCACAGCCCCAGTCCCTTCCCAGAGGCTATTATCCCCCACTGCTACTATAGGCACCATCTCTCCCTACTATACCTGCTATCCCACAGCCCCAGTCCCTTCCCAGAGGCTATTATCCCCCCACTGCTACTATAGGCACCATCTCTCCCTACTATACCTGCTATCCCACAGCCCCAGTCCCTTCCCAGAGGCTATTATCCCCCCACTGCTACTATAGGCACCATCTCTCCCTACTATACCTGCTATCCCACAGCCCCAGTCCCTTCCCAGAGGCTATTATCCCCCACTGCTACTATAGGCACCATCTCTCCCCACTATACCTGCTATCCCACAGCCCCAGTCCCTTCCCAGAGGCTATTATCCCCCCACTGCTACTATAGGCACCATCTCTCCCTACTATACCTGCTATCCCACAGCCCCAGTCCCTTCCCAGAGGCTATTATCCCCCCACTGCTACTATAGGCACCATCTCTCCCTACTATACCTGCTATCCCACAGCCCCAGTCCCTTCCCAGAGGCTATTATCCCCCACTGCTACGATAGGCACCATCTCTCCCTACTATACCTGCTATCCCACAGCCCCAGTCCCTTCCCAGAGGCTATTATCCCCCCACTGCTACTATAGGCACCATCTCTCCCTACTATACCTGCTATCCCACAGCCCCAGTCCCTTCCCAGAGGCTATTATCCCACTGCTACTATAGGCACCATCTCTCCCTACTATACCTGCTATCCCACAGCCCCAGTCCCTTCCCAGAGGCTATTATCCCCCCACTGCTACTATAGGCACCATCTCTCCCTACTATACCTGCTATCCCACAGCCCCAGTCCCTTCCCAGAGGCTATTATCCCACTGCTACTATAGGCACCATCTCTCCCTACTATACCTGCTATCCCACAGCCCCAGTCCCTTCCCAGAGGCTATTATCCCCCCACTGCTACTATAGGCACCATCTCTCCCTACTATACCTGCTATCCCACAGCCCCAGTCCCTTCCCAGAGGCTATTATCCCCCCACTGCTACTATAGGCACCATCTCTCCCTACTATACCTGCTATCCCACAGCCCCAGTCCCTTCCCAGAGGCTATTATCCCCCCACTGCTACTATAGGCACCATCTCTCCCTACTATACCTGCTATCCCACAGCCCCAGTCCCTTCCCAGAGGCTATTATCCCACTGCTACTATAGGCACCATCTCTCCCTACTATACCTGCTATCCCACAGCCCCAGTCCCTTCCCAGAGGCTATTATCCCCCCACTGCTACTATAGGCACCATCTCTCCCTACTATACCTGCTATCCCACAGCCCCAGTCCCTTCCCAGAGGCTATTATCCCCCCCACTACTACTATAGGCACCATCTCTCCCTACTATACCTGCTATCCCACAGCCCCAGTCCCTTCCCAGAGGCTATTATCCCCCCACTGCTACTATAGGCACCATCTCTCCCTACTATATAAGTTACACAGAATGATCTGTATCTGTATGTAATTAATTTCACACCATTACACTGATGCGCTGCCAGAGTGGAATTCTTGGTTTCGATGACTCTGCTGATCCGCACAAAACCCTACAGAATGTTCCGCACACTATGGAGTGAAGCCTCCCCTCCTACACTATAAAGCACCGCTCAGTCTACAGATTAATGACTTGAATCTCTTTGCAGTAGGAGCTGCCTTACTGACAGTACAGTATGAAGGTATAGCTGGTGTAACGAGTCGGGTTTGGGTCTGACCCGTACGGGAGGTACCAGGCTATGAGCCCGAGTGGAAACTGTGACCCGTAATTGTCACATTTCCCAGACCCCCCCGTGGGACCTGCCGGTGAAGCAAACACTGAGCAGAATATTAAGAACAAGATGTTCTGGACACTGGTTTTATAGAGGCTGGAAAAAAATAGAAAGAGATGGAACAGAGGGAAAGTCTGAAAGTACTGAGAAACATGAATGTAACAGCGTCAATAATATGGAAAATATTTCACATCACTGCCCCATTCAGTCTGGGCCCTCACATAACAGCCGCCATACATTTATATATTTACTCACAGCCTGTACAGAGAGATACCATAAAACTATAGCACATAGGGATTCCCCTGTACTAAGCACAATTCAGCAGGAACAGCCCCCTAAGTTTGCCCATAGCCTGTACAGAGAGATACCATAAAACTATGGCACATAGGGATTCCCCTGTACTAAGCACAATTCAGCAGGAACAGCCCCCTAAGTTTGCCCTTAGCCTGTACAGAGAGATACCATAAAACTATAGCACATAGGGATTCCCCTGTACTAAGCACAATTCAGCAGGAACAGCCCCCTGAGTTTGCCCATAGCCTGTACAGAGAGATACCATAAAACTATGGCACATAGGGATTCCCCTGTACTAAGCACAATTCAGCAGGAACAGCCCCCTAAGTTTGCCCATAGCCTGTACAGAGAGATACCATAAAACTATGGCACATAGGGATTCCCCCGTACTACGCACAATTCAGCAGGAACAGCCCCCTAAGTTTGCCCATAGCCTGTACAGAGAGATACCATAAAACTATGGCACATAGGGATTCCCCTGTACTAAGCACAATTCAGCAGGAACAGCCCCCTAAATTTGCCCATAGCCTGTACAGAGAGATACCATAAAACTATGGCACATAGGGATTCCCCTGTACTAAGCACAATTCAGCAGGAACAGCCCCCTAAGTTTGCCCATAGCCTGTACAGAGAGATACCATAAAACTATAGCAGCATAGGGATTCCCCTGTACTAAGCACAATTCAGCAGGAACAGCCCCCTAAGTTTGCTCATAGCCTGTACAGAGAGATACCATAAAACTATGGCACATAGGGATTCCCCTGTACTAAGCACAATTCAGCAGGAACAGCCCCCTAAGTTTGCCCATAGCCTGTACAGAGAGATACCATAAAACTATGGCACATAGGGATTCCCCTGTACTAATCACAATTCAGCAGGAACAGCCCCCTAAGTTTGCCCATAGCCTGTACAGAGAGATACCATAAAACTATGGCACATAGGGATTCCCCTGTACTAAGCACAATTCAGCAGGAACAGCCCCCTAAGTTTGCCCATAGCCTGTACAGAGAGATACCATAAAACGATTGGTCCCATACTCGGGACAATAAGTTGCTGACTCAGCAGTGTCCAATACAACAGCCAAGGTCTCTGTTTGGTTACTGTCCGGTTGCCTGAGGTATTTATCCCCCCCCATGGAAGCAAATTGGTCTGGATATAAAAATAACATATATTTTTAAACCTCTGTAAAAATGCTATATTCCTTATAGTGTGTGTATGGGGCACACAAACAGCGCTATCAGCTCGTACAGGGACAGACCATTTCATCTGACAGCAGAATTCTGTGAGGTTTTTTCGGGATTAGTGGCGCTGACTCTCTGGATCCAGTCCAACCCGGGATCCTGGATGAGCTGCAGCTGCTGCAATAACTAAAGATGAAAAGCAAACAGGAGTCTAATCGGGGATGTTCTCTGTTCCATCCTAATAGCACTTTCATTTATCCAACATAGAAGCACCGACACCTCCCAGCGTTCAACTTCTTAGGCGGTCCGGGGTGTGTCAGAACCGCATCCCTTCCTTATAACCAGACCCAAACAACTCAGCCTGCAGCCTTGTGCCTTTATATGGGCACAGAACCCCTCAGTGACTGCTAATATCCTTATCATTTACAGTAGGGGGTACATTATCCCTTATAATACATGAGTGATACTCAGAGTTCCCTGTATAACTCAGCCTGCAGCCTTGTGCCTTTATATGGGCACAGAACCCCTCAGTGACTGCTAATATCCTTATCATTTACAGTAGGGGGTACATTATCCCTTATAATACATGAGTGATACTCAGAGTTCCCTGTATAACTCAGCCTGCAGCCTTGTGCCTTTATATGGGCACAGAACCCCTCAGTGACTACTAATATCCTTATCATTTACAGTAGGGGGTACAGTATCCCTTATAATACATGAGTGATACTCAGAGTTCCCTGTATAACTCAGCCTGCAGCCTTGTGCCTTTATATGGGCACAGAACCCCTCAGTGACTGCTAATATCCTTATCATTTACAGTAGGGGGTACATTATCCCTTATAATACATGAGTGATACTCAGAGTTCCCTGTATAACTCAGCCTGCAGCCTTGTGCCTTTATATGGGGGGCACAGAACCCCTCAGTGACTGCTAATATCCTTATCATTTACAGTAGGGGGTACATTATCCCTTATAATACATGAGTGATACTCAGAGTTCCCTGTATAACGAGGGGATACATTATTCCCAATACGCACCCATATATATATATATATACAAACAGGAGGTGAGTGTAATTAACACACAGCCGGCAGGAAGCTGCATTCCGCCAGATATATAAGCTGTGAATAGACAGATCCTCTCTGAGCGACAAACGCTGCCAATTCCCTTACTTATCGGAAGGAAAATACAAATGGTTTCCAACTCCCAATCAGCACAATGTCCTGAGCAGTGAGAGCCGGAGCTGCCTATACGTGTATGTACTGTATGAGCTCATTGGGGCGATAAGGATTAACCCCCTCAGGAAGCACTTCAGGATTTCAGTAGATATATTCATATTGTAAGAGAAGCAAATAAGCAGATCCAGCCTATATGGTATAGAGCAGGTTTTCTTAAAGAATATATAGAAAGGCCTATCCTAAGCAACTTTTCAATTGGTCTTCATTATTTGTTTATCATTGTTTTTGCATTATTTGCTTTCTTCTTCCAACTCTTTGCAGCTTTTAAAATGGGGGTCACTGACCCCGGCAGCCAAACCGATTGCTCTGTGAGGCTCCAGTTTTATTGTTATTGTTACTTTATATTTCTTATTTTTCTATTCAGGTCCCTCTCCTATTCATTCAAACCACACTCTGGTTGCTAAGGTAATCTGGATCCTAGCAACCAAATAGCTGCTGAAACGCCAAGCTGCCGAACAAAAACTAAACTAATTAAAAAATGAAGACCAATTGCAAAAGACCTATTGCTCTGTGAGGCTCCAGTTTTATTGTTATTGTTACTTTATATTTCTTATTTTTCTATTCAGATCACTCTCCTATTCATTTAAACCACACCCTGGTTGCTAAGGTAATCTGGATCCTAGCAACCAAATAGCTGCTGCCGAACAAAAACTGAAATAATTAAAAAATGAAGACCAATTGCAAATTGTTGCAGAATACTACTCTAAAGGGGTTGTCCACCTTTCATCTGATAGACCCAGATTGAACGAACCCCAAAGAACTGGTTAATAATAATTTATGAGACTTATTTAATTAGTATTAACTGCTGCAACAGAACAGGGTTTCCTTTATTGGGGACCCTATAGTCTGTGGAAGGGAAGGGGGGGGGCCCAAGGGACTTGGCAGTCAGCAAAGGGGTGGGGCTTGAAGGGAGTGGGAGGTGTTTGGGTTGAGCAAGGGTGGGGTTTGGGTATAAAGGGGAGGGGCTGGGGCAGAATGGGGGATGTGCAGGTCAGACTGAATCCCATGGGTGGGTGAGTCTGATCATTACTTCTGATCAAACATCATCAACGAACCCCCTACCCCCCACCTCTGCTGACTTAATAGGGATGGGCAAACAATATGGCAGCTCCCACGCATATAGAGAAGGAATGTTCTGGGCACACACTGTACTTCCACTAATACGACTGGGATATCTGGACTCTATTGCTCGGGGGGGCAGCAGACTTCCATGGGCCCCCAAACCAGCCAATGACACCGCTCATTGCGTCTGGGAAAACATATGATGTCAGTCCGGCTCCGGGGACGAGAGATAAGAACTTGGGCCCATTACGGCTGCTGATAAACGTTAGGGGACGTGTTTGGGTTCTGCTTGCGTTGCTATGGGCTCCGCCACCCAAGGAGTTTGGGCTGAGACCGAGGTGTTTGTGTTGGCGGAACTGAAGCACTTAATATCTTATTACCGACCCTTGTGTTCTCACTTTGTCACCGCGTAACTATGCAGCCGGCGCTGGCAACCGCCATTGTGTAATGAGCTTCACTTGATACATTCGGAACATGTTTTCTTTCTTACGTTTCCTTTCAATTCCGTTTTCTGTTTCCTTTTTTTGAACTCGTGGAGGAAATGAAAGGAAGGTTCAAAGGTGAAGCAGAAGTAGGCCTATAGCATAAACGCCTGATTCCCCTACGTGCGGCCTATCACTTATAGCAACGGAAACCACCTGTCGCCTCCATGTACAATACCCCAGAACCCACAGCAGGATAAATACAGTGCCAATTCCATGTATAATACCCCAGAACCCACAGCAGGATAAATACAGTGCCAATTCCATGTATAATACCCCAGAACCCACAGCAGATAAATACAGTGCCAATTCCATGTATAATACCCCAGAACCCACAGCAGGATAAATACAGTGCCAATTCCATGTATAATACCCCAGAACCCACAGCAGATAAATACAGTGCCAATTCCATGTATAATACCCCAGAACCCACAGCAGGATAAATACAGTGCCAATTCCATGTATAATACCCCAGAACCCACAGCAGATAAATACAGTGCCAATTCCATGTATAATACCCCAGAACCCACAGCAGATAAATACAGTGCCAATTCCATGTATAATACCCCAGAACCCACAGCAGATAAATACAGTGCCAATTCCATGTATAATACCCCAGAACCCACAGCAGGATAAATACAGTGCCCAATTCCATGTATAATACCCCAGAACCCACAGCAGGATAAATACAGTGCCAATTCCATATATAATACCCCAGAACCCACAGCAGGATAAATACAGTGCCAATTCCATGTATAATACCCTAGAACCCACAGCAGATAAATACAGTGCCAATTCCATATATAATACCCCAGAACCCACAGCGGGATAAATACAGTGCCAATTCCATGTATAATACCCCAGAACCCACAGCAGGATAAATACAGTGCCAATTCCATGTATAATACCCCAGAACCCACAGCAGGATAAATACAGTGCCAATTCCATGTATAATACCCCAGAACCCACAGCAGATAAATACAGTGCTAATTCCATGTATAATACCCCAGAACCCACAGCAGGATAAATACAGTGCCAATTCCATGTATAATACCCCAGAACCCACAGCAGGATAAATACAGTGCCAATTCCATGTATAATACCCCAGAACCACAGCAGGATAAATACAGTGCCAATTCCATGTATAATACCCCAGAACCCACAGCAGGATAAATACAGTGCCAATTCCATGTATAATACCCCAGAACCCACAGCAGGATAAATACAGTGCCAATTCCATGTATAATACCCCAGAACCCACAGCGGGATAAATACAGTGCCAATTCCATGTATAATACCCCAGAACCCACAGCAGGATAAATACAGTGCCAATTCCATGTATAATACCCCAGAACCCACAGCAGGATAAATACAGTGCCAATTCCATGTATAATACCCCAGAACCACAGCAGGATAATACAGTGCCAATTCCATGTATAATACCCCAGAACCCACAGCAGATAAATACAGTGCTAATTCCATGTATAATACCCCAGAACCCACAGCAGGATAAATACAGTGCCAATTCCATGTATAATACCCCAGAACCCACAGCAGGATAAATACAGTGCCAAATCCATGTATAATACCCCAGAACCCACAGCAGGATAAATACAGCGCCAATTCCATGTATAATACCCCAGAACCCACAGCAGATAAATACAGTGCCAATTCCATGTATAATACCCCAGAACCCACAGCAGGATAAATACAGCGCCAATTCCATGTATAATACCCAGAACCCACAGCAGGATAAATACAGTGCCAATTCCATGTATAATACCCCAGAACCCACAGCAGGATAAATACAGTGCCAATTCCATGTATAATACCCCAGAACCCACAGCAGATAAATACAGTGCCAATTCCATGTATAATACCCCAGAACCCACAGCAGGATAAATACAGTGCCAATTCCATGTATAATACCCCAGAACCCACAGCGGGATAAATACAGTGCCAATTCCATGTATAATACCCCAGAACCCACAGCGGGGTAAATATAGTGACAATTCCATGTATAATACCCCAGAACCCACAGCAGGATAAATACAGTGCCAATTCCATGTATAATACCCCAGAACCCACAGCAGATAAATACAGTGCCAATTCCATGTATAATACCCCAGAACCCACAGCAGATAAATACAGTGCCAATTCCATGTATAATACCCCAGAACCCACAGCAGATAAATACAGTGCCAATTCCATGTATAATACCCCAGAACCCACAGCAGGATAAATACAGTGCCAATTCCATGTATAATACCCCAGAACCCACAGCGGGATAAATACAGTGCCAATTCCATGTATAATACCCCAGAACCCACAGCAGATAAATACAGTGCCAATTCCATGTATAATACCCCAGAACCCACAGCAGATAAATACAGTGCCAATTCCATGTATAATACCCCAGAACACACAGCAGGATAAATACAGTGCCAATTCCATGTATAATACCCCAGAACCCACAGCAGATAAATACAGTGCCAATTCCATGTATAATACCCCAGAACCCACAGTAGGATAAATACAGCGCCAATTCCATGTATAATACCCCAGAACCCACAGCAGGATAAATACAGTGCCAATTCCATGTATAATACCCCAGAACCCACAGCGGGATAAATACAGTGCCAATTCCATGTATAATACCCCAGAACCCACAGCGGGATAAATACAGTGCCAATTCCATGTATAATACCCCAGAACCCACAGCGGGATAAATACAGTGCCAATTCCATGTATAATACCCCAGAACCCATTGTACTATAGATACAGTGTCAGTTCTATGTAGAATAACCACAGAACACACGGCAGGATACATAAAGCAGAAATTCCATATATGAAATATGCCAGAAAGAGAAATGTTACTAATTGGCCACACCTTTTAATAGAATAATCCTCGGCCAATTCAGGGCCAGTTCTTTTTGTCTTTTAATGCAGGGCTCTGCCAGGAGTCAAGGGGCGTGGCCAGAATGTTGATACTGAGTGCTTGTGTTTATGGGGGACCCATAGAAATAGATTGTTGGGGGCCCCAATAGGGTATAGGCCACCCATTATTATGAGTAGAAAGAGTGAGTTATCCATAGCCCGGGGCTGTCAGTCTATACATGACACAGACCGGCCCAAGCAGGCAGCTATGATGTGATCCCAGAAGTATGTCCTGCAGATCCCTGGCACAGGAGAAACATGGCCGCCCAGCCTCAGCCGCACTTACTCAATTATTCTTTGGCTCGGGCGCTGAAATGTTTGTTGGTCGTTGGAGTTGAAACATTTGGCTCGGAGTAAAGCGGTTTCTTTGTTGGAACGAGGAGCCGGGGATGGATGTGATGTAACTCGGTTCATCTCCAGTGCAGAATAATGTTTGAGAGACGGGGAACACAATGAAACAATGGAAAAAATAAACTGCAGCACAATTACAAGTCAGAACCAGCGCCAGGCAGAACTGGAACCGAAATGGTTGAACCGCTCCAATGTGTAAGCGCTGGTGGGTGAGTCTTGCTCTGGACTCAGTCGGATGTGGGAAGGTTTCATGTGTCGGTGCTGGAGTCGCCTCGGGCAGGTATGGGCCGGCGCCCAACTGTATGGGCCTCAGATCCAGTTCTTAATGGGCCCTCAGATCTGATCTCACACAAACCATATAACTCATGTATTGGGCCTCAGGGCCCTGCCCTCTCCATAGTACAAACCTGTCTTCATTTTGCCCTACTCTCGTCACCAATTACTACTGTTAGATTTTTCCCTACTGTCTCCATATTGTCTGGCCGGCCTCACCTTGCTTGTTCCTCCATTTTTTCCTAATGACTCCATCTTACTCTACTGTTATCATCTTTCCCTACTGTCTCCATTGTACCCAACTGTCTTTGTTCTTCTAACTGCAGTTTCCTTGTCCCACTGCTTCTATCTTGTCCTACTGTCTCCATCTTGCTCTACTGTCTCCATCTTGTCCTACTGTCTCCATCTTGCCCTACTGTCTCCATCTTGCCCTACTGTCCCCATCTTGTCCTACTGTCCCCATCTTGTCCTACTGTCTCCATCTTGCCCTACTGTCTCCATCTTGCCCTACTGTCCCCATCTTGTCCTACTGTCTCCATCTTGTCCTACTGTCTCCATCTTGCCCTACTGTCTCCATCTTGCCCTACTGTCTCCATCTTGTCCTACTGTCTCCATCTTGCCCTACTGTCCCCATCTTGCCCTACTGTCTCCATCTTGTCCTACTGTCTCCATCTTGCCCTACTGTCTCCATCTTGTCCCACTTTCTCCATCTTGCCCTACTGTCTCCATCTTGTCCTACTGTCTCCATCTTGTCCCACTTTCTCCATCTTGCCCTACTGTCTCCATCTTGTCCTACTGTCTCCATCTTGCCCTACTGTCTCCATCTTGCCCTACTGTCTCCATCTTGTCCTACTGTCTCCATCTTGTCCCACTTTCTCCATCTTGCCCTACTGTCTCCATCTTGTCCTACTGTCTCCATCTTGCCCTACTGTCTCCATCTTGCCCTACTGTCCCCATCTTGCCCTACTGTCCCCATCTTGCCCTACTTTCTCCATCATGCCCTACTGTCCCCATCTTGTCCTACTGTCCCCATCTTGTCCTACTGTCTCCATCTTGCCCTACTGTCCCCATCTTGTCCTACTGTCTTCATCTTGCCCTACTGTCCCCATCTTGCCCTACTTTCTCCATCTTGCCCTACTGTCTCCATCTTGCCCTACTGTCTCCATCTTGTCCTACTGTCTCCATCTTGCCCTACTGTCCCCATCTTGCCCTACTGTCTCCATCTTGTCCTACTGTCTCCATCTTGCCCTACTGTCTCCATCTTGCCCTACTGTCTCCATCTTGTCCTACTGTCTCCATCTTGTCCCACTTTCTCCATCTTGCCCTACTGTCTCCATCTTGTCCTACTGTCTCCATCTTGCCCTACTGTCTCCATCTTGCCCTACTGTCCCCATCTTGCCCTACTGTCCCCATCTTGCCCTACTTTCTCCATCTTGCCCTACTGTCTCCATCTTGCCCTACTGTCTCCATCTTGTCCTACTGTCTCCATCTTGCCCTACTGTCCCCATCTTGCCCTACTGTCTCCATCTTGTCCTACTGTCTCCATCTTGCCCTACTGTCTCCATCTTGTCCTACTGTCTCCATCTTGCCCTACTGTCTCCATCTTGTCCTACTGTCTCCATCTTGCCCTACTGTCCCCATCTTGCCCTACTGTCTCCATCTTGTCCTACTGTCTCCATCTTGCCCTACTGTCTCCGTTTAACTCAACTTTCACTTTCTTTTCATTTGTTGCTATTTTGTTCTGCTGTTTCCTTTTTGCCCTACTGACTCCACTTTGTTCTACGTTCACTATCCTTCCTACTGCTGCTGTTTAATCCCTACTGTTACCATTATGCCCTAGTGTCTCCATCTTGCCCTACTGTCTCCATCTTGCCCTAGTGTCTCCATCTTGCCCTACTGTCTCCATCTTACCCTACTGTCTCCATCTTCTCCTTCTGTCTCCATCTTGCCTACTGTCTCCATCTTGCCCTACTGTCTCCATCTTGCCCTACTGTCTCCATCTTGCCCTACTGTCTCCATCTTGCCCTACTGTCCCCATCTTGCCCTACTGTCTCCATCTTGCCCTACTGTCCCCATCTTGCCCTACTGTCTCCATCTTGTCCTACTGTCTCCATCTTGTCCTGTTATCTTAATTTTGCCCTACACTTTTCATCTTGCCCTACTGTCCGTATGTTGCTCTACTGTCACTATTTTGCCCTACTCCTTCTATCTTTTCCTACTATCTCCATCTTGCCTATACCAGCTATTTCTCGCTCTATGCACCTAGAAATTCTGACTATTAGGGCCCCTAAAGATACCCAAAGTGTAACCTATACACATCTGTATAACACTATTCACCCTGACAGCTCCTGTAACAACCAACATCGAGACATGAAACTGATCCAAGTAACTGATACCGGACACCAGATTTGGTTTCATGTTCTGCTCCAATTGAGGATGAGTCTTAGAAATCTGCTGACGTCACAAAAAGATATAGTTCTTCTGATAAGCAAAGTGCTGAAGAGAGTTTTTCTAATTTAAGAAGCAATTAAAAGACAACTTACTTACTGCTCCTAACTACCAAAATAAAGGAAATGAATAATGGACGAGAAGAAGAGAAGAACAAGCCTTCACATTGGTTTAGATGCAAATAACATCCCATAATAGGGAGGGTCACATATAAAAATATTAAGCCTGGACAAAGAGACCTCAGGTGGGAGGAGCTACATGGAAGGTGTGGCTAAAGGATGAGACCACAGAGACTGTGAGGGAGGGGAGGGTTGATGGGGGATATTTGGTAAAATGAGGAAGATGCCCAACTGATTTATGTTTGGCAAGATGGCGGCAAATGAGGTGGCTGCATGGGAGGGGCAACTGTTGCAGGAAAGAGCTGCTTCTCGCCTCTACATTGAAGCTACAGGAAGGCACAGCAGCTGCACACATACAGTTGTATAGATATTGTAGGTAATGAGCAGATAGTAACATCAGGAATAGTCCACTGTGAACATTTCAGGGTGACAGCAGAGCCCTAGGCACTAATACTTGGCTTGGTGCCCTGGAAATACCCCCCGTCCCCCAGATTGCTCCACAAGCCAACTCCATCACACAACCACCCACCATTCAGTCCTTACACACCCAACCCCATTGCTCAACCTGCAGACCCCACCCCATGGCTCAGCCCATTCCCCACTCAGTGACTTGTCCTCAGGCCAAGCCCCCCCAGTGAAGCTCCCATTGCACCCCCTCTATCTGTGTCTTTTGTATTTAAGTCGTTTTATGTGTAACCAACCAGCACCCCATAAATCAAGACTGACCCAAAATCCACCGGACCTTCTTGGGCCAATTTTGTTGGGAGGGCAGTAGGGTTGTCTTGCTTGCCCCATGCAGTGGAGTGCAATAATAATAATAATAATAATAATAATATGTAATAAATGTCATTGCAAGAGGTCTATGAAACCCCTAGGGGGCCATAAAATTCCATAAAGGGCAACAACCAGTCCCTTTGTTATTCAGATTATACTAACTGTAATGGAGAGCTAAAGGGAAAGCAAAGAAAAGATTTCATATATCATTGTCTGTGCAGAACAGTATCATTGAGAAGATTCTCAGGAACCAATAAGCTGTTTAATCAGTTTTAGGGGTGAAACTTTGCTCTACTGTCCCCCGAATGTAATGAATGATTATTTGCAGTAGGCCCAAAGCATAATTGTAATTAAATCAGAATATCTGAAGGGACAGAGTTATTACTGTCCTGTGCCGGGTACATTAATATTAATTGGAGATTCTGAATGACGTTGACACTATTGACTCATTGACTCAAAAGCTTGTTTTTTTCTGAAATGTGAACAAATCAGCCCGGGGCAAATACCGAACCCTGTGAGATTTCTCCGAAATTTGCAGTTTCTCTCGTTGCATTACGACATGACTGTAGGAAGTGGGAGAGGAACGAAACACTGGAGGTTAATGCTGAGAGACTAGTGACTGGTGCACACTACAAGTCTCATGAGTCGCAATGAGTTGGGCCTTCTGTGCGGAATAGCAATGAAACTGAATGCCAAGCTGTCTGTGCCCCATACAGGTGGGTACAGTGCCCAGCTTAAGTATGGGGAAGAGTATATATATATATATATATATATATATATATACATAGCAGTTAATCTCTTTCAGACAGGCTTCACCTCCATAAATGCTCACTAAGTTCCAGCTCACAACCTCCCCTACCCAGGCCCACTATCAGTAATTCTAAAGCCCCTTCTTAACTTTGGGCCTAGGTTTTTAAGGACTGGTAAACATGGTCGGCCAGGGGGGTGCAGGGCCCACTTGGGCTGCTGCCTCAGGGGCCCCTGCACCCCCCAAGGGCCCCCCCGCCGCTGCCTTCACATGCCCCCCACCATCCCCCGAGCATGTGTACCTTCAGAACGTTGGGGGAGCGCCTGGTGGGGATCTGGGCCAGTCCGACCCTGATGGCAAATTTCTAACCCGTCCATCAATATAAATTGACCATTAGAACATTCTCAGGGTTAGACCAAGCTGTGACCAATCAGAGAATTAAACCATTCGGGTTAGACCAACCTGGGGCCAATCAAAGCATTAGAACTTTCTCAGAGTTAGAATAACCTGCAACCAATCAAAGCATTAGAAAATTCACATGGTCAGACCAACCTGCAGCCAATCAAAGCATTAGAAAATTCTCAGGGTTAGACTAACTGCAACCAATCAACGAATTAGAACATTCTCAGGGTTAGACTGAACTGCAGCCAATCAAAGCATTAGAACATTCTCAGGGTTAGACTGAACTGCAACCAATCAACGAATTAGAACATTCTCAGGGTTAGACAGAACTGCAACCAATCAAAGCATTAGGACATTCCCAGGGTTAGACTAACCTGCAGCCAATCAGAACATTAGAACATTCCCAGGGTTAAACCAGCCTGCAACCAATCAAAGCATTAGAACATTCTCAGGGTTAGACCAAACTGCAGCCAATCAGAACATTAGAACATTCCCAGGGTTAAACCAGCCTGCAACCAATCAAAGCATTATAACATTCCCAGGGTTAGACTAACCTGCAACCAATCAAAGCATTTAAACATGTCCAGGGTTAGACCAACCTGTAGCCAATCAGAACATTAGAATATTCTCGGGGTTAAACCAACCTGCAGCCAATCCAGGCATTATAACATTCCCAGGGTAAGACCAACCTGCAGCCAATCAGAGCACTAGAACATTCTCAGGGTTAGACCAACCTGCAGCCAATCAGAGCCGCTGCTGGCTGCCAACCCCAATAAGAGCAGCAGCACAAAGTATTAAAGCTCCATTCATCCTCCCAACTTGTTTCCCCCCGAAGCCAAGAAGCGCTTAACGGATTATTCTGTTTTGCTCCTTCTCTCTCGGAGCCGGACGCCGCTTATCCCCCCGCCAGGGGGTCCGACCGAGAGAGCTCAGCAGAGAATCGACTCAACCGGCCCATGAAAGGCAATTACTTGTGTCTGAGTGAATGGAGATGGTGCCCCCCCCCCCCCCAGTGCTTTATTCTGGGGCTGAAGGAAATATATCAATATAATAATAATATAAGTCGGATAATTCTGAAAGTTCTGCTCCAAAGACAAACAGGCTGAGCCCTGCGAGCCAAACTGGCAGCGGAACAAACAGAGCGCTAGCTCCCGAGCTTCTCCTATAAACACACCGGCCTCTGGGAACAGATGACACAGCTGATAAATTAACTTACTGACAGAGGGGTCCCCCCCCCCCCCCCCGACTCAAGTGCCCTTCCTGGATTCTGATTGGCTAAATTCCCCGTCACCCAATCAAAATGCCGGCATAGAATTTCCATTATTGGAAGCAAAATCAGGTTCCAAAATGAAAAAGTCTTTATGATGAAAATATTATGTAAGAGCCGCGTCTGTGCAGTGTTTCCTTCTACACGTCTGTGTTTGTGTATAAAAACTTTACTTCAATAGTATAAATTGGGTCACTGGCAGGGTCAGACTGGGCCACCGGAACACCGGGAAAAATCCTGGTGGGCCCCAGCCCTAATGGGCCCCGGTGGCCCAGTCCGACCCTTGCCAGCGCTCCCCCCAACACATTATATTTACACGCGCTCAGGGGAGGAAGTTGGGCGGGGGGGCGGGGGTTTGGGGACGAGGCCACCAGGGGCACCTGCAGGGCTCCTGCACCCCCCAGTCCGACCCTGGTTACTGGGGCTCCATTGGCAGTGGCCAAGAAGCAGACCCATCTTACATACCCCTATTACATACCCCTATTACATACCCCTATTACATGCCCCTATTACATGCCCCTATTACATACCCCTATTACATGCCCCTATTACATGCCCCTATTACATGCCCCTATTACATACCCCTATTACATGCCCCTATTACATGCCCCTATTACATACCCCTATTACATGCCCCTATTACATGCCCCTATTACATACCCCTAAACATACCCCTATACATACCCCTATACATACCCCTATACATACCCCTATTACATACCCCTATTACATACCCCTATACATACCCCTATTACATACCCCTATTACATACCCCTATACATACCCCTATTACATACCCCTATACATGCCCCTATACATACCCCTATTACATACCCCTATACATACCCCTATTACATACCCCTATTACATACCCCTATACATACCCCTATTACATACCCCTATTACATACCCCTATACATACCCCTATTACACCCTTTTACACAGGGGACATATTGTATGAAAAGCAATATTGTACCAATAAATTGTATTCATCTAAACATAGAAGGAACGGGCTTTAAAAAGCAGAATTGGGGCTGATTTATTGACAATTCCTCCAAAAAGCCCACTAGCCCCGCCCATCTTTTCCACTTCCTGCTGCCTCCTTTCCCAGGCCGTGCAGGGGGGCCGCCGGTGGCACTGTAGGATAGGAACCAATCAGCAACTAGGCTGACCTGATTATCCCCCTCCTACTGTGCTTCTGGCAGGGACTGTTAGGACACGCCCATCCCTCATTTAAAACACGGACAGGGACCTGAGAGGACCTATAGGGAGCTCCAATAAAGGGGTCATTGTTCATTTATCCTATATGTCTCTATACTACATGCTACAACCCACCAATACCTCATCCATAAACCACAGTTCCCATCCACTTCACAACCTTTACGTCTTTTGGGGTCCCAGGACTAGTGTACCCCCCCGTACCCCCCAACAGATACATTTACATTACAAGCAACTGAAAAGCCTATCCACCTAGTTGTGCAGGTTCACTTTCCGTATGCGAGAGATAGTTCCAGGCTACATTCATTGGTCACATTAATAAAGGTTTTTCCTTCAGAAGCTTGGGAGATGCTATCAAATAAGTTTTGACCAAGAAAGACCAAAGAAAGACTTTATAGAATAGAAAAAGGCGGAGGAACCTTAACACAACGGGCGGGGAAGATACAATACAGAGTAATGGGTATTACCTTGGTGCCTATGCACGCTTTGCCTTTCTTGTACTCCTTCTGCCCATGTTTCTTATCCAGCTTGTTCCACAAGGCTTTGGCTTTCCAACTGGTGACTTTGGACTTCAGCTTGGCGTAGAAGTGCCGGTGGTCCTGAGGGTCTAGCTCCAGCTGGCGAGTGAGAATGTTGAAGGCTTGAAGGGTTCCTTTACACGTGGTGGCCTGGATGAAGTTCTCAAACAGTTGGCCGGATCGGCCGTGCTTGTCGTCGCCATTTTCTCCCATGTTGCTTGAGAAGATCCTCGAGCTGAGCTTGGACGCCGACTACCTGGCTTTGCGGGTCACTCGCTTCTCATTTCTATGTGACGGCTGGAAAGAAAGAGAGAGAGATCATGAAGAGACATCTCCGGAGTGCCAAGGGTTTGCTCCAAGCTCCAAGCTTTGCTCAGATGCCACCAAACTTACTTCAAGACCAGGAGAAGACTGAGGTGGCCACACCAACTACTCCCTCTCACACCAACTACTCCCTCTCTATTATCCCTCAAATGTCACATATGAAGAGACATCTCCTGAGTGCCAAGTGTTTGCTCCAAGCCCTAAACGTTGCTCAGATGCCACCAAACTTCCGTCCAGACCAGAAGACTGAGGTGGCCACACCAACTGCTCCCTCTCACATCAACTACTCCCTCTCTATTATTCCTCAAATGTCACATATGAAGAGACATCTCCTGAGTGCCAAGTGTTTGCTCCAAGCCCCAAGCTTTGCTCAGATGCCACCAAACTTCCGTCCAGACGAGGAGAAGACTGAGGTGGTCTCACCAACTACTTCCTCTCTATTATCCCTCAAATGTCACATATTTATCACCCAATATTCTCTACAGGCAGCAACACATTTTATCCATGAACACTAGGGGTGCTGTTGCTTTGCCCTCTGTAGAGACTACCTTTGCCCATATATCTACTTATCTAATTTCCAATTTTCCATACTTCTATTATTGGCCCATAGGCTTATGACCACTTCCTGCCACACTTTAATATAGTGTTTAGTTAGGGGCAGATTTTCCAATTTGGCCAGTTGCTGACCCAGCCCGATGTGCTCCAGGGAGCCTGGGGTCAAAAGGCCCAGTATGTGTTCTGCCCTAGAGGGACAGCACCCCAGTGAAGTTGGGGAGCAGGGACCCTGAGAATAAGGCTTTAGGGCAAAGACAGGTGGGGCGATTAGTCGCTGTGACTTTTAAGAAACTTCCAATCAGTCACAATGCCTATCGTGCCAGCTAGCCTCCATGTAAAATGGAGGATTATTTGTTAGGCGATTGGTCGCCACGACTAATTGCCTTGTCTGTCTTTGCCCATAATCAGAGAGAGGTTATTATTTGCTATAGCAGTTTCTAGGAAAGTGAGATTAATAGTTCTAGTTAATAAGAGCAGCCTGAGCTCCAACCAGGATTGATAGCAGGGAGTATCTCTCCCTTAGGCTCTGCTTGGCTAAGCAGGGTCGGACTGGGGGGTGCAGGGCCCACCGGGGCTTCCACCCTGTGGCTAAGTGAGGGGGCCGCAGTACTGACAAGGGATTCAGGCTTAGTCTTCTCCTTGATCTATGTCTGTTATTATATTATATATTGCCTCTGTGGCTCTAAGAGTATCTGCTATACCTGTTGTCTTGGACAATAAACCAGTTCTGTTTGAGTTGCACACAGCATGAGTAAGTTGTAGTTGCACTACACCTCCCCTTCAATCCTTCCACATAGTGAAGGCCCATCCTTGGGTGACCAACGGTCTATTTCAACCTAGCTGGACAGGTCTTTACTAGCCAAGATGGGGGTTACACTGAAATCTGTATTTTCTTTCACTGTGCAAACAGCAGTTTTGGGGGTGAAGTTCCCCTTTAAACTGGAAGTTGCACTGGACTGTGGGAAAGAGAAGCTGCTCCGCACCTGTCCGACCCCGAGGGATGTGGGGCAGTCGCTCTGTTATTAGAGCTGTTCCCGGTAACTTCGTGTTCATCCAAAAAGGAACAAAAATAACACATTTTGCTTCCTCCCGGCGCTCCTGCTCCAAACCACAGTCGGACCCTCCTAGCGACTCCCACCCTGCTCGCTTTCCCTGCCCTGTTATTTGCCTGGGACCGGCATTTTTGGGTGATTACAGTCGCAGCCGTCCTCAGGGGGACCCCGCAATCTGCGGCTTTCCGTCCCATGGAAACACTTTCCCTCTCGGAACAGAACTGGGAGTTTCTCTCTCCTATAATCACTGGGATACATTGTAGCAAACACTTCCCATGTAGAAATATCCAGAAAGATTCTTTTATCCCAAAACTTCTTTTAATTGATATTTCTGACTAGTTATTATTATTAACATTTATTTATAAAGCGCCAACATATCCCGCAGCGCTGTACAATAAGTGGGTTTCATACATTGGGCATACAGAGTAACATATACAGCAATCAGTAACCGATACAGGAGGGGAAGGGAGCCCTGCCCAAAAGAGCTTACACTCTACAAGGAGTAACATATAAAGCAATCAGTAACCGATACAGGAGGGGAAGGGAGCCCTGCCCAAAAGAGCTTACACTCTACAAGGAGTAGCATATAAAGCAATCAATAACCGATACAAGAGGGGAAGAGAGCCCTGCCCAAAAGAGCTTACACTCTACAAGGAGTAACATATAAAGCAATCAGTAACCGATACAAGAGGGGAAGAGAGCCCTGCCCAAAAGAGCTTACACTCTACAAGGAGTAACATATAAAGCAATCAGTAACCGATACAAGAGGTGAAGAGAGCCCTGCCCAAAAGAGCTTACACTCTACAAGGAGAAAGGGTTGAGACACAAGGTGTGGGAATGGGCATGAGCAGAGTTGTGAGAGGTGTCAGACTAGTGTTGGGCAACTCTGTCACAATCAGCAGACTCTGCAACTGGAGGGGGGCCCCAAACAGGGTCGGAGTGGGGGGTAAAGGGCCCACTGGGACCCTGCAGGTACCCCCGCCGGCCACGTCCCCTAACCCCGCACCCCCCACAGGGGCCCCCCTAACCGCCCTCGCAGGGCCCCCCACCCAATGTCCTCACCTGAGCACGTACGTTTAACGGCAAGGGTCGGGTCTGGGCCGCCGGGGCCCACTAGAGCCGGAGCCCACCAGGATTTTTCCCGGCGACCCAGTCCGACCCTGGCCCCAAATAGGGCCCACTAGTACCCTCTCCTGCCTGCACCCATGTTGTTGGATCCAGGCCCAACATTATTAAACATGGGGCCCTATACTAAGTGAGCAGATTATTGGCCCACCCATCACACTGGGGCCCCTGGGTGGTGGCCACCATTAAAAAAAAGCCACCCTAACCCACCTAGGCCCCAATTATGCCCAAACACCACCCATGACCCAACAACCCTTGCCAACTAACCCGTCAGCCAGAGTCGGACTGGGGGGTGCAGGGCCCACCGGGGCTCCTGCCGGCTGCGTCCCCCCCCCCCGCAGGGTCCCCCACCCTACTTTTCTCCCCTAAGCGTGCGTAAATTTAATGCGTATGGGGAAGAATGGTCAGGCAGAGGGAGGGCCGGCAAGGGTCGGGTCTGGGATTTTTCCATCCGCCAGGGCCCAGTCTGACCCGGCCCTCAGCCCCCCCACTTCTGTGACCCATAATCACTCCTTTCGACCTTGGCCCACAGAGACCCTGACTTCAGTACCCCCTGTACCCTCCTACTGATCTAATCATCATCATTTTTGGTGCGGGACAGTCCACAGTAAATGGTGTGGATGGGGGGGGTCACAATGGACAAAAAAAGTTGCGGCAAAAAACGTCCATATGGGGGTGATGTAATAAGTTTGCCCAGGTGCAGTAACCCATAGCAACCAATCAGCAGGCAGCATTTACTGGTCACCTGTTTAAAAGCCTTCACCTACCCACATTAGGAAAAAACTGCTTCTGGCTCCCCCTTTCCTTCCCATGTGTCAAACAGAACCAAGTTTTTTCCATTAAATGGACTGAATAACACGAGTGAATCCGACCATTAAAGGCAATTAAATAAAACAAACACATTCAGGATTAGTGCAAAAGCTCTTATTAAAGGAATTCAACTCCGAGCTGAACCCTCACAAGCACGGGGCCCCCACCCAGCACCCAAGCGCCGGCACAGACAGGCATTATACAGGCAGCATTAGGTACCTACCTAGTGCTACCAACCCCTATTTCTGTAGGGAAATGAGAGTAGAGCAGGCAGTAACCCTTCCAACACTTTCCCCTGTCTCTGCCCCTATATATTAGGTACCTACCTAGTGCTACCAACCCCTATTTCTGTAGGGAAATGAGAGTAGAGCAGGCAGTAACCCTTCCAACACTTTCCCCTGTCTCTGCCCCTATATATTAGGTACCTACCTAGTGCTACCAACCCCTATTTCTGTAGGGAAATGAGAGCAGGGCAGGCAGTAACCCTTCCAACACTTTCCCCTGTCTCTGCCCCTATATATTAGGTACCTACCTAGTGCTACCAACCCCTATTTCTGTAGGGAAATGAGAGCAGGGCAGGCAGTAACCCTTCCAACACTTTCCCCTGTCTCTGCCCCTATATATTAGGTACCTACCTAGTGCTACCAACCCCTATTTCTGTAGGGAAATGAGAGCAAGGCAGGCAGTAACCCTTCCAACACTGGGCTGAGTGCAGATCTATCACATATATTTACAGTCGGTGACGTGTGTGTAACAGACAAACAAAGCCCTGCCTAAGTTGAAGTGAAAGTCACAATACAGTGAGTGAGTAAATGCAGAGGCAGCTGAGTGTAAGCCTCAGTACATGCATGAATTGATGTGTATACAGTAGGCGCATGAATGGACCCACAGGGCGTAAATGAGTCGCTAATTAAGCGCAACTGAATTCCCTGGCACAGTAATAATTGTCTCAAAACACAGGGCTGCTGTAAAGCTTGTGACAGAAAGCAGCTCTATACACTGGGTGACTCCGGTGCAGCCTGCGGCCCACCTTTGGCAGGGAGAGATATGGTATTATACCCCAGTTTGTGGTTTTAATACTTGGGGCAGCTGGGGGGTTGCAACGAGACATTCCCTTACTCACTAACTACAGCTGAGAATGCTGGGAATTGTAGTCACACCGCCACTAAGGACTAAGGACGCCCAATTTGCGATTGGTCTTCATTTTTTATTATTTGTAGTTTTTTAAGTTATTTCATTTTCAGTTCAGAAGCTCTGCAGTTTGGAGTTTCAGCAGCTATCTGGTTGCTAGGGTCCAAGTTACCTTAGCAACCAGGGTGAGGTTTAGATGAGAGACTGGAATATGAATAGGAGTGGGGGTTAAATAGTAAAGAAAGTTACAAAAAGTAACAATAACAATAAAACTGGAGCCTCACAGAGCAATAGGGTTTGGCTGCCGGGGTCAGTGACCCCCATTTGAAAGCTGCAAAGAGTTGGAAGAATTAAAAAACTATAAGAAATAAATAATGAAGACCAATTGAAAAACTGCTTAGAATTGGCCATTCTATAACATACTAACAGTTAATGTAGGTGAACCCAACAAAGAATGAGAATTTTGCCCAGGGTGTGGGTTCCCCTGGCATTGCCAAGGCAAGGGCCTGGCACAATTCCCTGGCACAATCCCAGTAGATACGGTTAATCGGTGCCAATGAATCTCCCGGCCCTGGGGTGTCAGAGTGTTCCCCGCGCTGCTCTCGTTCCGTAGGAATAATCCCACAACCTGCAGGGAACATTCTGTGCTCAAGGTAAGGGCCCCCCTTATAGGAACCCTCCAGCCTCCTCCTAATTCCACTCATTCTGCCCGGCCGGAACCGCTGCTTTTATTTCTTGTTGAGTCAGATACAGTTTCTCATAATATTGCTCTGCGCCGAGGTCACGTCCTCACTGTGCTCCCCTTATCTTTATTATCATGCCCTGAGCCAATCAGCACGGCCGAGCCGTTCCCCCGCAGTTACCCCTATGCAGGGCTCCGTATCTACATCCCCTTAGTATATCTGCTCTGAGCCAAACAACATTAGTTTATCATCAGAGATAAAATCGCAAAAGGAAACAGTTACGGCAGAAAAGGGGGCTGTTCCTGCTGAATTGTGCTTAGTACAGGGGAATCCCTATGTGCCATAGTTTTATGGTATCTCTCTGTACAGGCTATGGGCAAACTTAGGGGGCTGTTCCTGCTGAATTGTGCTTAGTACAGGGGAATCCCTATGTGCCATAGTTTTATGGTATCTCTCTGTACAGGCTATGGGCAAACTTAGGGGGCTGTTCCTGCTGAATTGTGCTTAATACAGGGGAATCCCTATGTGCCATAGTTTTATGGTATCTCTCTGTACAGGCTATGAGCAAACTTAGGGGGCTGTTCCTGCTGAATTGTGCTTAGTACAGGGGAATCCCTATGTGCCATAGTTTTATGGTATCTCTCTGTACAGGCTATGGGCAAACTTAGGGGGCTGTTCCTGCTGAATTGTGCTTAGTACAGGGGAATCCCTTGTAGATTGTAAGCTCTTTTGGGCAGGGCCCTCTTCACCTCTTGTATCGGTTACTGATTGCTTTATATGTTACTCTGTATGTCCAATGTATGTAACCCACTTATTGTACAGCGCTGCGGAATATGTTGGCGCTTTATAAATAAATGTTAATGTAATGTAATGTGCCATAGTTTTATGGTATCTCTCTGTACAGGCTATGAGCAAACTTAGGGGGCTGTTCCTGCTGAATTGTGCTTAGTACAGGGGAATCCCTATGTGCCATAGTTTTATGGTATCTCTCTGTACAGGCTATGAGCAAACTTAGGGGGCTGTTCCTGCTGAATTGTGCTTAGTACAGGGGAATACTTATACTTTAAAACTAACAATAGCCCTTTGCAGGCCAAGCCTTGGGTGGTTATCAGCTTATTAACCCTTCCCATTACTGAAGGGTGAACTGGGTGTCTCCACCCTGACGTGTAACACTGCCTCTGTGACTGCTGAGTGAGATTAAAGGCAAAGCTATGGGATGGTTACCTGGTGGACTTGGACCTACCACTCCCTCTTTCTCAGTATTATTTCTCAGTATTATTTCTCAGTATTATTCTCAGTATTATTTCTCAGTATTATTCTCAGTATTATTCTCAGTATTATTCTCAGTATTATTCTCAGTAATGACACTATTTCAAACTGAAAGTGAACATGTATCCCCCAATGGACCCCAGTGAGGTTGATAAAAGTCCCACAAGCACCCAGAGCAATCCAACTGGGGGGGGGGGGGGGGGGGGCTGTAAATTAGGCTGCTGGCTGTTGCAAGTAATACAGCAGCCCCTGCCATACCACAACAAAAAAGCAAATCATTAGTTGGATTCTCACTTGCCCTTTAACTCTGACTCCTCTGCTTTATGGCCCTACACTAGCTGCCATACTCTCTAATGCAGGGGCCGTACCATTATATAGTATAGGGAGGGGCCATACTCTCTAATGCAGGGGCCGTACCATTATATAGTATAGGGAGGGGCCATACTCTCTAATGCAGGGGCCGTACCATTATATAGTATAGGGAGGGGCCATACTCTCTAATGCAGGGGCCGTACCATTATATACTATAGGGAGGGGCCATACTCTCTAATGCAGGGGCCGTACCATTATATAGTATAGGGAGGGGCCATACTCTCTAATGCAGGGGCTGTACCATTATATACTATAGGGAGGGGCCATACTCTCTAATGCAGGGGCCGTACCAATAGGGAGGGGCCATACTCTCTAATGCAGGGGCCGTACCATTACATAGTATAGGGAGGGGCCATACTCTCTAATGCAGAGGCCGTACCATTATATAGTATAGGGAGGGGCCATACTCTCTAATGCAGGGGCCGTACCATTATATAGTATAGGGAGGGGCCAAACTCTCTAATGCAGGGGCCGTATCATTATATAGTATAGGGAGGGGCCATACTCTCTAATGCAGGGGCCGTACCATTATATAGTATAGGGAGGGGTGATGGCAGGAACATAGCAGGGCAGAGAATGAATCTATGGGTGGTGGCACAGACTATACATCAACACACAGTAAGGAAAATTATAATTATTTCCATGATAACAGGTTTCTGTGCATTAAAGGGGTGGGTTAACCTTTAGTATGTTCTAGAATGGCCAGTTCTAAGCAACTTTTAAATTGGTCTTCATTATTTATATTTTATAGTTTTTGAATAATTTACCTTCTTCTTCCAACTCTTTGCAGCTTTCAAATGGGGGTCACTGACCCCGGCAGCCAAACCCTATTGCTCTGTGAGGCTCCAGTTTTTTATTATTGTTACTTTTTATAACTTCTTTTCTATTCAGGCCCCTCTCCTATAAATATACCAGCCTCTCATTCAAACTACTCCCTGGTTGCTAAGGTAATTTGAACCCTAGTAACCTGATACCCCCACAACCCTGCTGAACAAAAATGTAATTCAAAAAAACTACAAATAATAAAAAATGACGACAAATTGGAAATTGTCTCAGAATATTATTCTCTACATTACACTAAAACTTAACCCAAAGGTGACCAACCCCTTTAGCAATATGGTAGCTCCTCCCCCTATATATAAATACACACATACAGAGTAGGAATGTGCCTTATACCCTTATAATATACAGTTGGGTCATTTCCCTATTGAGTGCTTTATATGTTACTCTGTATGCCCAATGTATGTAACCCACTTATTGTACAGCGCTGCGGGATATGTTGGCGCTTTATAAATAAATGGTAATAATAATAATTTCCCTATGGGACCAAACTATAAATTATATCCTTAGGCGCTTTTTGATGTCATTTATATAACTGGAGCTTAGTGATGTCATTTCTGTCACATGACTCGGAGTTCCATGACCTCTATAATATCCTTATATTCTACAATGGGGGGTACTTTATTCACCATATATCTGATTCACCCCCAGTGTCAATCAATTGTTTCCTGGTTTCTCGATACAATGTATCACACATCTAAACACAAAGGTTCCATGATCACCTCGCGCCCCCCCCCCCCCCCCCGGAATCCTCCATTTTGGTACCAACCGGCGGGCTCCAAACTACAAGCCTCTTTTTCTTTCTTTATACAATAATTTATCATCAGGCAAGTATTTGGCACTGCACCTTATTAAAAACAGACTATTTTTCTGTCTCTGCCTCAGAAAATTGTACTTTTCCAGGAAACTGCCCAGACTGATCGAATTTGGCCATGTATGGGTCTCCCAAGCAGGCGCGGCCCATCGGGCACCTAGGCGGTTGCAGCTATCAGACTGTTGGAATGCCAGACATCTGAAGCATCTGAAACTTTTTTTGGACAAGTGCAACTCTGCCCCCCCCCCCCCAACACAGTCATTAAAGCTCCTAAACATAGTAAGTGGGGGGGGGGGCAGGCTGAGTGCTTTGCCCTCTTAATGTATCATTGCACAATCAGCACATTGCACAATTCTGCCTTTTGGGTTAATGACTGGAGGAGCGCAATACATAAACTGTAATTGGATGTTAATTAAAGGGTAAATGTACCAAACAATGGATGATACAATAGCATAGGCTAATCTCACAATATATACCGCAGGGTCGGACTGGGGGGTCGGACCCAGGTGCCCCCACACCCCACAAAGAGGCCCCCGTCATGGCCCCCACATCTCCCAAGGGACCCCCACCTACCAACCCAACCCTCTCCCCCAAGAGCTTGTATAATATAGTTACTTTTGGGTACGCCAGGGGAAAGAAACAGCAGCCATTGGGAGTTCCAGGGTCGGGTCCCAACCAGGTTGTTTCCCCGTGCCCTGTCAGCCCGGTCCGACCCTGATATACAGGTATGGGATCCCTTATCCGGAAACCCGTTATCCAGAAAGCTCCGAATTATGGAAAGCCTGTCTCCCATAGACTCTATTTTAATCAATTCAGAATTTTAAAACTGATTTCCCTTTTCTCTGTAATAATAAAACAGTGCCTGTACTTGATCCCAACTAAGATATAATTACCCCTTATTGGGGCAGAACAGCCCTATTGGGTTTATTTCATGGTTAAATGATTCCCTTTTCTCTGTAATAATAAAACAGTACCTGTACTTGATCCCAACTAAGATATAATTACCCCTTATTGGGGCAGAACAGCCCTATTGGGTTTATTTCATGGTTAAATGATTCCCTTTTCTCTGTAATAATAAAACAGTACCTGTACTTGATCCCAACTAAGATATAATTACCCCTTATTGGGGCAGAACAGCCCTATTGGGTTTATTTAATGGTTAAATGATTCCCTTTTCTCTGTAATAATAAAACAGTACCTGTACTTGATCCCAACTAAGATATAATTACCCCTTATTGGGGCAGAACAGCCCTATTGGGTTTATTTAATGGTTAAATGATTCCCTTTTCTCTGTAATAATAAAACAGTACCTGTACTTGATCCCAACTAAGATATAATTACCCCTTATTGGGGCAGAACAGCCCTATTGGGTTTATTTAATGGTTAAATGATTCCCTTTTCTCTGTAATAATAAAACAGTACCTGTACTTGATCCCAACTAAGATATAATTACCCCTTATTGGGGGCAGAACAGCCCTATTGGGTTTATTTAATGGTTAAATGATTCCCTTTTCTCTGTAATAATAAAACAGTACCTGTACTTGATCCCAACTAAGATATAATTACCCCTTATTGGGGGCAGAACAATCCTATTGGGTTAAATTAATGTTTTATGTATTTTTTAGTAGACTTAAGGTATGGAGATCTAAATTACGGAAAAACCCCTTATCCGGAATACCCTTGGTCCCGAGCATTCTGGATAACGGGTCCTATACCTGTACCATCAATTCAGTAGTTTCAGGGAGCGCACAGGACTCGCTCTTATTCCATGAGAGGAAGCAGCAGCCGTATCATTTTATATTGGAGCACATCGCTCTGAGTCTCCCAAGGCTGCCATTCATCCTCATTAGTCTCCCACAGACTGTCTCTCAGCACAAGAATCCAAAGGAACCACGAGGGCCCCTGGGGATAATCTCTGGCCAAGGTGAGACCCATAATGAGAACAAAAGGTGAACTGGTCAGGGGCTCCAAGAATTTACTGCTACTTAATAGAGATGCATGTTCCCTGCATTATGATAGCTAGAATCTCAGCCATAAAGCAGGGCAGGACTGCTGCTTACAATGGGGGGATCAGATAGGATCTGTGCCACTGTGACAGAATGCTCTGTTATACAGATAGCTAGAATCTCAGCCATAAAGCAGGGCAGGACTGCTGCTTACAATGGGGGGATCAGATAGGATCTGTGCCACTGTGACAGAATGCTCTGTTATACAGATAGCTAGAATCTCAGCCATAAAGCAGGGCAGGACTGCTGCTTACAATGGGGGGATCAGATAGGATCTGTGCCACTGTGACAGAATGCTCTGTTATACAGATAGCTAGAATCTCAGCCATAAAGCAGGGCAGGACTGCTGCTTACAATGGGGGGATCAGATAGGATCTGTGTCACTGTGACAGAATGCTCTGTTATACAGATAGCTAGAATCTCAGCCATAAAGCAGGGCAGGACTGCTGCTTACAATGGGGGGATCAGATAGGATCTGTGCCACTGTGACAGAATGCTCTGTTATACAGATAGCTAGAATCTCAGCCATAAAGCAGGGCAGGACTGCTGCTTACAATGGGGGGATCAGATAGGATCTGTGCCACTGTGACAGAATGCTCTGTTATACAGCTAGCTAGAATCTCAGCCATAAAGCAGGGCAGGACTGCTGCTTACAATGGGGGGATCAGATAGGATCTGTGCCACTGTGACAGAATGCTCTGTTATACAGATAGCTAGAATCTCAGCCATAAAGCAGGGCAGGACTGCTGCTTACAATGGGGGGATCAGATAGGATCTGTGCCACTGTGACAGAATGCTCTGTTATACAGATAGCTAGAATCTCAGCCATAAAGCAGGGCAGGACTGCTGCTTACAATGGGGGGATCAGATAGGATCTGTGCCACTGTGACAGAATGCTCTGTTATACAGATAGCTAGAATCTCAGCCATAAAGCAGGGCAGGACTGCTGCTTACAATGGGGGGGATCAGATAGGATCTGTGCCACTGTGACAGAATGCTCTGTTATACAGATAGCTAGAATCTCAGCCATAAAGCAGGGCAGGACTGCTGCTTACAATGGGGGGGATCAGATAGGATCTGTGCCCCTGTGACAGAATGCTCTGTTATACAGATAGCTAGAATCTCAGCCATAAAGCAGGGCAGGACTGCTGCTTACAATGGGGGGATCAGATAGGATCTGTGCCACTGTGACAGAATGCTCTGTTATACAGATAGCTAGAATCTCAGCCATAAAGCAGGGCAGGACTGCTGCTTACAATGGGGGGATCAGATAGGATCTGTACCACTGTGACAGAATGCTCTGTTATACAGATAGCTAGAATCTCAGCCATAAAGCAGGGCAGGACTGCTGCTTACAATGGGGGGATCAGATAGGATCTGTGCCACTGTGACAGAATGCTCTGTTATACAGATAGCTAGAATCTCAGCCATAAAGCAGGGCAGGACTGCTGCTTACAATGGGGGATCATATAGGATCTGTGCCACTGTGACAGAATGCTCTGTTATACAGATAGCTAGAATCTCAGCCATAAAGCAGGGCAGGACTGCTGCTTACAATGGGGGGATCAGATAGGATCTGTGCCACTGTGCCAGCCCATCTCAGTTACACTAGTGCAGTACATATAGGGAGGGATTTGTTGCTGGATTCAGGCTCTGGACACTGTCCTTGGGAATCCTGAGAATATTCACACAGACGAGATTTATTTTGGCAATAACGTTCCCTTTACAATGTGTCCAAACTATTAAATTGAGCAAAATATTCTCACACTGTATAATCTCACGGCCATGTTAAAGAGCAGAGATGCCGTCTCCAGGACTGAACTACAATTCCCAGGATCCTCACTGCCAAACAACTGAAATGCACAACTGTACAGCACTGAGTGGGGCAGCCTAGGGGCAGAAGGATCAACCTGAGGGCAAATCCACTTGATCCCACCAACTGTGGGAGGAGAAGGTGTTTAACCAGATTGTCCTTCCCAGGTAAATCCCCTTGTATAATGATCTTGTCCTAGAGAAACTGGCAGCAAAGGGACAGGGTGGGATTCACTATCCTATTATCTCTCTATAAGCCAACTAAGCTGCTCCCAGGATGAGGGTGGGGTCATGTGATTAGTCTCGCAAACGCCATTGTTGTGTTTGGAGCTAATTTATTTGCGATGCCAAGAAAGGCAGTATAAAGGCCAAGCTGATGTAGGTATTTGTGTTATATAAAATCCCAATAGAGTAATTAGGGCTGCTGGGAGTTTTGGAGAGGCAGGGGGATGGGGAATTTAGGGGGTTGTGAGGGTCAAGACTCCCCCCACCCTTTTATTTTTAAATTTAACCTCTTTATTGTTTCTGGATTAAAGGGGTAGTTCACCTTTAAATTAACTTTTATGATGTAGAGCTATTCTGAGATAACTTGCAATTGGATTTAATTTTCTATTACTTTTGCATTATTTAGATTTTTGTTCCGTATCTGGTTGCTAGGGTCTACTTTTACCTAGCAACCAGGTAGCCGTTTCTGTGAAAGAAAAGAATATGAATAGATGGCCTACATAGAAAGATAAGTAGTAAAAAGTAACAATAACAATAACATTTTAGCCTCAGAGAGCAGTTTTTTTTTTTACTGCCGGGGTCAGTGACCCCCATTTAAAAACTGGAAAGAGAAAGGCAAATAATGAAAAAGCTATAACTTAAAGAAAGACTAGTTGAAAAGTTGCCATTCTATAACTACTAAAACTACTAAAAATGAACCTAAAGGTGAACCACCCTGTTCTGTGGCTTTCCGACGTGGTTGCTAGGGTCTTGCCCTAGCAACCCAGCAGTAGTTGGAACATGACTAGTAAAGAGTCGCTGACCCCAGGGGGCAACAAGGGACTAAATGTCACCTTAGAGAGTAGAGAGATCAAAAGAAAAATAAATCATTATTGACCACATCCCGCTAACAGTTAATTTCCACAGGTCCCGCCCATTTAGGTACAAGACTTAATTAACCCAAAGCTGGCAGGTCTCCAGCCTCAGAATATACCGTATAATTATTACTATAACTCACAGCAGTGCATGCTGGGACTGTCTGCAAAGGGTGTTTTCCCTCTAGAAAACTGCCTTTTGGGTTGCCACGGTGACCCACGGTGTGTCATAACCCTAAAATATGCAATAACCCTTGGTTGCCAATAGCAACGCTTTCGGCCAATCAGACTTGGATTTAAGCAGCCAACATGCCAAGTCTGCCCGACCCAAATCACCAAGTGGGTCTCCTTGTGAATCCGTCCTATTAAAAACCACTAACAGCAAGCCTTTCACTTCGACCAATCAGGGGCATTGTTACTGTGCCCAAGTCGGCCAGAGAAGACGTCACTTTTTTCCATTTTTAATCTTTCTTGTAAAACCCGAATATAGAAACTTCCTAAGAATAAAATCCGCATTCCCACAAGGCGCCGTGACCTCCTTTCTGCGCTGCTCTGCGGTATAGATTTTTGAACAAATTGGCCGGCCGATTGCACTGTATGCTGGAGGGGGGGGTTAACAGTCTGGATTCGGATCAGAACATTTACAGAAACTTTAAAGATGAATAAGAGAGATAAAGAGACACTGAGACCTGGAACTCCCAGTCCAACTGCTTCTATTGGGGCCCAAGGCTGCCAAACCCATCCCCAAAACCTTTTAGGGCGGTCAAAATCATGGTGACTCCTCCTCCCCAATATCTCATTCCCACACCAAGGGGGTAAATATGACGTTGCCCCTCCCATTGCTGCTATAACTGCCCCTACCCTTCTGGGAAGGTTCCCACTAGATGTTGGGACAGTGTTGCTGGGAGTTGCTCCCATTCAGCCACAAGGGCATTAGTGAGGTTGGGCAGTGATGTTGGGGATCAGGCTCACAGTCGGGGTTCCATCCCACAGGGGGTCAGTTGGGTTGCCCAACCCTACCTGCTATAACTGCCCCTACCCTTCTGGGAAGGTTCCCACTAGATGTTGGGACAGTGTTGCTGGGAGTTGCTCCCATTCAGCCACAAGGGCATTAGTGAGGTTGGGCAGTGATGTTGGGGATCAGGCTCACAGTCGGGGTTCCATCCCACAGGGGTTCAGTTGGGTTGCCCAACCCTACCTGCTATAACTGCCCCTACCCTTCTGGGAAGGTTCCCACTAGATGTTGGGACAGTGTTGCTGGGAGTTGCTCCCATTCAGCCACAAGGGCATTAGTGAGGTTGGGCAGTGATGTTGGGGATCAGGCTCACAGTCGGGGTTCCATCCCACAGGGGGTCAGTTGGGTTGCCCCTCCCCTTGCTGCTATAACTGCCCCTACCCTTCTGGGAAGGTTCCCACTAGATGTTGGGACAGTGTTGCTGGGAGTTGCTCCCATTCAGCCACAAGGGCATTAGTGAGGTTGGGCAGTGATGTTGGGGATCAGGCTTGGGGGGGGGGGGGGTAAATAAAATAAATTCAGGGTCCAATGCTGAAATAATGCGATTGTATAAACAGGATGAGACCCTGTGTATTGTGTTAGATTAAGGCCCAGACACGCTAAGAAGGCAATAATCTCTCGGGGTAAGGACTTTATCTCTCTCCAAGGAATCCATAACATTCATTTATTGAGAAAGGCTCCATTGTTTGTTCCCGGGTTCCCGGCAGCATTAGCGCCGCAGATTTGCCGCCCCCCCCCCGGAATACGCTCCGTACGGCTCGGCACAACGGAGATTTCCAAATCTCAAAGGAAACATAAATGTAGGAAAAGTCATTGGGAGCCCTTTCTGTGCTCTGGTTCCGACTCATGAATCAATGTAGCAAAAGCCTTTTATTTTCTCCAGGTCTATTAACCAGCTGGAATCTCTCTGGACTCAGAACCAGCAGGCAGACACTACTTTCAATAGCAATTACATTTACTATGAACGATGAAACCACAGAACAAGTTATATTTTCTATCAAAGGCAAAAGCTGTTTGGGCTAAGTTCCCCTTTAATTCTCTTCCCCAGCTGGGTGGCACACACACCGCACTGCACATTATTCCCACCACAGAGCTTATTTGATACAGTCTATAAAATTTTATATTCAGAAACTCAAAACACGTGGGAGAGCCTATCCGGGGCAACTCTGTCAGCGCTCGCCCCACCCTTGTCTTTTGGAACCGTTTTGGTTGCCGACTCCCTCGGTGACAATGTTTCTCGATTTTAGTGTTTGAAGTGCTAAAAAGTTCCAGATTTTTGGTTTCCAGCGTCGTTCCATGAATCTCACTCTTCTCATAAAGAGAATTTTAGACAAGAAGGGATGTTCTGTTTGCAATATGGCACCTCCTACCCATATGTATAAATACAAATATACAGAGAAGGAATGTTCTGGGCACACAATAAGCTGTACCCCCATACTGTATTGTCTAAGGGAAACACTATGGCACCCCCTACCCATATGTATAAATACAAATATACAGAGAAGGAATGTTCTGGGCACACAATTAGCTGTACCCCCATACTGTACTGTCTAAGGGAAACACTATGGCACCCCCTACCCTTATGTATAAATACAAATATACAGAGAAGGAATGTTCTGGGCACACAATAAGCTGTACCCCCATACTGTACTGTCTAAGGGAAACACTATGGCACCTCCTACCCATATGTATAAATACAAATATACAGAGAAGGAATGTTCTGGGCACACAATAAGCTGTACCCCCATACTGTACTGTCTAAGGGAAACACTATGGCACCCCCTACCCTTATGTATAAATACAAATATACAGAGAAGGAATGTTCTGGGCACACAATAAGCTGTACCCCATACTGTACTGTCTAAGGGAAACACTATGGCACCCCCTACCCATATGTATAAATACAAATATACAGAGAAGGAATGTTCTGGGCACACAATAAGCTGTACCCCCATACTGTACTGTCTAAGGGAAACACTATGGCACCTCCTACCCATATGTATAAATACAAATATACAGAGAAGGAATGTTCTGGGCACACAATAAGCTGTACCCCCATACTGTACTGTCTAAGGGAAACACTATGGCACCCCCTACCCATATGTATAAATACAAATATACAGAGAAGGAATGTTCTGGGCACACAATAAGCTGTACCCCCATACTGTACTGTCTAAGGGAAACACTATGGCACCTCCTACCCATATGTATAAATACAAATATACAGAGAAGGAATGTTCTGGGCACACAATAAGCTGTACCCCCATACTGTACTGTCTAAGGGAAACACTATGGCACCTCCTACCCATATGTATAAATACAAATATACAGAGAAGGAATGTTCTGGGCACACAATAAGCTGTACCCCCATACTGTACTGTCTAAGGGAAACACTATGGCACCTCCTACCCATATGTATAAATACAAATATACAGAGAAGGAATGTTCTGGGCACACAATAAGCTGTACCCCCATACTGTACTGTCTAAGGGAAACACTATGGCACCCCCTACCCATATGTATAAATACAAATATACAGAGAAGGAATGTTCTGGGCACACAATAAGCTGTACCCCCATACTGTACTGACTACTGTAAGTAGAACAAAGGGCCAGTACCCTGGGCAGATGAGCCAGGGAATGGATTAATTTTACATGAGTATTTGCTCAATGATGCAGAACTGGCCGATCTCAGATTACGCGCCGGTTGCTCATATGGAGTCACGTACATCTCTCCGCTCCCCGATTATCCCCATAGTCCCCCCTAGGGTCACAGCAGTACAACAGAGACCCTGCCATAATCAATGGGGAAATCTATAGTGACGCACAGCACAAGTCGGGGGTATGTCAGGGCGACTTTGGCCCCGCTCCCTGTACAGCGCTAATAATTAGGCCCTAATGATGAATCCAGCTAGGCCCCTCCCAACTCAGCCGGGGGTGGGGGTATGGGTGCTGGCAGATAGAATGGGAGTGCCCGCTGGGTGCAGGGCGTAGCTGATGAAACCACTTAGAGCGATTACACCTTAGTTAATTGTATACACGTGGGCGGGACATGTTGCCGGGCGCTTTATGGATGATGTTTTTATCACTTACTATTGTAGTACATTATTATTCTAATGCCTTACTATTGTAGTGCCTTACTATACACACTGCCCTACTATTGTAGTGCCTTACTATACACACTGCCTTACTATACACACTGCCCTACTATTGTAGTGCCTTACTATACACACTGCCTTACTATACACACTGCCTTACTATACACACTGCCTTACTATACACACTGCCCTACTATTGTAGTGCCTTACTATACACACTGCCTTACTATACACACTGCCTTACTATACACACTGCCTTACTATACACACTGCCTTACTATACACACTGCCCTACTATTGTAGTGCCTTACTATACACACTGCCTTACTATACACACTGCCCTACTATTGTAGTGCCTTACTATACACACTGCCTTACTATACAAACTGCCTTACTCTACACACCGCCTTACTATACACACTGCCTTACTATACACACTGCCTTACTATACACACCGCCTTACTATACACACCGCCTTACTATACACACTGCCTTACTATACACACTGCCTTACTATTGTAGTGCCTTACTATACACACATTGCCTTACTATTGTAGTGCCTTACTATACACACTGCCTTACTATACACACTGCCCTACTATTGTAGTGCCTTACTATACACACTGCCTCACATCTACCTTTTCCTGACCCCCCCCCCCCACCCAAACATGCAGTGTTTAGGGAAAAGAGTAAGTAGTGCCACTAAACTGCCCACTAACTCTCATCAGCCAATTAGGAGTCAGCTTTCATGGGTTTATACAATATATTCCAACAGGAGGCATTATCTTATTGGTCAGCCCCCAATTATGAGCTGATCCAGATCAATTGTCTGGCTACTACTGTGCTTCTTCGTTCTGCCCCTGCCCCCTCGGGGGCATTTCCCCAGCAAGTGGCATCTACATGGGTTAACTCTGTAAGTGCCAGGGAAGGGGCCGCTTAGTATTAAGCACAGGTGCATGCCGCAAACGGTACAGATTTCTATGCTGCCAGTCTGAGAGAGAGAGATGCCTCCGTACATTTCCCTGGCTGGTACGGTAACCGCCCGTAGCAACCAGGCACTGAGTGGCAGGACGCCGCCTGTACAGACATGCCATAAATAATAATAACAGCTACATTTAGCCCAATTACAGTGGCCATTTTTGCCGAAGGTATTCATTCTCCTGCTGTAGCTGCCAAGCCTCTTAAAAGGATAGCAACTTTTCAATTGGTCTTCATTTTTTATAGTTTTTGAAGTATTTGCCTAAGGGAAACACTCTTTCCAGCTTTCAAATGGGGGTCACTGACCCCGGCAGCCAAAACCTATTGCTCTGTGAGGCTCCAGTTTTATTGTTATTGTTACTTTTTATTCCTTATCTTTCTATTTGCCTTCTCTCCTGTTCATATTCCAGTCTCTCTTTCAAACCACTGCCTGGTTGCTAGGTTAAACTCAACCCTAGCAACAAGATAACTGCTGAAATTCCAAACTGGAGAGCTGCTGCTCAAAAAACGGCAAACAATAAAAAAAAAACAAAGACCAATTGCAAATTGTCTCAGAATAGCACCAATCCCAGGGGTAAAGAGGGGTACTAGGGCCAACATGGGCCCCCCCCCTGGGAGTTTTGTATGTTGATCTCTGCTTCTCCAGGTCCGAGGGTGGGTGTGGCCCTAAATTGGCCCCGTAGGCGGGAGTGACCGGGCTGTGATTGGGGAGGGTGGAGTGTGGGAACAAGAGAAAAATATGACTGAGAGGGTAATGACAGCATTTTATAGGCCTAAACCACAAGTTGCTGTTGCTATAACTAAATTAGCCGGCAACTGCTTCATTCTTTTAATGGTACAGGTAGTCAGAACCAGCAGTGCAGGGAAATAGCCAATAGACAGACACCTACCAGCTGCAATAGCAAATACAACTACAGATTAAAGAAATTAAAAATCTAATCATAGATTATACATATTAATGGAAAAATGTTATATTTGTGTTTACTTCCCCTTTAACCACCTATCAGCCATACATGGGAACTTATGAAGTCAGGTCATTGCTCTAGACCCCTATGGGCAGCCGTGAGTTGATGGACGATGACACCCAGCGTGCTTTTGCCCTAAGGATTCTGGGAGTTGTAGTCCATCTGGGGGCACAAAGAGAAGTAACTGGGCCTTAGACTTATCGTTATATTTGTGTTTACTTCCCCTTTAACCACCTATCAGCCATACATGAGAACTTATGAAGTCAGGTCATTGCTCTAGATCCCTATGGGCAGTCATGAGTTGAACACCCAACGTGCTTTTGCCCTAAGGATTCTGGGAGTTGTAGTTCATCTGGGGGCACAAAGAGAAGTAACTGGGCCTTTGACTTATCGTTATATTTGTGTTTACTTCCCCTTTAACCTTCTATCAGCCATACATGAGAACTTATGAAGTCAGGTCATTGCTCTAGATCCCTATGGGCAGTCATGAGTTGAACACCCAACGTGCTTTTGCCCTAAGGATTCTGGGAGTTGTAGTTCATCTGGGGGCACAAAGAGAAGTAACTGGGCCTTTGACTTATCGTTATATTTGTGTTTACTTCCCCTTTAACCTTCTATCAGCCATACATGAGAACTTATGAAGTCAGGTCATTGCTCTAGATCCCTATGGGCAGTCGTGAGTTGATGGACCACAACACCCAGCGTGCTTTTGCCCTAAGGATTCTGGGAGTTGTAGTCCATCTGGGGGCACAACGAGAAGTAACTGGGCCTTAGACTTATAGTTAACTTGTGTAACGTCCCTTTAAAAAAGCACAGCTTGAACCCTGACCAAACAACACCCCCCCACGAGGATTTAAAAGGCCAGTGCTCTATTAAATGTGCCCTTATATGTCGCTCAGTAGCAACCTGTACCCGCTTGACTCCTCTCCAGGCCGCTGTTTATAGTTGGCAGCCGCCGTTTCCGTATGCCCCACCTCATCCAATGTGGGCAGATTTCGCAATCTGAAGTCAAATGGGAAGGATAAATAAAGCGAAGCTTATGGGATGTGCCATTGCAGCCAGGCTGCTACATTGTTTCAGCAGTCAGGCAAAGCAGTGAATGGAAAGGCAGAAAGTGCTGACCGTGGAAGGCTGCATTGTGTTCGGCTGCGGTAACAATGTGCCCATCGGCCTATGGCCAAGGGGGGTTCTGGGAGTTGTAGGTTAGCAACCCGTTAGTAAATAATATCGGTGTTTACACTCAGAGAGCAAACAGAAGTGCAGAGTTGGCAGTTTGGCCCCGGAGAGATGATTTAATCAAACTCCCTGTTTGCTGTTAAGGTGCAAGGTCTAAAGTTCCTTCCTTGTTCCTCAGCTGCCAACCTGGTATTTACAGGGCGGCCGGGAGTTATCGCTGCGTTTCCTTTCACTTCTGGCGCCCGAAGGCCTTGTGATACCTTAGTATATAACTCCCTGCAGCTTGGGGTCCCTCAGGGGGGCAGACGAATGCAATGCCCCCCAGTACTGCCCGCTGCTGGGCCTATGGGCAGCAACACCGCACTGGGGCACATAGTCACCTGCATAGGGTAAACCAGGCACAACTGCCCCCCGTGGGATAGGGACCAATTAGTATATAACTCCCTGCAGCTTTGGGTCCCTCAGGGTGGCAGCCGAATGCAATGCCCCCCAGTACTGCCCATGGGCCTATTGGCAACACTGTGGTGGGGCACATAGTGACCTGCATGGGTTAAACCGGGCACAACTGCCCCCCGTGGGATAGGGACCAATTAGTATATAACTCCCTGCAGCTTTGGGTCCCTCAGGGGGGCAGCCGAATGCAATGCCCCCCAGTACTGCCCATGGGCCTATTGGCAACACTGTGGTGGGGCACATAGTGACCTGCATGGGTTAAACCGGGCACAACTGCCCCCCGTGGGATAGGGACCAATTAGTACGTATGGCTCACTCCCAGCATGCTCTGGGTCACACCTGCTTCTTGGTAAATAAGAACCTGCCGAGGCCGAAGGGAATTTGCATGAAGCAAATAAAATAAATATTTGGTTCCCGGAGAAAACGGTGAGAATGAGCCAAACTGATTAAAGGGAAAATAAACCCTATTGGCCTCTGACCTGGGCATCATGTTGCACCAGGGAACCTCCCAGCATTGGAGCAAAATACACATTGGGGTCCTGCACCCCCCCCCCCCCCCCCGGCATATTGTTTCCACCTATAAACCCAATGCAGAACCGTGATCCTGTAGAACTTTCCATCGCCGCCTCCTTGGCTCTTAATGTTTGTTTTGTGTCCGTGATTTTTCCAAAGAGAAGTCTTAGCGATGCCCTAATGCAACACTCGCCCCATGATAGGAGCATGGGGGGGGGCTCTGTAAGACCCTCTCAGCCTCATATACTAATGGAACAGGCACAAGTGCTCAAACACTAAAGGTCCCCATACACCTTAAGATCTGCTCACTTGGTGTTGGCGGTATCGGGAGAATCCCAATTCGATAGTTTGGCCCTGGGGCAAAACGGGTACAGGCAAAGCCAGTCTGGGGGCCTTACCAACGAGCCGATGTGGTACCCAATCCGACTAGATTTTTAAACCAGGCCCGTCGGTAGTGCCCATACACAGGCCGATTAGCTGCCGAGTTGGTCTAAGAGACCCATATCGGCAGCTAGAATCAGCCCGTGTATGGCCACCTTAAGGGTTGAAACTTGTGCCCCTGGCACCCAGGGGCGTGGGGGCTTGGGGGGAAATTTGTTGAAGTTGCCGCTCCCTGTGCGCCATTGCCCTTAGGGCCTATATACAATTAATTTGCCCCTTGTGGGCTGGGAAGGGGGGCTGTTTGTGCCTCTGGGTACTGGGAATGCCAGGGGGGCTGTAAGGTGCCACAGACAGTCACTATTTATTGGGCTGGGGGGGGGCTGTTTGTGCCTCTGGGTACTGGGAATGCCAGGGGGGCTGTAAGGTGCCACAGACAGTCACTATTTATTGGGCTGGGGGGGCTGTTTGTGCCTCTGGGTACTGGGAATGCCAGGGGGGGCTGTAAGGTGCCACAGACAGTCACTATTTATTGGGCTGGGGGGGCTGTTTGTGCCTCTGGGTACTGGGAATGTCGGGGGGGCTGTAAGGTGCCACAGACAGTCACTATTTATTGGGCTGGGGGGGGCTGTTTGGGCCTATGGGTACTGGGAATGCCAGGGGGGCTGTAAGGTGCCACAGACAGTCACTATTTATTGGGCTGGGGGGCTGTTTGTGCCTCTGGGTACTGGGAATGCCAGGGGGGCTGTAAGGTGCCACAGACAGTCACTATTTATTGGGCTGGGGGGGGCTGTTTGTGCCTCTGGGTACTGGGAATGCCAGGGGGGCTGTAAGGTGCCACAGACAGTCACTATTTATTGGGCTGGGGGGGCTGTTTGTGCCTCTGGGTACTGGGAATGCCAGGGGGGCTGTAAGGTGCCACAGACAGTCACTATTTATTGGGCTGGGGGGCTGTTTGTGCCTCTGGGTACTGGGAATGCCAGGGGGGCTGTAAGGTGCCACAGACAGTCACTATTTATTGGGCTGGGGGGGCTGTTTGTGCCTCTGGGTACTGGGAATGCCAGGGGGGCTGTAAGGGGCCACAGACAGTCACTGTTTATTGGGCTGGGGGTCTGTTTGTGCCTCTGTGTACTGGGAATGCCAGGGGGGCTGTAAGGGGCCACAGACAGTCACTGTTTATTGGGCTGGGGGTCTGTTTGTGCCTCTGGGTACTGGGAATGCCAGGGGGGCTGTAAGGGGCCACAGACAGTCACTGTTTATTGGGCTGGGGGGGGGCTGTTTGTGCCTCTGGGTACTGGGAATGCCAGGGGGGCTGTAAGGGGCCACAGACAGTCACTGTTTATTGGGCTGGGGGGGCTGTTAGGGTCCCTGTGTCCTGAAAATGCCAGGGCCTATTCTGAATACCAGGCCTGGTAAAATCATCTCCGTGACCCAATCAGAGGTCATGCAATCACTTTTCTCTGTTCTCCCTGTGCCGGATTGGGAGCCACAAGGAAGAGGTGTGAGGGTCCGATGCTCAGTTTGGAGGGAACAACACAATAACGATCTCTGCTGCTTAGGGGTAAAGACACACAGAGCTACTTAGTAGCAGCTTCTAAACGCCAGAAAATCCCCTGCTATAGACAATACTGAGAATTGCCTCTGCTAAACACACGTAGAGCTAATTATCAGTAAATGATCAGCATTGTCTGTTTTAGTAGCCGCGACAAGTAGCTGCTACTAGTAGCTCTGTGTGTCTTCATCTGTATTCTGTCCTTACTAAGGCTCTGGGCTGCTGTACAGACTGCCATGTAGATCAGCCCTATGGGGCAAGTAATAGCCCTGAACTCCAACTGTGCATGTTCCAATAGGCGAATGACATCACTGGCAGAGGGGAAAATCGACCAATGAAGATGCGGTTTTGTTATTGCATCATTCCATGTACTGGACATTAAGGGGGTCCCAGTTCTTAAACCAATGATTATCTCAGTCCCTGAAAATGGGCTGTAATCTCCCCCGTCTCTCTGACTTTCCCTGACTCGCTGGCTCGTAGCCACAAGGCCGATCTACACAACATAAATATATCATGAGTGATAGGGGAGAATTAGGTAAGGGGCGAGAAACAGCAGATAATGATTAAGTGTTGAATCACAAGGGAGAACAGAGTCATAAACCCACTCACTGACTTATGGACATTCTGTACTGTCTGGGGGAAACACTATGGCACCTCCTACCCATATGTATAAATACAAATATACAGAGAGGGAATGTTCTGGGCACACAATAAGCTGTACCCCCATACTGTACTGTCTAAGGGAAACACTATGGCACCTCCTACCCATATGTATAAATACAAATATACAGAGAAGGAATGTTCTGGGCACACAATAAGCTGTACCCCCATACTGTACTGTCTAAGGGAAACACTATGGCACCTCCTACCCATATGTATAAATACAAATATACAGAGAAGGAATGTTCTGGGCACACAATAAGCTGTACCCCCATACTGTACTGTCTAAGGGAAACACTATGGCACCCCCTACCCATATGTATAAATACAAATATACAGAGAGGGAATGTTCTGGGCACACAATAAGCTCTACCCCCATACTGTACTGTCTAAGGGAAACACTATGGCACCTCCTACCCATATGTATAAATACAAATATACAGAGAAGGAATGTTCTGGGCACACAATAAGCTGTACCCCCATACTGTACTGTCTAAGGGAAACACTATGGCACCCCCTACCCATATGTATAAATACAAATATACAGAGAGGGAATGTTCTGGGCACACAATAAGCTCTACCCCCATACTGTACTGTCTAAGGGAAACACTATGGCACCTCCTACCCATATGTATAAATACAAATATACAGAGAAGGAATGTTCTGGGCACACAATAAACTGTACCCCCATACTGTACTGTCTGAGGGAAACACTATGGCACCTCCTACCCATATGTATAAATACAAATATACAGAGAAGGAATGTTCTGGGCACACAATAAGCTGTACCCCCATACTGTACTGTCTAAGGGAAACACTATGGCACCCCCTACCCATATGTATAAATACAAATATACAGAGAAGGAATGTTCTGGGCACACAATAAGCTGTACCCCCATACTGTACTGTCTAAGGGAAACACTATGGCACCCCCTACCCATATGTATAAATACAAATATACAGAGAAGGCATGTTCTGGGCACACAATAAGCTGTACCCCCATACTGTACTGTCTAAGGGAATCACTATGGCACCCCCTACCCATATGTATAAATACAAATATACAGAGAAGGAATGTTCTGGGCACACAATAAGCTGTACCCCCATACTGTACTGTCTAAGGGAAACACTATGGCACCCCCTACCCATATGTATAAATACAAATATACAGAGAAGGAATGTTCTAGGCACACAATAAGCTGTACCCCCATACTGTACTGTCTAAGGGAAACACTATGGCACCTCCTACCCATATGTATAAATACAAATATACAGAGAAGGAATGTTCTGGGCACACAATAAGCTGTACCCCCCATACTGTACTGACTAAGGGAAACACTATGGCACCCCCTACCCATATGTATAAATACAAATATACAGAGAAGGAATGTTCTGGGCACACAATAAATAGAAAACAATAATTTATAGCAAGTGTTTTTCCCCTTTAATACAAGACGCTGTAACAAGTCTGGCAGACGCGCGGCTTTACATAATAGAGAAATGAAGCCTTTATAGCCCGGCGCTGAGGAGCCATAACATCTGCATTTATATAACATCCTCATGTTCTGCAGAGCATTAGCCCCCAATAAACAGATGATTACAACTCCCGCATTTTCCCACGTATCTGGCCCTTTAACAGCCTGCGGGGACCCAGGGGAAGCTGAATACAGAATAATAATAATAATAATAGTGAGCGACGATATATAGATATATAGGGCTTGGCTCACTGAGGTGTGTACAGTAAAGGGCCACGGGTGGTTAAAATGCGCCCTTTGCCCAGATTAAACAGGAAACAGTGGGGGGTCATTAACAGGGTTCATTAATTCTCCAAAGCTGCACTTACAACTACAACTCCCAGCATCCTCTGGCAGCCCTTTCATTAATATTACTAACATTTATTTATAAAGCGCCAACACATGGGAGTTGTAGTTCAGCCAGTTGCAAGCTGCAGCCCAAACTTAACAAAACCAGGGTCCCTGAATGCACCCCATTTAAATACCCCCGGGGGGGGGGGGCACCTAGCAGTGCCCGCCCCCCTCCCTTCCGCAGAGGGTCTATTTCGGTCCCTGGGCTCAGGGGAAGTGGTAATTACTCATTACCGACTCAGCAAGACCCATAGGGAAGAGGAAGAGACCGGTGTGGGCACATTGCTGGCATCTATAGGGGCACCCATTGGGGCTAGTACGTTCCTGGCAGTAGGAGCCGCCTAATGCCACCCCCACCCATAGGGGCACAAAGTGCTACATTATTCATTGGGCACCTGTGGAACCCGATCTGGGCTATAAATACGCAGGGACAGCAGGTACCCAGGCTCCTGTTACAGCAGGGCACACAGTGGGCACCCAGGCTGGCACAGTACTTACCATGGCAGGCTTCTTCCCAGGGGC
This sequence comes from Xenopus tropicalis, assembly GCF_000004195.4. Taxonomy (NCBI): domain Eukaryota; kingdom Metazoa; phylum Chordata; class Amphibia; order Anura; family Pipidae; genus Xenopus; species Xenopus tropicalis. The sequence continues at coordinate 6,265,532 of NC_030680.2, read as the reverse complement.
CCCCGGGGCACTTAGCAGCTGCCCCCCATAGCGCTGCTCCCAGTAGCACTGAGAGTCCCAGTCTGACAGCCGGGGATCACATTGCGCTGTGCGCTCTGCTGGGAGTGGAACAGCTGGGAGTGTCGGGGGGGGGGAGGGGGCGGGGATCCGGCTGATTGGCAGGAGGTGAGGGCCCCGCCCCCCTAAGACTGTCACAGCCAGTTGTCCTTGGGCTGCTTGTGTGACACCTTTTTGCGAGTGACATAATGGCCCGCAGGGGGTGGTGGGAAATGTAGGCGGGGAAGGGATACTGTAAGGATTTATGGAATCAAAAGCCTCAGCACAAACAACACCCCCCCCCCACACACACACAGTACAGGTGCGCTGCCCCAAAAGCTTACACCTTCCCGACATTCCTCCTATATTTGCTGTCTGTGTTGCTCCTTGTTTATCTGTTTAGATACCATTTAGATTGTAAGCTCTTCTGTTATAGCTGGTAACTACTGTATATCCTTGGTGCATACCATTTAGATTGTAAGCTCTTCTGTTATAGCTGGTAACTACTGTATATCCTTGGTGCATGCCATTTAGATTGTAAGCTCTTCCGTTATAGCCAATGACTATATCGCTAGTGTGTACCATTTAGATTGTAAGCTCTTCTGTTATAGCTGGTAACTACTGTATATCCTTGGTGCATGCCATTTAGATTGTAAGCTCTTCTGTTATAGCCAATGACTATATCGCTAGTGTGTACCATTTAGATTGTAAGCTCTTTTGTTATAGCCAATGACTATATCGCTAGTGTGTACCATTTAGATTGTAAGCTCTTCTGTTATAGCCAATAACTATATCCCTGGTGGGTATCATTTAGAGTGTAAGCTCTTCTATCATAGCCGGTAACTATAGTGTGTGCCATTTAGATTGTAAGCTCTTCTGTTATAGCTGATAACTATATCCCTGGTGTGTACCATTTAGATTGTAAGCTCTTCTATCATAGCCGGTAACTATAGTGTGTGCCATTTAGATTGTAAGCTCTTCTGTTATAGCTGATAACTATATCCCTGGTGTGTACCATTTAGATTGTAAGCTCTTCTATCATAGCCGGTAACTATAGTGTGTGCCATTTAGATTGTAAGCTCTTCTGTTATAGTGATAACTATATCCCTGGTGTGTACCATTTAGATTGTAAGCTCTTCTATCATAGCCGGTAACTATAGTGTGCCATTTAGATTGTAAGCTCTTCTGTTATAGCTGATAACTATATCCCTGGTGTGTACCACTTAGATTGTTAGCTCTTCTGTTACAGCTGATAATATATCCCTGATGCGTACTATTTAGATTGTAAGCTCTTCTGTTATGGCCAATAACTATATCCCTGGTGCATACCATTTAGATTGTAAGCTCTTCTGTTATGGCCAATAACTATATCCCTGGTGCGTACCATTTAGATTGTAAGCTCTTCTGTTATGGCCAATAACTATATCCCTGGTGCATACCATTTAGATTGTAAGCTCTTCTTTTATAGTCAATAACTAAACCCCTGGTGGGTACCATTTAGATTGTAAGCTCTTCTGCACAGAAATAGTGCACTTAATACTTAGCCTTCCTGCCCAATTCGTCCCTAGGGGGCGCCACTACTGTCTCATAAATGGCTGATGGGGGGACTGGGAAAAACGTGTGAAACATTCCATTTCCAATGAAGACTCGATGCTTCACACGGAAAGAGCACATCTTGGCACCGGCCGGCGGGTCTGGGTTGGGCTGGGGCGTTGGGCCGGGGCGCAGAACAGAATAATACCAGGTGCCAGAGTTACGTAAATAACCGAAGGGAACATTTATTTTAACAACAGGCTACAAAGCTTGGGACCAGATGTTTCAATGGAGCACAAAGCAAGTTGGAAATAAACTGCCTCCCCCTGGGGCTGCTTATTGGTACGGCCCGGGCAGGTGCTTGTCCTCCCTCTCTGCCCCAGAACCTCAGGTCCCCAAGCTGAATGGGTCCAGTTTCACTGCAACTTTGTTGCTCTACTGATTAAGGTTGGACCTGATTATTACTGAGTCCGTGTGTTCTTATTGCCTGGATGGGTCCGAGCAGGGTGGGACCTCTGAACAGCATGATGCAGGTCTGGACAGATATATAGAAACATTGGGGTAACAGTCACCCCGCTATAGTTCCAGGGGTACCCAGGGCACAAATAAGCACTCACCCCAAATCCCCCCCTAACTGGCCTTCAGGCTGGGCCCCCTTAGCCCATAACAAGGTTACAGATATATAGAAACATTGGGGTAACAGTCACCCCGCTATAGTTCCAGGGGTACCCAGGGCACAAATAAGCACTCACCCCAAATCCCCCCCTAACTGGCCTTCAGGCTGGGCCCCCTTAGCCCATAACAAGGTTACAGATATATAGAAACATTGGGGTAACAGTCACCCCGCTATAGTTCCAGGGGTACCCAGGGCACAAATAAGCACTCACCCCAAATCCCCCCCTAACTGGCCTTCAGGCTGGGCCCCCTTAGCCCATAACAAGGTTACAGATATATAGAAACATTGGGGTAACAGTCACCCCGCTATAGTTCCAGGGGTACCCAGGGCACAAATAAGCACTCACCCCAAATCCCCCCCTAACTGGCCTTCAGGCTGGGCCCCCTTAGCCCATAACAAGGTTACAGATATATAGAAACATTGGGGTAACAGTCACCCCGCTATAGTTCCAGGGGTACCCAGGGCACAAATAAGCACTCACCCCAAATCCCCCCCTAACTGGCCTTCAGGCTGGGCCCCCTTAGCCCATAAAATCATTAAAACAAAATGTTACTTTTCATAAATAGGACAAAACGCCGTTTTAACTCAAATTCCCACAGGAAAATCAAACGTGAGTGTTAGTAAATAAAATACTTGTAGCGCAACTTTGTCTCATCATTGAGTTGAGAGAATGTTACAGAGACAACAAAGAGCTGTAAGTCTGTGTTATTGTTACACAAATCTTGTATTTTCTCACTTTAAACACACAAACTTTCCCTTTGAGTGATATTTATAGAGCAAGTTATAACAGTGTCACCGCATTCCTTGCCCCAAAGGCAAAACCCAGAGATCTCTCCCAGCCAGTCCCCCCCTCATTGGCTCAGCTGAACTTCACTGTGTCCTTCAGCCAATCACATGCAGTGAAAGGGAGATCATTCTGATTGGTTGTTTCCCTTGCATCTAATTATTTGATTTGTCTGTGTGCCAGTGGGGTGAGTGTTACCCCAATGTTTCTATATATCTGTAACCTTGTTATGGGCTAAGGGGGCCCAGCCTGAAGGCCAGTTAGGGGGGGATTTGGGGTGAGTGCTTATTTGTGCCCTGGGTACCCCTGGAACTATAGCGGGGTGACTGTTACCCCAATGTTTCTATATATCTGTAACCTTGTTATGGGCTAAGGGGGCCCAGCCTGAAGGCCAGTTAGGGGGGATTTGGGGTGAGTGCTTATTTGTGCCCTGGGTACCCCTGGAACTATAGCAGGGTGACTGTTACCCCAATGTTTCTATATATCTGTAACCTTGTTATGGGCTAAGGGGGCCCAGCCTGAAGGCCAGTTAGGGGGGGATTTGGGGTGAGTGCTTATTTGTGCCCTGGGTACCCCTGGAACTATAGTGGGGTGACTGTTACCCCAATGTTTCTATATATCTGTAACCTTGTTATGGGCTAAGGGGGCCCAGCCTGAAGGCCAGTTAGGGGGGGATTTGGGGTGAGTGCTTATTTGTGCCCTGGGTACCCCTGGAACTATAGCGGGGTGACTGTTACCCCAATGTTTCTATATATCTGTAACCTTGTTATGGGCTAAGGGGGCCCAGCCTGAAGGCCAGTTAGGGGGGATTTGGGGTGAGTGCTTATTTGTGCCCTGGGTACCCCTGGAACTATAGCGGGGTGACTGTTACCCCAACGTTTCTATATATCTGTAACCTTGTTATGTCCCCTTTAATATTAGGGATGGGGGAACGGATCCAGAATGAAACATGAGCGGCTCAATAGCAGAACACACACGGGCACAGTTTATTTGTGCTTCCAGCCAGAGTAATTAGATGTAGAGAAATTAAGGCCGGCGCAGATATTTGGGTTGGATAAATTCATTAGAGTAAGGCGGAACATGTGTTCCATATAATTCTGATTAGATTTAGGGAAAAGAGATATTTCTGGCAAAACAATTAGACTCCCACAATCCCGAGCGAAGCCCAAACACTACTAATATAAGCATGAAAATTGCTTCCAGCGATTCCCCCTCCACAGTCAGATTGGTACGGTCCTCGGCTGGATACCTGCTGCTTATTGGTGTCAAATTGGCCACAGGGTCAGACTGGGCCAGTGGGGCCCCAGGAAAATACCCGGGGTTGGGGGGGTCCCAGAAACCCCAAATCTTTATAATAAAGGTCAGAACCCACCAAGTCCCAACTTACTCCGGGGGACACTGGGCACCCCTGCCAACATTTTGGTACAATCCCCATTTATTGAGTAATAAAGGTTACTATGGCAACACTGATATATTTCTATAGATCCATTTATGGAGATTTCCAAGAAACTGAATTCATAAATGAGCGAGTGATTTACACCCCGGGGCCGGGGCAGGGGCCGGGGCAGGGGCAGGGGGAGGGGCAGGGGCAGGGGCCGGGGCAGGGGCAGGGGCAGATGTCGTTGCCATAGAAGGACATGGGGCCCAAAGCCATCGAGCAGTTACGGCCTCACATGACCATCTATGGGCCGGGGCTGCACCGTGGGATTAAAGGTCAACTTGTGTTTTTTATTGTCCTTTCTGTAGGCAGAATCATTATATCATTATACAGTTATTCCTTCTTGCATCATTCAACCAACAGCACAATTCAGCAGGAACAGCCCCCTAAGTTTGCTCATAGCCTGTACAGAGAGATACCATAAAACTATGGCACATAGGGATTCCCCTGTACTAAGCACAATTCAGCAGGAACAGTCCCCTAAGTTTGCCCATAGCCTGTACAGAGAGATACCATAAAACTATGGCACATAGGGATTCCCCTGTACTAAGCACAATTCAGCAGGAACAGCCCCCTAAGTTTGCTCATAGCCTGTACAGAGAGATACCATAAAACTATGGCATATAGGGATTCCCCTGTACTAAGCACAATTCAGCAGGAACAGCCCCCTAAGTTTGCCCATAGCCTGTACAGAGAGATACCATAAAACTATGGCACATAGGGATTCCCCTGTACTAAGCACAATTCAGCAGGAACAGCCCCCTAAGTTTGCTCATAGTCTGTACAGAGAGATACCATAAAACTATGGCACATAGGGATTCCCCTGTACTAAGCACAATTCAGCAGGAACAGCCCCCTAAGTTTGCCCATAGCCTGTACAGAGAGATACCATAAAACTATGGCACATAGGGATTCCCCTGTACTAAGCACAATTCAGCAGGAACAGCCCCCTAAGTTTGCCCATAGCCTGTACAGAGAGATACCATAAAACTATGGCACATAGGGATTCCCCTGTACTAAGCACAATTCAGCAGGAACAGCCCCCTAAGTTTGCTCATAGCCTGTACAGAGAGATACCATAAAACTATGGCACATAGGGATTCCCCTGTACTAAGCACAATTCAGCAGGAACAGCCCCCTAAGTTTGCCCATAGCCTGTACAGAGATATACCATAAAACTATGGCACATAGGGATTCCCCTGTACTAAGCACAATTCAGCAGGAACAGCCCCCTAAGTTTGCCCATAGCCTGTACAGAGATATACCATAAAACTATGGCACATAGGGATTCCCCTGTACTAAGCACAATTCAGCAGGAACAGCCCCCTAAGTTTGCCCATAGCCTGTACAGAGATATACCATAAAACTATGGCACATAGGGATTCCCCTGTACTAAGCACAATTCAGCAGGAACAGCCCCCTAAGTTTGCCCATAGCCTGTACAGAGATATACCATAAAACTATGGCACATAGGGATTCCCCTGTACTAAGCACAATTCAGCAGGAACAGCCCCCTAAGTTTGCCCATAACCTGTACAGAGATATACCATAAAACTATGGCACATAGGGATTCCCCTGTACTAAGCACAATAATAGATAATTAGCTGAGTTTCCTGAGAACAATGGAGACCTGGGCAAGGCTGAAACTGCAAGTTGATTCCCTAATATAGAAGTTTGGTTGAATGATGCAAGAAGGAATAACTGTATAATGATATAATGATTCTGCCTACAGAAAGGACAATAAAAAACACAAGTTGACCTTTAATCCCGCGGTGCAGCCCCGGCCCATAGATGGTCATGTGAGGCCGTAACTGCTCGATGGCTTTGGGCCCCATGTCCTTCTATGGCAACGACATCTGCCCCTGCCCCTGCCCCTGCCCCTGCCCCGGCCCCTGCCCCTGCCCCTCCCCCTCCCCCTGCCCCGGGGTGTAAATCACTCGCTCATTTATGAAATAATTTTCTTGGAAATCTCCATAAATGGATCTATAAAAATATATCAGTGTTGCCATAGTAACCTTTATTACTCAATAAATGGGGATTGTACCAAAGTGTTGGCAGGGGTGCCCAGTGTCCCCCGGAGTAAGATGGGACTTGTTGGGTTCTGACCTTTATTATAAAGATTTGGGGTTTCTGGAATCCCCCCAACCCAGTCATATCAACAACATAGCCTGTACAGAGAGATACCATAAAACTATGGCACATAGGGATTCCCCTGTACTAAGCACAATTCAGCAGGAACAGCCCCCTAAGTTTGCTCATAGCCTGTACAGAGAGATCCCATAAAACTATGGCACATAGGGATTCCCCTGTACTAAGCACAATTCAGCAGGAACAGCCCCCTAAGGTTGCCCATAGCCTGTACAGAGAGATCCCATAAAACTATGGCACATAGGGATTCCCCTGTACAAAGCGCAATTCAGCAGGAACAGCCCCCTAAGTTTGCCCATAGCCTGTACAGAGAGATACCATAAAACTATGGCACATAGGGATTCCCCTGTACTAAGCACAATTCAGCAGGAACAGCCCCCTAAGTTTGCCCATAGCCTGTACAGAGAGATACCATAAAACTATGGCACATAGGGATTCCCCTGTACTAAGCACAATTCAGCAGGAACAGCCCCCTAAGTTTGCCCATAGCCTGTACAGAGAGATACCATAAAACTATGGCACATAGGGATTCCCCTGTACTAAGCACAATTCAGCAGGAACAGCCCCCTAAGTTTGCCCATAGCCTGTACAGAGAGATACCATAAAACTATGGCACATAGGGATTCCCCTGTACTAAGCACAATTCAGCAGGAACAGCCCCCTAAGTTTGCCCATAGCCTGTACAGAGAGATACCATAAAACTACGGCCCATAGGGATTCCCCTGTACTAAGCACAATTCAGCAGGAACAGCCCCCTAAGTTTGCCCATAGCCTGTACAGAGACATACCATACACCTTGCTGGGTATTTTCCTTTCATGTATCAATAGAAGGAAAAGGTGAATCCCTGATCACTATAAAGTACTATTCTGTTTCCACTGAGGGAATCATTTTTGTTCCGTTCCATGACGCTGTGCCCAGAAGCTGATATGTTGAATGTTAGTGAGACGGCCCAATCTACATAAGAACCAGAACCTTCTCCCTAATGATTTACTGAGTGAGAGGGTTTTGTATCTGTGCAGCACTGACAGTATGTCAAATATTTTTATCCCCGAGATCATCCCCAGATCTGAAACAGCCTCATAAATAGCCGATTCTATCTGAGTGAGCTCATATTAATAAATAGCAAATGTCGCAGCTTGAGAACCTTTATTACTGCAATTCCAGATACATATAATAATGCCGGGGCCCCGGGCAATACACTAGCTAGAATCTCAGCCATAAAGCAGGGCAGGACTGCTGCTTTCAATGGGGGGGATCAGATAGGATCTGTGCCACTGTGACAGAATGCTCTGTTATACAGATAGCTAGAATCTCAGCCATAAAGCAGGGCAGGACTGCTGCTTACAATGGGGGGATCAGATAGGATCTGTGCCACTGTGACAGAATGCTCTGTTATACAGATAGCTAGAATCTCAGCCATAAAGCAGGGCAGGACTGCTGCTTACAATGGGGGGATCAGATAGGATCTGTGCCACTGTGACAGAATGCTCTGTTATACAGATAGCTAGAATCTCAATCTTGCCCCAAACTGGGTATTTATGGTTACAGAGAAGCGATTGGTGCAGTTCAGGTTACTCTGAGACACAAATCCCACAACAGAGAAAGTTCCTATAGTTTCCCCTTCGCGTTCCCATCGTACCGGGACTTTGCACTTTCTGGGAATTCTATCATTCTGCCCCGTGAGGAGCCGCCCCCCAGTCACACCCGCGTGTAACCGACTTCTGCCCCCACCGGCCCACCGGCCACCGGCCCACCAAGCCACCGGCCCACTGACCCACCGGCCACCGACTCACCGGCTCACCGGCCCACCGACCGACCGGCCACCGACCCACCGGCCACCGACCCACCGGCCCACCGAGCCACCGGCCCACTGACCCACCGGCCACCGACTCACCGGCCCACCGGCCACCGACCCACCGACCCACCGGCCCACCGAGCCACCGGCCCACTGACCCACCGGCCACCGACTCACCGGCTCACCGGCCCACCGACCCACCGGCCACCGACCCACCGGCCACCGACCCTCCGGCCCACTGCCCTACCGACCCAACACTCCCTGGAACTGCCCCATAGTGCATTTGTACCAATGGTAAAAGTACACATTGTACACATTATTGCACAATAAATAGATGATAAGCAATAGATAAAGTAATAGATAAATAGATAGCTAAATAATAGATAGACAGATTGATAGATAGATAGATAAAATATAGATGATGCATAGATAGCCACGCCCCTGATCTACCTCAGTCACGCCCCAAGCTTTCTCAAGCTCCTCCCATGCCCCACCCAATCCCCACTTGCCTTTCCTATCCCAGGGCCCCGAATACATGATTAGATGTGGCCCCTTGTTCCAGGGTTGGGCAGATCAGCCATTATTATGTGGCTGCTCACACACTGCGGGGCCACACCCCCTTATACTGGCCCCTCCCCCAGGCATTGAGTGGAACCTGCAGGCAGTAACACAACATGGGGCAGAATCCCAGCAAAATTACCCATAAGCCCCTGGGCTTCTGCTGAGAAGCATTTCAGAGGAAGGGGTCCCTGGCTAAAGCTGATGGGGCAAAGGGGGGGGGTGTTTAGGGGCAGAAAGAGGGAAAATCTATTAATAATTCCATGTATTGCCCCCTGTCACCAACCAACCTGCTTTGTTACACTGCTGCAAATCTTACAGCATCTCTGCTTTGGAGCCCAACTAACACTCCAGCCCCCCAGGCCCCCAGCCCCCCAGGCCCCCAGCCCCCCAGGCCCCCAGCAACATTTACTTGATGCAACAGCGCCCCCTGCTGGTCAGTTTGGGCTCCTGTCGGCTGAAACGTCATTTCCTGAGAAAAGTAACGTCCTCTCATCTCTCCCTTGCCCCCCCCCCGGGTATCCATTGCCCCCCCGGGTATCCACTGCCCCCCCCCCGGGTATCCATTGCCCCCCCGCGTATCCACTGCCCCCCATGTTTGTGTGACTCCTAATTCCCCCCTTTCCCCCCCCCCCCACAATGCCATCTATTTCCCAGCGCCATGGAAACCGTCCCGGAATCTCCGCGTCAGCAAATTCACTTCTATAAATGTCTCTTGGGTTCAAGTGACACCTCCGCGTATGTATGGGCCTATATGTCCTGCCCCCGACCCGACTGGGGGAACCGGCACAGAACTTTAAAGGGGAACTCGGCCCAAACGCTCTTCTTGCATAATGTGACTTTAAACAATTTTCTGATATCCATTCACAGGTCTGTTAATCAGCTGCTTCTGCTACATTGTATCAGGAGTCGGAACCAGGGGACAGACACCCAGCTATAAACCCAGCGAATAGGAAAGTGACAGTAGGTACAGGGGGGTAACAGTACAGTAGGTACAGGGGGGTAACAGTACAGTAGGTACAGGGGGGTAACAGTACAGTAGGTACAGGGGGGTAACAGTACAGTAGGTACAGGGGGGTAACAGTACAGTAGGTACAGGGGGGTAACAGTACAGTAGGGGGGTAACAGTACAGTAGGGGGGTAACAGTACAGTAGGGGGGTAACAGTACAGTAGGGTACAGGGGGGGTAACAGTACAGTAGGTACAGGGGGGTAAACAGTAACAGTAGGGGGGTAACAGTAACAAGTAGGGGGTAACAGTAACAGTAGGTACAGGGGGGTAACAGTACAGTAGGTACAGGGGGGTAACAGTACAGTTAGGGGGGTAACAGTACAGTAGGGGGGTAACAGTACAGTAGGTACAGGGGGTAACAGTAACAGTAGGTACAGGGGGGTAACAGTACAGTAAGGTACAGGGGGGTAACAGTACAGTAGGTGCAGGGGGTAACAGTACAGTAGGGGGGTAACAGTTAACAGTAGGGGGGTACAGTACAGTAGGTACAGGGGGGGTAACAGTACAGTAGGTACAGGGGGGTAACAGTACAGTAGGTCACAGGGGGGTAACAGTACAGTGGGGGGTAACAGTAGCAGTAGGGGGGGTAACAGTACAGTAGGTACAGGGGGGGTAACAGTACAGTAGGTACAGGGGGGTAACAGTACAGTAGGTGCAGGGGGGTAACAGTACAGTAGGGGGGTAACAGTACAGTAGGGGGGGTAACAGTACAGTAGGTACAGGGGGGTAACAGTACAGTAGGTACAGGGGGGTAACAGTACAGTAGGTACAGGGGGGTAACAGTACAGTAGGGGGGTAACAGTACAGTAGGGGGGTAACAGTAGGGGGGTAACAGTACAGTAGGTACAGGGGGGTACAGTACAGTAGGTGCAGGGGGGTAACAGTACAGTAGGGGGTAACAGTAGGGGGGGTAACAGTACAGTAGGTACAGGGGGTAACAGTACAGTAGGTAGGGTAACAGTACAGTAGGGGGGTAACAGTACAGTAGGTACAGGGGGGGTAACAGTACAGTAGGTAGAGGGGGGTAACAGTACAGTAGGTACAGGGGGGTAACAGTACAGTAGGTAGAGGGGGGTAACAGTACAGTAGGGGGGGTAACAGTACAGTAGGTACAGGGGGGTAACAGTACAGTAGGGGGGTAACAGTACAGTAGGTACAGGGGGGATAACAGTACAGTAGGGTAACAGTACAGTAGGTACAGGGGGGGTAAAAGTACAGTACAGTACAGTACAGTAGGGGGGTAACAGTACAGGGGTACCGTGGAGGGTAACAGTACAGTAGGTACAGGGGGGTAACAGTACAGTAGGGGGTACAGTACAGTAGGTACAGGGGGGTAACAGTACAGTAGGTAGAGGGGGTAACAGTACAGTAGGTAAGGGGGGTAACAGTACGTAGGTAGAGGGGGTAACAGTACAGTAGGTACAGGGGGGTAACAGTACAGTAGGTACAGGGGGTAACAGTACAGTAGGGGGGTAACAGTACAGTAGGTACAGGGGGGATAACAGTACAGTAGGGGTAACAGTACAGTAGGTACAGGGGGGGTAAAAGTACAGTAGGGGGGGTAACAGTACAGTAGGGGTAACAGTACAGTAGGTACAGGGGGTAACAGTACAGTAGGGGGGTAACAGTACAGTAGGGGGGTAACAGTACAGTAGGGGGGTACAGTACAGTAGGTACAGGGGGGTAAAAGTACAGTAGGGGGGTAACAGTACAGTAGGGGGGTAACAGTACAGTAGGGGGGTAACAGTACAGTAGGGGGTAACAGTACAGTAGGGGGTAACAGTACAGTAGGGGGGTAACAGTACAGTAGGGGGGTAACTGCCAGAAGGCAATAGAGAGATGAGGAAAGACAAACCTGCTGCCGGGGGGAGTCGGGTCGCAGTGCTGCTCGCAGGGAGGCAGAAGGAGTCTGGGCAGTGGGGGCAGAAGGAGGCTCCGGGGCAGAAGGAGGCTCCGGGGCAGAAGGGATTCTGGCGGCTCGGGGAGAGGTCGGTACTGACACTGAGTCTGTAATTAGGATTCACTGAGTATAATTAGACAGTGGGGGGGGGGGGGGTCCATATGGGGAAATAAACTCTGCTTCTCTGGTTCTCCCTGTGGTTCTGCCTAAAGTTCTCCCTGTGCTTCTGCCTGAAGTTCTCCCTGTGGTTCTGCCTAAAGTTCTCCCTGTGGTTCTGCCTAAAGTTCTCCCTGTGGTTCTGCCTGAAGTTCTCCATGTGGTTCTGCCTAAAGTTCTCCCTGTGGTTCTGCCTGAAGTTCTCCCTGTGGTTCTGCCTGAAGTTCTCCCTGTGGTTCTGCCTGAAGTTCTCCCTGTGGTTCTGCCTGAAGTTCTCCCTGTGGTTCTGCCTGAAGTTCTCCCTGTGGTTCTGCCTGAAGTTCTCCCTGTGGTTCTGCCTGAAGTTCTCCCTGTGGTTCTGCCTAAAGTTCTCCCTGTGGTTCTGCCTAAAGTTCTCCCTGTGGTTCTGCCTGTGGTTCTTTCTGTGGTTCTGCCTGAATCCAAGGGAAGAAAGAACCTGTTGGGTTCCCTGCGCAGCTGCCGAGGGCAAGGGAACCTCTATCTCACATATAATATGAGGCAATTAGAGCGCATGGGCCGGCAGGACACGGGTGGGAGCTGCCATGTTGCTCGGCTATAGGGACCCTGTGTGTTTGGGGCCTGGAGCTGCTGATCTGCTGCTTTACTGACAATGGGGCTCATTTAGCGCCACACAGGGGCGGAGTCAGTACTGACCCATTCATTAAAGGAACCAGCGCCGCTCATTGCACTGGCGCCCGTTCATCGGATCATAATGGGGGCGGCGCCGGCCGTTGGGAGGGGACTGATGGGAATTTTAAACCAATAGATTCTGATCGATTTATTGAGGAGCCCAAATGGGCAAATAAAGTGCTGCCTATGGGGCCCGGGCCCCCATAACATAAGGACCCCCCAGTACATAAGTAGCACTTTATAAATACAGATAAACATAAAGGGGTGGTTTGCCCTCAGGTTAACTTTTAGTCTCTCATTCAAACCACTCCCTGGTTGCTAAGGTACTTTGAACCCTAGCAACCAGATCACTACTGAAATTCCAGACTGGAGAGTTGCTGGACACAAAGTGTGTGAGTCCTACAGGGTCGGGACTGTACCTTACCCTTGTCACTTGCTGCCACCTACTGGCCACATGGAACACTGCAGCTCCCCAGACATTGCTGTCGACACCTTGGGAATTTGGGGCAAATTTAAACCTGTTTGTCCCACGGGGCATCGAGCTGTTGTGAATAAATATCCCTTGAACTCTGCCAATGACTTCCCAGCCGTATTAATGGCACAATATCTCCACTATAGATAGGTGTAATCTGCCAGCCAATAGGGGACTCCAAGGTGGTAAAGTAACATCAGTCACTGATACTGTAGCCAATTGGCAAGCTGTCTGTCTTTCTATCTATCTATCTATCTATCTATCTATCTATCTATCTATCTATCTATCTATCATCTCTATCATTTATCTACAGTATCTATCATCTATCTATCTATCTATCTATCTATCTATCTATCTCTATCATTTATCTACAGTATCTATCATCTATCTATCTATCTATCTATCTATCATCTATCTACAGTATCTATCATCTATCTATCTATCTATCTATCTATCTATCATCTCTATCATTTATCAACAGTATCTATCATCTATCTATCTATCTATCTATCTCTATCATTTATCTACAGTATCTATCATCTATCTATCTATCTATCATCTATCTACAGTATCTATCATCTATCTATCTATCATCTATCTACAGTATCTATCATCTATCTATCTATCTATCTATCATCTCTATCATTTATCAACAGTATCTATCATCTATCTATCTATCTATCATCTATCTATCTATCTATCTATCTATCTATCTATCATCTCTATCATTTATCTACAGTATCTATCATCTATCTATCTATCTATCTATCATCTATCTACAGTATCTATCATCTATCTATCTATCATCTATCTATCTATCTATCATCTATCTATCTATCAATCTATCTATCTATCTATCTATCTACAGTATATTTCTATCTATCTATCTATCTATCTATCATCATCTATCTTTATCATTTATCTATTTATCTGTCTGTCTATCATCTATCTATCTATCTATCTATCTATCTATCTATCTATCATCTATATCTATCTATCTATCTATCTATCTATCATCTATCTATCTATCTATCTATCTATCTATCTATCTATCTATCATCTATCTATCTATCTATCTACAGTATCTATCTATCTATCTTCTATCTATCTATCTATCTATCATCTATCTATCTATCTACAGTATCTTTCTATCTATCTATCTATCTATCTATCTATCTATCATCATCTATCTTTATCATTTATCTATCTATCTATCTATCTATCTATCATCTATCTATCTATCATCTATCTATCTATCTATCTATCTATCTATCTACAGTATATTTCTATCTATCTATCTATCTATCTATCATCATCTATCTTTATCATTTATCTATTTATCTGTCTGTCTATCATCTATCTATCTATCTATCTATCTATCTATCTATCTATCATCTATATCTATCTATCTATCTATCTATCTATCATCTATCTATCTATCTATCTATCATCTATCTATCTATCTATCTATCTATCTACAGTATCTATCTATCTATCTTCTATCTATCTATCTATCTATCATCTATCTATCTACAGTATCTTTCTATCTATCTATCTATCTATCTATCTATCATCATCTATCTTTATCATTTATCTATCTATCTGTCTATCTATCTATCTATCTATCTATCTATCTTCTATCTATCTATCTATCTATCATCTATCTATCTATCTACAGTATCTTTCTATCTATCTATCTATCTATCTATCTATCTATCTATCATCATCTATCTTTATCATTTATCTATCTATCTATCTATCATCTATCTATCTATCTATCTATCTATCATCTATCTATCTATCTATCTATCTACAGTATCTATCTATCTATCTTCTATCTATCTATCTATCTATCATCTATCTATCTACAGTATCTTTCTATCTATCTATCTATCATCATCTATCTTTATCATTTATCTATCTATCTGTCTATCTATCTATCTATCTATCTATCTTCTATCTATCTATCTATCTATCTATCTATCATCTATCTATCTATCTACAGTATCTTTCTATCTATCTATCTATCTATCTATCATCATCTATCTTTATCATTTATCTATCTATCTATCTATCAGGGCTGAATACGGATTAAAGAGAAGTAAAGTCTATGGGCTTTTTTTCAGTTTTATATTTGGTTTTGGGGGTTTATAAGACTATTGGGGTATAAGTATGAATGGGGGGGCACTCACACAGATATTAGGGTTGGGGGGTCAGTAGCAAAGCCATGAACTACATAATTATTGTTGACCCAACACTGTACTGTTATTTGCCCCCACCCCTGGGGATATGGGGGTGTAGGAGATATTCCAGTGCACCTGTAGGTTTATTCCCCCCTCAGGGTATCGGGTGCCTGACACCCCCTTATTCCTGCCTTTCCCAGTATTTACTGTTTGTGATGTGACAGAAATTCACCACTTTTCATCTTCTGTTCACTTTGGAGCTGATTTACTAACACTAAAAATTAATTTCAAATGCAAGTTTAATTAAAAATGTCACAAATGTTTTCACAAGAGAAAAGTTCCCCATAATCTATAGTAATATTTCTGATGGTAATAACTCAGGAATGAAACTGAATTCAACTGTAATCAGGATTTTCCTCACAGGCGCATTCTCCTTTGTGGCCAGTAGGTGGCAGCAGAGTATCAAGGAAAATCCCCTGGATTCAACCCCAAGGGACAGTTTAACATGTGATCTTTAGGCAAAGATTCTATGCTTTAGAAGCTCAGTATAACATTAACTGGGAAAGGGACCAAGGGAGCTTGGGCTCAACTACTATTCCTAGCGTCCCACTGAAACCCCCGGAACAACTACATTTTCTCTTGGGGCCAGCAAGGGACAATGGAGAAGGACCAAATAAATGTTGGGTGGCAAATGACTCTGTTATACAGATAGCTAGAATCTCAGCCATAAAGCAGGGCAGGACTGCTGCTTACAATGGGGGGGATCAGATAGGATCTGTGCCACTGTGACAGAATGCTCTGTTATACAGATAGCTAGAATCTCAGCCATAAAGCAGGGCAGGACTGCTGCTTACAATGGGGGGGGGGGGGGGGGGGGGGATCAGATAGGATCTGTGCCACTGTGACAGAATGCTCTGTTATACAGATAGCTAGAATCTCAGCCATAAAGCAGGGCAGGACTGCTGCTTACAATGGGGGGATCAGATAGGATCTGTGCCACTGTGACAGAATGCTCTGTTATACAGATAGCTAGAATCTCAGCCATAAAGCAGGGCAGGACTGCTGCTTACAATGGGGGGATCAGATAGGATCTGTGCCACTGTGACAGAATGCTCTGTTATACAGATAGCTAGAATCTCAGCCATAAAGCAGGGCAGGACTGCTGCTTACAATGGGGGGATCAGATAGGATCTGTGCCACTGTGACAGAATGCTCTGTTATACAGATAGCTAGAATCTCAGCCATAAAGCAGGGCAGGACTGCTGTTTACAATGGGGGGATCAGATAGGATCTGTGCCACAACACACAGGATTATTACCCAGGGAGGAGTAGCCAGACCAACAGGTAAAGTAGATCCAGTGGTTTAAATGGACTGATCCACCCCCCCCCCCCCCCCCGGCCCTGCATTTCAGCTGAGAGTTCGGTTCCCTATGAGGATGATACAAAGGAATAATCTGATACTTTCCAGCAGGGACCTTTATTTAAAGGGAAAGTACGCCTTTGATCCATGCCATAAAATGACCTACTGCTGCGATTGTTCCATTGGTCTTTCTAATTTATTTTGTATGGTTTCTTTTAATTGTAGGCCTTTCTATTCAGCCCGTTTCCAATGAGAAACTAAAAAATATCTGGTTGCCAGGGCCACTGACCTTAGCAACCAACCCCACCACCCACAATTCCAGGATTTGGGGAATCCCTACAAGTCAATGGTGTGACGGAATGCCGTTTTTCCAGAGCGGCCAATGGGGGGGGGGCGATTAGGGGGTGCTGATGTAGCAGTGTGATTGGAGGGTGATAAAGAGGGCGGAGTCATAATGGCATAATGGGGCGTGGTTCAGAAGCCTGGTCATCGGGCCCCATTTGCACCTTTCCGAAGCTGCTGTCTTAGTCTCATTAAAGGGGCAGTTCACCTTTAAATAAACCTTTATTACGAAGTAGAAATTGATATTTTGAGACAATTGGTCTTCAGTTTCTATTTATTATCGGGGGGGGGGGGGTTTGTACATGAGCTCTCCAGTTTGGTATTTAAGCAGCTATCTGGTTGCTAGGATCTTATCTACCCTAGCAACCGGGGAGTGGTTTGAATGAGAAACGGTATATGAATAGGGGAGGGGCTGAATAGAAAGATAAGGAATAAAAAGTAACAATAACAATAAAACTGGAGCCTCACAGAGCAATAGGGTTTGGCTGCCGGGGTCAGTTATCCTGTTGCTAGGGCTCAAATTACCTTAGCAACCAGGGAGAGACAGGAATATAAATAGGGGAGGGGCTGAATAGAAAGATAAGGAATAAAAAGTAACAATAACAATAAAACTGGAGCCTCACAGAGCAATAGGGTTTGGCTGCCGGGGTCAGTTATCCTGTTGCTAGGGCACAAATTACCTTAGCAACCAGGGAGAGACAGGAATATAAATAGGGGAGGGGCTGAATAGAAAGATAAGGAATAAAAAGTAACAATAACAATAAAACTGGAGCCTCACAGAGCAATAGGGTTTGGGCTGCCGGGGTCAGTTATCCTGTTGCTAGGGCACAAATTACCTTAGCAACCAGGGAGAGACAGGAATATAAATAGGGGAGGGGCTGAATAGAAAGATAAGGAATAAAAAGTAACAATAACAATAAAACTGGAGCCTCACAGAGCAATAGGGTTTGGCTGCCGGGGTCAGTTATCCTGTTGCTAGGGCTCAAATTACCTTAGCAACCAGGGAGTGCTGTGAATGAGAGACTGGTATATAAATAGGGGAGGGGCTGAATAGAAAGATAAGGAATTAAAAGTAACAATAAAAATAAAACTGGAGCCTCACAGAGCAATAGGGTTTGGCTGCCGGGGTCAGTGACCCCCATTTGGAAGCTGCAAAGGTGTAAAAGAGAAAGACAAATAACACAAAAACTATACAAAATAAACAATGAAGACCAATTGAAAAGCTGCTAATAATAGGCCAATCTGTAAACTGAAGGTGAACAGTCCCTTTAATAGGGTGGGGCCCCATTACTCCTTGGGGGGGGGGAAATAAAGGGGACACTGTCACTAAGCAGCAGTTACAATAGATATTTATGGAAGTTTATTATGGGAGGGGCAATGTACCAATAATACAGTATTTGCGTTACTCTCACCGTATTGGGTCCCTCTCAGCCCCAGGGGCCAATAGCAGCGCCTGTCTCTCCCCCCGGCAGCCCCTGTCTGAGCGTTGCGCTCGGCGGCCAATCAGGTGCGAGTATGCAGATGAGCTGCAGCTCAGCGCTCCCAGGGGGCCCAGCGGCGGCGGAGAGGTGATCGCTGTATCCTGAGCCCCCGGCGGCTCCGCATTGTTCTCTCCCGGCTCTCTGTGCGGCAGGTCGGTGTCTGGGCAGGGGCATCTCTCATCTCTTCCCCCCAAGGGCAGGGCAGATAATCACCTTTATAGTATACTGTTGGGTGTAGGGGGGTATTAAGGGGCAGAATTAGGGGGTAAAGCTTTACCTGGGCAGGGGCATCTCTCATCTCTTCCCCCCAAGGGCAGGGCAGATAATCACCTTTATAGTATACTGTTGGGTGTAGGGGGGTATTAAGGGGCAGAATTAGGGGGTAAAGCTTTACCTGGGCAGGGGCATCTTTATCTCTTCACCCCAAGGGCAGGGCAGATAATAACCTTTATAGTATAAAACTGGTCTGTTGGGTGTAGGGGGGGTATTGAGGGGCAGAATGAGGGGGTAATGCTTTACCTGGGTGGGGGCATCTTTACCCCATAGGGGCATCATAGAGACAGACCTGCCCCCCCTGAGTGACTCCCCCCTCTGTCTCTTCTTGCAGTTACAGCTTGGATCTGCCCTGTACCCACCATGCCCACCTTCCTCCTCCTCATTCTGCTCCTGGGCACCGGGGCCCCTACCCCCACCAGAAGCCCCTCCGAACCCCCGGACCCTTCAGATGCCCCCCAAGTGGACCCCCTGTTCAGCTTCAGGGAGGAGGAGGCGAGTCTGAACGACATGTTCCGAGAGGTGGAAGAGTTAATGGAGGACACCCAGTCGAAGCTGCAGAACGCAGTTAAAGAGGTAGGTGATCATAAATCTCATGGAACTGGCCGTTGCTAGGGGAAGTGGTTGCTAGGGACTGTAACACATCCTTCAAAATGACAATGACGATTCAACTTAGGGTGATAAACTTCCCCGTCGTTAGCTGTGGGGACATTTTAATCTATGCAACAAACCCCAAGTGCCCCCCCCCCCCCACATTGGGCGGTGTTCGTTAGCCTAATATTTTAATTAAAAAGGATCCGTTCGTCGCCTAATTACCTTCTATTTGTAATTTAGTCTGAGATCTAAGGGTAAGATAAACCTCATCTGACCATGGTTGTGGGTATTGGTGCCTATGGAGAATCCCTGCCGTAAAGCGCGACTGAACTGCCGTGCCTGTTCCAGGAGGGAAATGGAGACCTGGGAATAGACTCGGCCATTAAAGAGTTACACGGGGTTAATTGTTCTGATTAAATACATTTTCCCCTAATTAATACACATCATTTACATTAGAATCTGCACGGCTGCACCTGATTGGCCGGAACCTGCCGTTGTTACACACAAATGCCTCTTTGTGTTGGGTTCCCAGCCTGCGCAGCTGCTTTATCTTCCGTTGGGGCGGCCAAGGGTCGCAATAGAAGTGCGTTTGTTATAAAGGGATTATCTGTAGCCGGAGAGGTGGGGAGGCCCCCCGATAATGGGCAATGTGGCCCTGCGCCAGGTCTGAAACTGGCAGGAAGCCTTAATTCAGGGATTTTTTTGGGACATTTTGACCAATCTTGGCCTATGAGACCCTTGAGGCTCCCTGGTACCCCCGCAGGCTCCGCCCATGCCCACATACGATGTAGTAACTCGAAGCGACCAATTAGGAGCCAGCTTTGATTGCAATAGTATAGACAGAATACTGATAGCCCACATCTGATTGACTGTCCTTTGTTGGGTGATATTTCCCCTTTAATTAGGCAGCTGAGGGGTTAATGAGAAACCCCACCCAGTAGCGCAGCATTTCGCTTCCAACTCCAAGTTCTCTGAGGTCGGAATATGGCACTTTTTGTACTGAGTCGCAATTTTTTCCGCATACCTTCCAAATTATTCACAACGCCGACCCCGGTTATTTTATATTTCACATTTCCTGCCAGAAACGAAAAAAAAAAGATGTTTTTGTGCCAGATTTCCCAGGGAGGGAGGGGCTACTGTAAAGGGCAAGTAGGAATATTGGCCGGCGTTGGCCGCTCCCTTATCATAATGATATCTGCAAGCCAATCAGTTTCCTCGCTCCCTATGAGGGGCGGGCTCTGTTTGTAGGAAGGGGGGGGGGCACCCAGAAGTATTTATTTGGGAAATAAACAGTATAAAGAGTTGCAGCTGGACTCGATAGGCCACGTTAAAGGGCAACTATCATTCCATGTATTTGTTTTCCCCTTATATGTGACTAATGGAAATAATAAGAGGCACAATTTCCCCTTTGCCTAATTTCACCCCAAAGTGAATGATTCATTGTGCAGTTTCAGACTCGCCTTGGGCGCCATTGTTCTCAGGGGGTGTGGCTAGGCAAATGAGGTAAGGGAAAGAGCCCCAGGTTCTATTCCAGCCAGCGCTGCAAAGAGTTTGTATGCTCTCCCTATGGTACCCCGGTTTTCTCCCACACCCCAATACATACAGGCTAGTAATGTGTGAGTCAACCAATAGTCGTGCCGCACCTGACCCCACCCCTCCTAAACCCACCCCCGAACCGGCCCGCTGCCCCCCCTTTCTATTTATAGACCCCATTCTGCCCCGCCCTGTCTATCATATCACAGAGGGGGGCAGGCAGACACTCCAGAATGGAGAATTTCAGCAGTTATCTGGTTGCTAGGGTTTAAATTACCTTAGCAACCAGGGAGAGGTTTGGATGAGAGGCTGGAATATGAATAGGGGAGGGGCTAAATAGAAAGATAAGTAATAAAATGTAACAATAATTAAAATTGGAGCTTTATGGCAATAGTTTTTTGGTTGCCGGGGTCAGTGACCCCCATTGAAATGTTGGAAAGATAATTAAAAATAATCTAAAAATGATAAAAAAAATAAATAATGAAGACCAATTAAAAAGTTGCTTAGAATTGGCCATTCCCTTCATTCGTTGATGTTGAATGGCCCCCGGGCCCCCGCACCTGCTTCCTATGAACTTTCTATGACTCAATTCTTCCCTTTGTTCCCGGCGCCGAGGGCGACTTTGCCTTTATTCCCCCCCCCACGACCCCCCTACCCAGAGGCAGGAAACAATGAGAAGCTTGTGTCTGACTCCCACCTTTTGCCCGGTAACCCCAAGTGACGGGGCAGTTTAACGCCGGCTGCCCCTTGGGACCAATCAGATGAGAGCGCCGGCGGCCACACACACACCGCACCCAGACAAGAGCGCTATTCATCCGTGTCGCACTTTCCCTTTACTCCCCCCCCCTCTCCTTCTGGTTCTGATTTCCTGCTCCCACCTTATTCCTAAGGCCTGTACCATTTGCAGGTTCCTGGGGGGGGGGGGGTTCCCCGGCCTCATTCATTGGGCCCAATATACACAGTCCAAGTACAAGGGAACCCAAATAAATTCTGCTGTGGGATTATTTCCCCTTTACTCTGGTTTCTCGATGCAAATAGCCCAGTATTTAACCCCTTAAGTGCCCTTGTCGATTTCCGCCGCTGTGGATTCTACGTTTCTCGGATCCGTTTCCCCTCGT
This sequence comes from Xenopus tropicalis, assembly GCF_000004195.4. Classification (NCBI taxonomy): domain Eukaryota; kingdom Metazoa; phylum Chordata; class Amphibia; order Anura; family Pipidae; genus Xenopus; species Xenopus tropicalis. The sequence continues at coordinate 6,243,489 of NC_030680.2, read as the reverse complement.
GGGTTCAGGTCGGTGCAGGGAGTCAGAATGGGTTGGACAACTTCCCCTTTAAACAGATATACATCAATGTACCAAAGGCACTTTCAGACCTGCCCAATAAATATCTGGCCAATTAGCAACCAGTTATTGGTAGGGCAGGTATGATGAACCCATACATGGACCAATCATTGCCCAGTGGTTCTGGTTCTGAAAGTGAGAATCTTCTGACTGGAAGGAAGTTCCACGTGCATCACAAAATACATTCCCCGGTGCTGTAATGATTGGGAATTGGGGAGAGATCACCCTAATGGCGTTTAATGAGGAGCCGCTTGTGATTTTGGGCATTTCAGATGGAGGCGGAGGAAGTCTTGGCTCACCGCTTACCGGGATGGGCCCAATTACCTAATAATCATAACGAGTCCGTCACAGAGATGGGAAATGAAACGATCCACTCGCAGAAGGAAATGACTAAGGTAAGAAACCATAAAACTATGGCACATAGGGATTCTGCTGTACTAAGCACAATTCAGCAGGAACTGCCCCCTAAGTTTGCTCATAGCCTGTACAGAGAGATACCATAAAACTATGGCACATAGGGATTCCCCTGTACTAAGCACAATTCAGCAGGAACAGCCCCCTAAGTTTGCTCATAGCCTGTACAGAGAGATACCATAAAACTATGGCACATAGGGATTCCCCTGTACTAAGCACAATTCAGCAGGAACAGCCCCCTAAGTTTGCCCATAGCCTGTACAGAGAGATACCATAAAACTATGGCACATAGGGATTCCCCTGTACTAAGCACAATTCAGCAGGAACAGCCCCCTAAGTTTGCCCATAGCCTGTACAGAGAGATACCATAAAACTATGGCACATAGGGATTCCCCTGTACTAACACCCCCCAATCCTCCCCAGGTCCCCCCACTCGAGACAACACCATCCACCATTAATGGACCCATAGCCAATATGGTGCAGGGAAGGTGATTTGGGGCATTTTGATAATAGACTTATTTAGATGTTTTGTCTTTACAGAATACAGATAATCACACAGGATCCACATTGTACTCTGAGACTGTAATAACTTCACTGAAGAACAACAGCAAGAGGCATCAAGTGAGTTTGTAATTGTGAAAATGGAAAGTCTCTTTTCTGCATATGTAATGCACCCCCCATTGTAAGCAGCAGTCCTGCCCTGCTTTATGGCTGAGATTCTAGCTATCTGTATAACAGAGCATTCTGTCACAGTGGCACAGATCCTATCTGATCCCCCCATTGTAAGCAGCAGTCCTGCCCTGCTTTATGGCTGAGATTCTAGCTATCTGTATAACAGAGCATTCTGTCACAGTGGCACAGATCCTATCTGATCCCCCCCATTGTAAGCAGCAGTTCTGCCCTGCTTTATGGCTGAGATTCTAGCTATCTGTATAACAGAGCATTCTGTCACAGTGGCACAGATCCTATCTGATCCCCCCCATTGTAAGCAGCAGTCCTGCCCTGCTTTATGGCTGAGATTCTAGCTATCTGTATAACAGAGCATTCTGTCACAGTGGCACAGATCCTATCTGATCCCCCCATTGTAAGCAGCAGTCCTGCCCTGCTTTATGGCTGAGATTCTAGCTATCTGTATAACAGAGCATTCTGTCACAGTGGCACAGATCCTATCTGATCCCCCCCATTGTAAGCAGCAGTCCTGCCCTGCTTTATGGCTGAGATTCTAGCTATCTGTATAACAGAGCATTCTGTCACAGTGGCACAGATCCTATCTGATCCCCCCCATTGTAAGCAGCAGTCCTGCCCTGCTTTATGGCTGAGATTCTAGCTATCTGTATAACAGAGCATTCTGTCACAGTGGCACAGATCCTATCTGATCCCCCCATTGTAAGCAGCAGTCCTGCCCTGCTTTATGGCTGAGATTCTAGCTATCTGTATAACAGAGCATTCTGTCACAGTGGCACAGATCCTATCTGATCCCCCCCATTGTAAGCAGCAGTCCTGCCCTGCTTTATGGCTGAGATTCTAGCTATCTGCATAACAGAGCATTCTGTCACAGTGGCACAGATCCTATCTGATCCCCCCCATTGTAAGCAGCAGTCCTGCCCTGCTTTATGGCTGAGATTCTAGCTATCTGTATAACAGAGCATTCTGTCACAGTGGCACAGATCCTATCTGATCCCCCCATTGTAAGCAGCAGTCCTGCCCTGCTTTATGGCTGAGATTCTAGCTATCTGTATAACAGAGCATTCTGTCACAGTGGCACAGATCCTATCTGATCCCCCATTGTAAGCAGCAGTCCTGCCCTGCTTTATGGCTGAGATTCTAGCTATCTGTATAACAGAGCATTCTGTCACAGTGGCACAGATCCTATCTGATCCCCCCATTGTAAGCAGCAGTCCTGCCCTGCTTTATGGCTGAGATTCTAGCTATCTGTATAACAGAACATTCTGTCACAGTGGCACAGATCCTATCTGATCCCCCCCATTGTAAGCAGCAGTCCTGCCCTGCTTTATGGCTGAGATTCTAGCTATCTGCATAACAGAGCATTCTGTCACAGTGGCACAGATCCTATCTGATCCCCCCCATTGTAAGCAGCAGTCCTGCCCTGCTTTATGGCTGAGATTCTAGTTATCTGTATAACAGAGCATTCTGTCACAGTGGCACAGATCCTATCTGTTCCCCCATTGTAAGCAGCCGTCCTGCCCTGCTTTATGGCTGAGATTCTAGCTATCTGTATAACAGAGCATTCTGTCACAGTGGCACAGATCCTATCTGATCCCCCCATTGTAAGCAGCAGTCCTGCCCTGCTTTATGGCTGAGATTCTAGCTATCTGTATAACAGAGCATTCTGTCACAGTGGCACAGATCCTATCTGATCCCCCCATTGTAAGCAGCAGTCCTGCCCTGCTTTATGGCTGAGATTCTAGCTATCTGTATAACAGAGCATTCTGTCACAGTGGCACAGATCCTATCTGATCCCCCCCATTGTAAGCAGCAGTCCTGCCCTGCTTTATGGCTGAGATTCTAGCTATCTGTATAACAGAGCATTCTGTCACAGTGGCACAGATCCTATCTGATCCCCCCCATTGTAAGCAGCAGTCCTGCCCTGCTTTATGGCTGAGATTCTAGCTATCTGCATAACAGAGCATTCTGTCACAGTGGCACAGATCCTATCTGATCCCCCCATTGTAAGCAGCAGTCCTGCCCTGCTTTATGGCTGAGATTCTAGCTATCTGTATAACAGAGCATTCTGTCACAGTGGCACAGATCCTATCTGATCCCCCCCATTGTAAGCAGCAGTCCTGCCCTGCTTTATGGCTGGGATTCTAGCTATCTGTATAACAGAGCATTCTGTCACAGTGGCACAGATCCTATCTGATCCCCCCCATTGTAAGCAGCAGTCCTGCCCTGCTTTATGGCTGAGATTCTAGCTATCTGTATAACAGAGCATTCTGTCACAGTGGCACAGATCCTATCTGATCCCCCCATTGTAAGCAGCAGTCCTGCCCTGCTTTATGGCTGGGATTCTAGCTATCTGTATAACAGAGGTGCAGCTGGGAGGCCACACAGTAGATAAGGCTTTGGGTTTGGATACATTCTGCGGTTTGCATTCCAGGATTTATTGCCAATGTTTGTGTTGTATCTTTTGCTGCCACGACATTTGGGCTGAAATGTCCCTGTTTGGGCTGCGAATTTATGAGTTAAGGGTTAAGTTTTCCTACTGATTAACCTGCCGGGTGCTGGAGTGTAAGCCGCTATATTAACCCTTAGTGGGAAAGGCTGCTTGGTGCAAGGTCAGGATTGATGGGGCATCTCTGGAACGCCTTCCTGTTGCTGCTGGAAACACAATATTTGTACATAATAATAATATTATTCAGGGGATGATGGGCTCCAGACTGGCACATTCCCTGTATAATAACTGTCAGCCGGAGCCGTGAGTTGCGCAGAGACGTCGGGAGACAACTTGGCACATTGGGGGTTTCAGGCTTGTGACTCTGTGACTCACATCTATGTGTCTGGGATTGGTTATAGGAGGCACAGATGGGGAAGAAATTAACTGCCGGGCAGGAACAGTACCAGGCAGCCCTTGTATAGTTCTATTTATACATAGCCAGTACAGTATGGGGGTACAGCTTATTGTGTGCCCAGAACATTCATTCTCTGTATATTTGTATTTATACATATGGGTAGGGGGTGCCATAGTGTTTCCCTTAGACAGTACAGTATGGGGGTACAGCTTATTGTGTGCCCAGAACATTCCTTCTCTGTATATTTGTATTTATACATATGGGTAGGAGGTGCCATAGTGTTTCCCTTAGACAGTACAGTATGGGGGTACAGCTTATTGTGTGCCCAGAACATTCCTTCTCTGTATATTTGTATTTATACATATGGGTAGGGGGTGCCATAGTGTTTCCCTTAGACAGTACAGTATGGGGGTACAGCTTATTGTGTGCCCAGAACATTCCTTCTCTGTATATTTGTATTTATACATATGGGTAGGAGGTGCCATAGTGTTTCCCTTAGACAGTACAGTATGGGGGTACAGCTTATTGTGTGCCCAGAACATTCCTTCTCTGTATATTTGTATTTATACATATGGGTAGGGGGTGCCATAGTGTTTCCCTTAGACAGTACAGTATGGGGGTACAGCTTATTGTGTGCCCAGAACATTCCCTCTCTGTATATTTGTATTTATACATATGGGTAGGGGGTGCCATAGTGTTTCCCTTAGACAGTACAGTATGGGGGTACAGCTTATTGTGTGCCCAGAACATTCCCTCTCTGTATATTTGTATTTATACATATGGGTAGGGGGTGCCATAGTGTTTCCCCCAGACAGTACAGTATGGGGGTACAGCTTATTGTGTGCCCAGAACATTCCTTCTCTGTATATTTGTATTTATACATATGGGTAGGGGGTGCCATAGTGTTTCCCCCAGACAGTACAGTATGGGGGTACAGCTTATTGTGTGCCCAGAACATTCCTTCTCTGTATATTTGTATTTATACATATGGGTAGGGGGTGCCATAGTGTTTCCCATAGACAGTACAGTATGGGGGTACAGCTTATTGTGTGCCCAGAACATTCCTTCTCTGTATATTTGTATTTATACATATGGGTAGGGGGTGCCATAGTGTTTCCCTTAGACAGTACAGTATGGGGGTACAGCTTATTGTGTGCCCAGAACATTCCTTCTCTGTATATTTGTATTTATACATATGGGTAGGAGGTGCCATAGTGTTTCCCTTAGACAGTACAGTATGGGGGTACAGCTTATTGTGTGCCCAGAACATTCCTTCTCTGTATATTTGTATTTATACATATGGGTAGGGGGTGCCATAGTGTTTCCCTTAGACAATACAGTATGGGGGTACAGCTTATTGTGTGCCCAGAACATTCCTTCTCTGTATATTTGTATTTATACATATGGGTAGGAGGTGCCATAGTGTTTCCCTTAGACAGTACAGTATGGGGGTACAGCTTATTGTGTGCCCAGAACATTCCTTCTCTGTATATTTGTATTTATACATATGGGTAGGAGGTGCCATAGTGTTTCCCTTAGACAGTACAGTATGGGGGTACAGCTTATTGTGTGCCCAGAACATTCCTTCTCTGTATATTTGTATTTATACATATGGGTAGGAGGTGCCATAGTGTTTCCCTTAGACAGTACAGTATGGGGGTACAGCATGTACAGCAGTGACAGGCAGCCTGTAAGGGTTAATTATTCAGAAGTCACTAACCCAGGACCAATCCCATTGTTACAGTTCTGCTGCGCACATCAGGCTGATTTATTAGGGTTAATTGATTTTCCCAGTGACGCAGCAGCCGGATGAGCAAGTGCAGCGCAGGAAATGTGAGAGATGGAAAGAAGGCGGGGGGGGGGGGGATTTAAAGCGATTTAGTGAGCTCTGTTTTTACCCTTTCGGTGAGCCCCAGTGAGCTCAGTATAAACAAGCCCCTCCCATACCATTTGCTGTTTGTGTTTTAGGTTTACAGATAAGGAGGAGTTCAAATTACAGGTAGTTTAATTATGCCTTCTCCCATGCTGAAAGGAATATGACAATATCCCTTTAAAGGAGAAGTAAACCTTCCAGAGAAGGCTTAAACATGGAACAGCGTGGCCCTAGGAAGCGCGGGCCGACAGTCAGAACCTCCATAAAGCCGGTTCCACGCAGATCATAGCAACTGTTTCTCACCGTCTCGGCTCTTTATCCCCAAGCAGATGCTTTGCATTAAATGGTTTCTCCTTCTCTGAATTCCACGTTGTGCGAGAGATTTCTTTGTTTGATCTGGCAGAGATTCCCTGTCTGCAGCCCGAGCTGCCAGTAGCTACACCGGCCCGTTCCCATCGGAACCAAAGGATCATTTTACATGTTTGTCGGATTCACGGCGCAGTTTGGGGTGAAGCAGCGGTGGGAGTGTTCCCCTTGTATTATAGATATGGCCTGAAATAACCTTGTTATATAGAAACATTGGGGTAACAGTCACCCTGCTATAGTTCCAGGGGTACCCAGGGCACAAATAAGCACTCACCCCAAATCCCCCCCTAACTGGCCTTCAGGCTGGGCCCCCTTAGCCCATAACAAGGTTACAGATATATAGAAACATTGGGGTAACAGTCACCCCGCTATAGTTCCAGGGGTACCCAGGGCACAAATAAGCACTCACCCCAAATCCCCCCCTAACTGGCCTTCAGGCTGGGCCCCCTTAGCCCATAACAAGGTTACAGATATATAGAAACATTGGGGTAACAGTCACCCCGCTATAGTTCCAGGGGTACCCAGGGCACAAATAAGCACTCACCCCAAATCCCCCCTAACTGGCCTTCAGGCTGGGCCCCCTTAGCCCATAACAAGGTTACAGATATATAGAAACATTGGGGTAACAGTCACCCCGCTATAGTTCCAGGGGTACCCAGGGCACAAATAAGCACTCACCCCAAATCCCCCCCTAACTGGCCTTCAGGCTGGGCCCCCTTAGCCCATAACAAGGTTACAGATATATAGAAACATTGGGGTAACAGTCACCCTGCTATAGTTCCAGGGGTACCCAGGGCACAAATAAGCACTCACCCCAAATCCCCCCCTAACTGGCCTTCAGGCTGGGCCCCCTTAGCCCATAACAAGGTTACAGATATATAGAAACATTGGGGTAACAGTCACCCTGCTATAGTTCCAGGGGTACCCAGGGCACAAATAAGCACTCACCCCAAATCCCCCCCTAACTGGCCTTCAGGCTGGGCCCCCTTAGCCCATAACAAGGTTACAGATATATAGAAACATTGGGGTAACAGTCACCCCGCTATAGTTCCAGGGGTACCCAGGGCACAAATAAGCACTCCCCCCAAATCCCCCCCCTAACTGGCCTTCAGGCTGGGCCCCCTTAGCCCATAACAAGGTTACAGATATATAGAAACATTGGGGTAACAGTCACCCCGCTATAGTTCCAGGGGTACCCAGGGCACAAATAAGCACTCACCCCAAATCCCCCCCTAACTGGCCTTCAGGCTGGGCCCCCTTAGCCCATAACAAGGTTACAGATATATAGAAACATTGGGGTAACAGCCCCCCCGCTGGTATTAGTGGGAACCCAAGGTGCAGCCCCTGTCCCGTTATAACGAGCGCTAATTAAGACAAAGTAGGGAGAATCTAATTAAGGTTTAGCGCACAAGCTGTTCCGGCCGCCGACAAACCAAAATAATAAAAAATCATTCTGTAGCTAATTATCATTTCCCAAATGGCCGTTTCCATGGATACCCGATTGGCTGTCTCTTACTGGTTAATTAGTGCACTCACTTTGGAGAGGGGGAATATGTTCCAGTGACTCCTGTCTGCGGCCAATGAACTCTCCCCGTCTGGGCGCTTTAGTGAATGAGCCCCATAGAAGCGAGGGGGCGGGGGGCTGGGAGTTGCCGCCGATATTCCCTATCCCATAATAACATCGTTATCTCGTTCTGCAGGAGTGCATTGTCGACGAGGACTGTAAATCTGGGAATTACTGTTACTTTGCAGATTCCGAATACAAATGTCTCCCGTGTAAAGCGACGGAGCCGGTAAGGCCTTGCTGGGCGTGGCTGGGGCATTAGCCTTATTGCATGAATAGGGGGGTCTAAACCTCCCTACAACATTGCTCCTCTGAGCACTTTTACAATTCACCCTTTATATTCCCTTTTGCGCTGATGACTGCAGCAGTTTTATGCCGCTATTATCCTGCTTTTCCTTTGATGCTGTTCTGCTCGCTTATTATCAAATTGTTTAAATTGCAAAGTTGACAGAGAAGAGAGATAACTGTGTAGGATTAACCCTAGAGCTGCTGCCTGCCCTGGTCATTTAACCCCCCCCCCCATGGCAGCCCAGAACTGCTGCAGGAAAGACCACGAAAATGAAAAAAAGATTAGAAAATTCAAGTAAATTGCACGCAGATATAGTCAATATATATCTATTGTGGAATTGTAAAGTAAAGGTGCTTTATAGTGAGTGGGAGTTGCCTTGTTACTGGGGTCAGTGACCCCGTAAACAACTTGTGCTGCCCCAGGTCTGATTAGTGCTATATAAAGCATCCAATGGGCTCAGTTATTGTCCCCTCCAGTTTACCAGCACCATGTGACGTGGGTAGTAACACAATAGGAGGGTTATGGGAAGAAGGAAGCTTAAAACCAGGCAGCCGGGTGGTTTCCATTCTAAGCAACTTTTCAATTGGTCTTCATTATTTATAGTTTTTGAATTATTTGCCTTCTTCTTCTTTAGACTCTTTTCAGCTTTCAAATGGGGGTCCCTGACCCCGGCAGCCAAAAACTATTGCTCCGTTATTGTTAATTTTTATTACTTATCTTTCTATTCAGACCCTCTCTTACTCATATTCCAGTCTCTGGCTGCAACTCTACCGTAGCGAGTCCCTGGTTGCTAGGGTAATTTGCACCCTAGTAACCAGGTAATTGCAGATTGTCTCGGAATATCACGGTCTACTTCGTACTAATCTCTCTCTGTCTCGTTAGTGCACGAGGGACGGCGAATGCTGCGAGGGGCTCTGTGTTTGGGGTCAGTGCGCCCACGTTACTAAGGGAGAAGGGGGGACCATCTGCGAGAGCCAAGAGGACTGTAACCCCGGATTCTGCTGCGCAGTTCATTCAGGTACTGAGCCCCTTTATTGATGACCATGGCAGCAGCTATATTACTGCTATGGTTATTTACCCTTTACCCACTGCCACCTCTGCTCTTGCCCTACACCAGTACTGTCCAACTGGCGGCCCGCAACCCCCCTCTGTGTGGCCCCCCCACCTGTCTGGCTGCTTTGATGGCTTAGATGCTTTGTGTAAGCTTTAAATGGTATCAGTACTGAGATTAACTGCCCCCCCTGCATGGTTCTCACCTCAGATTCAGGCTGTAATCCCTCTGTATAGTTTAAATATGTAATCCCCTGTGTTGTTCACACCTTTTAATCTCTGCATTGTTCCCCCCTGCAGTGTTCACACCTCAGGCTCAGGCTGTAATCACCCATATTGTTCTCCTGTTCACACCTCAGACATTGTATGTACTGCCTGACATATGCTGCCTGTGTGTATGGCACACAGGCAGCATATGTCAAGACACAGGTAGGACAGGCAGATTATGGCACACAGAGTATGGTTGCACAGGCATGGTAGGGCAGGTAGAGTATGGCGTGCACACACAGGCATGGTAGGGCAGGCAAAGTATGGCACACACACAGGCAGCATAGGGCAGACAGAGTGCTGCCTGTGTGTGCCATACTCTGCCTGCCCTATGCTGCCTGTGTGTGCCATACTCTGCCTGTCCTATGCTGCCTGTGTGTTCAATACCCTCCCTGTCCTATGCTGCCTGTGTGTGCCATACCCACCCTGCGTTACCCTGCCTGTGTGTGCCATACTCTGCCTGCCCTACCCTGCCTGTGTGTGCCATACTCTGCCTGCCCTACCCTGCCTGTGTGTGCCATACTCTGCCTGCCCTACCCTGCCTGTGTGTGCCATACTCTGCCTGCCCTACCCTGCCTGTGTGTGCCTGCCTGTGTGTGTGCCATACTCTGCCTGCCCTACCCTGCCTGTGTGTGCCATACTCTGCCTGCCCTACCCTACTCTGCCTGCCCTACCCTGCCTGTGTGTGCCATACTCTGCCTGCCCTACCCTGCCTGTGTGTGCCATACTCTGCCTGCCCTACCCTGCCTGTGTGTGCCATACTCTGCCTGCCCTGCCATACTCTGCCTGCCCTAGCCTGTGTGTGTGCCATACTCTGCCTGCCCTACCCTGCCTGTGTGTGCCATACCCTCCCTGCCCTACCCTGCCTGTGTGTGCCATACTCTGCCTGCCCTACCCTGCCTGTGTGTGTGTATGTGCCATACTCTGCCTGCCCTACCCTGCCTGTGTGTGCCATACCCTCCCTGCCCTATGCTGCCTGTGGGGGAGGTGAACCTGGCAGGGGTTTGTTCTGGGAGTTTGTTTGTAGGTGGAAATAGCCAATAAATGGTCCCTAAGGTGTGTAATTATGTGCTGGGGGTTGCTGCACTACCACCATTGTGACAAAATGGGTGTGGTTTGAAGTGGGTGTGGTTTAAAAAGGGGAGTGGTAAAAACTGGCTTCCATTAGCGGCCCTCCACCACGTATGCTAGAGAAATTCTGGCCCTCGGCACCGCAGAAGTTGGACAGCACTGCCCTACAGTATGTGTAACCGCCAGTTGCCTGGGCATATACTGCACTGCACGGCAGTGGACAAAGGGTTAAAGTGGTTTAGTACCTTTAGTACGATGAAGAGTGCTATTCTGATACAATTTGCAATTGGTCTTCATTTTGTATTATTTGCAGTTTTTGAGTTATTTAGCTTTTTGTTCAGCAGCTATCCGGGTTGCTAGGGTCCAGTTTAACCTAACAACCAGCCAGCGGTTTACAAGAGAGGCAGGAATATGCTCAGAGGAGGGGCCTAAATAAAAAGATAAGGGACAAAAAGTAACAATAACAATAAAACTGGAGCCTCAAAGAGCAATAGGGTTTGGCTGCCGGGGTCAGTGACCCCCATTTGACAGCTGGAAAGAGGCAGAAAAAGGCAAATAATTCAAAAACTAAAACAAATAATAAAGACCAATTGAAAAGTTGCTAAGAATAGGCCATTCTATAACATATTAAAACCTGAAGGGGAACCACCCCTAAATATCGATCAAATGATCTGTGGCAATTGGATTTAATGCTAATTTCCCGCCCTTCTTTGCAGATCTCCTGTTCCCCGTTTGCACCCCCCTGCCAGGGGAAGGGGAACCCTGCTTGGACCCTTCCAACAAACTCGTGGACATAATGAACTGGGACGTACAGCCGGCCGGAGTGCTGGGCCGGTGCCCCTGCTCCCAAGGACTAGTGTGCCAGCCTCAGAGGTAATAAGATATTTAGCTTGGCACCAACCCTGCCTGGCTCTGTGGAACTGCCCCCACTACCTCCCAGGGGCACGGGGGAACCCATATACAACCAACACGTATTTGCCCCATGATATTTTTCTCTTCTGTTTCCAGTCATGCCTTGGTATCCACGTGCCAAGAGCCTTCACCCGACGACAGCAAAAGATCTGATTTGGAGGTGCCCGAGGTGATCCCCCCATTCATAGGCATAATGCCCCAGGAGGGGCAGTACTATGAAGATGGAACTCAACTGTCGGATGGACCGTATGCCAGCCCTTCAGAGGAGAGGTACTAGAACGAACAGAGTTTGCGTCTATAGAGGATAAAGAACATTTGTGATCAGGTAGATCCTTCATAGGAACACTGGTTGCCATAGGATTGTACCAGCCAAGGACCATCTCCATCTTCTCCTCAGCAGGTGAATGGGGCATCTGCCACTCCCTCTAGCTTGGGCTATTAGCCCACATAAAAGGTTGACATGCAGCTGGACTGGTTGGAGGGCTCAGCCTTGGTATGGCTGCCTTTACTCTAGTCTAGTGGAGTCTGAACTGGGGAAGGGTTTGTCCCACCTAGGGTGGCCCAGAGCAGATAGGTTACTACCTGTATGGGTTTAGGTGGAGCTTGGACCAAACATTGGACCACAAAGAGGGGCTTTAAGCACTGTTCTAGAAGCCCTGGCTTCTTTGATGAGAAGTCATCCATGTTGCACCTACCAGTCCTCACCAATGCCACCTCAACACCAAGGGGCCATTAAGGCAATATATTATTGCAGGCAGAGAAAAGCCTCTTCATATTGGCCTTCATGGCCAAGAGCAGAAGGAACCTTGCTTGCTTTGAAGCCATACTTGATAGAACTTTGCCTGTTTAGGGCCACTTGATGGATGATAGACTCTGAATTCCCTAAACTAAGGCCAAATACTACGTCAGACCCCACTACTTAAGAGCTGCCATCAAGGTCCTTCTTAGGAGGATCCGGTTCTATTATATCTCCAAACCTTCAGGGCCAAAAAAACGTACTCTAGCCATAAATGGTTGGACAATGGCCAGCCCAACTGATATCTGGGTGGAGATTGGCCTCATATCAGACATGTTTGAAAATCTCCATTGGGAGGGGAACAATGTGGTCCTCTCTCCTAACCCCATCAGCATAGGTCTCTATTAGGATCTAGTCAATGGTCCAGTCGTCTGCCATCTTCTCCAAATGAGCAGATCTTTCTGTGTATGGCTGTTTATGGTTGGATGACTCTCGGCTTTACATTTTGGCGTTGAGAAAAATAACGGGGTCCCCATTTCTTTTAGTCGCAGCTTGGAATCGCGCTATGGAGATCCGTTACTGGCCGCGGCCAAGAGAGTCAGCGTGGATGTCCCAGAGGAGGTGCTGCCATTCGTTGGCATCATGGAAGAGCGAGATTACGAGGACAGTGACGTAGTGCCAACATCAGACAGCGTGCCAACATCAGACGGAGTGGACGCCGGCCCATTAGAGGAAACATACGAGACAGAACCAGGGTTGGTTGAGAAGAGTCCATTTGATGATTATAAATAAGACCATTAACTCGAATCCAGACGCCCAACGACCTCATCAGTGGCCAATTTGACCTATATCGCCTATCGATTCGGTTGCCTTAGGACTGGATAATGGGTGGGTAATGTGGTTGGCTGGTAAATGCATAGAGACTGGTGTTACCACAATACTAGAACTAAGCGACCACTCAAGACCCGGTGACTGTCTAGGACACTCACTGGGCAAGGGGTTGAAGTTGATGGACAGTTGCCTTTTTCATAGCTTGCACCTCCATCTAATCGGACACACGAACCAGGTCATAGCGCCGTAACCCCCAGCAACCAGTCACTGTCTACGTTGCACTTCAAGGTTAATGGCCGACTGGCTGCTCTAGGTAACCGCACTCATTCTGGGTCAGAACCTGGTTTAGCCAGCAGGATTAGGAACCAGATTCTGTAACCTCGGAACACTAGCCCTAAACAGTAGCCATTTTAGCACCTAAACTAATGGGATGGGGATTGTCATCCACCAAGGCCATATTGCTTGCTGCATCACGCTTAATGACCACTAGATGGAGTATAGACCACGAGTCTATGTAGAACAGGGGTCCTCAAACTTCTTAAGCAAGGGTCCCTCAGACTGGGCTGGACCCAGCTCCCCCCCCTCCCACTCAATCCTCTCTCAGCCAGTGCCGTCCGTCCTCCCTCTCAGCTCCCCGCTGAGTCCTCTCTCTCCGCTGCCAGGGGTGAGGACGCAGCGGGGGCCGGGTAAATTAACCTGGGGGGCTGGATCCGGCCCGCGGGCCTTAGTTTGAGGATCCCTGATGTAGAACGTCTCAGCCGAGGCAAGTAATATGGCTCCCATTGTAGCAATCACCCTGTAAATGGGCAAATGCATGACGCTGCCGTTGGATGTGAACCGGCCAGCAGGGGGCGACTCCAACTGGCGATCCTTTCAAGCAAAGGCGTCACATCCAACGGGAAAAGATTCTGAGCAACTTCCCCAGTCGTAACGGGGACGTTGCCCGGTTTGGCATCACCATAGAGGGAATGATATATTTATGTACAAGCAGAATGGCAGCTTCTTGGTCTTCACCGATGTTCCAGAACCGTACGCTGTATTGCTTCAGAACTTTCTCTCTGTTGGACACTTGCAATAATAAAGCGAATGTCAATTTGAGGTCTTTTTTTCTTGCAACAATTAGTACTGTTGTACTTGAAGGGGGGGGGGCAGAGTATGTCTGGCTAATGCTGTACTTATTGAACAAGCCCAAAAGGTTCAGTAGCCTTAATAGAGTAATGATCAAGGCCTTCAAAGTTGTCTGTAGGTGCCATTTTGGAACTTGTTAGGCCATCTTGTGTGTGTCGGTGGCACTGCATGTGCTCAGTGGGCTGCTTAGGGACGTAGGAAACCATCGAACAGGAAGTGAGGTCACAACGGCCATAAAAGCCGATTATGAATGAATTCCGAAGCCCCGACCAATCAGAGAGACGCATAATAATATTTCTATTTTTTATTGGCATGTTCAGTGTTGTAAACAGCATCCGGCATGGAAAAAAAAAATGTATCAAACCCTTGGACTGATTTTCTTATAAATTACATGGCAATTATGTTACTGCGGAAATGTTATGACGCCCGAGCGCGGCCGATGATCATACGCAGCTCTGTCCTGGGCACGCGGGTATTGCTACGGCATTCAAAACGGAAACTGCGTGGAGTGGAAAAAAAAACTAAAATAATCAGGAAAAAAAAACAAAATATACAAAAAAAAAAATCCCAAAATCAACGACTAAGCAAATATATAGATCTCTGTGGTACCAGGAAAAAAAAAAACACGGGACCCTCCGTATGGCAGAGCGTGGCGCCCAATCAACGTTGCGGAAAGTGGGGTCGAAGCGCGGTACGGAGGCAGCTACGTATTCCCGATGGACACAGTGTTCGATGTGGGATAGAAAACCAGCCGAGCTGCTCAGCTATTGGACGGGAGCGGAAGTCTATTTACACTCTGATTGGCCGTCCCCGCCAGATTCGGTACTTCAGTAGGAGCAGTGGCGGCGGCGGCGCAAAGAAAGGTACCAGAACCTGCTTGTATACAGAAGGAAGTTCTGATTGGTACAGCAGCTCGTTATATTAATTACATACTAAGGCCTACACGTCCCCCCGTCTCGCTCGCCGCGGTGCCCTCGCTATTTATCATTTCTACAAGTTCATTGAGGTAATTGTGTGTATCAGCTCTGAAAAACATAAAAAACCCGGGCCGTCTGACCTTTCCATCGGGGCCCCCGGAATACTAAGCGCATTGGGGGGGGAAGCGAGGGCGACGGGTGCGCGCAGACCCCTCTCTCTCCGCGTTTCTTACGTTTATATATATTTATATATATATTTTTTTATTTGCATTTGCACATCCCTTTTCACTTTACAGCTTTAGCGACCATAGTGCAGAAGAAAGGATTCCAAAAGACCTCCGAAAGCCAGAGGGCTGCTGGTTGGCTGACAGTCCCACCAATCAGTGCTGGTGTCGTTGCGTCACACTTGCTGAGTGTCCGACAAAGTGGCCCCTACTCGGCGACCGGTTTTGGAAAAAAAAAAAACATAATTAAAAAACCCCCCCATAAGAGTTCAGGTGCGGGCTTGGGGCCAATGTCAGTCTTGCGATGAATCCTTATTGGACGGCCCGTCTAGGTAGATTTTTAGTGCTTTTTCCTTTCGGGGGGAGTAGGTTACGCGGTGGCCGGTCTTTTGCAAGCGGCTGCTTTCCTTCTTCGCCAGATCGTTTCGCTGCTCGTCCGTCAGTTCCACCAACTCCTCCATTTTGTCTCTGAAATGCAAAGTTGGATTTACCATAGAGAAGCGCTGGGAAGGTAGAAGGGGGATTATTCTGCAAGCTCTTTAGCCGCCGGCACAGCCGGGATATGGAAAAGGAACATTGGATCTGGCTGAGAGAATTATAGGCAGCCCAGTGAACACTAAAGGTGGCAATACACGGGCAGATTTTATGTGTATGGCCACCCAGATGGGCCTACCGATACCTGGGCAGATCTTGATCGGCCAGATTTAATTTGCTGCCGGATCAGGGTCAGCATTGGCTCACTGATGTGGTCCCCAAACTGGTGGCACCTATGCCTGCCGCTGTAATCCAATCGCTTGGCCCTAGGGCCAAATCAACTAATTAGCCCGGCATATCGGGAGTAGATCTGCTGGCTTGGCGACCTTGCCAAATGAGCAAATATTCCCGGGTATGGGCACCTTAAAGGTGGCCATACACAAGGCGATTTCAGCTGCAGATATTGGTCCTTCAGACCAATTCGGCAGCTTATCTACCTGTGTATGGGCACCAAAGTTGGGCCTCCCTGACCAACATCTAGCCAGATCTCCATCAGGCAGGTTTGATTTTTCCGTCGGCTTGGGGACTGCATTGGCTCATCGATGTGGTCCCCGAACCGACATCACCTATGCACGCCGTTTTAATTCAATTATTTGGCCAGATATCACCCACCCATAGGTGGGCATACCTGGCCTAAGATTGGGCAGATCAGATCTCGATCGGGCAGGTTTGATTTTTCCATTGGACTGGGAACTGCATTGGATCGTCGATGTGGTCCCCAAACCGACATCGCCTATGCACGCCGTTTTAATTCAATTATTTGGCCAGATATCACCCAATCACTTGACGACCTCGGCAAACTAGCAAATCCTCCCATGTATGGCCACCTTTACTCTCCATATAACAAATGCAGGCTGTTCCTGCTCAAACAGGCACATGGAAATGATATCCAGATGCAAAGGAATTTACTGACATAGGATATCAAGTAATAAGGCTGCCTGGTTCTGTTTGGCTGCCGTACAGACTGTAAAGCTATACTAATTGATCCGTGGGATCCAGATGGACTGTACATTGCCCATGGCTGCATTTACAATACAGGCACAGAGGGCCGGCGCCTAGGACAGCATCTACAGTGGGGCCTATATGGATAAAAACACTATACAAAAAAAAAACATTGTACCATACAGTACGGTTCTATCAACAACTTACCTGTAAAATATGACTGCTCCATCGTCTGAAATGTACAGCGGCCAAGCATTCAGCGTGGAAACTTTAGGGTTCCAGTCCAAATCCTGATGGATCTCCAAAACTGAAATGTCACAGGGGAACGTGCCTCGGCCCTGCAGGGGTTAAAGATTGTGTTTAAAAGTGATTACAGTGTAATGTAATGTTGCCCTGCACTGGTACAGCTGGGGTGTTTGCTACAGAAACCCTACTATAGTTTATATAAATACCCCGCTGTGTAGCCCCGGGGGCAGCCATTCCTGCACTGGTACAGCTGGGGTGTTTGCTACAGAAACCCTACTATAGTTTATATAAATACCCCGCTGTGTAGCCCCGGGGGCAGCCATTCCTGCACTGGTACAGCTGGGGTGTTTGCAACAGAAACCCTACTATAGTTTATATAAATACCCCGCTGTGTAGCCCCGGGGGCAGCCATTCCTGCACCGGTACAGCTGGGGTGTTTGTTACAGAAACCCTACTATAGTTTATATAAATACCCCGCTGTGTAGCCCCGGGGGCAGCCATTCCTGCACCGGTACAGCTGGGGTGTTTGCTACAGAAACCCTACTATAGTTTATATAAATACCCCGCTGTGTAGCCCCGGGGGCAGCCGTTCCTGCACTGGTACAGCTGGGGTGTTTGCTACAGAAACCCTACTATAGTTTATATAAATACCCCGCTGTGTAGCCCGGGGGCAGCCATTCCTGCACTGGTACAGCTGGGGTGTTTGCTACAGAAACCCTACTATAGTTTATATAAATACCCCGCTGTGTAGCCCCGGGGGTAGCCGTTCCTGCACTGGTACAGCTGGGGTGTTTGCTACAGAAACCCTACTATAGTTTATATAAATACCCCGCTGTGTAGCCCCGGGGGCAGCCATTCCTGCACCGGTACAGCTGGGGTGTTTGCTACAGAAACCCTACTATAGTTTATATAAATACCCCGCTGTGTAGCCCCGGGGGCAGCCATTCCTGCACCGGTACAGCTGGGGTGTTTGCTACAGAAACCCTACTATAGTTTATATAAATACCCCGCTGTGTAGCCCCGGGGGCAGCCGTTCCTGCACTGGTACAGCTGGGGTGTTTGCTACAGAAACCCTACTATAGTTTATATAAATACCCTGCTGTGTAGCCCCGGGGGCAGCCGTTCCTGCACTGGTACAGCTGGGGTGTTTGCTACAGAAACCCTACTATAGTTTATATAAATACCCCGCTGTGTAGCCCCGGGGGCAGCCATTCCTGCACTGGTACAGCTGGGGTGTTTGCTACAGAAACCCTACTATAGTTTATATAAATACCCCGCTGTGTAGCCCCGGGGGCAGCCGTTCCTGCACTGGTACAGCTGGGGTGTTTGCTACAGAAACCCTACTATAGTTTATATAAATACCCCGCTGTGTAGCCCCGGGGGCAGCCGTTCCTGCACCGGTACAGCTGGGGTGTTTGCTACAGAAACCCTACTATAGTTTATATAAATACCCCGCTGTGTAGCCCCGGGGGCAGCCATTCCTGCACTGGTACAGCTGGGGTGTTTGCTACAGAAACCCTACTATAGTTTATATAAATACCCCGCTGTGTAGCCCCGGGGGCAGCCATTCCTACACTGGTACAGCTGGGGTGTTTGCTACAGAAACCCTACTATAGTTTATATAAATACCCCGCTGTGTAGCCCCGGGGGCAGCCGTTCCTGCACTGGTACAGCTGGGGTGTTTGCTACAGAAACCCTACTATAGTTTATATAAATACCCCGCTGTGTAGCCCCGGGGGCAGCCATTCCTGCAATGGTACAGCTGGGGTGTTTGCTACAGAAACCCTACTATAGTTTATAAAAAATACCCCGCTGTGTAGCCCCGGGGGCAGCCATTCCTGCACTGGTACAGCTGGGGTGTTTGCTACAGAAACCCTACTATAGTTTATATAAATACCCCGCTGTGTAGCCCCGGGGGCAGCCATTCCTGCACTGGTACAGCTGGGGTGTTTGCTACAGAAACCCTACTATAGTTTATATAAATACCCCGCTGTGTAGCCCCGGGGGCAGCCGTTCATAGGACAGAAGGCACAACTTACATAGCAGATAACAGATAAGCTGCATAGATTCCCATTGTATTCTGCAGACCTTTTCTCCAGCTTGAATGGGCAGCCATTCAACCCCATTGCTACACAACTTACTAATATAATATAGTAGGGTTTCTGTAGAAAATACACCAGGCCTGTGTAAGGAATTCTGGGAAAAATGCCAGGCCTTTTCTATTTACATGGAACCCAGCAGGAAAGCTTCAGCCCATAGGGTTTTCCATGTAAATATAAAGGTCCAATTCAAAGGGAAAATCTCATTTCTGAAGGGCAAAGAATAAAAGCACTTACCTTAGCAAACTCTAGGTTCTCCAAGGGTATAGCACTTATATCACAAATCTGTGGGGCAAAAAATAGGGTAAATGATTATAATAACTATCAGCACAACTAACTCCCTGGGTTCTGTTCATAATGTTACTTTTGGCTGCTATACCATGAATGGAATCTGGTTTCACTTTCTATCTATTATTAATATTTATTTGAAAAGGCAATTTGAAGGACACAGTATAAACAGCACAGAACTGAAACAGAACTGGCACCACCTAGTGGTCAAATCAAAGCAATTTGTATATTTCTAAATTTTTCTTAATAAAAGCTTGTAATTATGTAATTATGTGCACAGGAAACAAAACGCATCCAGCTATATCATGTGCAATTTATAGTTTAAGTTTTACCCAAGCAAATGTTTTCTTTTGTCCCCTTATACAGAGGGATATTATAAGTCACCAAGGAGTTCTATTAACATATTAAAGCACTAGGCCTTTTATACAGGTCATGGAACTCTGAAGTGACTTCTAATATCCTAATATTTTACGAGAGGGGTTACTTTTTTATAATATACAAGTTTCAGTGAGTCATGTGACAGAAGTTACATCACTAAGCACCGTTTATAAGGATATAATTTACAGTTTATAGATATATATATATATATAGATATATATATATATATATATAGCCTCCCCAGGCACTTACCTTGTCTCTTAACTCATCCACACTGTTGCTTTCCATGACAATTTCCTTGAAGGGGTCCAGCTTTAGCTCCGATGGCCTCCACCTCTTTGTAAACAGGGAAAGCTGTGACATGGACTTCATTTTCTCTGTTTCTGTATAAAGGGGAAGAAAGGAATGATTTATCTCCGTGGGTAAGGCTTTGTCGTCTACATCTGGCAACCGCCCATCCATGGGGAGCTTGGGCAGCATTAAATTAACCTTTACTACATTCTAGAACTACCTATTCTTGGCAACTTTTCAACTGGTCTTTATTATTTGTGGGGAGCGCAAGGACCCCCCCCCCTGGCCTATCAGGGCGATTGGGCATTACTCGGGCTGCAATAAAACGCCAATTCTTACCATCCAGAGCTTCTAAGAAAACCTCCCAGCTGCTTGAAATACTTTCATTCTCATAAACGTGGTAATCCAGAAATACAGTTCCTGGGTTCTTCCACGTTTTCTTTCGCAGGCGGAACCTGTGGAATACATTCGAGTAACAGATTAATACCGACAAGCCAAAACTGCCAGAATAGCTATCATTGTGCTTCATATGCATGTATGAATTGGGAAAGGAGGACTTTCTTGGGTGTAGCAAATATTGGGGAGCAGATGTGGTTAGAAAAAGTGGGGGTCAACAGTGACACTTTATAACAGACCCTTAGTCTTGCTTGTGTGACTGCAGGGCTGTGATTGGCTATTCCCCTCCTACTGTGCTCCTGGCAGCGACTATTAGGAGACGTCCAACCCTCATTTGAAACTGGGAGGATCTAAAGGACCATTTTTACATATAGTATTTTTATCCCAAACCACTTAAGCCTGTTAGGGGTACTAAGGACCGCCGTTCAAAAGCCATTAAAGGGGTAGAAATCAAAGAGTCCTGTTTATATAGCGGGGCCCCAGAAACTTGGTTTCACCTCTGTTCTGGCCACTGAAGGCAGATTGTCTGACACTCTGGAGAACAGTGAGATCCACAAGTGTGGCTGATTTGGCAGCTTATCTGCCTGTGTATGGGCACCCTCGACAAACCTACCCGACCAATATCTGGCCTAAAATTGTCCAGATCTGGATTGGGCAGGTTAGTTTTTTCTAGTGCATAAGGATCACATTGGCTCATTGAATGGTTCTCAGTCCGACTGCCCATATACCTGCCATTTTAATTTGATTTGGGTCCTTTTAAATTCAATTTGGTAGCATATCTGCCCATGTATGGGGACGTCCGACAGCCCTCCCCAACTAATACCTGTCCGAATATTGGCAGGTTTGATTTTTTTTGGTGGACTGGGGACCACCTTGGCTCATTGATGCAGTCCTCGTTCCAACAGCTCCTTCCCTCGTCACTGTAATTCAATTGTTTGGCCCTAGGGCCAAATGATTGAATTAGCCAGGTATATAGAAGACAATCTGCTCGTTTGGTGACTTGATCGAATTAGCCCGGTATATTGTAAACAATCTGCTCGTTTGGCAGCTCTAGCTTTAGTGCTTGTAGAAAAGGAGCAAGATGGCAGCGGCTGTTCCTTACCTATCTATAGAAAGGTCAAGCCCACACTGATCCCTGAGAAGCGGCAACAGCTCCTCTTTAGACTGCCGTACGGTCATTCCTTTAGAAAACACTGCGTCCAACAGGAACTTGCATGGCTGGGAGGATAAAACAAAGGCTGTGAGGGGAGATGGATTCCATGCAATACAGAACCAGATAAGGGAACATGCCTGACCATACACAGCACTAAGGGTGAAGATACACTGGGCTACTATAGTAGCACCTACTTTGTCAAGGCTACTAAACCCCAGAAAATACCCTACCATACACAATACTGAGAATTGCCTCTGCTAAAACACACAGACAGTGATCAGTAAATAATCAGCATCGTCTTGTTTAGTAGCCATGACAAGTAGCTGCTACTAGTAGTTCTCTGTGTGTCTTTACCCTAAGACACAAGCCAATGACTGGCATATTGAGCTGAAGTTTGCAATGAAAATGTTTTAATACAATCATCCTGTACCTCAGGCTCGTTTACTAAAAGCTGAAAGATTTTGACACGGTATTCTCCTTTCTTCAGCGCTCTCCCTAGTCTGATAGTGATCTAGAAAAAGAAACAAAAATATAAATGAATGGAAAAGAGCTGGTTTATGCACAAAGTTACGTCTTGCAGATAAACTGCTTAAAGGGACACTGCCATGATATTTATGGGGTACATTTTATCTCTAAATGACACTGTTACACAGCAAATAATTCCCTCTGCCATTTAACCTTTTATTCTTCAACCAACAAATGTATTTGTAACTGTAATATTGGTGTGTAGGCGCCATCTCAGTGCATTGTGCCTGAGTCTGAGCTTTCAGCCAGCGCTACCCATTAGAACTGCTTTCAGCTAACCTATTGTTTCTCCTACTCCCATGTAACTGGAGGAGTCCCAAGCCGGACTTGGATTTCTTACTATTGAGTGCTATTCTGATACCTACTGGGAGCTGCTATCTTGTTCCCTTCCCATTGTTCTGCTGATCGGCTGCTGGGGGTGGGGGGGGGGATATCCAGGTCACATGGCTGTGGCACCCTGGGTAAAGGGAGGCACTGTCACTATTACAGGTAATTTACCTTGTTGTCATCTGAAAAAGAAGAAAGCGTCTCAT
The DNA here is from genome assembly GCF_000004195.4 of Xenopus tropicalis. NCBI lineage: Eukaryota > Metazoa > Chordata > Amphibia > Anura > Pipidae > Xenopus > Xenopus tropicalis. The sequence continues at coordinate 6,220,875 of NC_030680.2, read as the reverse complement.
TGAGCCGGACACTCTCAAACTCCTGATTGCTGGCATAGACCCGGAAAACTTTAAACTGGGAGGAGGACACCCCCACGAAAGACTCCAATTGCTGTTTAAAGGCAGCTAAGGTGATCCTTTTATCGACGCTTACCAGGAGGCCTGTTGGGAAATAAAGCAATGGAACACAAGTCAAATAACCGCTTATTTTACATCAAACATAAAGGAAATGAAATGGTCCATGTTTTCTAATGCAGCAAATAGGGTCGGCTGGAAATAAGAAGGGGTCAGGAGTCAAAGGGGTTGTTCAACTTTAAGTATGATTTAGAGAGTAATAGACAATTTGCAATTGGTCTTTTTTTATGTATAGTTTTTTTTTTTTTAATTATATCACATTTTGTTTGGAATTTCATCAGCTATTTGGTTGCTGGGGTCCAAACTATCTTAGCAACCAGGCAACTGGATATACGAATAGGAGAGGACATGAATAGAAAAATAAGTAATAAAAAGTAACAATAACAAAAAATTTTTAGCCTTATAGAGCATTCGTTTTTTGGCTGCCGGGGTCAGTGACCCCCATTTGAAAGCTGGAAAGAGTCAGAAGATGAAGGCAAAAAATGAATAAACAAATCAAAAATAAATTATGAAGACCAATTGAAAAGTTGCTTAGAATTGGCCATTCTATAATAATAAAAAGTTTACGTAAAGGACCCCTTTAGGGCAGTGACACACAGGGAGATTTGTTGCGCCATGACAAAAATCTCTGTTGTCGCGGGCGACTAATCTCCCCACAATTCCATCCCACTGGCTAGAATGTAAATTGACAGCGGGATGGCATACACAGCACCACGATTAGCCTAAGTCGCCTGAAGTTTCCTCTCAAAGCAACTTCGGCAAATGGCGGCACCACGTATGCCATCCCACTGGTGATTTACATTCTAGCCGGTGGGATGGCATTGCAGGGAGATTAGTCCCCCGCGACAATGGAGATTTGTCATGGCGCGACTAATCTTCCCGTGTACCCCTGCCCTTAAGGTGGCCCTACGTGGTAAGATAGGCTCATTTTGCAAGGTCGCCAAACAAGCGAATCTTTCCCCCAATATGGCCACCTTGGGTCAGCGATATCAAAGATCGCATACGATGAAGGGGATAAGTGAACCTGGAGCTAAGACTGCAAACATGAGCTGAAAAAAAAAAATTAGCCTGCCCAACTGACATCTGGCCATTTTTCGCCCATATATTGGTCAGGGAGGCCCGTTGGAGGGCCCCATACACAGGTAGAAAAGCTGCCCAATCAGTCTGAAGAACCTGAATCAGCAGGTTAAATCTGCCCGTGTATGGCCCCCTATAGGGAAGTAATCACACAGTATGGTTCAGCTTTACGTTACTGGCATGTCCCTAAGGGGCGCCTAAAGGTGGCCATACACGTAACGATCTGCTCGCCTGGCGAGGTCGCCAAGCGAGCGGATCTTCTCCCGATATCCCCAGCTATGGTTGGCCGATATTGGGGGAATTTAAGCTAATTTGGTCGTTTGGCCCCAGGGCCGAATTATAACGACTGTTAAGGGCGCAGGTTAAAAAATTCAGTCGGATCCGACTGAATTTTTTAACCTGCCCGATTTCAGGCCAGATATCGGTCGGGCAGGCCAGTCGTTGTTGCCCCTACACGGGCCGATAAGCTGCTGAATCGTCCAAGGGACCCATATCGGCAGCTACAATCGGCCCGTGTATGGCCACCTTAAGGCTTATTACAGAGTTATTATCAGAGCCAGGCTTTGGAAGGGGCCTGGAACACCTCTGCGGAGGCAACTGTACAACACTAATAGAGTACACAGATCTATCAGATTGATACAAAGGCCTCCTATGTCATGAACCCTAAACAGATTTACTAAACATCCTCGGGCGTTTGGGTGCATTTTAATGACAGCGTCCCTTTAAGAGGTATACAATACGTCTGGCTGTTAAAGGCAACCCATACTTACATTTATTTCCTTCCCCTAAGCATCCCTCCCCAGCATGGGGCTCTGCTTTAAAATACATATATTGTGCCTCTCCCCTGCTTTTGCCGCTCTCGTCGTACTCGCTATCTGTCCCAGAATCCTCCTCGGCAGTGTCCCAGGTCTCTTTCTTGCCGTCGTTGGCTTTGGACCTCCTGCTGCTGGTGATGCTGTGGGAGTCGAGTCCGTTGGCGAGGGGGATGGGGGCGCTGTCGGCGTTGCACAACGTATCGCTGCTATGGCTTGAGCTGAGGATATCGCTATCCACGGAGCTAGTGCTCCGGTCGTTATTCACGTCAGAGTCCGATCGCTCTTCCGGCTGAAAGTTGTTCTCTGGGTCAGCCGGCAAGATTCGGTTTTCCAGTTCTCTGTTGTCGGCTGACCCGGAATCCGCCTCATTTAATGGCGAATCAATGTTCTCAAAATCGCTCCCCTCCGTGCTCTTGCTGCTGTCCCCGTTGCCGCCATCTTGGTGCTGCTGAAGAGAAAGGCTCTTTAGTTTCTCCGTGCTCTCTTCCAGAATGGCGTCCACCGATTTAACATTGCCTTTTACCCTGCTGCAGTAGTCTTCAGAGAGATTTGAATCCCCGCCGCCTTTCGGACCGACGGACCTTGCCGTCTGAGGGGTGTGCTCGGGTAACGAGACATAAAGCCTGATGGTATTGGCATGGCGGTCCAAGAGCTTCCACAGATGAGAGTCGGTAAAAACCAGCTGGTAGTCTAGCGAGTCGGAGCTTTCCACAAACACCTACACAAAGGAAACACTCGTTAGCCGCCACAGAGGGAGCTGAATCCTTATGGGTTGAGCTTCTCACAGATAGTAAGGAATCTACCAAACTAATTGTAGGGGTATGCTATAGACCCCCTAATGTAAGCGAAGAGGAGGAGGCCCAGCTCCTGTTGCAAATAGAAAAGGCTGCTAGTTTGGGGCAAGTGATAATAATGGGGGATTTTAATTACCCTGATATTGACTGGGGCAATAGTACTGCCAGGGCAGTAAATGGGAACAAGTTTATAAACTTGCTGCATGACAACTTTATGTCACAAGTTGTTGAGGAGCCAACCAGGAACCATGCTATACTAGATCTAGTGATCTCTAATGACCCAGAACGTATAGCAAATGTGCAAGTGGTTGAACCCCTGGGTAATAGTGACCATAATGTTATTTCATTTAATGTTTGGTGCAGGAAACAAATTTACACGGGGGCAACAAAGACAATGAATTTTAGGAAGGCAAATTTTAGCTCCTTAAGGGCAGCGCTTCAGGGCATAGATTGGGGCATTATGTTTTCTGATAAAAACACAGAGCAGAAATGGTTGTCATTTAAAATGATATTAAATCATTACTGTTCTAAATTCATTCCATTAATAAGAAAAAGTAGAAGTGTTAAGAATCCCCCCATGTGGCTTAACTCTGAGGGAAAGAAGTTAATAGGGAAAAAAAGGAAAGCTTTTAAGAAATATAAGTCAGAGGGGACAGTAGCTGCGTTTAATGATTATAAACACTATAACAAGTGTTGTAAAACAGCAATCCGGAAGGCAAAGATAGAAAATGAGGAGCGCATCGCGGTCGAGGCCAAGACTAACCCCAAAAAGTTTTTTAAGTATATTAATAGTAAAAAGATGCAGGTTGAGGGTGTGGCCCCATTGAGTTATAATAACAATATGGTTACAGCGGATACAGAAAAGGCAGATGTGCTTAACCAGTTCTTTTCTTCTGTGTATACAGTAGAGGAGCCAGTGGGACAAGTCCCACCCAATAGCTGCACTGTTGCCTCAGCTCCAACTACACAGTGGTTGGCACAGGATATGGTGCTTAAAGGGTTACACACGATAAATGTAAACAAGGCACCTGGGCCAGATGGAATACACCCTCGGGTACTGAGAGAGCTAGGGGCAGAATTGCAGTGGCCCTTGTTTCTGATATTCTCAGACTCTCTTTCATCAGGTATGGTACCTAGGGATTGGAAGAAGGCGAATGTCACTCCCATATTTAAAAAGGGAGTAAGATCTCAGCCTGGCAATTATAGGCCTGTAAGTTTGACATCCGTGGTGGGCAAGTTATTTGAAGGCTTGTTAAGGGATCACATTCAAAATTATGTAGTGGAGAATGGCATTATGAGCAGTAATCAGCATGGCTTTATGAAGGACAGGTCATGTCAGACCAATTTAATTGCTTTTTATGATGAGGTAAGTAAGAAGCTGGACAGTGGGGATGCAGTAGATATCATCTATTTGGATTTTGCCAAAGCATTTGATACCGTTCCCCACAAACGACTGCTTTCTAAGCTAAGGTCTATTGGTCTTAGTGAAGTCGTTTGCACATGGATAGAAAACTGGCTACAGGATCGGGTACAGAGGGTGGTTGTTAATGGTACATTCTCTACTTGGAATAAGGTCCTCAGTGGGGTCCCTCAGGGTTCTGTACTGGGTCCACTTTTGTTTAATTTGTTCATAAATGACTTAGGGGAGGGTATTATGAGTAATGTATCAGTGTTTGCAGATGACACAAAACTCTGCAGCCCAGTCAATTCTATTCAGGATGTGACATCCCTGCAGCAGGATCTTGACCAACTGGCAATCTGGGCAGCTAAGTGGCAGATGAGATTTAATGTGGATAAATGTAAGGTCATGCACCTGGGATGTAAAAATATGCAAGCCCCGTATACCCTTAATGGGACTGCACTGGGCAAATCCATAATGGAGAAGGACCTTGGAGTCCTTGTAGATAATAAACTTGGCTGTAGCAAGCAATGCCAGGCAGCAGCTGCAAGGGCAAACAAGGTTTTGAGCTGTATTAAAAGGGGTATAGATTCACGGGAGGAGGGGGTTATTCTTCCCCTTTACAGAGCGCTGGTAAGGCCCCATCTAGAATATGCTGTTCAGTTTTGGTCTCCAGTGCTCAAACGGGACATTACTGAGTTAGAGAGGGTCCAGAGAAGGGCAACTAAGCTGGTAAAGGGTATGGGAAGTCTCAGTTATGAAGAAAGACTGGCCAAGTTGGGTCTGTTTACACTGGAGAAGAGGCGCTTAAGAGGTGACATGATAACTATGTATAAATATATAAAGGGATCATATAATAACCTTTCTAATGTTTTATTTACCAGTAGGGCCTTCCAACGGACACGAGGGCACCCACTCCGTTTAGAAGAAGGGAGGTTCCATTTAAACATTCGGAAAGGATTTTTTACAGTGAGAGCTGTGAGGTTCTGGAATTCCCTCCCCGAATCAGTCGTGCTGGCTGATACATTATATAACTTTAAGAAGGGGCTGGATGGATTCTTAGCAAGTGAGGGAATACAGGGTTATGGGAGATAGCTCTCAGTACTAGTTGATCCAGGGACTGGTCCGATTGCCATCTTGGAGTCAGGAAGGAATTTTTTCCCCTCTGTGGCAAATTAGAGAGGTTTCAGATGGGGTTTTTTGCCTTCCTCTGGATCAACTAGTAGTTAGGCAGGTTATATATAGGCATTATGGTTGAACTTGATGGACGTATGTCTTTTTTCAACCCAACTTACTATGTTACTATGTTACAATCAGCAACCGCCTCTATGGATGAAACATGGCATCAACAAATGTAGGGATGCGCCGAATCCAGGATTCAGTTCGGGATTCGAATTCAGCCAAATCCACGCTCCTGGCCGAACCGTAGCCTTAAAATCACGTGACTTGTAGTCACAAACACGGAAGTTGAAAAATGTTCGCCATGCTTGCCTCTTTAACCCTTCCATAGCCTAATTTACATATGCAAATTAGGTTTTGGATTCAGTTCGGTATTTAGGGGATTGCCCGAATCTGAAAATAGTGGATTCGGTGCATCCCATATCCATATCTGGAAACCAGTTATCCAAAAAGTTCCGAATTACGAAAAAGCCATCTCCCATAGCCTCCATTATAAGCAAATAATTCTAATTTTTAAAAATGATTCCCTTTCTCTCTGTAATAATAAAACAGTACCTGTACTTGATCCCAACTAAGCTATAATTACCCCTTATTGGGGCAGAACAGCCCTATTGGGTTTATTTCATGGTTAAATGATTCCCTTTTCTCTGTAATAATAAAACAGTACCTGTACTTGATCCCAACTAAGATATAATTACCCCTTATTGGGGGCAGAACAGCCCTATTGGGTTTATTTCATGGTTAAATGATTCCCTTTTCTCTGTAATAATAAAACAGTACCTGTACTTGATCCCAACTAAGCTATAATTACCCCTTATTGGGGCAGAACAGCCCTATTGGGTTTATTTCATGGTTAAATGATTCCCTTTTCTCTGTAATAATAAAACAGTACCTGTACTTGATCCCAACTAAGATATAATTACCCCTTATTGGGGGCAGAACAGCCCTATTGGGTTTATTTCATGGTTAAATGATTCCCTTTTCTCTGTAATAATAAAACAGTACCTGTACTTGATCCCAACTAAGCTATAATTACCCCTTATTGGGGCAGAACAGCCCTATTGGGTTTATTTAATGGTTAAATGATTCCCTTTTCTCTGTAATAATAAAACAGTACCTGTACTTGATCCCAACTAAGATATAATTACCCCTTATTGGGACAGAACAGCCCTATTGGGTTTATTTAATGGTTAAATGATTTTTAGCAGACTTAAGTTAGAGATCCAAATTACAGAAAGATCCCTTATCTGGAAAACCCCAGGTCCCGAGCATTCTGGATAACAGGTCCTATACCTGTATCATATTATTGAATATATGTGACGTTTATTAGGGATGCACTGAATCCACAATTTTAGGATCCGGTCCGAACCCTAGAATTAGGATTAGGAGGGGCTAAAGAGAAATGATTGCTTTATGTGTGGTGAAAAGTTTTCTTCCGTGTTTATTTGACAAAAAGTCACATGATTTGATGGATTCGCTCGAATCAGAATCGTGCTGAAAAAGGCCTAATTTTGGCCGAATCCTGGATTTGATGCATCCCCACCACATTTATTGGCCGGTGTTTCACTCACCTTATTGCTTCTGAAGAATCCTTCGGCTTTAAGGGTTTTATTTGCGACGTTTAAAAGGCGCAAGTCGTTGTAACATCTCTCCAGGACGACGCGCATCGTGTCCGGCAGCAAATCGACGCTCTGTGATTGGAGAAACAGATATTTATGAGAGGCCCCTTTACGGCTGTGCCAAGCCAGAGTAGTAAATGCCACAGACCTTGGAGATGAGCTGCTTGAACTCGATGATCGTCTGGCTGAGATAGGCGCGGACGCTGACGGGTGGAGCCACAGTTTCTGTCTTTAGGTCGACCACGTAGACTTTCACCATGACCTCTGCAGCAAAACAAACACAGGTCAGTGATAGAATGTTCCACAACAAATGCAGGAGAAACAAAATTAAGTAATATATCTACGGATGGGCTGTCCGTTCCAACCTGTAATATATCTACGGATGGGCTGTCCGTTCCAACCTGTAATATATCTACGGATGGGCTGTCCGTTCCAACCTGTAATATATCTACGGATGGGCTGTCCGTTCCAACCTGTGATATATCTACGGATGGGCTGTCCGTTCCAACCTGTGATATATCTATGGATGGGCTGTCCGTTCCAACCTGTGATATATCTACGGATGGACTGTCCGTTCCAACCTGTAATATATCTACGGATGGGCTGTCCGTTCCAACCTGTGATATATCTACGGATGGACTGTCCGTTCCAACCTGTGATATATCTACGGATGGACTGTCCGTTCCAACCTGTGATATATCTACGGATGGACTGTCCGTTCCAACCTGTGATATATCTACGGATGGACTGTCCGTTCCAACCTAATGCCATAAAAACAGTCCCTTATCTATCCTGATAACTGGCAATGTAAACAGAAAATACTTAGATAATACGGACTTGGCAACCGGCACCAGTTCAAGGTTCTAATATGCAGAACGGCAGGGAGCCCGGTAAGATTAGCGGCTGTATTACAGTAATAAGGGTAAAGGTCCTTGTAGCAGCCTCCATTTCACACTGGATTTCAGAAAAAGTTTAGTTCCCCTGCTTGTGGCATTATCATTACATCTTATTAAGGTGCCTGAAACAGAAATTAGTTCTCAGACTTATGTCGGATGAAGAATAGAGTATTATGGGACTTTACACTTCTTAGGGATATATTCACTGCTCCTCCTCCCTAAACTTCCATCAAAGTGCTCCAGTCCAGCCCACCAATTACGTTACAGATTCCATGCCTCTCAGATGTGAACTGGGATTAGTGTTCTAGTCCCACCCACTGCTTGAGTTACAGACTCCCTGCCCTTCCTATGGAAGCTGCATGAGAATTTTCTGAATTATATGCTCCTGGCTCTCTCCCTGTAAACTGCCATCAGAATGGTTTTCAAGTCCCACCCACTGCTTCAGTTCCAGGCACCCCGCCCCTTCCCCTGTAAGCTAGCATCAGAGTATTCTAATCCCACCCACTGCTTCAGTTCCAAGCACCCTGCCCCTTCCCCTGTAAACTAGCATCAGAGTATTCTATTCCCACCTACTGCTTCAGTTCCAGGCACCCCGCCCCTTCCCCTGTAAGATAGCATCAGAGTATTCTAATCCCACCCACTGCTTCAGTTCCAGCACCCCGCCCCTTCCCCTGTAAGCTAGCATCAGAGTATTCTAATCCCACCTACTGCTTCAGTTCCAGGCACCCCGCCCCTTGCCCTGTAAGCTAGCATCAGAGTATTCTAATCCCACCCACTGCTTCAGTTCCAAGCACCCCGCCCCTTCCCCTGTAAGGTAGCATCAGAGTATTCTAATCCCACCCACTGCTTCAGTTCCAAGCACCCCGCCCCTTCCCCTGTAAGATAGCATCAGAGTATTCTAATCCCACCCACTGCTTCAGTTCCAAGCACCCCGCCCCTTCCCCTGTAAACTAGCATCAGAGTATTCTAATCCCACCCACTGCTTCAGTTCCAAGCACCCCGCCCCTTCCCCTGTAAGCTAGCATCAGAGTATTCTAATCCCACCCACTGCTTCAGTTCCAGCACCCCGCCCCTTCCCTGTAAACTAGCATCAGAGTATTCTAATCCCACCCACTGCTTAAGTTCCAGGCACCCCGCCCCTTCCCCTGTAAGCTAGCATCAGAGTATTCTAATCCCACCCACTGCTTCAGTTCCAAGCACCCCGCCCCTTCCCCTGTAAGCTAGCATCAGAGTATTCTATTCCCACCTACTGCTTTAGTTCCAGGCACCCCGCCCCTTCCCCTGTAAGCTAGCATCAGAGTATTCTATTCCCACCTACTGCTTTAGTTCCAGGCACCCTGCCCCTTCCCCTGTAAGCTAGCATCAGAGCATTCTATTCCCACCTACTGCTTTAGTTCCAGGCACCCCGCCCCTTCCCCTGTAAGCTAGCATCAGAGTAAACATCCACACAAACACATCTGCTTACCACCAGGCTTATAGGACTGAAATACTTGGTCCGGTCTCTTGGTTTCTAACAGCAGGTCGAACATATAAGAGGATTTGACGCCCCCCAGCAGATATCCCATCGTCCGGTCCTCTTCGTCTTCATAGGAGCGCTCCAGGTAATCATGGAATTCATCGTACTTCACTAGGCGGCAGCAATCGAGAGAAATCACACCTTCCAGGTCCATGAGCTGCCCCAACAACAGTTTCATTAGAATCAAACCGGAAATACACTAAAAAGGGACCCTGACACTTGTTTAAAGGAGAAGGAAAGGCATTTTATTACCAATAGATTAGCCACAATAATGCAAGCGAGAACACTATATGTATTCTGCAGAAAGCCCTAGAAGATCCCTCCATGTGTTTAAGATAGCAGCTGCCATTTTAGCTTGGTCTCAGTAGCTTCCGTGATTTAGTTCTAGCTGCTGGTAGCTCAGATTACACAGCACAGTTGGGAGGAGGAGAGAGGTGAGATGGGAGGGGTAAGGAGGAGAAGGGAGGGGGAGACAGGAGGAAACGGAACAGATTCATGCTGTTCCCTGAAGGATTTTTCTGAGAGAAGGAAGTCTGACCCAAAAGGACACGTGTACACACACACACAAAAAAAAAAAGAAATCCTGTGTTTCTTTTGATAGAGGACTAGCATTTCTGTAATTAAGCGTTCCTGGGAGTTATTAAACATTTGTGCTTTGGACCCTCACTATAAATACATGACATTCCCCGGTTGCCAGACAAACACCAAGGTGCTGCTATGTGTGTAACAGGTAAGAAACTTGCTGCCTCACCTTGTGCGCAATCTCAACGGCTTCCTTCATGGTTTTATCTTTATGAACCTCAAGTTTACTTTCCATCATGATCTGCTTGACCGGGTGCATGCAGAAGAGCTTCAGCTGCAGAGAAACAGGGGGGAGAGCATGTAAACCAAGTACAGACGCCATTATTAAGGATGAAATTCAATGTGACCTGCTCTTCTGCTTATCCAACACGTTTTACTGAATATTCTCTTAAGTCAATATGCAAACAGAGGCATGGGATCCGTTATCCGGAAAACCCTCTATTCCTTCACTGTCTATTCAATATATTATTCATATGCAGACTTTTCTATAATTCTGGACAGTATTCCGCTGACAGTCTATTTGGGGGGGCTTACTTTGCATGTATTGCGTTCAATCTCTCGCTGGCGCTTTTCCTGCTCTTCCTGTTCTTGCTCCTTTTGCACGAGAAGCTTTATGTGCTCAGGAAATTCGATTGCTTCGGGGAATTCTGTAAAGCAGATAAAAATAAGTTTAATTGATACACTGATGGAGCAACAAGTATCACAATAGGGGGGATAAAGTTCCTAAAGTTGCCATGCTAGGATATGGGTCAGTGTTTGGTAGTCAGGTCTGGACTGGGATATAAAATAGGCCCTGGCATTCCAAGTACCCAGAGGCCCAAACAGCCCCCCCCCCCCCCAGCCCAATAAATAGTGACTGTCTGTGGCACCTTACAGCCTCCCTGGCATTCCCAGTACACAGAGGCACAAACAGCCCCCCCCAGCCCAATAAATAGTGACTGTCTGTGGTACCTTACAGCCCCCCTGGCATTCCCAGTACCCAGAGGCACAAACAGCCCCCCCAGCCCAATAAATAGTGACTGTCTGTGGCACCTTACAGCCCCCCTGGCATTCCCAGTACCCAGAGGCACAAACAGCCCCCCCCAGCCCAATAAATAGTGACTGTCTGTGGCACCTTGCAGCCCCCCTGGCATTCCAAGTACCCAGAGGCACAAACAGCCCCCACCCCCAGCCCAATAAATAGTGACTGTCTGTGGCACCTTACAGCCCCCTGGCATTCCCAGTACCCAGAGGCACAAACAGCCCCCCCCCCCCAGCCCAATAAATAGTGACTGTCTGTGGCACCTTACAGCAGCCCTTCTGGTATTTGCCAGAATCCACAGATTGCCAGTCCAGGCCTCGCTTCCTACTATGGAAAACCCGGAACCTACACATTTATGGCACTACTTGCGTAACTGCCAGCTCAAGCTTCGCCTGGCAATTATGGAAATTCCAAGTGTTCAGATGGGGAAGAGATTGGAGAATATGCCAAGTTTTGCTAAACAGTGACAAATCTCCTGGTATTACATCAGCCCGAGGGAATGGGAAGATAATAAAATAGACAAAACCCAACCACTCCCAGGGATTAATCTGTACCAAATAAGTTAAAGGCACCAGTGCTTTAATGCTTACTTGCATTTCTAGCTGGGTTCTTCAATCTGTACATCAGCATATATGCATTTGTAGAGCTGAAAGATAATGAAATAAACATGTTAAATGTGAAAGTGGAACTGTCTGCATGAGTGTTACTTTGGATAAATAACTGTATTTAAACGGCTTCAACGCATAGTGCTTTACGGCACTCATTGATATAACGCATAGAATAGTTTAGTTAATAGAAGGCTGGCTGCCCCCTTCCTATATAAATGATATCCAACAATATTCAACCATTTCCCATAGCATCTAGTTATTCACAGATTTGTTTTTCTTTCTGATAAGACAACATTATCCTATACTAGGGGCTAACTAAAGGTAGCCATGGATAGGCATAGTGCTTTATGGCACTCATTGATATAACGCATAGAATAGTTTAGTTAATAGAAGGCAAGCTTCTCCCTTCCTATATAAATGATATCAAACCAACAATATTCAACCATTTCCCATAGCATCTAGTTATTCACAGATTTGTTTTTCTTTCTGATAAGACGACATTATCCTATACTAGGGGCTAACTAAAGGTGGCCATGGATAGGCATAGTGCTTTATGGCACTCATTGAAATAACGCATAGAATAGTTTAGTTAATAGAAGGCAAGCTTCTCCCTTCCTATATAAATGATATCAAACCAACAATATTCAACAATTTCCCATAGCATCTAGTTATTCACTGACTTGTTTTTCTTTCTGATAAGAAGACATTATCCTATATCTATATGGCCATGGATGGGCAGATTTCAACTGCCAATTTGGGTCCTTCAGACCAATTCAGCAGCATATCTGCCCGTGTATGAGGACCCCCAACAGCTCTCCCTGACTGACAGCTGGCCAGGTGTCGATTGGACAACCTTGATTTTCCTGACAGATTGGGGACAGTGTAAGTTCACCGATGCAGTCCTCGTTCCGACACCTCCTATACCCATCATTGTAATTCAATCGTTTGGCCCTAGGGCCAAAAGATCAAATTAGCCCAATATCACCCCCCACCTTAGGTGGGCATATCGGAAGATCGGCTCGTTTTACAACATCACCAAAATGTGTTGCTCTTAATATGTATGGCCACCTTAAGCTGCATACGTCCCTGCTGATAAAACACTAAAACTGGCCATTTAACAAATATAAAAGCCCCTTATTCAGAAAATAATTAGACCCCATACTAAAGAATAATTTACACATTTCAGAAAGACTTACCTAGCAAAGGCACTGGAGTAGTATCCGCGATTTCCCGTAGACCCACCATAAGTTTTTTTAATGTCCTCCTGTGTTATCTGCCCAAACATATAAAATAAAGAAATCGTACAGCCATGTCAAATAGTATGCCTTTTGCTTAAATCGGCGCTTTTTATCTAGGGCCACTGCCCCTAGCAACCTAGAGCCACTCACCCTGCTCACGTGCTGATCATTGAAGCTGTACCACTGGCCGTCAGCAAAGGATTTTATACAGGCGTAGTAATGTCCCCCCGCAGCACTTCCTGAATGGACCATCACGGAAAAAAGTTCATACAAAGAATTCTAGAAAAGCAAATTCACATCGGTTTCAATATTTATTCTGTGCAGCAACGGTATGTGGGCAAGAGCGTATTTGTTATATTTCATAATAATGTAATATATAAAACAGCATTTCGCTGTATTATAAGGGATAATGTACCCCCTACTGTAAATGATAAGGATATTAGCAGTCACTGAGGGGTTCTGTGCCCATATAAAGGCACAAGGCTGAGTTATACAGGGAACTCATATCACTCATGTATTATAAGGGATACTGTACCCCCTACTGTAAATGATAAGGATATTAGCAGTCACTGAGGGGTTCTGTGCCCATATAAAGGCACAAGGCTGCAGGCTGAGTTATACAGGGAACTCATATCACTCATGTATTATAAGGGGTAATGTACCCCCTACTGTAAATGATAAGGATATAATAAAACCACTGAGGGGTTCTGTGACCATGCTTAGTCACCTCTGTGCTTCTCCTCCACTTTCATTCCCTGCCGCTGTACAAAAGGACCTCACCTTTTCCGATACAGATTTATTCAGCTTTTCAATATTGCTGTTTGTTTCCAGACAGATTCCTTCATCAACTGCGTCATCAGTAGAAAAATCGTTGCTCATTTGGTCACTGTGGCAACTGCCTTCATTTTCGGCGCCGCTGTCCGTGCAACTATCCGTCTGAGGAGATTTCTAGTGGCAATGCAGAAACAGATTTAAGTTACTAAAACAGCATTCCAATTACATAGGTAAAAGCATAGGCTCTACACCTAATGAGGAACAGCCCCCTAAGTTTGCTCATAGCCTGTACAGAGAGATACCATAAAACTATGGCACATAGGGATTCCCCTGTACTAATCACAATTCAGCAGGAACAGCCCCCTAAGTTTGCTCATAGCCTGTACAGAGAGATACCATAAAACTATGGCACATAGGGATTCCCCTGTACTAAGCACAATTCAGCAGGAACAGCCCCCTAAGTTTGTTCATAGCCTGTACAGAGAGATACCATAAAACTATGGCACATAGGGATTCCCCTGTACTAAGCACAATTCAGCAGGAACAGCCCCCTAATAACACAGTAATGCAAAGGAATAAGATGAGGGTTTGTGAAGGCCAGAGTCATTCTAAACCAACCTCATCTTCCACATCTATGAATGGGCTCATGTCTAGCTCATCGGGAAAAGTCATACGGTCGTTCAGTTTGATCCTGTGCATGCTGGTGTAATCAAAATCAAACCTCTTGAGCTGCAGAGTAAGGAGGTATGGGAAATGCAGGAACTTCAGACCCTAGAGAATGAAACAAATTACCATGTATTAAGGGGGAAGGAATGGAAAATTGCCCCAACTAGGATTTTAATTAACCCAATGTGTATTCATGTGGACCCCTCATTACCTTCCGTGCATCGCATTTCCTCTTGCATCGCTCACAGAAGTACTGATTGGGTCCATCTAGGGTTTCTGGCTGAATAAATGCTTGAAGTGCTTCTTCCTGCCATACAGACAAAAATAGGAGATAAAATGTACATGTGGAAATACAACATACACAATATATAGACAGAGTCGCTTGCTCAACCAGAAGGCCTGTGTTTGCTGTTACAGGTATGGGATCCATTATCTGGAAACCTGTTATCCAGAAAGCTCTGAATTACAAGAAGGTCATCTCCCATTATAACTAACTCCATTATAAGTAACTGAAAAACATTTCCTTTTTCTCTGTAATAATAAAACAGTACCTGTACTTGATCCCAACTAAGATATAATTACCCCTTATTGGGGGCAGAACAGCCCTATTGGGTTTATTTAATGTTTAAATGATTCCCTTTTCTCTGTAATAATAAAACAGTACCTGTACTTGATCCCAACTAAGATATAATTACCCCTTATTGGGGGCAGAACAGTCCTATTGGGTTTATTTAATGGTTAAATGATTCCCTTTTCTCTGTAATAATAAAACAGTACCTGTACTTGATCCCAACTAAGATATAATTATCCCTTATTGGGGCAGAACAGTCCTATTGGGTTTAATTAATGTTTACATTCTTTTTAGTAGACTTTGTTATAGAGATTACAGACAGATCCCGAGCATTCTAGATAACAGGTGCCATACCAATTTTTTTTTTTGCCCAGAGAGGGGAAACCGGATCACTATCATGTACCTCTATTGAGTGGCAAGGTATCAGCCAGTGCGGTGCTACAGAGAACTGATATCAGCACAGAAACACAAGAGTATGCATTTCTGTGTGATATACACTCCACGCAGGCCGACACTGTGCCTGTCAATGGAGATACAGGAAGGAATGCGTGACAGTGGATACGCCTTTCTATTCGTGCGTACAAAACACAGGTGGGGGAAAGCTAATCCCTCACAGCTTAACCACTGCTAATTAAATGAAGCCTGTCTTATGGTGGGAGGATAGTAAATGGTCCCCTGTGGGCAGGCCCGGACTGGCAATCTGTGGGTTCTGTCAGGGCTTATTTTAAATCCCAGTCCAGGGCTGCCTATGGGAACTGCTCAGGCAGAAGACAGAATTGGATTGGCCTCCTCTATACAATTCCCAGTATATTGTAGAAAAACTGGCGCACAGCCCCATAAATAGAGCCTATTGAGCATTACGTACATAAAAAGGGACCTGATTCACCCTTAAATTCACACATACTGCTGAGTGTGGCTATGTACTATTATAAATACCCACCATACTACCAAATGCCGTGTTAGAGCCAAACGGCCGGATGACCAGCGGGATATCGAGGAACGTATCAATCCTCCAGCTTTCATAGCCACACTCCAAGCATTTCACATAGTCCTTTAGCTTTCCCTGGTACAGCTGATTGATGAGGTCAGCCTGAAACACAGCACACATATGGCACCATTGCACTATTTCTTTTATAAAAAATGAATATTCTTAAGGGTAAAATATTGCTCAAGCACAGCCATGGAAATGACAACAGATGTATGCAAGAAGGTTTTGCTGTATGGGTGCCACCAAAGAGGAATGGGTTAACATCAAGGGCACATAAATTAGACTGCTTTGAGGAGAAGGAGCAGAAGGTTGCCTTTAGGATCATATATCACAATAACCCAACTCAGCAATGCCTATGTATTAGAACTTCTGGGGATGGTGAAGCTTGAGTTACAGTAAATTAAATTATATTTATTACAGACCTGAGGTCTGCACGTGCTCAGTGGGCTCTGGGCTGCTGGGGAGGAGCTAAGCTTATGGGGTGTGGGTCATTACGAAGGAAGTGATGTACATGTCCCTGAAGCCGATGCTACAGGGCTGGTTATTAAAATCGATACAGACTACAATGATTTCCATGTTGCCATATAATATAAATCTGAAATTAATAGTATTGTGACTATTATACTGTATATATACTGTATATTGTAAGTGGCCCAGTGAATGTGCTGTAAATCAGCAGAAAAAAAGATGGGGGGCTACTGGGGGAAACTTTGGGGGCACAGATCTTCCCTACTAAAGAGGTTCCCTGGTGTTGGTACAGAAACATTCCTAGTTGGATTCTTTTACTGACCTTTTTATGCTCCTTCCTTTATTTTTGTAGATTTCTGGCTTATTATGGTCACTTCCATTTAAATTAAATGATACTTGGATAGTTTCCATTGCCAAATTCCATTTTTTTTATTTTTTAAAAAATTGCTATTTATTGCCATTCTAAATGCCCACATCTCTCTTATGTTCAGCTGAGGCCCCTAATGGATTGTGTAAAACAGGGGTAGGGAACTTATGGCTCGGGAGCCAGATGTGGCTCTTTTGATGGCTGCATCTGGCTCGCTGTGAAATCTTTAATAGAAAAAATAACGGGGGGCCTGGCCTGCACTCGGCGGATAGAAGACGTGTTCTAAGCCTTAGAACAAGTCTTCTATCCGCCGAGCGCAGGCCACGCCCTCCTCCGCATGTGGTGTTTGTGGCTCTCTCAGCCAAAAATCCCAACCCCTGGTGTAAAAGGTAAAGGGCAAACCACCCTTCCACTTACACATACCTGTTCCGTCTGCTTCCACTTTTGCTCCAAAGCATCGAACATGACCCTGCACAGTTCCTGTACGTCATGCTGCTGCCAGGCTGTCAGAGGATAACCAGCATTAGAATATTCCTGCCTAATTTATAATAGTATTTCCAATCTGTTTTTTTTTTTTTTTTTAATAGAAAACCCCAGCATCCCAAGGAAAAGCTGTAGTAGGAGTGTTACGGGCTGAAGCTCCCATTAAAAGGTACTACATAAAGTGACTAAATACATAGTAAAGTAAATGATACAAATGTGTGTTACAGCAGTGTCAGTAACTTTTTAAAGGGGAACTAACCATACCTTCACTGCTGTCCCAGCCAAAGCTGCGAGTCACATCTGTGGTTTCTATCGCTCGCTTTTTGCTTGTCTGCAGTAAAACAAAGAGTCTTTGCAGTTGGTAGGGGATGCTGGAGACCGGGTCTTCTTCTGACTCCTCAAACTCCCACCTATTGGCACAATAAATCCATGAGAATATTGACCAAGGATGTGACTGTCGAGGCTTCAGAATCAAGAACCCCAGCCACAAAGCAAGTCTAGACTGCTGTTTCTTGCTGGAAAGGAAAGAGCAGTGAAATCCAGGCTTGCACCCTTGCTTTATTGAAACTACTTTAAAGGGTAAGTTCGCCTTTACATTAAATGTTAGAATGTGTGAACTGGACCTATTCTAAGCAACTTCTTATCATACTGACTTGTACAGCGCATTGCGGAACTCTGGGGTCATGAAGAGGGTTTGCAGCAGGCTGTTCAAGTAGCAAGTCATCGCTTGGTTTACCAGGCCCACGTAACCTGCAAGAAAATGGAGAAATACACCCCAGTGTAAAAGTTCATGATTTTTCTGGATAATAGCCAATGGCTGCGCTTCCTGTCCTGTATATCACACCTTGTCACTGTCAACAGCCCTAACATTCTATCCTCTGCTGGGTAACATCCCTGACTGTACTACACTGTGCTGCATCTGGCGCACCCTAGCTGCTGCACCACCACCACTGCTTGGCCTCTGTAGCCTGTGTCTATTAGGGATACAAACGGAACATGGTTTAGTGTTAACCTCAGTCTTATGTCAAAGGGGTTGTTCACCTTTACATCATTTTTGTTCAGCAGTTTTCACAGTTTGGAAAAGCTATCTGGTAGCTAGGGTTCAATTTAACCTAGCAACAAGGAAGTGGTTTGAAAGAAAGACAGGAACATGAATAGAGGAGGGCCCAAATAGAAAGTAATAAAAAGTAACAATAACAATAAAACTGTAGTCTCACAGAGCAATAGTTTTTTGGCTGACCTCTATTTGAAAGTCAAAAGAGGAAAAATTTGAAATAATTCAAAAACTATAAAAAGGAAAAAGACCAATAGAAAAGTTTGTCCACTCTATAACATACTAAAAGCTAACCTGAAGGTGAACAACCCCTTCAATGTCGTATTCTGCTACTACAGCAATTGTTCATTGTGCTTTATCCAAAAACTCCTATGCTCTCAAGATTCTACTCACTTCTTTCAAAAGGGAAGGTCCCATGAACTACCTCACAGAATATAAAGGGATTTGCTTTACACGTCATCTAAGACTCATTTAGACCTGCATTGTGATTGGCCAGTCTAGTCAGGGCATCAGATAGGCACAACCCTATCTCATTGTGGGCGGAACTTTATGTCTGGTAGGAAATACCGGTGTCGGACTTGCTGAGAAGAGAGGAGTAGGAGTAGTTCTGGCTGACATAGTCGCTCGTGCAGGCCACAGACTCTTCTCTCGGGAGGGGTCCAATGAATTTCTCCTGCGTGCTGTCATCGAGCCCACTGCTGTCTGCTGTCCCCGACTCATCCTGCAACGCAAAGCTACACTTTACATTGGTGCCTTACCTCCTTATAAAAGTTGGCCCAGGTTCACTAAAAGACCAGTAAATGCTGCCTACTGATTGGTTGCTATAGGTTGTTAGACCAGTAGCTGCTTCATCAAATGCACATTCTGCATCACATATGCACGCACATTCAGCTGCATCCCACACATTTTATTTAATGTTTAAGAAACACACTGATAAATAAGATGTAGCAACTGTTTTAGAATATAGGTCCTTTAGACCGATTCGGCAGCTTATCTGCCCCTGTATGGGCACCAATAACGGGCCTCCCCGACCAACATCTGGCCTGAAATGGGCCAGATCTCGATCGGGCAGGTTTGATTTTTCTGTTGGATCGTGTACCGCATTGGCTCGTTGATTCGGTCCCCAGACCAATGTCGCCTTAAGCCTGCTGTTTTAATTTGGTCTTTGACCCTAAGGCCAAACGATCAAATTAGCCTTATATTGCCCACCCGTAGGAGGGCATATAGTGAGAAGATCCGATCGCTTGGTGAGGTCGCCAAATGAGCGGGTCTTACAGTGTATGCCAACCTTTAGGCTACAATACTATGTAAAAGCACAATATATTTGATTTTTGATTGCCAGGCAGTAAATAAAACCCAGCATCCTTACTGATGTGAGCTGTGGCTGCTCGCCGTTTTTATCCGTCAAATGAAGGAAGTTCTTCTTTCCTGCTTCAAAGCCGGCCTCTTGCAAAGTCCTGTCTGGGGTTGGATCCAGCGCTGCCTGAAATGAGCAAAGAAAAAACATAAGGTCAGACAAGATTTCATTCATACGCTGCCAACTGTGTGACCTTACAGTACAGAGAGTATACGGCACAACAGCAAAGCAACAACTGGCATTGTACCCTTTCAGTACCACAGACTAACTGGCTGGTCAGAACAGCAGGGGGCACTCCCAATAGGGCTGTTCTGCCCCCAATAAGGGGTAATTATATCTTAGTTGGGATCAAGTACAGGTACTGTTTTATTATTACAGAGAAAAGGGAATCATTTAACCATTAAATTACCCCTTATTGGGGGCAGAACAGTCCTATTGGGTTTATTTAATGGTTAAATGATTCCCTTTTCTCTGTAATAATAAAACAGTACCTGTACTTGATCCCAACTAAGCTATAATTACCCCTTATTGGGGGCAGAACAGTCCTATTGGGTTTATTATATCTTAATTGGGATCAAGTACAGGTACTGTTTTATTATTACAGAGAAAAGGGAATCATTTAACCATGAAATAAACCCAATAGGGCTGTTCTGCCCCAATAAGGGGTAATTATATCTTAGTTGGGATCAAGTACAGGTACTGTTTTATTATTACAGAGAAAAGGGAATCATTTAACCATTAAATAAACCCAATAGGGCTGTTCTGCCCCAATAAGGGGTAATTATATCTTAGTTGGGATCAAGTACAGGTACTGTTTTATTATTACAGAGAAAAGGGAATCATTTAACCATTAAATAAACCCAATAGGGCTGTTCTGCCCCCAATAAGGGGTAATTATATCTTAGTTGGGATCAAGTACAGGTACTGTTTTATTATTACAGAGAAAAGGGAATCATTTAACCATTAAATAAACCCAATAGGGCTGTTCTGCCCCAATAAGGGGTAATTATATCTTAGTTGGGATCAAGTACAGATACTGTTTTATTATTACAGAGATCCTCACCATGTCGACCATGTTGCTGGCTCCATTCCCCCACATCAGACTGAACGTCCCGGAGACATAGCCCGCTTTGCTGGACACATCTTCGTACAGCTGCTTGACGGAGGTGGACGCTGGGAGGTTTAACGTGATTCGTTCGTTTATGTTCTTGCAGCTGGTGGTGTCTTGCACGATGCACAGTACTCTTGGCTCGTCGGCTGCATTTTCGATCTGGGAAAAGAAAAGGTTGCCTTTATACTAATATAATCACTAGCCCAACAGTCTCCACTGTAGGTGGGTATATTGGGAGACGATCCTCTCAGAGCAGACTTTTAGTATGTTATAGAAGTGTCTATTCTAAGCAACTTTTGAATTAGTCTTCATTATTTATTTCTTATAGTTTTTGATTAATTTGCCTTTTTCTTCTAACCCTGTGCAGCTTTCAAATGGGGGTCACTGACCCCGGCAGCTGAAAGCCTATTGCTCTGTGAGGCTCCAGTTTTATTGTTATCATTACTTTATATTCCTTCTTTTTCTATTCAGGTACTCTCCTACTGATTAATCTCATTCAAACTGTCGATAAGGTAACTTGGACCCTAGCAACCAGATCGCTGCTGAAAAGCTAAGCTGCTGAACAAAAAGTGAAATAAATAAACTACAAATAATAAACAAATGAAGACCAATTGCAAACTGTCTCAGAATATTACTCTCTACATCATACTAAATGTTAACTCAAAACAACCCCTTTAAGTCCGTGCCGTACAGCTGCTGTTTGCTATAGGGGGAGATTCTCTGAGCTGAACACGCTACGGCTAGTATGGGGAGCCGTGTGCATGATAAGACACGTGCCCCCTGGGTGGCTCTGTGCCAGTTACATTAGTTACACAATGGGGTTGGTTTGGGAGATGAGAGATTGCTCATCCTCCGTACAAAGCAATACACATTGCTCCAGCTCATAGGAACATGTTGCAACAAATAACACATCATTAATATCCTCTTTCTCCCGTCTATAAGGAGAGCCAAAGGCAGGAGGAGGAAAAGGAAACAAACTGAAAAAAACAGTAACAATAACAGTAACAATACAGGGCTAAGTAGTATTTCATTCATTCACATTACATGCAGCATAAAAACCAGTGCAGTCTGCAACACAAGCCCTGTAGCATCAGCTTTTACGGCAGATGTCCCTCACTTCCTGCTTGATGATTTCCCACAAGCCCCTAAGCCCACTGAGCACGTGCAGTGCCACTGACACACAAAAGGCCTAACAAACTCCCAAGGCCTGGGCCATTACCATTATAGGGCTGCTGCTGCAGCTCTGGGCTGGTACTGTGAGTACAGTAAATAAAACATTATTTCCTGCTGTATCATGCAACGTGCCAATTTAGTTGGTGCAACAAAACCGCAAGATGATGAAGTAGCTAATAAACTGCAGAATTCCAAGGCTACCGTCTTGACTTGCAGGGCGAGACTGAGTAGGGTAAAAGTCCCAGCTAACAAGGAAGACTGAAACGGTCAGAGTAGGCCTGAATATTCTTACATTAGCCACTTTGCTCCATACCCCTCTGCTCTAAAGGTGCCCATACACAGGGCAATTTCAGCTGCTGATATTGCCTCCCCGACACACATTTAGCCTGAAATCGATAGGCCAAGTTTGATTTTTCCCCATCGGCTCGTTGATGCGGCCCCCATACCAACGGCGCCTATACCTGCCATTTTAATTTGATCATTTGGCCCTGGGGCCAAACGATCAAATTAGCCCAATATCACCCACCCGTAGGTGGGCATATTGGGAGAAGATCCGCTTGCATGGTGACCTCGCCAAAGGAGCAGATCTTACCGCTTATGGCCACCTAAACCATGAGATATTTGGACTTGCCGTTGTACTAAAGAATAAAGGCAAATATAGCACTGAATGGCTGAGCCTGGGAGCTGACATTAAGGGTCTGTATGGCCCCTTGTATCCATCTACTTGGCCTGTGATGCCAATAGAGTTTGGTCCCACCATGTGTAAGCTTTATCAGACAGGTCTATTAAAACCCTCTATCAAAAGAAACACAGGATTTCTTTTCTTTTTGTGTGTACTTTGGTATCGGACTTACTCTCTCAGTAAAATCCTTCATTCCAGGGGGCAGAGTCTGCACAGCTCTCTCCATTCTCCTGCTCCCCTGTCCCTTAAGAATTCACTCCCCCTCCCATCAGTATGTGTGATCTATGCTACCAGCAGCCAGAGCTGCAGCAGTAAGCTACTGAGACCAAGCTAAAAAGGCAGCTGCTATCCTAAACAAACAGAGGGAGCTTCTAGGGCTGTTACTCAGGTATGGTAAAGCTTTCTGCAGAATAAATACAGCGTTCTAGCACTAATGTGGTTAATCTATTGGCAGTAAAATGCCTTTAATGATGGCACTGCCTACAGCACCTAATAATTACCAGGCACCAAAACCGAGCACTCATGCAGCGGTGACATGGGAACCAATATAAAAACAAGGATCAAACTGATAAAGTGTAAGGTTAGTATTGGGCACACACACATAATACACACCCCTATAAGTAATGCATTCACCCTATGGGCAAGTATTTCACTATAATTCCATTTATTTCAGCGCTCGCTCCTTCTCGGAGTGAAGTTCTTTCACATATACAGTAAGCTGCAACGCTGATGGTTCCAATATGGCTAAGTATATGTATGGCAGGCAGTAAATAGTGTTAATAAGCACAACACCATGCTCTCCCACAAGGGTACTGGGAAACCCATGCTGCGGGCAATAACGCCAACCCGCATTGGCCAAACGTTCCTCTTTTCTACCTGCGAGAACTTCTTCTTCATCTCATTAAAGATACTCTGTCTGCAACTCCAAAACATGCCCTAGGGTAATGGATAAAAAGACACAGCAAAACAAATTCATGGTCATTATCAGCAATATTGGCACAATGCCCTAGAGAAGGCCCAGTATCACTGGCAGATTTCTCAAGTGCTGAAAAGTCACTAGTGGGTCATTCCTGGCTTGTTGCCCCCCTACATGAGTCTTAGCCCCACACTGTAGTGACGCAGAGTCTCGGCAAATACTACTTACCGTTTGTCACAAATGGAACTGGATTTGCAATATAGAAAACAGTAAGGTAGGAACCAATGCTGATCGGCTGCTGGGAGGGGGGGGATATCACTCCAACTTGCAGCGCAGCAGTAAAGTGTGCCTGAGTCTGAGCTTTCAGCCAGCGCTACACATTAGAACTGCTTTCAGCTAACCTATTGTTTCTCCTACTCCCATGTAACTGGAGGAGTCCCAAGCCGGACTTGGATTTCTTACTATTGAGTGCTATTCTGATACCTACTGGGAGCTGCTATCTTGCTCCCTTCCCATTGTTCTGCTGATCGGCTGCTGGGGGTGAGGGGGGGATATCACTCCAACTTGCAGCGCAGCAGTAAAGTGTGCCTGAGTCTGAGCTTTCAGCCAGTGATACACATTAGAACTGCTTTCAGCTAACCAATTGTTTCTCCTACTCCCATGTAACTGGAGGAGTCCCAAGCCGGACTTGGATTTCTTACTATTGAGTGCTATTCTGATACCTACGGGGAGCTGCTATCTTGCTCCCTTCCCATTGTTCTGCTGATCGGCTGCTGGGGGTGAGGGGGGGATATCACTCCAACTTGCAGCGCAGCAGTAAAGTGTGAGTGAAGTTTATCAGAGCACAGGTCACATGGCTATGGCACCCTGGGAAATGAAGAATATGGCTAGCCCTATGGGAAAAACAGATTACAATGCAGGATTCTGCTGGAGAAGCTCTATTAACTGATGGGTTTTGGGAAAAAAAACATGTTTTCTCATGACAGTATTGCTTTAAAAACAAATAAAAGGGACCAATCAGAGCCAAGAGGAGAGGAAATATGGGAAAATATAATTCGCATGGCAATTGAAATCACAAATGTTAATCACAATATAAATGTTACAATATATTAAACTATGAGGTTTTTAAAAGGTTTTATTCCATTAATGCAAATCATCCAATCAGCAGTGAAATAAATCCAGCTATCCCATTGGTTGCTTTGGGTTACACACCGAAATCTCCTTTGGTTTTGTGTTGTATTAATAATCTAAATAAGCAAAGTCACAAATCCCCAAGGGTTGAAACAAAGTTCTCAGAAGATCCCAACGGTGTCACTTGTGTACATTAAAGGGTTGGTCACAGGGTAAAGAACGTTTCCTCTTCCTCATTCCTCTAACAGGTTTCTATGAAACGCTGACACACGTAGTAACCATTCGGCAGCTCCGCGCAGCCCTTTAACAAATTCCAATCGACAGCAGTGAATTGGCACCCACTCTGCTGGGTTCAGCTTTACAGGACCCCCCAACAGAAAGGCCCAAACACCACAGCTGTTCTGAAATTATGCATATGGCTCAATCAGGCTTACATGTCATAAATTTAAAGGGAAATCTCCTATTGGGTTTATTTAATGGTTAAATGATTCCCTTTTCTCTGTAATAATAAAACAGTACCTGTACTTGATCCCAACTAAGATATAATTACCCCTTATTGGGGGCAGAACAGCCCTATTGGGTTTATTTCATGGTTAAATGATTCCCTTTTCTCTGTAATAATAAAACAGTACCTGTACTTGATCCCAACTAAGATATAATTACCCCTTATTGGGGGCAGAACAGTCCTATTGGGTTTATTTAATGGTTAAATGATTCCCTTTTCTCTGTAATAATAAAACAGTACCTGTACTTGATCCCAACTAAGATATAATTACCCCTTATTGGGGCAGAACAGCC
Organism: Xenopus tropicalis; assembly: GCF_000004195.4. Taxonomy (NCBI): domain Eukaryota; kingdom Metazoa; phylum Chordata; class Amphibia; order Anura; family Pipidae; genus Xenopus; species Xenopus tropicalis. Next base: position 6,195,478 of record NC_030680.2, on the reverse strand, counting down.
CTATTGGGTTTATTTCATGGTTAAATGATTCCCTTTTCTCTGTAATAATAAAACAGTACCTGTACTTGATCCCAACTAAGATATAATTACCCCTTATTGGGGCAGAACAGCCCTATTGGGTTTATTTCATGGTTAAATGATTCCCTTTTCTCTGTAATAATAAAACAGTACCTGTACTTGATCCCAACTAAGATATAATTACCCCTTATTGGGGCAGAACAGCCCTATTGGGTTTATTTCATGGTTAAATGATTCCCTTTTCTCTGTAATAATAAAACAGTACCTGTACTTGATCCCAACTAAGATATAATTACCCCTTATTGGGGCAATTTAATGGTTAAATGATTCCCTTTTCTCTGTAATAATAAAACAGTACCTGTACTTGATCCCAACTAAGATATAATTACCCCTTATTGGGGCAGAACAGCCCTATTGGGTTTATTTAATGGTTAAATGATTCCCTTTTCTCTGTAATAATAAAACAGTACCTGTACTTGATCCCAACTAAGATATAATTACCCCTTATTGGGGGCAGAACAGCCCTATTGGGTTTATTTAATGGTTAAATGATTTTAAGTAGACTCAGGGCAGGACCCCTTATCTGGTAAACCCCAGGTCCAGAGCATTCTGGATAACAGGTCCCCATATCTGTACTATTACTTTATGAGGCTTCAATTTTATTGTCACTGTTACTATTTATTACTTATCATTCTGTTCGGGTCTCTCCTATTGATATACCAGTCTCTCATTCAAACCACTGCCTGGTTGCTAAGGTAATTTGGAAACTAGCAACCAGTTATCTGCTAAATTTACAAACTGGAGAGGCGCTGAACAAAAAGCTAAGTAATTTAAAAGCCACAAATAATAAATTAAGATAATAAAAATGAAGACCAATTGTAAATAGTCTTAGAATAGCACTCTCTACAGCATACTAAAAGTTAATTTAAAGGTGTACAAGCCCTTTAAAATGTCACCGTGCAAAGTTCCGAACAACAAATCAACAACTGACCTGCCCCCAAACTAAACAGTAGGATATTGTGCCAAAGTTGGGGGGGATCCACATCTGGTGACCCCCGTCCAGGTGCCAAGAAAGTACATTTTTCCGGATCAACTGCATCCCAACATAACTACAGACTGATCCGAAATGGCCACACATGCCCAGAAGGGCCACACTGCCCCCTATCTCAGCAAGTATAGCCCCCCTTAATTACAGGCAAACGGGCCCCCAATGGAGGCCATACATGCCCAGAAGGGCCACACTGCCCCCTATCTCAGCAAGTATAGCCCCCTTAGTTACAGACAGACTGGCCCCCAATGGAGGCCATACATGCCCAGAAGGGCCACACTGCCCCCTATCTCAGCAAGTATAGCCCCCTTATTTACAGACAGACGGGCCCCCAATGGAGGCCATACATGCCCAGAAGGGCCACACTGCCTAACCCTATCTCAGCATATATAGCCCCCTTATTTACAGACAGACGGGCCCCCAATGGAGGCCATACATGCCCAGAAGGGCCACACTGCCTAACCCTATCTCAGCATGTATAGCCCCCTTATTTACAGACAGACGGGCCCCCAATGGAGGCCATACATGCCCAGAAGGGCCACACTGCCTAACCCTATCTCAGCATGTATAGCCACCTTATTTAGAGAAAGACTGGCCCCCAATGGAAGCCATACATGCCCTGAAGGGCCACACTGTCTAACCCTATCTCAGCAAGTATAGCCCCCTTAGTTACAGACTGGCCCCCAATGGAGGCCATACATGCCCAGAAGAGCCACACTGCCTAACCCTATATCAGCAAGTATAGCCCCCCTTAATTACAGGCAGACAGGCCCCCAATTGAGGCCATACATGCCCAGAAGGGCCACACTGTCTAACCCTATATCAGCAAGTATAGCCCCCTTATTTACACACAGATGGGCCCCCAATGGAGGCCATACATGCCCAGAAGGGCCACACTATCTAACCCCATCTCAGCAAGTATAGCCCCCTTATTTACAGACAGACGGGCCCCCAATGGAGGCCATACCGGAGCCACTATACATTTCCAGAGAACAGGCTGGCGTGATTCAAGGTTAGCAGTAACAGGCAGTTAGATATCCATTAACGTCATTCACTTTTGCTATCGACAGGCACTCGGACTGCGCAAATAACAGAAAAGCTTTTGATAAGGAATCTTCAACCTGCCGCTTGATTTAAACTACAACTCCCAGCATTCAATTTAGATGTATATATATCACCTCAGTCTGGCTTACCTGGCTCAGGATAATGTGTCTAAATTTATCTTTTGACTTGGAACAAGAGAGAAACCAGCTGACAAGGAACTTGAGCATTGGGAAATCTGAGCCTTGGAACCCGGGGGGGAACCTTCGCTCGTACCCTTCATGGCGAAGACGCCCGACACATGACGCGAACTGGTGTAGGAATAAAAGATCCGAATGAAGGGCCCGTTTTGGCTCCGGAGTAAGATCTCGTCGTTGTGACAAACCGGTAGAGTGAGAAAATGAAAGTTAGTTCCGAGAGAAGGAGCTCGATCCTTCCACCGTGAGTTTTTTTTTTTTTTTTTTGAAGGAAGAAAATGAGAGAGTTACTTCCCCTTTGTGATTAGGAACAATCTCTTTCCTTATCTGGGAGACTTTGAGCCCATCGCTCCTACGGCCACGGGCGGCCAATGTGACTTTCCCCACTCACTCGCCCACAAACTCACATGGAATTTAGACTTTAGCAAAAATCAGACGGGTTGTAAATCCTAGGGGGAATTTTTATTATTATTTTTTTTTTTTGTAATTTGGTAGAGAGAACTTTGGCCCAATTGACATTACTGACAGTTCTGCACATGGTTCTGATCCACTTATGTCAGAGCAGAGTTCAGGCTGCTGGACCCACATAGAAATGACAGGGTTAAGGGGACCAAGGACTAAAAGGTAAATATTCTCCACATGGGTTTCCAATGATTTCAGTTTTTCTGTATTGGGTAAAGTAAATTGTTTGGCCATAGATAGATAGATAGATAGAGACAGACATAGATAGAAAGAGAAAGTAAGAGAGAAAGATAGAGAGATAGATAGATAGATAGATAGATAGACATAGATAAAAAGAGAAAGTAAGAGAGAAAGATAGATAGAGATAGGTCTACAGTTATATAACTCCGAGGCAGCGCCCTCTTCTAGATAGATAGAAATAGAAATAGAGAGACAGAGAAAGAGAGAGAGCTAGATAGATATATAGATAAAGACAGAAAGAAAGAAAGAGATGACAGACAGATATAGAGAGAGAGACAGATAGATAGATAGATAGATAGATAGATAGATAGATAGATAGATACAGATAGAAAGAGAAAGTAAGAAAGAAAGATTGATAGATAGATACAGACAGAGATAGATAAAGAGAGAAAGAAAGATAGAGATGACAGATAGATATAGAGATGACAGAGACAGACAGACAGACAGACAGGTCCCCAGTTATATAATCCTGAGGCAGCGCCCTCTTATAGATAGACAGATAGATATAGACAGAGAGATAGGTCTCCAGGTATATAACCCTGGGGCAGCGCCCTCTACTGACCAAACCCGGCGCAGGAGTACAGGAGTAGAAGTAAAAGAAATAACCTACTGTATGAACTAGATCATTCTCAGCCCTTTAATTCGGGAAGAAAGGTCACACACATTTTTAATAGCGTGTAAGTGATGGTATAATGGGCAATAACTGTCGAGTTACACTATAAAGGTTACACTATAAAGGCTCTGAGTTAATGGCTGACATAGAAAGGGAGGGGGGCTGGAGCAAAGCAGAGACAGTTCCGTGCAGTAGCTCAGATTCCAACCCCTGTGCCGATACACTTACTGTTTCCCTATCAGAGTAAATGCCCCAGGGCTGTGTAACCAGAAGCGCTGAGCCCATCAACTCATCCGGGCCAACCTCATTCCTCTGCCTACACACATTACTACTGGGAGTATGAGCGCCCGGCCCCAGAGCCCACACATTACTACTGGGAGTATGAGCGCCCGGCCCCAGAGCCCACACACATTACTACTGGGAGTATGAGCGCCCGGCCCCAGAGCCCACACACATTACTACTGGGAGTATGAGCGCCCGGCCCCAGAGCCCACACACATTACTACTGGGAGTATGAGCGCCCGGCCCCAGAGCCCACACATTACTACTGGGAGTATGAGCGCCCGGCCCCAGAGCCCACACACATTACTACTGGGAGTATGAGCGCCCGGCCCCAGAGCCCACACACATTACTACTGGGAGTATGAGCGCCCGGCCCCAGAGCTCACACACATTACTACTGGGAGTATGAGCGCCCGGCCCCAGAGCCCACACATTACTACTGGGAGTATGAGCGCCCGGCCCCAGAGCCCACACATTACTACTGGGAGTATGAGCGCCCGGCCCCAGAGCCCACACATTACTACTGGGAGTATGAGCGCCCGGCCCCAGAGCTCACACACATTACTACTGGGAGTATGAGCGCCCGGCCCCAGAGCCCACACATTACTACTGGGAGTATGAGCGCCCGGCCCCAGAGCCCACACATTACTACTGGGAGTATGAGCGCCCGGCCCCAGAGCCCACACATTACTACTGGGAGTATGAGTGCCTGGCCCCAGAGCCCACACACATTACTACTGGGAGTATGAGTGCCCGGCCCCAGAGCCCACACACATTACTACTGGGAGTATGAGTGCCCGGCCCCAGAGCCCACACATTACTACTGGGAGTATGAGCGCCCGGCCCCAGAGCCCACACATTACTACTGGGAGTATGAGCGCCCGGCCCCAGAGCCCACACATTACTACTGGGAGTATGAGTGCCTGGCCCCAGAGCCCACACACATTACTACTGGGAGTATGAGTGCCCGGCCCCAGAGCCCACACACATTACTACTGGGAGTATGAGTGCCCGGCCCCAGAGCCCACACACATTACTACTGGGAGTATGAGTGCCCGGCCCCAGAGCCCACACACATTACTACTGGGAGTATGAGTGCCCGGCCCCAGAGCCCACACACATTACTACTGGGAGTATGAGTGCTCGGCCCCAGAGCCCACACATTCCTCCTGGAAGCATGAGTCCCGGCCACTACAGCCCATTATACCAGCTGCAAAACTCATTTCAATTAGTTTGGCTCCTTCAGAGCGTACCATCCACCAACTCCTGCCCCCCCCCCCCCCCAGTAACCTGCTCCTGCCCCCCAAGTCTTACCGGCCAACTCCTGCCTACCCCCCAAGTCTTACTGGCCAACTACTGCCCCCCTAAGTCTTACCGGCCAACTCCTGCCTCCCCCCCAAGTCTTACCGGTTAACTCCCGCCTCCCCCCCAAGTCTTACCGGCCAACTCCCGCCCACCACAATGTAACCCACCAGACACCCACTCTTTCTATTACTCTCCAGTCGCCGTCTCCCCCTCAGTGTATTATCCACCTGTTCCAGAAACCCTTGCTATATATTGACCATCTGACCATTTGGGTATCTATGGCGAATCAGGGAGCTATTTAGATAGAAAGTCCTGGCACCCTCGTGGAATGGGGATTATCTATTCTGATGGAAATTTTACATTCTGCATCCGTCCGTTTCTGTACTGCTGGTTATGACTTCTGAAACTGCAAAGAAGACACAGACCTCCAGCAAATACTCTGACTCCCGCAAAGCTTGCATGCTTCTATGTCTGTTAAAGGGATACTTGCCTTGCAAATACTTCATTCTACAATAAGTGTATGTTTTTAAGTTTTAATAATGGTGTGTGGGTAGCCATGTCAGTTCATTATGCACGACTGTGTGCTCGTGGGGACAGCCAGCAGTGCTCCATGCAAGTCATTCCATTCTGATCTTCCTGCCTTCCGTTTTATACGGTACTCCTGCCGAGTGCTATTCTCTCATCTGTCACTAGGTGGCACTACAGATCATTTCCGAGCTAATTTTGACCTGTAGGATGCTAAACCCTACCCCAGCCCTCAGGTAACTTGCCTTATGGAGGGGTGCCAGGACCCATTTCCTCTCACCGTATATAACACATGCTGGCCTAAGTTGCCACTGCCCCTCCTTATATGTAATTAGGGTTCTTGCACCTTCAACTATTTTGGATATGGGGATCTGAAAGTCCCTGTACCATTATTTACAAGTGTATGTATGGCTCTTACTGTGCAGAGTCTATACAGCTAATGCCTAAGGGTGAAGACACACAGAGCTATAAGTAGCAGCTACTTGTCACGGCTACAGAAACAGACAATGCTGATCATTTACTTGATACTTGTCTCTACGTGTGTTTAGCAGAGGCAATTCTCTGTATTGTCTATGGCAGGGGTCCAAATGACTCTAGCAACCAGACTTTGATTTAAATGAGAGACTGGATTATTAATAGGAGAGGGGCTGAATAGAAAGATAAGTAATAAAAAGTAACAATAACAATAAAACTGGAGCCTCACAGAGCAATAGTTGTTTGGCTGCCGGGGTCAGTGACCCCCGTTTGAAAGCTGCAAAGAGGCAGAAAAGGTGGCAAATAATTCAAAAACTATAAAAGAATGAAGACCAATTGAAAAGTTGCTTAGAATTAGCCATTCTATAACAAATTAAAAGTTTGCTTATAAGGTTAACCACCCCTTTAAAACAACGGAACTTTCCTGAATATTACATACACAGGCTTCCTGCGGCACAGCAAATGGTTAATCCTATACCCCAATGTGCTTTATTAACTCCAGGAAGGCTGTTTTTTCTTTTGCACAAACAGGGGGGTAAAAGCCCTCAGCCCCCACCTTTTATCGGCTGCCCCTGCACCCACCCCATTAAGACAGACATTCTGTATGCTGGAGATAAAAGCAGCGGGCAGGCCTTTGTACTTGCCTCTCACTTTCCATTGGCTGCTGAATTATAAAGATAATGTATAGAGGCAGCACCCGCAGCAAGAAACGGAGACACCCCATTCCCCAGGGCAGAGTAACAGCACATTATATATATCTCTATATACAGTTCCTATCCCCAGTCCCCCTAATTCTGCTCACGGCTTCACGGGTTTTATACTCCAGTTTTTCTTGCATACATAAGGACAGCATGGCTGTCTCAAAAAGACAATGTAGGGAACTGGCCCATCAATGGTTAATATTGTTTGGCCATAAGCCCAATGACAACAAACTGTTCCCCTGGTCCATAGAGCCCCACCTTCTATTAAGGGTACAGGACCTGTATGTTCCACATATGTTGACATATTGGCAGCCATTGGCACCAACACAGAAGTTAGGGGTAGCAAAGAAAGTGGGGGACAAAATACACCCCCCCAAAATATTTCCATTAGAAAAGCAGTAAGCTGCAACGTATCAAGTATTTCAACTAGCTTATTATTTATGCTTTTTCCTATAGCAAACAAGCCCCACACCAACAGCATAAGCAACCGGTTGTAACAGACAGAACGGTTAATATGTACAAATAGATAAATAAGTCTGATTGAAGAAACCTATATGTATATTTATTACATGGCACAGATTCTAAAAGCAATTCTGACTGCCCCTATACGTACCCTCAGCATTTCCAACAGCACCGCCGGGGGCCTTAGGGATAGGTGGTACCCCTATGGATACCGATTGCTCCTCTTTATAATGCCGAATCTCTCCGGATTGCACTCAGCAGGAAAAGAACTTTAATAAAAGTGCTCCCATGATGCAAGGCTCTCCAACTCATAATAAACAATAAATCCAAGCTCTGGTTAACCCGGGTCTTTCCAAAATGGAAACGCAAATAAGCACTCACAATATCTCTCTCACGTGGGGAAAAACAAAAAAACAAACATACAGCTTAAAGGAACAGTAATGCCAAAAAATGAAAATGTATCAAAGTAATTAAAGCATAATGTATATAAATACCCCGCTGTGTAGCCCCTGGGGCAGCCATTCCTGCACTGCTACAGCTGGGGTGTTTGCTACAGAAACCCTACTATAGTTTATATAAATACCCCGCTGTGTAGCCCCGGGGGCAGCCATTCCTGCACTGGTACAGCTGGGGTGTTTGCTACAGAAACCCTACTATAGTTTATATAAATACCCCGCTGTGTAGCCCCGGGGGCAGCCATTCCTGCACTGGTACAGCTGGGGTGTTTGCTACAGAAACCCTACTATAGTTTATATAAATACCCCGCTGTGTAGCCCCAGGGGCAGCCATTCCTGCACTGGTACAGCTGGGGTGTTTGCTACAGAAACCCTACTATAGTTTATATAAATACCCCGCTGTGTAGCCCCGGGGGCAGCCGTTCCTGCACTGGTACAGCTGGGGTGTTTGCTACAGAAACCCTACTATAGTTTATATAAATACCCCGCTGTGTAGCCCCGGGGGCAGCCATTCCTGCACTGGTACAGCTGGGGTGTTTGCTACAGAAACCCTACTATAGTTTATATAAATACCCCGCTGTGTAGCCCGGGGGCAGCCATTCCTGCACTGGTACAGCTGGGGTGTTTGCTACAGAAACCCTACTATAGTTTATATACAGTGGTGTGAAAAACTATTTGCCCCCTTCCTGATTTCTTATTCTTTTGCATGTTTGTCACACTTAAATGTTTCTGCTCATCAAAAGCCGTTAACTATTAGTCAAAGATAACATAATTGAACACAAAATGCAGTTTTTAAATGAAGGTTTACGTTATTAAGGGAGAAAAAAAACTCCAAATCTACATGGCCCTGTGTGAAAAAGTGATTGCCCCCCTTGTTAAAAAATAACTTAACTGTGGTTTATCAATTTCAATTTTCAATTTCAATATCAATTTCTGTAGTCACCCCCAGGCCTGATTACTGCCACACCTGTTTCAATCAAGAAATCACTTAAATAGGAGCTACCTGACACAGAGAAGTAGACCAAAAGCACCTCAAAAGCTAGACATCATGCCAAGATCCAAAGAAATTCAGGAACAAATGAGAACAAAAGTAATTGAGATCTATCAGTCTGGTAAAGGTTATAAAGCCATTTCTAAAGCTTTGGGACTCCAGCGAACCACAGTGAGAGCCATTATCCACAAATGGCAAAAACATGGAACAGTGGTGAACCTTCCCAGGAGTGGCCGGCCGACCAAAATTACCCCAAGAGCGCAGAGACAACTCATCCGAGAGGCCACAAAAGACCCCAGGACAACATCTAAAGAACTGCAGGCCTCACTTGCCTCAATTAAGGTCAGTGTTCATGACTCCACCATAAGAAAGAGACTGGGCAAAAACGGCCCGCATGGCAGATTTCCAAGGCGCAAACCACTTTTAAGCAAAAAGAACATTATGGCTCATCTCAATTTTGCTAAAAAACATCTCAATGATTGCCAAGACTTTTGAGAAAATACCTTGTGGACCGACGAGACAAAAGTTGAACTTTTTGGAAGGTGCGTGTCCCGTTACATCTGGCGTAAAAGTAACACAGCATTTCAGAAAAAGAACATCATACCAACAGTAAAATATGGTGGTGGTAGTGTGATGGTCTGGGGTTGTTTTGCTGCTTCAGGACCTGGAAGGCTTGCTGTGATAGATGGAACCATGAATTCTACTGTCTACCAAAAAATCCTGAAGGAGAATGTCCGGCCATCTGTTCGTCAACTCAAGCTGAAGCGATCTTGGGTGCTGCAGCAGGACAATGACCCAAAACACACCAGCAAATCCACCTCTGAATGGCTGAAGAAAAACAAAATGAAGACTTTGGAGTGGCCTAGTCAAAGTCCTGACCTGAATCCTATTGAGATGTTGTGGCATGACCTTAAAAAGGCGGTTCATGCTAGAAAACCCTCAAATAAAGCTGAATTACAACAATTCTGCAAAGATGAGTGGGCCAAAATTCCTCCAGAGCGCTGTAAGAGACTCGTTGCAAGTTATCGCAAACGCTTGATTGCAGTTATTGCTGCTAAGGGTGGCCCAACCAGTTATTAGGTTCAGGGGGCAATTACTTTTTCACACAGGGCCATGTAGGTTTGGATTTTTTTTCTCCCTAAATAATAAAAACCCTCATTTAAAAACTGCATTTTGTGTTTACTTGTGTTATCTTTGACTAATAGTTAAATGTGTTTGATGATCAGAAACATTTTGTGTGACAAACATGCAAAAGAATAAGAAATCAGGAAGGGGGCAAATAGTTTTTCACACCACTGTAAATACCCCGCTGTGTAGCCCGGGGGCAACCATTCCTGCACTGGTACAGCTGGGGTGTTTGCTACAGAAACCCTACTATAGTTTATATAAATACCCCGCTGTGTAGCCCCGGGGGCAGCCATTCCTGCACTGGTACAGCTGGGGTGTTTGCTACAGAAACCCTACTATAGTTTATATAAATACCCCGCTGTGTAGCCCCGGGGGCAGCCATTCCTGCACCGGTACAGCTGGGGTGTTTGCTGCAGAAACCCTACTATAGTTTATATAAATACCCCGCTGTGTAGCCCCGGGGGCAGCCATTCCTGCACTGGTACAGCTGGGGTGTTTGCTACAGAAACCCTACTATAGTTTATATAAATACCCCGCTGTGTAGCCCCGGGGGCAGCCGTTCCTGCACTGGTACAGCTGGGGTGTTTGCTACAGAAACCCTACTATAGTTTATATAAATACCCCGCTGTGTAGCCCCGGGGGCAGCCATTCCTGCACTGGTACAGCTGCGGTGTTTGTTACAGAAACCCTACTATAGTTTATATAAATACCCCGCTGTGTAGCCCCAGGGGCAGCCATTCCTTGGACAATATTATGCCCTTACCAAACACAGCATGGCCATCTTTATATTCTGTTTATTTGGGCCTACAGCCAGAGTCATAGCCACACTAGCCGGTACCTGATAAGGAATAAATAGGGATGACTTGCTTACCTTTAGTTTAATATCACAGCATTATCTCTCGCAGTCGGAATTCACTATAAAGTGTACGGGTTGCAGTCGCACACAATAGGCGAGCAGTGTACATAGTGAGTTACTGATCAGTATAATTCTAATCCGGTATCTCAGCAAAGGGCTACAGGGCTCAGGCAGGGGATCTCCTTAAGAAGCATTAAGGAATGAACAGAGAGGAGACCTTTTATGCAGCTCAACAGGGTCCATACAAACAAGATTTCCAATCCCATATCAGCTCTATACCATATATATTTTATAACACTATATGGGTGAAGACACACAGAGCTACTTAGTAGGAGCTACTTGTCATGGCTACAAAATCCCCTGCCATAGACAATACTGAAAATTGCCTCTAATAAAAGAGGCAAAGATAACTATCAGTAAATGATCAGCATTATCTATTTTAGCAGCCGTGACAAGTAGCTGCTACTAGTAGCTCTGTGTGTCTTTACCCTATAGAATAACTACAGAGTTACAATATGGTCGCAGCAACACAGAATTGGCCTGTGGTTTAGGGAATCTAAGCCTATACTGGAGAGATTAAGGGAACACCAGTTTAGGTTATACTAGGAAACAGTATGGCAGCGGAATTCTATACAGGTATAGGACCTGTTATCCAGAATGCTCAGGGTTTTCTGGATAATGGATCTTTCCAGGACTGTTCTGCCCCCAAAAAGGGGTAATTATATCTTAGTTGGGATCAAGTACAGGTACTGTTTTATTATTACAGAGAAAAGGGAATCATTTAACCATTAAATAAACCCAATAGGGCTGTTCTGCCCCCAATAAGGGGTAATTATATCTTAGTTGGGATCAAGTACAGGTACTGTTTTATTATTACAGAGAAAAGGGAATCATTTAACCATTAAATAAACCCAATAGGGCTGTTCTGCCCCCAATAAGGGGTAATTATATCTTAGTTGGGATCAAGTACAGGTACTGTTTTATTATTACAGAGAAAAGGGAATCATTTAACCATGAAATAAACCCAATAGGGCTGTTCTGCCCCCAATAAGGGGTAATTATATCTTAGTTGGGATCAAGTACAGGTACTGTTTTATTATTACAGAGTAAAAAGTTAGATTTACTTATAATGAAGTCTATGGGAGATGGCCTTCCTGTAATTCAGAACCTTCCGGATAATGGATCCCAAACCTGTAAAAGTGGATATAAACCCAAAAACAAGTCTAGGCAACTTTCCAAGACACAATAAGCCTTTTTTAGCCGTATTAAAGTTAAAGGTTATTTGTATCTGTCTGGCTGCACTAGTGGTTCTGACTTTCGAACCAATGTAGCATTAGCCAACCGGACCTGGATGTGAAGCGACTTCCGCTACACTGTTTCCAGAGTCAGAATCAGGGAACTGAAAGGAACAAGAAACTTCTACTTTCTCTCTATCGTAACTCACAGCAGTCTGTACATGATCCTGGGAACAAACCTATGATTCTTCCAAGATGTGCGAGCACTAAAAATAATCTTGTGATGCTTGCACTATTTTGGGACTGCGGGGCTTTACTAAATAATTCACTCTGCTGGACGCACAGTAGATAAATGCACTTCTCTTCCAGCAGCCTGAAATGAATGTGGAGTAAGTACATCACCATACACGGCGCAGGTACAATATTCAGCCATAAAGCACAACGTAACATATGGGGCACTTAGTGAAACTCCTACTGCACTTTTAAAATGATCAAAAATGTTTTTTTCAATGTTTGTCCTACTTGACAGAGCTCGCTCACAGGGCATTAGGGGGGCTGCAGAGGTAAAGCCGCTCACATGTTATTTGTATTAGAGAACAAATATTTTTATAGTGTTCTCGGTATCTAGATGCAATGTAAATCCTAAGTATCTATTGGGCAAGGATCCAAAAGGCCCATTCTGTTACCTTACGTGACCCAACCTCATGTGTCTCTCCCATGAACAGTAAATATGTAACAAGCTCAAAGGCCTCAAGCAGCTGAAACTTTGGTTCCTTAATCACTTTATTTAATCTTATTACACTGAGCTGGATACAAAGGGGGTCCCTCCCTGCACAGCTTACACCTCACACCTGTTCTGCAATAGCAGCCTTGTAGTTCTGCAATATGTGTCCAACATATAGTTACTATAGTTCCAGGGGTACCCAGGGCACAAATAAGCACTCACCCCCAATTCCCCCCTAACTGGCCTTCAGGCTGGGCCCCCTTAGCCCATAACAAGGTTACAGATATATAGAAACATTGGGGTAACAGTCACCCCGCTATAGTTCCAGGGGTACCCAGGGCACAAATAAGCACTCACCCCAAATCCCCCCCTAACTGGCCTTCAGGCTGGGCCCCCTTAGCCCATAACAAGGTTACAGATATATAGAAACATTGGGGTAACAGTCACCCCGCTATAGTTCCAGGGGTACCCAGGGCACAAATAAGCACTCACCCCAAATCCCCCCCTAACTGGCCTTCAGGCTGGGCCCCCTTAGCCCATAACAAGGTTACAGATATATAGAAACATTGGGGTAACAGTCACCCTGCTATAGTTCCAGGGGTAGCCAGGGCACAAATAAGCACTCACCCCAAATCCCCCCCTAACTGGCCTTCAGGCTGGGCCCCCTTAGCCCATAACAAGGGTACAGATATATAGAAACATTGGGGTAACAGTCACCCTGCTATAGTTCCAGGGGTAGCCAGGGCACAAATAAGCACTCACCCCAAATCCCCCCCTAACTGGCCTTCAGGCTGGGCCCCCTTAGCCCATAACAAGGTTACAGATATATAGAAACATTGGGGTGACAGTCACCCTGCTATAGTTCCAGGGGTACCCAGGGCACAAATAAGCACTCACCCCCAATCCCCCCCTAACTGGCCTAGTGCCGTGCCGCTGAAGCAGCTATTGCCTCACACTGGAAGTGCACAATAAACAAGCCGGGTGTCACATTAAAGCTGACAAACAAAAACCCTGAAAAGGTCACCTTTTGTTCCAAAAAAGAACGTCAAGTTCTTCAGTAATGCTATTGGATTCCTTAAGGTTCTGCCCACGTGCCGATTGCATTTCCTGGTCACATCGGTGCAGCCCAGCCGGATCACTTTATTAAGGGAACAGCGCTGGCCCGACAGCTGAATGCTAATGACACAGCCGCCGTAATCCATCTGGGGAGCAGGCAGAGTGCTGGCTAATCAATAATATTCCATTAATACGGACAATATTAATGCCCAAATTACAGAAATGCCCCCGGTGCAGGATTTGGATTTACCCTGGGGTAACGTTACTTCTGCGCTGTAATTATCTCACATCTAATACTCGCTGGCCGGGCGGCTAAATAATTTATCAGCCTAAAGGGGAAGTTGTCGGCAATAGGTAGCGGCTATGAAACCAAACGGCAAACATACAAATAAAAGTCGACTGTTTCATAACCAGTCTGGCACCCACAGCTGCATTTTTGGCTAAGAACGTCTAATGCTCAAACTAAGGCCCGCGGCCCTCCAAGGTCACTTAGCCGGCCCCTGCTGCATCCTCACCCCTGGCTACTACCTGCCTGCCTCAGCGTGGTCCTTGGCCTAGCAGTGGCAGATAGGTAGTAGCCAGGAGTTAAGGTCCCCATACACTGGCAGATCCGCTCGCTTGGCGATGTCACCAAGCGAGTGGATCTTCCCCCGATATCCTCACCTACGGGTGGGCAATATCGAGAGTCCAAACGATCGAATTATAATGACGGGTATAGGTAAAGTCGGTCCGGGGACCGCATCAACGAGCCGATGGGGTCCCCGATCAGACTAGATTTTCTAACCTGCCCGATCGAGATCTGCCCGATTTCAGGCCAGATATCGGTCGGGCACGCCTGTCGGAAGGGCCTATACACGGGCCAATTAGCTATGGTCCAAGGGACCGATATCGGCAGCTACTATTGGCCTGTGTATGGGGGCCTTTAGGCGGGGAGCGGGGGGGGGGGACAGTCTGAGGGACTGTAAACTAGCCCCCTGTTTAAAAAGTTTGAGGACCCCTGGTCTAATGCCAGGCAAGTCCTGGTTATTTCCATAACCCTCCTGCTGAATTGTGCCAAGTTCTTGGCTAAACCAGTTCTCTATGGTTCAGTAAACTGGGGCCAAAATGAGGGCAAGAGACAGCAGGCACAGAATGAGAGCTACGCACGAGACCGTTAGACATGTAGGGCACACCCAGCGTCGGACAGTAACGTGTATGGTAAGTGCCCAGAAGGATACAAAGATAACGTGAGTGTCGCTGTGCCAGCCGGGCAGCTGTCTCCGCCATATGGCACCGGCTCTGTGGCTGCCGCAGGGCACAAAGGGAAAGTCTGGGGACAAAGAGAGAACTCGCGTGTAAAATTGGGATTTAAAACAACGATTTGGGTAATCTGCATAGACAAACAACAATACTGCCGGGGGGGGTTCCACAGGGCAGTGTTCCATCTATAAAAGCAAGTTGGCAGCAGATGCCCGGATGCCAGTCAATCACACGGCATACTTGTCTCGGAGCTTGTGACAAACCAAACAGGTGACAGCGAGTATAAATAGCTGGTGACATCAGGACCCAGAATGTCAGCCCTTCAGCAACGCTCTTAACGAACTGGTTAACGATGGAACTTAACGAATTGGTTAATAGCGAGGGGAGGGAAGCCAATGCTTTTGGCGATGGAGACAATGGACCTGTTGATCCATCGAGCAAAGATTTGGACATTCTAGTCTAGGGGGGTTAAAGGGGATATAAACCCAAGAAAATATATATTTATATTCTAAGCAACTGTCCAATGTACATTCATTACTCATGAATCCTGGACCAAGGAATAGCTCAAAAAGGACCCCTGCCCTTTGGTGATGCCCCCCCTACTCCGTGGTAACTGATCCCACCCATATAGGAATCATAAGAAGGGAGTCTGGTCAGGTCCAGGCCATAAAGTAGAAGAGGCCTTTGGGCGTAACTGGGAAGTAGTGGGTCTGGGTCAGACTTGGGTCGAAGCACTTCTGCCCCATTCTCTCCACTGCTGCCTCCGACTTTATAAAACAATGTAGCAGAAACCTTCTGACTTACGAGCCAATGTAGCGGAAGCCAGCTGATTAACAGACCTACGAAGCCCGCTTGTGGAACCGTAGGCCGACGCTGGCCATACACTCCCTGGTTGCTAGGGGAAACTGGACCATAGCACCCAGAAAGATGTTAAAATTCCAACAAAAGCTAAAACCCCCCCACTAATTTCAAACATTAAAAGTTCATTTAAAGGGCAACTACCC
This sequence comes from Xenopus tropicalis, assembly GCF_000004195.4. Taxonomy (NCBI): domain Eukaryota; kingdom Metazoa; phylum Chordata; class Amphibia; order Anura; family Pipidae; genus Xenopus; species Xenopus tropicalis. The sequence goes on along the minus strand of NC_030680.2, from coordinate 6,179,422 downwards.
CTTTAAGAAAGGCAACAAGGAAAAGACTGGTCGCCGTTTTTCTCTCGTCTCTTATCATGCGTGACGACAGGAGGCGTGTGCGTGTATATCACATACCTGAGCTGCAGGGGGATACAAAAGCGCACGGAACACGGAAGGAGGAGGAGACACGAAAACAAACAAGGGACGGAGCGATCCTGCCTTGGCTTTTCATAACAGTCCCACAGCTTTTGGTTTTAGTTTGTCTGCACTTAGTACACTTAGCCCATTAGCTATAAGCCGGCCCTCTAGTAATACGTTTTCCTATAGAGTATTGCCCAATAAAGCTCCTTTGAGTGACGGGTATAAGGAGCTTATTATGGCCTGCGGGTATGTGCCCAGCCCAGGTTTAACATGTGCCCCAACTGCCCTAAGGATGCCTCAGACTGGCCAGACTACAGCCTCCCACCTCAGCCCTGACTACTACTTATCTGCCCCAGCTCAAACTACAGCCCCCCCACCTCAGCCCTTACTACTGCCTATCTGCCCGAGCTCAAACTACAGCCCCCACACCTCAGCCCTAGCTACTACCTATCTGCCCCAACTCAAACTACAGCCCCCCCACCTCAGCCCTGACTACTACCTATCTGCCCCAACTCAAACTACAGCCCCCCGCCTCAGCCCTGGCTACTGCCTATCTGCCCCATCTCAAACTACAGCCCCCCCCCGCCTCTGCCCTGGCTACTGCCTATCTGCCCCAGCTCAAACTACAGCCCCCCCACCTCAGCCCTGACTACTACCTATCTGCCACAGCTCAAACTACAGCCCCCCCGCCTCAGCCCTGACTACTACCTATCTGCCCCAACTCAAACTACAGCCCCCCACCTCAGCCCTGGCTACTGCCTATCTGCCCCAGCTCAAACTACAGCCCGCCTCTGCCCTGGCTACTACCTATCTGCCCCAGCTCAAACTACAGCCCCCCCCCGCCTCAGCCCTGGCTACTGCCTATCTGCCCCAGCTCAAACTACAGCCCCCCCCGCCTCAGCCCTGACTACTACCTATCTGCCCCAACTCAAACTACAGCCCCCCGCCTCAGCCCTGGCTACTGCCTATCTGCCCCAGCTCAAACTACAGCCCGCCTCTGCCCTGGCTACTACCTATCTGCCCCAGCTCAAATTACAGCCCCCCCCCACCTCAGCCCTGGCTACTACCTATCTGCCCTAGCTCAAACTACAACCCCCCCTGCCTCAGCCCTAGCTACTACCTATCTGCCCCAGCTCAAACTACAACCCCCCCCCCGCCTCAGCCCTGGCTACTACCTATCTGCCCCAGCTCAAACTACAGCCCCCCGCCTCAGCCCTGGCTACTACCTATCTGCCCCAGCTCAAACTACAGCCCCCCGCCTCAGCCCTGGCTACTACCTATCTGCCCCAGCTCAAACTACAGCCCCCCGCCTCAGCCCTGGCTACTACCTATCTGCCCCAGCTCAAACTACAGCCCCCCGCCTCAGCCCTGGCTACTACCTATCTGCCCCAGCTCAAACTACAGCCCCCCGCCTCAGCCCTGGCTACTACCTGTCTGCCCCAGCTGGGGCAGAGGACCACACTGAGGCAGACAGGTAGTAGCCAGGGGTGAGGACGCAGCAGGGGCTGCAAAAGTTAACTTTTTTGATTGGTTGCCATGGGTAACTGCCCTAGTGCCCACTGTTAGTAAATGACTAACACCAGTACATGGAAAACACCTCTGCTGGCTGCCAATGGTACCCGTGCCAGGGGCACTACCACTACAGGCGTCAGCATTACGCACATACTCTTATTAAAAAAAGAATTTGGGTTATGACAAAGGTGCCCGATGCCGATAGGCGGGCCCCATAACCATTACAGCACACTGCCCAAAATAACCCTTTCCCTGCCGGCTGTACCCTCAGCCCAGCACACACACACTAAGGAGTTGCTCCCGACTCCCTGCGCTGCCCTTGGGCACTGAAAATGCTTTGTAAATAAAAGCGGTGCCAGCTGTGCTTGTGTCACTGGAAAGCCGATAACGTAACGTACACCCTGTGCTGCTGGCACCGCTGAACCATTAACTATATAAATACCAGTGGGGCAGCTGCTCCCATAAAACACTCAGAACTATGAGCACCGCCACTAAAATCACAGGCTGCTCAATACCGCCAACATGTAAGCGGCATAACGGGTCATACCATTATGCAGGGCAGTCTGATTGCCAGCGGTGCCCATGGTATAACAATGTGCCATTGGGGCCCATGGTATTTATTATGCCACATGAGTTAACACTTGAAATACTGGCTGCTTATTGATACCTCCCCCCCAAGCAAAGCACCCCACTTTAGGGGAGGAATAACTATACAAACAAGGAAGTGCAACTAGTTTTCCAACACTTATGTACTGAGTTGTAGTTCAGCAACAACCAAGGCCGCAATCCTTTATTCTCTTAGCCGTAATGCTTGAGGGTGGGGGGCAAAGCCAATGGGTCCTGCTTGGACTCCCTGTTCCTAGCATACCCAATCGGGAGTGCTTTAGAAGTTCCAGAACTACAACTCCCAGAATCCCCTTCCAGCACTTTGTTGTGACACAGATCCAACAGATAGGAGAAAGCCATTGGCCGGCCCCCCATAGAGCAGAGGTGACAAGCAGAGGGGTGGGGGCTCCCGTTCGTGTGTCAGCGGCCCTCCCTCACCTCTTTGGGCACCAGGTGGCTCTCTTCTCCGGGCCTCATGTTCGTAGGCAGTGTGTGGGATCTGGCAGGCTCACAGTCGGCAGGGCATGCTGGGAAGGCCGCCGCTTCCTTCTCTCCAACTACATCGGACACAGCGCAGCGGAGCTCTCTGCCAGGAGCAGACGCAATCAATGGAGAAATGGCCGCTGGGAAATCTCGCGAGAAGACGGTAGGCGTCACTTCCGGGTGGGGCGCCGAGAGGCAGTCGTTCCCATGACAACAGAACGCTTATTAGGAGTAGCAATATGGCCGCTGTTTGGGGTTCAGTCAGCGCGGAAGAAAGTTCGGCTTATTCGGTGCTGAGCTGGCCTACCTTTGGAAATCTATGTTGCCAATCTATCCTGTGCAAATAATGTTACTAAATACACTTTTTTAAACGTATAACACTTCATGGTATGTGTCTTATGGAACAGATACTTGTGCCCTAACAGTAGGTGTACATTCCCGGCCGTAAAGCACACATTTAAGGGAATGTAAACCCAAACATTAAATTTCCTTAATAAATAATATAATGCTACACAACTTTCCAACAAACTTTGTATAAATAGTTGTACTGGGACTTATTGCTAGCAGCATCTGTCACTCTCTCTTCTCGACCCTGCTGGACTTTTTATACATTGTAGCAAGGCTGCCAGATTTATTTTTCCAAACCAGCCAAAGTCAGTTCTAAAACCAGACCAAAACTGGCTAAATGCCACTTTGAAAGTATAGCACACAGGGTGAGCCTGAAAGAGCAAAAAGGAATAGAAAACAGAGCCTCTGTCTATACTGTCCAATTGCATGCTGGGTATTGTAGTTTTCTATTAATCCTAGCTGTAGGCTAATTGTTAGATACAAACTACATTACCCAGCATGCAGTGGAACAGGCACATTAGGGGGGAAAAAACTTAGGCTAGTTTCCAAACTACAATGGCGGGTTTGTACTTTGGAAACCCTGCTTATCACTTTATTGCCTTTAGCCCACAAGAATTTAGAGAGCTTCCAGCCTTGTTATTTAAACAAAAGCCCCAGGGCTCATGACTGCCAGCATATAGATCAAGAGAAATTCTGCAATCTCTGCTGCTTCACACAGACATGGTTCCTGTGGCCCCATAAGGACTACATAGAAAACTCTGCTGGGGCACAGCACCAGCCCCTCTGTCCTTGCTTTAAATATATACAGTAAGTCCCAAGGCCAAGGGCCTAAGTAGGTCCGGTGCTTCCGGACCTAAATACACCCCTATACGTCACTTTTTTAAATAAAAAAGAGAAAATATAGGCACCCAAGGTCTTCCCTGCCCCAGGTACAGGCCCTTGGGTGCCTTATTATAAATACGTCCCTGCCCAAGGCTAGGTTGTTTGGAAATCAACAACAGCTGGTCTTATAGGGAGAAAGTTGTGGGGCAGAAAAGAAAACAATAATACTGGGAATGCCAGGGGGGCTGTAAGGTGCCACAGACAGTCACTATTTATTGGGCTGGGGGGGCTGTTTGTGCCTCTGGGTACTGGGAATGCCAGGGGGGCTGAAAGGTGCCACAGACAGTCACTATTTATTGGGCTGGGAGGGGGCTGTTTGTGCCTCTGTGTACTGGGAATGCCAGGGGGGCTGTAAGGTGTCACAGACAGTCACTATTTATTGGGCTGGGAGGGGGCTGTTTGTGCCTCTGGGTACTGGGAATGCCAGGGGGGCTGAAAGGTGCCACAGACAGTCACTATTTATTGGGCTGGGAGGGGGCTGTTTGTGCCTCTGTGTACTGGGAATGCCAGGGGGGCTGTAAGGTGCCACAGACAGTCACTATTTATTGGGCTGGGAGGGGGCTGTTTGTGCCTCTGGGTACTGGGAATGCCAGGGGGACTGTAAGGTGCCACAGACAGTCACTATTTATTGGGCTGGGAGGGGGCTGTTTGTGCCTCTGGGTACTGGGAATGCCAGGGGGGCTGTAAGGTGCCACAGACAGTCACTATTTATTGGGCTGGGGGGGCTGTTTGTGCCTCTGGGTACTGGGAATGCCAGGGGGGCTGTAAGGTACCACAGACAGTCACTATTTATTGGGCTGGGGGGGGGGGCTGTTTGTGCCTCTGTGTACTGGGAATGCCAGGAGGGCTGTAAGGTGCCACAGACAGTCACTATTTATTGGGCTGGGAGGGGGCTGTTTGTGCCTCTGGGTACTGGGAATGCCAGGGGGAACTGTAAGGTGCCACAGACAGTCACTATTTATTGGGCTGGGAGGGGGCTGTTTGTGCTTCTGGGTACTGGAATGCCAGGGGGGCTGTAAGGTGCCACAGACAGTCACTATTTATTGGGCTGGGGGGGTCTGTTTGTGCCTCTGGGTACTGGGAATGCCAGGGGGGGCTGTAAGGTGCCACAGACAGTCACTATTTATTGGGCTGGGGGGGGGGCTGTTTGTGCCTCTGGGTACTGGGAATGCCAGGGGGGCTGTAAGGTGCCACAGACAGTCACTATTTATTGGGCTGGGGGGGCTGTTTGTGCCTCTGGGTACTGGGAATGCCAGGGGGGCTGTAAGGTGCCACAGACAGTCACTATTGGGCTGGGGGGCTGTTTGTGCCTCTGGGTACTGGGAATGCCAGGGAGGCTGTAAGGTGCCACAGACAGTCACTATGTATTGGGCTGGGAGGGGGCTGTTTGTGCCTCTGGGTACTGGGAATGCCAGGGGGGCTGTAAGGTGCCACAGACAGTCACTATTTATTGGGCTGGGAGGGGGCTGTTTGTGCCTCTGGGTACTGGGAATGCCAGGGGGGCTGTAAGGTGCCACAGACAGTCACTATTTATTGGGCTGGGGGGGGCTGTTTGGGCCCCTGTGTACTTGGAATGCCGGGGCCTATTTTGAAGCCCAGGCCAGGCCAGTACTGTGTATACACAAACATGGCTGATATGTGCTCATATATCTGGCCACAAACCATCTGAATTCTGCCCACTTAGATATATACAGTGGAGGAAATAATTATTTGACCCCTCACTGATTTTGTAAGTTTGTCCAATGACAAAGAAATGAAAAGTCTCAGAACAGTATCATTTCAATGGTAGGTTTAACAGTGGCAGATAGCACATCAAAAGGAAAATCGAAAAAATAACTTTAAATAAAAGATGGCAACTGATTTGCATTTCATTGAGTGAAATAAGTTTTTGAACCCTCTAACAAAAAAAGACTTAATACTTAGTGGAAAAACCCTTGTTTGCAAGCACAGAGGCCAAACGTTTCTTGTAATTGATGAGCAAGTTTGCGCACATTTTAGGAGGAATGTTGGTCCCACTCCTCTTTGCAGATCATCTCTAAATCCCTAAGGTTTCTGTCTCTGTGCAACTCTGAGCTTGAGCTCCCTCTATAGGTTTTCTATTGGATTAAGGTCCGGAGACTGACTAGGCCACTCCATGACCTTAATGTGCTTCTTCTTGAGCCACTCCTTTGTTGCCTTTGCTGTATGTTTTGGGTCATTGTCGTGCTGGAACACCCATCCACGACCCATTTTCAGTTTCCTGGCAGAGGGAAGGAGGTTGTCGTTCAGGATTTCACGATACATGGCTCCGTCCATTTTCCCGTTAATGCGAATAAGTTGTCCTGTGCCCTTAGCAGAAAAACACCCCCAAAGCAAAATGTTTCCATCCCCATGCTTGACGGTGGGGACGGTGTTTTGGGGTCATAGGCAGCATTTTTCTTCCTCCAAACACAGCGAGTTGAGTTAATGCCAAAGAGCTCTATTTTGGTCTCATCAGACCACAGCACCTTCTCCCAGTCACTCACAGAATCATTCAGGTGTTCATTGGCAAACTTCAGGCCTGCACATGTGCCTTCTTGAGCAGGGGGACCTTGCGAGCCCTGCAGGGATTTTAATCCATTGCGGTGTAATGTGTTTCCAATGGTTTTCTTGGTGACTGTGGTCCCTGCTAATTTGAGGTCATTAACTAACTCCTCCCGTGTAGTTCTAGGATGCTTTTTCACCTTTCTCAGAATCATTGACACCCCACGAGGTGAGATCTTGCGTGGAGCCCCAGAGCGAGGTCGATTGATGGTCATTTTGTGCTCCTTCCATTTTCGAACAATCGCACCAACAGTTGTCACCTTCTCTCCCAGCTTCTTGCTAATGGTTTTGTAGCCCATTCCAGCCTTGTGCAGGTCTACAATTTTGTCTCTGACATCCTTGGACAGCTCTTTGGTCTTTCCCATGTTGGAGAGTTTGGAGTCTGCTTGATTGATTGATTCTGTGGACAGGTGTCTTTTATACAGGTGACTAGTTAAGACAGGTGTCCTTAATGAGGTTGACTAATTGAGTAGAAGTGTCTAACCACTCTGTGGGAGCCAGAACTCTTAATGGTTGGTAGGGGTTCAAAAACTTATTTCACTCAATGAAATGCAAATCAGTTGCTATCTTTTATTTAAAGTTATTTTTTCGATTTTCCTTTTGATGTGCTATCTGCCACTGTTAAACCTACCATTGAAATGATACTGTTCTGAGACTTTTCATTTCTTTGTCATTGGACAAACTTACAAAATCAGTGAGGGGTCAAATAATTATTTCCTCCACTGTATGTGATTAGATCAGGGTGTACATTGGGCAGGTTTGCTACTGGTGTACAAGTAGATTGGCCAGTGATTGGCCGTTACGCCTTAAGGCCACCTACCCTTGCATTTGCCTACAATGCAGTGTTTATTTACACCTTCCCCTACATGGGAACGCACATGGTTCCACACTATCCCATAAGTCTGTACTGTAGGAGTGAACGCCAACACTGAACCCATAAAAGAAAATCATTAAAGTTTGTTTTTTTTATTCTTTCAAAGCAGAATAAGGTTAACACTTTCTTTGCTGTGCCATAGAGAGCAAACTTAAAAAAGGCTGTGTCCCGAACCCCTACTACTTGCTATTGGTTTTGATTTTTTTATTTTTTTTCAGTTATTTAGCTTTTTTGTTTATCAGCTTTCTAGTTTTCTGGTTGCTATGGTCTTGTTTTCCTTAGCAACCGGACAGTGATTTAAACGAGCAACTGAAACATGAATAGAAGAGGGACTGAATATAAAGATAAGTAATAAAAAAGTAACAATAATAAAATTGTAAGATCACAGAGCAATAGTTTTTGGTGAAAGACAAATAATTTGAAAACTATAAAAAAATAAATAAAGAAAACCGATTGCAAAGTTGATAAGAACAGAATGTCCAATTCCCGACGAAAAGTTAACATTAAGGTGAATCACCCCCTTAAGTTACTGGAGAAAATCACTCGGCCAATTTCTTATTCTCTATCTGAAATAAACTGAATTTTGAAGTGAAGTCATTAAATCAGTCGCTCACTGCCCAAATGTTCTCAGAAAAACAGAAGCAATCAATCCGACCGTCTTCTGTCATTCGGCCTCATTTGGCCTTTACTCTCCATCTGAAAAACAATAACAAGCAGGAACATTGCCATGTGTGGCCCCCTGGGTGCAAGTATGTTATTAATATATGTGTGGCCCCCCTGGGTGCAAGTATGTTATTAATATATGTGTGGCCCCTGGATGTCAGTATGTTATTAATATATGTGTGGCCCCCTGGGTGCCAGTATGATATTAATATATGTGTGGCCCCCTGGGTGCCAGTATGATATTAATATATGTGTGGCCCCCTGGGTGCCAGTATGATATTAATATATGTGTGGCCCCCTGGGTGCCAGTATGATATTAATATATGTGTGGCCCCCTGGGTGCCAGTATGATATTAATATATGTGTGGCCCCCTGGGTGCCAGTATGATATTAATATATGTGTGGCCCCCTGGGTGCCAGTATGATATTAATATATGTGTGGCCCCCTGGGTGCCAGTATGATATTAATATATGTGTGTCCCCCTGGGTGCCAGTATGTTATTAATATATATGCGGCCCCCTGGGTGTCAGAATGCTATTAATATATGTGCGGCCCCCTGGGTGTCAGAATGCTATTAATATATGTGCGGCCCCCTGGGTGTCAGAATGCTATTAATATATGTGTGGCCCCCTGGGTGCCAGTTTGATATTAATATATGTGTGGCCCCCTGGGTGCCAGTATGATATTAATATATGTGTGTCCCCCTGGGTGCCAGTATGATATTAATATATGTGTGGCCCCCTGGGTGCCAGTATGTTATTAATATATGTGTGGCCCCCTGGGTGCCAGTATGTATTAATATATGTGTGGCCCTGGTGCCAGTATGTTATTAATATATGTGTGGCCCCTGGGTGCCAGTATGTTATTAATATATGTGTGGCCCCCTGGGTGCCAGTATGTTATTAATATATGTGTGGCCCCTGGGTGCCAGTATGTTATTAATATATGTGTGGCCCCCTGGGTGCCAGTATGTTATTAATATATGTGTGGCCCCCTGGGTGCCAGTATGTTATTAATATATGTGTGGCCCCTGGGTGCCAGTATGTTATTAATATATGTGTGGCCCCTGGGTGCCAGTATGTTATTAATATATGTGTGGCCCCTGGGTGCCAGTATGATATTAATATATGTGTGGCCCTGGGTGCCAGTATGTTATTAATATATGTGTGGCCCCCTGGGTGCCAGTATGTTATTAATATATGTGTGGCCCCTGGGTGCCAGTATGTTATTAATATATGTGTGGCCCCTGGGTGCCAGTATGTTATTAATATATGTGTGGCCCCTGGGTGCCAGTATGTTATTAATATATGTGTGGCCGGCCTTTTGGCCGGTGCCAGTATGTTATTAATATATGTGTGGCCCCTGGGTGCCAGTATGTTATTAATATATGTGTGGCCCCTGGGTGCCAGTATGTTATTAATATATGTGTGGCCCCTGGGTGCCAGTATGTTATTAATATATGTGTGGCCCCTGGGTGCCAGTATGTTATTAATATATGTGTGGCCCCTGAGTGCCAGTATGTTATTAATATATGTGTGGCCCCCTGGGTGCCAGTATGTTATTAATATATGTGTGGCCCCCTGGGTGCCAGTATGTTATTAATATATGTGTGGCCCCTGGGTGCCAGTATGTTATTAATATATGTGTGGCCCCCTGGGTGCCAGTATGTTATTAATATATGTGTGGCCCCTGGGTGCCAGTATGATATTAATATATGTGTGGCCCCCTGGGTGCCAGTATGTTATTAATATATGTGTGGCCCCCTGGGTGCCAGTATGTTATTAATATATGTGTGGCCCCTGGGTGCCAGTATGTTATTAATATATGTGTGGCCCCCTGGGTGCCAGTATGTTATTAATATATGTGTGGCCCCTGGGTGCCAGTATGATATTAATATATGTGTGGCCCCCTGGGTGCCAGTATGTTATTAATATAAGTGTGGCCCCTGGGTGCCAGTATGTTATTAATATGTGTGGCCCCCTGGGTGCCAGTATGTTATTAATATATGTGTGGCCCCTGGGTGCCAGTATGTTATTAATATATGTGTGGCCCCTGGGTGCCAGTATGATATTAATATATGTGTGGCCCCCTGGGTGCCAGTATGTTATTAATATAAGTGTGGCCCCCTGGGTGCCAGTATGATATTAATATATGTGTGGCCCCCTGGGTGCCAGTATGTTATTAATATATGTGTGGCCCCTGGGTGCCAGTATGTTATTAATATATGTGTGGCCCCCTGGGTGCCAGTATGTTATTAATATATGTGTGGCCCCTGGGTGCCAGTATGTTATTAATATATGTGTGGCCCCTGGGTGCCAGTATGTTATTAATATATGTGTGGCCCCTGGGTGCCAGTATGTTATTAATATATGTGTGGCCCCTGAGTGCCAGTATGTTATTAATATATGTGTGGCCCCCTGGGTGCCAGTATGTTATTAATATATGTGTGGCCCCCTGGGTGCCAGTATGTTATTAATATATGTGTGGCCCCCTGGGTGCCAGTATGTTATTAATATATGTGTGGCCCCTGGGTGCCAGTATGTTATTAATATATGTGTGGCCCCCTGGGTGCCAGTATGTTATTAATATATGTGTGGCCCCCTGGGTGCCAGTATGTTATTAATATATGTGTGGCCCCTGGGTGCCAGTATGTTATTAATATATGTGTGGCCCCCTGGGTGCCAGTATGTTATTAATATATGTGTGGCCCCTGGGTGCCAGTATGATATTAATATATGTGTGGCCCCCTGGGTGCCAGTATGTTATTAATATATGTGTGGCCCCCTGGGTGCCAGTATGTTATTAATATATGTGTGGCCCCCTGGGTGCCAGTATGTTATTAATATATGTGTGGCCCCCTGGGTGCCAGTATGTTATTAATATATGTGTGGCCCCCTGGGTGCCAGTATGATATTAATATATGTGTGGCCCCCTGGGTGCCAGTATGTTATTAATATAAGTGTGGCCCCCTGGGTGCCAGTATGTTATTAATATATGTGTGGCCCCCTGGGTGCCAGTATGTTATTAATATATGTGTGGCCCCCTGGGTGCCAGTATGTTATTAATATAAGTGTGGCCCCTGGGTGCCAGTATGTTATTAATATATGTGTGGCCCCCTGGGTGCCAGTATGTTATTAATATATGTGTAGCCCCCTGGGTGCCAGTATGTTATTAATATATGTGTGGCCCCCTGGGTGCCAGTATGTTATTAATATATGTGTGGCCCCCTGGGTGCCAGTATGTTATTAATATATGTGTGGCCCCCTGGGTGCCAGTATGTTATTAATATATGTGTGGCCCCCTGGGTGCCAGTATGTTATTAATATATGTGTGGCCCCTGGGTGCCAGTATGTTATTAATATAAGTGTGGCCCCCTGGGTGCCAGTATGTTATTAATATATGTGTGGCCCCCTGGGTGCCAGTATGATATTAATATATGTGTGGCCCCCTGGGTGCCAGTATGTTATTAATATAAGTGTGGCCCCCTGGGTGCCAGTATGTTATTAATATATGTGTGGCCCCCTGGGTGCCAGTATGTTATTAATATATGTGTGGCCCCCTGGGTGCCAGTATGTTATTAATATAAGTGTGGCCCCTGGGTGCCAGTATGTTATTAATATATGTGTGGCCCCCTGGGTGCCAGTATGTTATTAATATATGTGTAGCCCCCTGGGTGCCAGTATGTTATTAATATATGTGTGGCCCCCTGGGTGCCAGTATGTTATTAATATATGTGTGGCCCCCTGGGTGCCAGTATGTTATTAATATATGTGTGGCCCCCTGGGTGCCAGTATGTTATTAATATATGTGTGGCCCCCTGGGTGCCAGTATGATATTAATATATGTGTGGCCCCCTGGGTGCCAGTATGTTATTAATATATGTGTGGCCCCCTGGGTGCCAGTATGTTATTAATATATGTGTGGCCCTCTGGGTGCCAGTATGTTATTAATATATGTGTGACCCCTGGGTGCCAGTATGTTATTAATATATGTGTGGCCCCCTGGGTGCCAGTATGTTATTAATATATGTGTGGCCCCCTGGGTGCCAGTATGTTATTAATATATGTGTGGCCCCCTGGGTGCCAGTATGTTATTAATATATGTGTGGCCCCCTGGGTGCCAGTATGATATTAATATATGTGTGGCCCCCTGGGTGCCAGTATGTTATTAATATAAGTGTGGCCCCCTGGGTGCCAGTATGTTATTAATATATGTGTGGCCCCCTGGGTGCCAGTATGTTATTAATATAAGTGTGGCCCCTGATATCCAATACAGTAAAATGCTGCAGTCCCACAATGCAGTTGGTCACATCCCATAACAAGGCCATAGGGCCAAACTAACTCCATGGGCTCCATAAAAGCTGCTAATGGGATCCCCATGCAACATAGCAACCCA